>NC_060252.1:10537915-11153311 GCF_921293095.1 Ischnura elegans
TCATTTTGAGTGCGTCAACGACCGAGGTCATTGGCTTAAGAAGGATCCGTAATGATAATGTTTCCTATTTTTAATAATTTTTTGAGAAAAATCTTCAATAAATCGAATTTTCTCCAGCTTCTTCACTCATAAAAGAAAATAAGATATGCTTTGAGCTGAAAGAATGAAAATTTATGCAATAAAATAGCTTTGTCCTCTTGTTAGGGTCATAAGGGCCCTTTAGAGCTCAAATTTCGTTTCCCTTATAAGTAGTTATTTGACCTTCAGATAACCAATTTTGGTTCTTTAGTACTTATCACTCTTGATACTCGAGTTCCCACAATTACAAGGTAGCAAAAATTTAGTGCGTTAATATTAATTTCATTTTGGTTGGCCCACCAGTGACGTGATATTATTCATGGACCGATGGACGCGAATGCAATTATAGGCTGCTTTACCTAGATACATAAGGAAGCCAAGTCTCGTACCTGAAAGACGAAATTATTATGGCAGCAAAGATTCATGCAATTTCCTGGATTTTACACAATTGAACCAGAGTGAATGGGTTAAGGGTGCTCCAGGAAATCATCTGTGGATCTTTTTAGAATTCTAATCTAAAGGATCTAAGGAGGAAGACTATGCGCATTTTGGGGTGGAGGAGATAATTGTGGTGAAATAAGGAGTTTTGTTGAGTAGGTTTAGGAATTTCCTATGAGTTAATTACCCCTTTTAAGTGTGTATCGAGGTTTTGAAAAGTCCTCAAGAGAAATTATTTGGAATACCTTTTGCAGTCTTAAATTTCCAGAGTCATTTTTTTTATGTTTTAGGCGTTCCAAATACATTTGCGGTTCCAATATCTATATGGTCATTCATACATTTGGACCACAAAAGCCTTCGAATTTGTCGTAATATGTCTGACTTGCCTACCCCTTCGGGAAAGTATCACGAATACTAAGGTTCTTCAAGAGTACAGATTGGGAAATACGCCTATAGTCTTTATTTTTCAGCATTTTTTTATATTCTGAGAGTTGCAAGTAAAGTAAATATGCACGACTCTTCTAGTAATTCCATCATTTAGCTTTGTTAAGCTGTGTTCGGCCCTCTATAACTCCCAAAAAAATAGAAAAGTATTCATTACGAATGGCACCTGCAGTCTTAAATCTCCAGTACTATTTTTTTATAGTTTTCATACATAAATTGATTGTAATACTAAGATTGTTATACTTTAACCCTCCATGTCTCCTTATTCCAAACTAGTTTTTCCTTTAATTTCTCCAAGGCTCTTCTTCCCCGTATCGTACCCCCCTACCGTATCCCCCTTTCCTACTTGATCTTTGCTTCTTCCTTTTCAATTGTTCTTCCTCAAGGGACTTTTCCACCAATTTATCCTTCTATTCAATTTCCACGTAACTGTTGTGCTCATTACGTAGCCAGTCTACCGCGTTCTTCTTTTCCGCACAGGGATCCGAAGTGTCATTTCTTTCCTAATGTTCCTATATGCCACCACATTTCCTATCCTAACCGTTCATTTTATTTTCAGCAACTTTCCCCAGCACCAGGTCTATCGCCTCTATTCTTTTCTGATCGTTTTATGTGATGGGCCATGGGTCTTTAATACTTTAAGAGGTCTTAATGAATCTACCGCTTTTAGTTGCAAAGTATTATCTCAAATAGTCATTGAATTCAGGCTAATCTTGAATCTGTTGTCCAGAAAATCGAATGAGTAAAATTTGAGCTATATAATCGTATCTGAAGTTTCGCCCATAAAATCGTATACCTACCAGAATACCAGTCCACAAAGCTGTATTAGTTTCAAGCTACGCACGATTTTATGTAGGAAATTTCAGATACAATGATAAGGGCTCTGGTTTCACACATACGATTTTGTGGACTGGAAATTCAACTTGCGCCTGAACGGAATGACTTCTGAGAGTTGCAAGTAAATTAAATATGCACGATTCTTCTAGTAATTCCATTTCTATATTCTTCTACTAATTTTCGTTTAGATGCGGTCAAATTGTGCACACATCCTCTCACAGTTCCATAATTTTACTAAGTAAAAGTGCTTTTGATGACTGGTAATGCAAACTGTTGCTTAGGACTAAAGGAGAAACGGAAAGGAAATAAAGAGAAATTGGGAATGAAAAACGTGTTGGTCGGGGAACGGTGAAGGAAAAAAGGGGATAGTGGATAGGTAGAGGCGATGTGGGTTTTGGTGGGTGGAAAAGGGGGTTGAATTCGGTGAATCGGAAGTAAGTAGAGCGTCTTTTGTCTTCCCTGCCTGACGAGCCGTGTCTCGTTTTTCTGGTGAAGCACTCTCCTTTTTCCCTTTCCCTCCAAAGGCCTCCTTCTTTTATTATCCCCGAACCTTCTGCTTGTCTTCCCTTAGTTTGAAAACGAGCCCATTGCAGTAAGGAGTTCGACTCTTATTCCTATATACATACCTCGTGTTTTACAGAGGCTGCCAGCGATAAAAGAGATTGAAAGACACCCTTTAAGAAATCAATACGCAGTATACAGATGCGAGAGTACTTATTTTCTCAAAAGTTATCCTAAAAATTGATAAATGCACACTGATAATTTCTTGTGTAGTTTTTTACGGCGATGATCTTTATGAGTGCCAACTTATGAGCTCTCCAACGGGTTTGGAGTCCAAAATGTCCTCCCAGCTAACCGGCATACGCGGATAGAGAACCCGAAATATTACACTCATACACTAATCAAAATATGTATCGGTAGTATTAAGAGTAGCCTGTGGAAGCTAATAGTTCGATTGTTGAATATATTTTATATTTGCCATATTAATCCTTCCATTTTGGAGGGCAATTCCATTGAAAATAATACTTCCACTGATGAATCAGTACCTATACTCTGAGGTTGGGTTTCCCTTGCTTTTATGTCAGAAGCCCCCTCGGAATATGTGCAAGCCAGTTCTAAGTATTTTCTTATGAATTCTTTTTTCAAATCATAAGAAAAAAGTTCTGTGATATACTATCGTTTTAATGTAATCCGCCTAATAATATCATAATATGCATTAAAGGTATAAAAGCTTCATCAACTCAAAAATATCGGATCTATAGGAATTGCGTCTCATTTGCATACCCCTTGGAGAAGTGTCGGATATCCCAGGGGTCCTAAAGAGTACTGATTGGCAATGGTACTGTAGTCTTAAATTTATAGTGTTGTTCCTCTGTAATATTTTAAGAATTATAAATGAATGTGCGCAAATATTCCCATTGTTCTATTACTAAATAAGCTAAGTAAAAGTGTAGTTGACTAATTTAAAATTAGTAATCTTGCTTTAGATAAAGCAAGTGAATTAAATATAATCATTATTTATTTGCTAAAGTCTCTGGCCATTCAAATTTTTGGACCTCAACCTTTTCAGATTTGTCTGTAAACCTTCATTCATTTAACGCTACATTATTCACAGCAGATCATCATTGAACCTGCGGTACATTTCTGTCATGGGCTGTTCGGTAAATTTGAATGAAAATGCATTAGTTTACATTTATCCGAAATATTTAAATATAGGCATTACAACGAAATCACCCTGAATAACATAAATACCATCAACATTGAAAGCGAAAGAAATAACGAACTTCGCTGTCATTGCACTGGAAATTATCACTAGCAATGCTTGGTATACTCCTATTACCCATATTTATATGCCAGGGTTCTTTTCCTTTCTGAAATGTCAATTTTTGTTAAAATCAATTTTATTTTTTCCTTACCCATCTTTTGTTTCATTCTCATCTTCTATAAAAGCATTGCATTCGTTGAGATGGAATGATTTTCCCGGAGGACCCTGATTTTCCTTATCGGTGACTTTTTAATATTCTGTTTTTAAATCAGAGGAGAGAATGAAATGGGTGGGGGAAGTAATATTATTGCTTTTAACACTAATATTCAAACTTGTATTTGAACGCAAAAAGTAATAATACAGAATTGGAATAATACAATAATAAACTTAAACTTTTGTAAACTATGCAGGTAAAAATAGGTAAAATTCTTGGCCAATCGAGATAATTTTTAAAGTAAAACAGTTCTCGTCAGTTTTAATGCATTTATACACGTCAAAATGGTGGATAAAATATTGTTATGAATTATATTTTAGTGATTGTATGAATATTTAAGGTAGTATTAATGCGCCGACCTTTGGGGATATTTTTAATTCTGGCATGAATTAATTGATTATAATTCAGTGAGGACGGAATATCTTCTCAAATTATGATAGCCGTCAAAAACCCATTCAAGAACGATTGTCATGGCCTTGGTATTCTCACACAAGTCCGATTTAAGTCGAATAGCTTCAATGACTAGAAATAACCCTTAAGGTCCAAAACGACTGAACCTCTTAAGCCTTCCATTTTGTTCAACCACTTCTTTCATTCTCCCGTCTTAACATTTCTATTACGAGTCCCCGCTGAACCAGCTCCTGACAATTCTTTCCTCAAATTCTGGGGATCTCATTATCAGCCGTCTTATGCAGCGTTGGATTACTCCTAATCCCACCCACATCGTGGAGAACTTGGAGATTTTATTCCGGCTTGCAGTTTTTTACTGTTCCGCAGCTCATTTGGAGCTGTTTTCCAATTCCAAAAAAAGAATAGTTACTTAAAACGAGCCTCGTTTTGCTTAAATTATGTCTTTCTGCGCACAATCCAATAATTTTCAAATTTGAGACTAGATTGCAAATTTTGAAGCCATAATGATTATTTGTAGATCTTGAATCCTTAATCGCAACAGTTCCATGGATTGGTGTTCATCATGAAATTTAAAGTGAAGTGAATTTAACTCATATTTTTCCATATTGGAAGCTACGTGAGGTTTTTAAAATCACCAATTTGGGATTATTTTAAAAATGTTTCAAGAAGATTGCAATAATTTTTAAACTGCGTATCAGTATAGTATATGAAGTAGTGATACTTCCCTCCAGTCAGATTTTTTCATTTGTATTAAGATCTATTTTCATTACTTACCGATGAAATTACGTTGCATCGTACCTGCATACTGACTTTTTCTGCCCATGGCTTAACGAAATTTTTATTTCGAAATGCTTATTGAGGGCACGGTCTCCATTATGAAGCCTATGATTTGAGGGCTCAACTTAGCGTAACGTAAAATACTCGTGTAATTATTTAAATTTGCATCAATTACCTGAAGGTTAACTATTTGGGAGTTGTTATCATTTAAAGAATTTGGAGCAAAATATGGATAATTTTATGATTCAACATATATTCAATGCTGGAGGTGTCAGCGCGTTAGTTTGGCAAGGTATATGGATGTGGTATTAATGTATGTATTACATATTGCTATTTTGATTAAATATTGACAGCTTAGTTACTTTATTATGACTACATTTAAAAATGTGGGCACTTCGAAAGCGAATTTTTATGCTGGAAATGGATAAAGTATAATTACCTTTTAGCATTAAAAATATCTCAATTACAACGTTTGTATTTACTGCATTTTAGTAAATTCAAGTGATAATAAGGCAGTTTGAATAAATCTAAGGAGAAGCAAACATAAATAAAACGCCGTAGTGAAATCCATTGCTTGTCACAGGAAGAGAAAATTTGAGTTAACAGTTACAATATTTTTTGAAACATTATTTCATAAAGGTATCTGCTTTTTAGTGATTTAATAATGGAATTGTGTTAGTTTGAACACTTTTTAATGTTATCGATAGTTATAAATAGATTTTGCCTCATAGCTACAGCTGTTGTTTTATAGACGTTGTTGGAGTATTTGATCCCATGTGTCCTTTGTAGTCATATGACAATATGGAATGCATAAAGGAATACGTATTCCTATATGTAGGCATGTTATCGTTAACATATTCAATTGTAATAGTTTTTAATGGTCAGAATTGCATTTATTACTGAGCTTAAATAATTAAATCCATTTCAGAGCGGTATAACTCCAATGCAACCTTATTATCATTGCAATGAGAATGGCTAACGAAGAACCCAGCGAAAAATCCTGATTCTTTCTTTTCTCTACTGCCTTGGATCGTATGAAAAAACGTAGGAGCTTGCATTCAGAAAATATCAAAATTTTCCTTAAAGATTTCTTATCTCTCTCCATCAGCTTGGAGATCTTTTAATGCTATTAATTATTTCGTAAGTTCAACTAATGCCATAGTTATAATTAGCTTAAATCATATCTTAAGCGAGATGGGGAATAGAGGGGTGGTATTGGGGTAGTGGAAGAGGAGGGATGTATTGGATATATACCCGAGCGCATGCAAGGATCTCTTTCCGTACCGCGCTTCTTTCGCGACCGCACCCGCACCGCTCCCAGCCGCACTCCTCACCCTCCCCAGCCAACCTTCACACTCGATTTGAAAAAAATAACTCCTTACTCTTTTTATTTTCGCTCACCATTCAGAAATCCCATCCTCATCCCACCCTTTACCTTTTACCGTTTTATTACTAAAAAGCATTTATACGTTTTTCTGTCGGCTTATTTTCCCTCCCTTCCCCCAATACACCCCTTCCCTCCATCTTATCTCCGTGAAATGTTCCCCCCAACCCTCCTCATTCCCACCACTACCATCTGGCCCATTTCCTTCCTGATCTTTCAACCTTTTATTATTTCCAACTCTCATTAGCACCCTCTCACTTATTCTTTCTCCCTCTACGACGCCACCGTGTGGATACCCTCCTATCTCACTCCACCCCTTCCCTTCATGAACTCAGTTTTTTTTCTTCATCCTTCAGTCCTCCATGGCTTCTCTTTTCCATACTCCTGGCTCACCTATTACACCCTCACCCTCCTCTCCCTCTCAGCTCTTCTTCTTTTAAGCCGTGGCATAATGTGCGGAGTGGGGGTTCATTTCAAACCAACTTTGCCCCACCACCCCACCCTTTTCTTGATCTTCCTCCTTTCTCTCACACCCTACCCTACCTCCCCTTAACCCCCCCAGCGAATTCATTTTATCCATCTCCCTTAAAAATGCGCATTATATTCCACAGCGCAGCACTTCTTTCTAACGGCTATCGTTATCTTCCGCCCAGTCTCCTTACTTTACCCACTGCCCCCAACCCCGGGGGCTTCTTTGCATAAACCCGTCCCCTCCACCCGAGCCAATGGAAAGGTACTTATGGCACGTATTTATGCCTTCTTCATCGCTTCCCCTTGCTGAGTGAATATGAGTGCGCATTTATGTGTATTAATATTCGGTGAATTTCGGTGGGCTACCGTCAGCGATTATGCGTATGAATAAGAAATCGTTAAATGCAAACTTCTCCTCCCAGTTAAAATACGAGATGGTTGGCAAATTGCACAGGAGAAGTTTCGACGTGTTTTTGATGGAAAAATTAGTAATAATTCACTTTAATTCTTGATCATTTTAATCATTTTTGGGTTGGGCTATTTTCAACACAATATTTCGTGTGGTTGTAATGACTTTTAATAAATTTCTGATGGCTTAATTAATTATGATCATTTGCCGGTGTGGTAGTTTTTATCAGTTATTAATAACTAAATTCTCCATTTCTTTTTTATTATTCATCAATATGGACGATAAAATCACAGGTTCGGGATCGGGTTGGTGTGGTGGCTAGAATGTTGACTTCCCAATCCGTGGACTCGGGTACTAATACCAGGGGTGGTGGACATTTTTCCGACACTGCTTAAGTGCCTTACGTTGGGACCTTAAAGCGCAGCCCGCCCGCTGCATGAGACGTTAGGCTGTGGCCCTCTTTGGTGGCTTATGGTCTTAGTAGGCTAGTACCAATGAACGAACCTTGTAGCAATTGTCCTTCACGAGCGTGCTGCGCCCGCTCCCAGCGGGCTTCCCCCGCTCTTTTCAATGCAGGTCCACAGAGGGATAGGCGCGTTTCTAATTTTAAAATGTAGAAAAAAAGGCAGGGTCTTATGTACAAATTTAATTGGAATTTTCATGCACAAATTGTGGTCAGAGGACCCCTTTAAACACAACATTGGAAGTAATTACACTAACCTCTGTTAAACGCACATGATGACTCATACTTACGTATCAATAGGAGACTTGAATGTGGAATCAGCCGCATTTTGATAAAATTTATCTAAAGAATGCGAGATATTGTTGCAAATGAAAAAACGTATCAGTTTGTACGCCGTTAACGTCAGGTATATTTACAGGTTTTTGTTTTTTTTACATTATTTAACCCCTCAACGCCGTCATGCGTACCCAGTACGCGCCCTTTAAATTTCGTATGCCGCCGTCATGCGTACCCAGTGCGCTTCCTGACCCACTGTTTATAATATTTTTTCTCCGCCAGATATTGTATGTTAAATTAAAACTAATTACTCTATCTTTTGAAGAAATGTTTTTCCTTTCCAATAAAATATTCATAGCGGTTTTGTGCCTTCAAGATTTTTAAAAAATGCTTCGATAAAATTCCGTTTTAAACCAGCGCCTTGACGACTTCGGTCCAAAAACTCATCGCCTTCTTTCAGCTGTTCTATCATGAAAACTTCCGCCTATTCTGCTTGAGAGACGTCTATATAGAAGGGTCAGCTGCTTTAACTTGAGATACGGTATCTTCTAAGCTCAATGCCATCTATCCGTCTTCTCCTTGTTTGTCGTCACCTCGAGCCCCAAGTGTGTTTGGTCCGCCTCGTTAGTCCTAAGCGTCCTAAGCGAAGGGGCCATGTGCTTCGCTCTGCATTTATTTTTTTATTTTTTTTTCTGGACAGTAATCAACGAAGATAAGATTCCATCTAAACAGTCAGCGTATACCAGTGCCCCTTCGAGATATTTTCTCGTCTCTTGATGGAGCTTCTAAACCACGAGCTTCAGTCCACCCAGTCCACCAGAGTCATTCATGCTGTGTGGTGTTCGTTCAGGCAGTGCGTTGAAATTCTCATCGGGTGTACTTCCTGTGTGTGGTATTTTTTTATAATTGGGGATCCTACGAAATGGGAATAGTATTGAAAGGCAAAAAAGAGACTCGGAAGTCTGTTTGTGTGTTATGCTATGGTAAAATCATTGGTGGGGTGAATTTCAAGGACCTGTTATTGCATTCGTACGTAATGGAAAGAAAACGCCATTACAAGTGATGTATGAAGTTATTTAGGAGACTATTGAATGAGGCAGTCCTAAATTCATATGTTGTTCACAGGAAAAACACGCATAAAAATTTGACTTATCATTTCGCGTGCCATTGGGCGAAATAATATTTTTGAAATATCCAGTGTCATACGAACTGTTTGGACTTGGCCGTCACTCATTACACAATTTAGTACCAAGACTCACAAAAATTGATTTCCTAAAGACAATTCCTGCAGCTGGGAAGAAATCAAAGTGTCAAAGGAGGTGTGCAGTTTGTGCGTAACATGGGAAATGAAGAGTTTGCGTGTACTGTTGTGAAAAATGTTCAGTGGGATTATGTTTGGATTGCTTCAAATCATGTCAGAGCAGATTTTCTAAGGTAAATCATTTGAATATTTGGATATTGACGTTTGAAACATTAGCATGTGATTACCTACATGAAATGATACGGTAATAATGGAACAAAGTCAGAGAAGTGGGCGGAGTGGTAAATTTTCAAGTAGGCAAAACGGGTAATCCTATCGAAAGTATCCAATCTGTTATGAAATTTTCAACCCCAAATAACTAAATTACATCATGTAATTGTATTTTCTAATGCATGGAATGTTAGAGATCTCGTAGCTTATTCGAAACCAAATAAAAATCTTTCAAAATTGAAAATTTATTCATTAGTTCATAAAAAGAGATACATAAAACCACAAATATTTTATCCAATCGCTCGAAAAATTATTATATAGTAGCGCATTATAATACGCAAGTTTACAAAAATTTTCAACGATACTGATCGTATATTATAAAAGATATAAATTATTGAATGATAGTATACCAAAAAGGAGAAGATTTTTAAATCTCATCCGGCCGCTGAGATGGGATTTAATTAAATGCCTGCCGCGCTTGAGGGGTTAAAAACCAATTTTAGGAAACAATAGCTATATTTAGGAAGTAAGATATGCCGTCGCATGTTTTCTGATAAATTCTCTGCATTTTGGTACCTCATTTGTAGAGTTTGGTTGCGTATTAGTTGAGAAAAAGGTATCTATAGGGTAGAAATAAACTGGTCATAGTGATTTTTTGATTTCGTTTAAATTTCATTTTATTTCAGTATTTTATTCATATTTTTATAAATATACTTTTTATATCTCATTAATTTATTTTTCGTTCCCTTTCTTTGGTTGACAAGAAGACTATGCGACTCGAAACCAAATTTTAAACATTTCCATTAAATATCTCCCTCTAATTCTCATCCCCGATTGAGACATGAATATTGAATAATTCGAGTCAGTTTTTCCTCTTGCGTAAGAGATGGCATGTTAGTTTTTCGCAGTCAATAAATATCCGGCTGCTTATACGCTTGTGCTTAGGAAAAAGTTGATGCATAATGGCGTCTAATGATTATGTATTTGCCAAATAGGTCAAAAGCTGGAATCACTATACTACAAAGGAAGGAGCAATCAAAATTTCAAAATAAATCCAATAAATAGAAAATTGACACTTTGAAGAAATCATATCGAGGGGGTTAAGGAATGGAATGAATTAACTCATGAAAACTTTCAGATCTTTCACGCAAACGTTATAAGTATCAATCATAAGTGATCCGCAGCTTTAGTGGATTTCATTGTGGCTCCTAAAGGAGTACTGGTCATAGTGATTTTTTGATTTCGTTCAAATTTCATTTTATTTCAGTATTTTATTCATATTTTTATAAATATACTTTTTATATCTCATTAATTTATTTTTCGTTCCCTTTCTTTGGTTGACAAGTAGCTACTTCATTCATTTATTTCAATTCTCATGACAGCACAAAGGGATTTCTTAACGGTATAAATATGTAATAAATAAATAAATACTCATTTCTCCTCTGTTCACAATTCTTTAGAGGGATTCAATATATCAAAGCTTTAAGCTGTTATTTGTGGGAGGGAATCCATAATGATAGTGGAACAAGTTTTGTAACTTCCACAGACTTGCACACGACCAGTTTGAACTGTTGGGATATTTTCAAGTACATGATGTTCAGAAAGTAATCCTTATATATCCTTTGAGAGGGGTGAGGTTGGTTGAAAGGAGGTTGAAGGAGGAGAAGAAGAAAGGTATATGTTGGATGGGTCAGGATTCAGATGGAGTGTGAAGTGGCCGGTTGGTTATTCACAAGGGTTATGCGAAGGTTGGTGAGGTGATGAGATGAGAGGATTGGGGGAATGGGTTGGGAAAGATTTTGTCCTTGAGGAGGTATTTTGTTGCAGGTGTTCTACGTGTTTCCAGGTCATGCGTACTCTTTCCTTTATCTGTTAAATGGAGAATTTTTGGATCGAAGCTGCTCATAGTCTCTGGGAGGTGTCGGGAAAAGCCCGATGAAACTTCCTTTTTCTTCTGGAATGTAAGTTGTTGTTTAGTTACTATTTTAAGTTTCTCCTCGTTTTGCCGATATAAAAGCATTCACATGAATCACCACTTATTTTTTATACACCAGATTTTAAATTCGTTTTTATAACATCTTAAAAATTTTTCAGTAATCTACTCAAGGATCCCGTACTGTAAAAAATATCTTATAATTATTTCTTAGTATAACCGTGGGTGCAGCATATACTTACAATGGCCAATGAAAGGGACTTGTCACCATCTAGGTTTCTTCTGAGGTCGTGTGTGATGAACCAGAGTAAATATCCACGACTATTTTACTCATAAAAAGAGTCCATTCTGCATTTTTATTCTCGCAAACAATTTCCGTTGCGACTAATTATTTCCACCGCCCACCTTTAAGCAGTCTCATTTGCATCAATGCGCATGCACTACCATCTCCGCCTCCTATCATTCTTTGATGCGGAAAAGGGTTGAGCGAGACTGATGGGAAAAGAATTTTTTTCCCATCCACATTAATACTTCTTCCTTTGATTTTTTCCCCTCACTTTTTTGAATCAGAAGAGTATCTCAGCGCCCTGACAGTTTCCCAATTAATTGAAGCGAATGACTTTGACCTTCAACCCTTTCGGCATACCTTTCCTCTTCGACTGAGTGTCCCCTGCGCAGGGCGTAATATATTAATTAATTCAGGTAATGGAAAAAAATATTTGTGCCCATTTTTCGAAGAAAGTAAGGCCAACATACACTGCATGAAAAGCGCAGAAATGGTACGTTTTTGAACGACTATGAAGCAAACTCCGCTAATTTGTGGGCTTCTTGAAATATTCAAATTATTAATTGAGTACCCTTGGAGTCAAGGGATACAAGTACAATTTAATAATTTTTCCATATTAGCGCGGATATTGGTTGGTGGGGTACTAAATATATCATTGGAGAGGGATAGTAGTTAATAACTGAACCTATATGTATATAATGATCAGTGAATCACTTATATCCTTTTGCCACAACAATATTGCGAACCCAAAGAACCATTATCTGAACTTATCCCCAAAATTATTACATCGACCCCTTGGTTTCTCTATACAGAGCTAGGATGGGGTAGAGCGCTTCATACTCACTACGCAATAAGACCACATCAGATCTCGTGACTATCACGGTTTTTCAGGGTTCCCAAGAGCTACCTACTTGTTTACATCCCCTATGCATCTGAAATTCACATATGCGCAAGAAGACGTGCTAATATTTGTGTGTAGCTCGCCACGGAAGGAGCTAGTCGGGGCTTCTGAAGTCCTTTCAACGGCTAAGATTCCGCACAAAATATGTTGTGATATTGCCATCTGTATTTCATTGCGTGAGTTAAACGTTGTATATTTCTTATGGAATACCTTATTTCCTGCTATACGAAGCCGGTGTATTTTAGCATCTTTCTCCGCAATTATCGCATGGAGACTTTCAAAAGGTGGCAGCATGAAATTTCACATGAAGTTTGAGTTTATTCATTTAATTTGTTATCGCCATTTTAATGCTGCCATCTGCTCTTGGATATTTCATATTAAATAATATATATTATAGCCACAGATTATATTTAATACACTTTCACGGCCCAATAATTTCAAACTACAACTTACGTCTCATAAGGTGTTTTAATTTTAAATGCAATGGAATTAAACTTGAGACTCAGTTTTGTATCAACTATAGGCATCTAAATCGCTGTATATATTTTTGCTTTTTACTTCTAGAAAATACTATGTAGCCTATTATTTATGCTCATGATGCTTCAATGTCTTTATAAGAACACATCCATTATGGCATTACGAGCGAAAACAAAGCTGTGTATTACCAGGGACGCTGGGTGGAAGAGTAAAAAAAATCATGTCGCCTGGAACGCCCCGTGATAGTCACGTGAATAAATATTGGCTCATAAATTTCATTACTTATGCATGTGACGGATGCAAATAGTTGTATCTTCATGATTTTAATGGATTTCAATCGGCATTATTATTCAGGTCTCCAGTCCATCTTAGGAGTCATTCGGTCAGCCTAACATGCCCCCTTTCTTGGTTTTGATAAGGGAAGAGACATATGTAGACAATTATCACATAGGTATGAGGTATTTAGGACCAGTATCTATATAGAAAATGTGAACCGGAGAAATTAGTAGAAGCATGTGTCAAAAGCATATGATGCAAAAGAATATTAACTATGTTATAAAGCGAGATACTTACACGGCGTGAAGCTTGAAGCTATTAGTTACCTATGCAATGCGGTTATTCGTGAAAATATTTTTGAATGAGATATCAAATTTTATTGTATTTGTAAATATTAATATAAATGGGTATTACAAATGAATTATTCATTCAATCATTTGATTTTGAAAGTGTTTTCCTATTTAAAAATACACTTTTTTATTTTCATACTAAATAAATTAAATCTGTTCTATTGAAATAAAACCTTACAGAATCGTAAAAATGATTCAAAATACTGCGTTTTTTTTTAAATTTATACATTTTTTCAAATTTACGAATATTTACGCCAATTTCGCTATTTGTTATTACGCTTTTCAGAGTTTCATCATTTCCATGAAAGACATTTCTTTTCTTTTATCCAAATTCTTGGAATAAGTTTTTTTCTCTGAAATATATATTTTAAGGCCTTTCTTCAGACTTTTAGGTACATCTATCAAGTCATGAAGTTGTGTGGGGCAATATTCAATCCAACTACCAGATCGTTGATTGGTGAACCTCTCTCCAGTGTTTTAAAGTTTAATGGATGGCGTAAGGTCTTTAAATTATGCATGCGACGGATGCATTGGTGACTGGGATCTTTTTTATTTTCTCACATTCATCCGTACCCATTTTAAAATCCCCCTTGCCCGTCAATCAATTCATTTTCTTCCTTGGTGCCTCGTGGTTGTATCCAGTGACATTCCGTTCTTGACAGAGCCATTCCATTCCTTGCGTTCTACCTCTCTTCCCTCCTTTTAACCCGCCAACCTTCACTTTCCACTCTCCCTGAACTCCACTTTCCTCCCCCCACCCAAACATCCACTTTCTACTAGTGCTTCTTCATATTCCTTCTTTTCTAACAGATTCACCTAATTTTATGATTCGGCTCAGTAGTCTAATAGTTTAGATGGTACTAACAAATTACAATTACTGTTTTGCACATTAATATACCAAGTTGTATATATCAGTGATTGGCTTTTGTTGTTTTGGTTGCGTATGTCAGTGATTGGCTTCAGGATCAAAGATTTTTGCGAGGGATCATCATTAAAAAGGTATTAACTCAGTAGGTAATTTGTTGTGCTTCATCGAAGGAATTTCTATATACATACACCTGCCACCATTTGCCTATTTTAGTGATAGCATGGTGTTGATATTATTATAAATATTTCATATTTGTTCCCTCAAAAAACTCCATCTCTTTTATTTCCTGGAATATTTATTGCTTATCACAATTCTTTTCTTTCTATCCTCCTTATGGAAAAATCTTCACGAGCTATATTTTGTCTACAAGCTATATTAGAACAAAACGCCCTGAAGTGTTTCGATATCCGCTAGGGTAGACATGTCTAACCAAATAAAATCTCAACTATTGTGATTTTTTTCCATAAAAATGATCGTTTCGATGCAAATGAAAAATTCGTGGAAAGGTCTAGGAAGCCTTATTGAATCTAATTGAATTCCTCCAAGCGATGAGCCTCGCACTCCTTGGTGGAATTTATTAATTGAAATCTATTTCAGATTACTCTTGACCTTCAGTTTTTCCCAGTATGTGTCAATATTAATGCAGTTGCTTCGTTCTCTATATCTTTATGATTGCAATTTTCAGTGGACATGGTTTCCATAGCTCCTTGCGCTTACCAATGAATTATGGATGCTTAAGCCAGTTTATTGTTAAGTCCTTATATGTCATCAATAATGTATTCAAATTTTAAAATTGTTTATTATTCCTTGCCTTAGTAAAATTTTCGGTGATAACCATAGTAAAGATTACCTACTTGGCTTTATTTGGCTCTTGGCTTGGCCCGTTTAGGATAATTTTCTTTGTCACTTAATATGCACTTATAAGTAACAAAGAACATGTTAGGTTTTCGGCAATAATGAAGGGAATAATGCTGGCATTGTCGTTGATGGGAATTGCAATTCATTCTTTACGTTTATATCCTTGCAATGCCTGAAAACAGGTTCTTTGGGCCTTTTCCATCGGGCCTAATCATATGTAACAACGGACGGCGAATTGTACCCATGCCCTGGATGTAGAAATGTTACCCAGGCGGGATTTAGTGCGACAGGCTAAAGATTTACCCCGTTGGCACCGATATCGAAATATCATCAATGCCAACTACCCATTTGTGATTGTAAATCTCAGTATACTTTTTGTTAAACATATTTATTCTCTTCAATTCCAAGTTCTCCCATCTTCAGCAGCTAGGTATCTCCCCGCCCCACTCCAAACCGATAGCGGTTCAGATTGAGTGTTCGTGTACCGCTAAATTATTAACGAGTTCGATGTCGGGTCCCCGTTGATGGGTACCATCCCACTCGGGCTAGGGGGCCCTACTTTCGTCACGCGTACAGCAGATGCGTCGCGCGAGGAATAAATGAACGAAATGCTTTTATTCTCGATGGAAGGATTTTACCGGATTGTTGCAGGGGTAGATACCACTGTTGGGGGTGGAGAGAGAAAGGGTGTGAGGAGATGGGATGAGTGGTAAGAGGGTTCGCGGGGTTTTGACATGGGAAATCTCCCCCCACAACCCCACGTTCCGGGTGAGGGCTGATCCAGTTTAAGAGGCGAGGTTATTCGAAACATTCTCCCGACTCCGCAATCCTCTCCCGTCGCCCACACATTGAGACGGTGGTATTATCTCGCATACAGCTTCCACGCACGGATTTTTGTCACAGCACACTTGGTGCCTCTCAGGGTGAAAAATCTCCCATCTGCGCATTTCTCTCACTGATATTTCCAGATTAGTATTATAATATTCTATGACTGTGCGTTTTCAACAACCTTGCGATGGATTGCAGCGTACTTCAAATTAGCGAGTGGTTTTTATTTCTGGGGTCATCATCAACTCAGTCAATTATTAGTACAGTAGATTCCGGTTAATTGGGACATACTGGGACTTGTGCACTTTGCCCCAATTAAGCGGCGGCCCCAATTTGGCGAACTCTCTTGTATATGGGCATAAAAAACTTTTGAATTGTAGAAAGAAGACTAAAGAATGTTTATAATGCTACATAAGTTTATTAAACTATTAATTTGATTAATAAATCAACGAATTCTGTTAATTTATTGTAATTTTTAAGAATTATAACATTTTTGTTAAAAATATTTTTCAGTCTCGGGCGACGCTGAATAATTGTCTTTTACTACTTCCTATTCTCTTGCGGATAGTATAACAACAAGAGCTTTCAAAATAGGGCAAGAATAGGACCATTTGTGAAAAATAAGAGTAAATCAAAGGAGGAAAATATCAAAAATAGTATTCTGAAAACAAAAAAATTTAATTTCGTCGCGAGTATAGAGTCTATGTCGCCGACTCATGGCCCGATAAAGCGGCATGCTGTCCCAATTAAGCGGAGAATGCTATGGGATATTCCTCTATTGGGTTCTGTTCTTCAAGATCTGCCCCAATTAAGCGGCTGCCCCAAGTAACCGGTGGACCCATTAAACGGAATCTACATTACTACCATAGGATTGTTGTTTACACTACAATCACTCTACCTCAATCCCATCCCAGTTTCTGCGCATGCCTCTCACTGATATTTCCAGATTGTGCGTATTTTATGACTGTGCGTTTCCATCAGTTTTGCGATTGATTTCAGTGCATTGCAATTTAACCAGCCGTATTTATTTCTGGGGTCCTCTTCAACTCAGCCATTTCATCGTGTTACAAACCTATAGGATTGGTGTTTACGCAGTTATCAAATTATCCCTATTCCATCGAAGTATATTTAACCCCTTCAGACCTGAATTAATTTGGGTGGACAAAAAAAATTTTTCTTTTCATATTTTAGATATATGAGCCCTCTCAAAGATTTTCAGCAAGTTTCATGCAATTTCGCCAGTAAATAATAAAGTTAGTGAATGTACAGTATACTGTACATTTGGAATCAAGTGCTGCATACTTTCAGGATACAAGAAAACTGAAACAAAATATCAAAAATAAAAATAGCCTTGCACCATTCAACAGAAGTAATATTTATTTGAAAAATTATATTCATTCACATTATATTCTATATATTAACTTTATTATTCAGTTTTTCGTTTTTTAAACTCAGTTACTTGTGGAAATTCACAAAACAATTTCGCCCTCTGTTTATACAAAGGTGAACTTCACATTTTTTACAAAATATGTGGGACCTTTGGGTACAATTAACCTGCTTGCATCTTGTAGGTTCCTTCTTCCCATCATGCTCAGGCAAATGGTCCACTGAATCCAACTGGACTTCTCTAAAAGGTCTCTTTTCACAATTCTGCCTTTTAGCAAATACTGGGGATGAGTCACTTGATGGCCTACCACGCTTATTTTCCTGTATCGGTTTGCCTGCCCTAACAAACCCTTCAGCTACTCTTAGCCTAAAGTCTAGTAGGTCCAGTATATTTGATTGTGGTGTGCCAGAATTTTTCCCATCTTCTCTATATTCTAGCCAGCTATTGACTGCAGCTAAATCAAGAGCATGAAAAATCATCCTCAACGTCCACTTTTTCGACCGAATGAAAATTCTGTAAAGGCTGACAAGCTGATCCAAAAGGTCGACGCCTCCCATACCATGGTTGTACCTTTTCACTATTTCTGGTCGAGAAACTTCAATATACTTTGAGCTCTTTTTATCCCATCTCTTTACCATGTCCTCTTCACCAATTCCTATATAATTAGATGCTAACAATACACCCCGGTTATCAAGCCACTTCACCACAACAACATCACCATCAAGACTACTTATTTCTTGACTGTATCCCCTTTCTCTTTTTTTTCCTTCCTTGTCAGAAATAACAGGTGGATTTGAAAATCTGTTTATTCTAATCGTCCCTGCAGCAAATATTTTTTTTTGCCTTTAGAACCTGTAAGAGGTTATATGAAGAAAAATAGTTGTCATAATACAACTCATGCCCAGTCAAGGAAACCCTCTTGCATAAATGCAAAATCACACTTGGGCCTAAACCATACATCTTTTGTACTGAAGGATTTATCTCTGTAGTACTCCCTTGATATATCAAAAAATCATAGGCCAGCCCTGACTTACCGCATAAAAAAAATATTTTTATGCCCCATGGACAAGGTTTTCCTTTCACATATTGTTTCACATTCAGGTGTCCACGAAAAGGAATTATTTGCTCATCAATACAAAGCTTCTTTTCTAGGTCCAGCTCTAAGCATCTTTGCCTGATGACTTCATACATTGGCCTCACCTTCCAAAACCTGTCTGTATTTTTTGGTTTTTTGAGTATATCTACTAAGTGAAGGTTGTTCCTTAGTTGAAAGAACCTATATCTTGCCATATTATGTTTGAAAATATCAACACCTATTGCACTATCCCAGTACATTCTAACCCGAGGATATTTTAGAGCACCCATCATTATGTGCAGACCTAACAGAGTTTTAATTTCATCAGGAGTGGTAGGCTTAAATGATATGTTATGCTGAAGGGCATACATATTTGTTTTCTCGGACATGTCCTGAATCAATGCATTTGGTAGGTAACGTAAGCAATATTCCAAAGGAGCTAATTTCTCACAGTTTTCCTGATTATGGTTTGTCTCGAAGGAAGCCTCAAATGGAACTAATGATCTGTGTCTCCATTTTATATCAGCGCGCTGGGTCAATGCAATATCATTGAAAATATTTCCATCCAGAGCTACACCGTCATTGAAGACAGCTGATTCATCTTGGCATACCTCCTCGACCTCATTACTGTTTGGCAGAGATACATCTGCTCCTGAAACAAAATTTCAGTCACATTGACACATTCAATCTATCTCAGGATAAAAATATCTAATCTATATGCATATTCACTAATCACATACAGATGCTGATATTTACAAGAATAGTGTTTACCTACCAACGCGATTATATTTATTAGTCAAGCATACTTGAGGCACGCATTCTTCTGCATCACTTAGTTCATCACAATCAGATTCATCTCCTTCCTCAATCAACCTGAGAATCTCTTCTGAATCATTTGGATCAATTTTCACTGTAAATAGCATTTTTTTAAATTAGTTCAGTACATGTGTCATGTATGTATGTAGTTTGAGAAAAGTAGTGATTAAAAATAATTATTTGATTATCTTTTTCATACCCTAATGTATTATTTCTGTATTTGTCAACAAACCCACAAACTAACTCGAACAACCATTGATTTTGAAACAAAAAATACTTTGTAAACCAAATGAAAAACAGAAAATATTGCATTTCTAATTACATTGTGGTTTGAATAATGCTGTTGTTAAAAAAAAATTCAACCAGTTGAGGATAAAATAATGAATCAGCATTTAAAATAGTTTTCGGCCTTTCTGTTGTTATTCCCATTAACTAACTTGTGTCAAGCGAAAGAAATGCAATTAGTTTCATTTATTAGTACATCAACCAATTATCAATAATTACTATTGCTTCTATATTTGGGGCCAATTTATACAAGGTATTTCCCAAGACCGTGCCCATGTAACCATTTTATGATCAACAAACCTATTCCGATAAGCTTTATATAGTTATTAATTTTGAGATATAAGTATTAATTCTGATAGTCATTGAAAATTTCAATAATTATACGAAAACAATCCGAAAAGACAACCGAATTCTCACTACTAAAACATTTCTCATTTTACATCTTCCCCAAAACGATCATAACATCAACAACACTTGAGACCTAATGTACAGTATACTGTACATGCATATTTCAGGCACGAATATGCAAAATTGATGCAGTATAAAAACATTCTATTACTTTCAAATATTACTTTTATGCTTAATTAACATTTTCAATTAGAGAATCAAAGAATAAATGGGTTTCATATAAAAACATTAAAATTTTAAAATGGGCTTACTTGATCGCAGCTTCTTCCTCTCCGCCATCTTGTTTGTTTATTATCGTTGATTCCATAAATAGGCAATTGGCGGCATGGAAACAACGTTGCACGGTAAACAAAACACTAAAGATATTATTTAAATGCTCAAAAGTAATACAAGAGACTAAATACGCACATATTAATACAATAAATATGATGTACAGTATACTGTACATTTGGAACGAAAGGGTTAAGTACCAATGAGTGATTGTGCCTCCATTTAATTCTTCTTTTGCTCCTCAGTTGCTAAAAATAGCGCTCCAAAAATAGGTGAATAACATCTTAAACCTGCAGTATTTATCCAGGAACGAACTGGCTTCCCGAAAGTCCCCGTTGCAAGATGGTCAAATGGCCCCGAATAGAAAATTCCTCCCCTAAAAAACAAGTGATAGTAGAAAAGGAGCATTTAGGTAGGCATTTTTTATTTCAGACAAATAAAACAAATAAATTCTATTTACAATTCCAAATAACAGTGAGTTTGGCTCTTTTGACGTCTGAGCAAGCATGCCAGCAATTTTATGCCTGTCTACCTTAAATTAAGAAATTAAAATATTTTATGCGCCCTCTGCAGATTGGCTACCCCTGGTCCAGAGGCTTCACTCAGAATTGAAACACGGGTATGTACTCATGACAATTGTATTCACCGGTTACCGAACTCCCTTTAATTTTCACGAATAAGCATATTCTAGGTTAGTTTCTCATCAAGTGAGATTGGATATCCTTGTGCACATTGAATAAATAGGCTTATATTTCTGCATTTACTATTGGCAACATATCTCCTTGTTGATTTTATTACTCATTACTCTCCGTGTATGATATCATCACTTCGATTATGGCTTCAACTTTGGCTAGGTTCTTTATTTTCCGAGCGTGACGTGTCTTGCCGAAACTTTGAATTTTGTGCCCTAGATGGCGAAGTGCTCGCAGGCATGAGATTGCATAAGTCCATGCTCATAGATCTCGAAAATAACTGCCATAGTAGTTTTGCGGTCTTGCTCTAATATCTAGACTTCTTTACGACTCTCCTGGATTAGCCAGCGCTAAGTTTATTGAGCATATCTGCGAAGTTACACAAGCACTTCTGCTGGAGCCAAATGAGATTCACTCCTCATTCACATGCATGATGAACCGCTTCTGTCGTACGGAGCAAGTTTAAAGAACTCTTACACTCGTTGGTGATCTAAGCAGCTTTGGGTGCATCACGTAATATATATAGCGGAATCTGCGGAAAACTTGTTTACTTCGGCCGATATATATATATTTGTTTTTAATGAGGCCTAAAGGAATTGCTATGACTATGACGGTGGTCGGTTGGCACATTTGGGAAAGAAATGTGAGATCTTGAACAGAGGTTCAGGCAAACTTTTTAGGAAAAAGTCGTCTCTATTGCTTGCGATAACCACTCGGCAATTGTATGCCTAACCACTAATGGGTTACGAAAAAATCGGTCGTATAAAAAGGGCATATTATTGAAATTTGAATCGGAGGTAAGGAAAAGTTTTATTCAAAAGTCTCATTTATTTTTTACCAAACCAGAGTTTCAGGAATGAAAAAAAATAATAAAAGAGAGAATTAAGTTTTCCAAGGGACTCCAAACGATGACGATGCTAATCGTGGAAGTTTGTCGTTGAAGGGGAGGTGGAGAGGAATTATGCTGGACTTTTTACTTCAAGGGGTTCAGAAATGGTTAAAAAATGAAAATTGAGTTGGAATTATAAATATTTTCTCGCCCACTCCCGTAATGAGGACCTCATACGAAGGGGCTCAAAGTTGAAATGTTGTTACCTAATGTATTCAAATCATTCTTTGAGCCGTAAAAGTACGACTCTCATTCCCTGATATACATTAATAATTTATTTCAGTACGCTTTTTATTTTGGAAATAAAATTCATTGGCAATGAGCTTAGAATGGACTTGTTATTAACAAAGCTAAATTTTGAAATATTTGGATTGAAGATATATTGAGAAAATTCAATAAAGGCAGACTATTTGTAATATAATTATTATCCTTGAGGATGTTATTTGAAATATTTGTGCGTTCTGGAAAATCAGACTCAAGTTTTATGAAAAAAATAAGAATTTTTCCATCTCAATGTATCACTTTCCATGTGAGCCCTCGCTGACGTGCGAACTGCATGTAAATAAACTTCTCTTATATGATTGTTCTTGTTTGGTGCTATATAATTTCATTCCAGTAAAGATTTTAAAGGTAAGTATTTTAACGTGTTCTGGCCCAACTCTCGCAATTAATGTTTCTTAACACGAAAAATAATTTTCCATTCCTCACAATTAAAATTTTGGCTTCTGATTGAAAAGTGTATTCTTACTGAAGAAGGGTATTATTTATTTTTACAAAGGTATTTGGAAAGCAGTCTGATTGGGTAAGCAACCTGAAGCAGACGTGATTCTTTGAGCCAAAGAATTTCGGCAATAACTGTGTAATATGAGACGGAAAAAATCAAATTTAGACTAGCTTTCGAGATTTTAAATGGCACATTTGCCATTTTGTGTTCTTTGGAAGTGAAAATATGGTTCTAGCTGATGTTTAAGTTATATTTTTACAAACAATATAGTGAAGCGTAATCCAAAAATGCTCCATCAAATTTTACGAATCAGAAATTCGAATTTTATCTCATTGAGATAACTCTGCCGTTTCAAATTTTTATCCATAAATCAATTTTTACCCATTCCATAGGCATTTAGGTATTTACTTTTCTTAATGACGTCACTGACTCTTGCCGAGCGCCTCTCCGCTTATCCTCTACTCCTAGGCCTCAAGCATCCTTAACACGTGGTTTCGTGTCATTAACGCTGTAATTAGCGATTGCTACCGTTACGTATCAGCTTAATGAAACAGAACGTAAATGAGTCATCAACTTATGAAAAATGTGCGAAAACTTATGAAATGTTGCATTTCGAAGCCATGAGAAAATGGCTGAATGAGTATTATTTTATTCCACTAAAAACTATCTCTCTTATTCATCTACTGTATTATATTGTGATTTTTGGGTGTGAGTGAACAACCCGTTTCCTGGGTGCCCGTTGCGACTCTGTCTGACTACCAGGCTTGTCATACTTTTACACATAACCTGAAGACCGTTTGGATCGGGTTGGTGCGGCGGCTGGAGTGTTGACTCCACTCTCTTTGGGCCTTGGTTCAACCTGGCGGTGAATTTTTCAGGGGTTGCCGATTCCTGATGGAGTGTAGTTTGGAGGACAGCTTTTGCAAAAATCTGTCAATCGGATGAGACGTTAAGCCATAGTCAACTTGGCGCCTTTCATTGCGAGCAGGTTAATGCCAACTCCAGATTTCTATTTACTCTTCTTCGGCTAACCTTTCCTCTTGCGAAAATGACCTAAACTGTCACTCGCCTTCTTTGAATACTATACCATACCTTCCATACCCTTCAGAGCATCATGGAAAACTTCACCTTTGTTCCCCAATATATTTACAGGTTATACAGGAATGATGAAATAAGAGAGATATTTCACAAAATATTTGCTACACGCCCATTGTGGTGGCTTTCAGAGTAGTCCTTAGATTTAGATATTAGTACAAGGGATTTATTAGCTATCAATGTACGCATTTCTAAAAAAATGAATGCTCTTATTACGGTAACCCAATATCGTATCCAAAACTCTATTCCTTTCTTCTCCTCTTATCTCTTTAGCATATAGCTATTCATCCTCTGATAATTCACCATAGATCCCCAATACATTTCCGCTTGCTACAGAAACGATGAATAAAGACATATTTTCCTTACGGATATGCTCACAAATTAATTTTTCCCGTAAAAACTATATAATACTTTAATAATTGCTAGATATAACTCTTTGGATTCCCATGAAATTAACGGCTGTTGTACCAACTCCTCACGTTGCACACCCCTTGTGACGGCGTTCGGAGTAGTACATAGATGTTGGTATTATTTCAAGGAAATTATGAGCTATACATGTATGCATTTCTAAAAAAATGAACATCCTTATTAGGGTAACCCAAGATCGTATCCAAAACTCCGACTCTCCCTCTCCTATTATCTCTTTCGCATAAAGCTGTTCGTCCCTCGTGAACCGATTGCTCTTCCTTCATCCTCACAGAAACCTTCCCCCCGCCCCTTCTGGAAAGTAATCTGCGGACTCGAGCAGTCCCCGATTATAAGGGGAGTGGATGGAAGGCCGAAACTTATGCAATGATCGTGTATCAATGGGGGAACTGGTTTTGAGGAGATGGTCGGGGCTATATCGGATCCCTATTTCATTCATCTCGCCTTCCCCCTTCGCTCCATAATCGCCCTTTCACACCCTCCCACTCCACCGAGCACCGAATTCCGAAGACCCGCCCCGAACTTTCCAACAATGTGGACCGATGTCGTCCTCGCTTCCATTAAGGGGGCTCCTCGTTTTAGGACCACGTGAGTCGGTGCGAAAACTCAATTCGGCCATTTTGTTCTGTTTGTTTAAGTGGACTTATCGACATGGCTCAATCGGGTGTCGCGTCGTATTTTAATATTTTTGAAGTGCAAACTTCTTATGACGCGTTGAGCACTTTTGTACAGGGGTACAAGACATTGGACTCGCAACTCCGTCACCGTCACCACTACTACATATATGTATAATTATGTATATTTGAAGTGAAAACTTCTTATGGCGCGTTGAGCACTTTAGTAGATGGGTAAAAGAAATTGGACTCGTGACACCGTCAACGTCACCGCCACTGCATATACGTATAATTACATATATTCTGTATATACACACTATACTCGCTATATATACAGTACTCGTGGAAGGGTACAAACCATTGGACTCGCATCAGAGTCACCGTAACCAGTCCATACTCGTGCAGGAGAGTGTACTCGATACAAGAATAGTGAAGGTTAGTACAACGTAACTCAATTTCATTTATTCATGCAGAATAATTGTGTACAATATCGCAATAAATAAATATTTTACTTTATTATATACATGACTCTAATTTCTACTGATTAATAAAACACTTCATTAGAAATTATTCCTTGCATTCAAAAATGCTCACGTTATTTCAAGTTTTAACTCCTGTCGAGACTCCCGAAGTGAATCTTTTTTTTCGTGACGGCTTCCTTTTTAAATATACTTACGCATATTTGGTTACTGACGATGTTAAGGTCGCTCTTTTTTATTCACGAAAATGGTAAAATAGCAATTTGTAGGGTTCAATTTCCGAATTTATTGGTAATTAAATTAAACCCTTGCCTATTAGCATTCTTCAAGTGAACCTCGAGAATTTTTTATTTTCCATACTTTTTCGAATTTAGCACTATTGTTGTAATATTTTGAGAATAAATAGAGCTGACTCTTTCCAATGTCTACTCGTACTTAAATATAATAATTTTCAATCTGAGAGATTCTGTTATATTATTAGGTTTTAGACTTGAAAATCTTGAATTCTTGAAAAGGCCTCCAATTACCATGAAAATTTTAAGATGATAGCTGAAGTTTTAAATGAGTAAAGTATCACGCAAAAGTAGACTTGAGCAGGAATGATGCGGGTTGTTACTACTTTCCTTGGTATTTCTCCATGTTTCTCCTAATAAATGAATTTGCTGTTAATTCATTATACTTTATTCCATTTCTCATAACCAACTGCTCTATTCCATCCAATAATTCTTAAGAAGAAAAGGTGAGATGAAAATGGTAGGAGGAGTATAATAGTATTAACAGTATGTTAAAATAGGAGAGAAAAGGCGGGAATAGGAATCTAATTGGGAAATGGAAAACCCTTTTGCTTTTTAAAAACACTATTTTAGCCCTGGAGAATTCTCTTAAGTCTAAAATTGTAACACAATAATGAAACATATAGGCCAGGAAAATCGTATTTATTGTGATAATCAATTTGTAAAATCTCCTTATCGTCTTACTTATAGGTATAATAATAATAATTTTAACTCCAGCATTTGCATGTAAATCGGACAGTGATCCATTGCTGTTATGCTACCATATGGATAGCGTCACTCAGTGACTCAAGGCGAAGGACACTTTGCATAGGTGGGGGTTGATTTTACTGATCCAGGTGAATGAAAGTTAATCATTCAGGGTAAGGGCCGCGTCACATTTCATGAATGCCTGGAAGACACATAGTTCCGGAGTTCCCGGATACTACAATCGGGATTTGAACCCGACACTTTGCATTCTCCCAGCATTGTACTCACAGGGTCACGGCACTCCCTTCTGTGTAGATAAATAGTCCGTAAAGTATATGCTTTCAAACTCTAGATAATTTTGTGTGGAAATGTTAGGGGGATTCAGCTTATTTTTGGAGGTACCTACCGGTAAAAACAAAAGCTTTCGATGACATATTTTGAACATTTATTTCATTTGACTCCCCACAAACCTTCAAAATCAGCATAATTTCGGCTTCGCGTAAAGTTTGATAATCCGCAAATGAAACGAAATCAGGAGGAAAGGAATGGTGAAGGGTTATGATATTTAGGACAAGGGGTGAATATGAGGGAAACAATTTAGCAGTGTTCTTAGAAAGGATCTCGGATGTGGAGAAGGGGATAATACGGTGCGTTTAATGTTGTAGTGGTGTGAGAGGAGAGGAGGTAGATTTTCCCAGGACGAAGAGCAGGGTCGGTTAGAAATCGTGAAAGAGGCACACACAGTAAACTTTTGAAACGGGTTTAATTAGCGAGCCAAAGACGCAGAATTTTGTCAGCTCTTGGGGTTTTCCAGGGAGTCGACTAAGAGGACGTGAGGGGAGTTAGGTGAAAAAGTGCAGTAGGGGGGTAAGATTTGAGATGCATGTCGAGGAAAGAGAGTTTTTGTCTGCTGGATGAATAGGCTTTAAAAAAGCATCTATAAACACGGGACGCGAGGAGTATATCCTAAGCGAAAGATTTTAAATACTTTTATTAGCAATAATACCATTAACCACCGCAGCCTGGATTGGGGAAATTTAGTGTGAAGACGATATATATATTTAAGCGATATATTTTGTATATATACAAATTTTTATATGCATGTTATTTGATACATCAACTTATCAGCCTTCATTTAATAAATATTTGAGGACTCTCATCCGTAACTAAATCTCCTCATTAGGATAATCATGGTAACTAAAAGCTGATGTCACGTTTGATAAAAATTGAAAAAGTAAAGAGGTTAATCACATTTTATTTACAACATAACTATCGAAAAACGTACCGATTTTGCTGTAAATGGACACAAGAGATTTTTTCCCAGATCCGAGCTTAAAATTATACTTTTAAATGTTTTTATCATTATTTTTACACGAGGTATGCTGAGAAGATAGTATTTATAGTGGAATCCAAATCCTGATTTGCCCTCACCTAAGAGTTGGAATTAAACCGCTAATTTTACATCGCAGTCTCAATATTTTAATCTGATAGTACTCCATGCCTGTTAAAATTCCTTTTTGCATCGCAATTTAAC
Source organism: Ischnura elegans (assembly GCF_921293095.1). Taxonomy (NCBI): domain Eukaryota; kingdom Metazoa; phylum Arthropoda; class Insecta; order Odonata; family Coenagrionidae; genus Ischnura; species Ischnura elegans. Next base: position 10,565,805 of record NC_060252.1, read on the forward strand.
GCGATATTGTATGTATTTTTTATGAGGTCAATAGCATTAGCTCCTTCCGTATGGATACCAGTCACTAACAGTAAGTAGTATCATTAATTCATATTTCCTACCTAAATAATATAAATCGGGTATGATGCTAACAAGTTGCAAGTTAATAAATAAATGAGCCCTCGATGAACTACATGGTTGAGGATTATCAACCGACAATACATCTTTCCATTCCTAGAATCATGGTTCCTATTAAAGTAGATACATTTTTTGATACTCTTAATTCGCTCTGTACTATTTTATCTATATTTCTACTCAACTATTTATTAATGTTTCCCCTTCATTTTTATTAAGATCACACCAAAGAATTATATTGACCCACATACTGCGAGATTATACTACTCTTCTTGATGATAATATTTTGAAATCTTACAGCAATGCCTTACATGTTTTCCGTCGTAAATAATTATTTATAAAAGCGTTCATTTGTTGAAGTTCATAAACATCTGTCCATACTGTAAAAAGTTGTTAATGATATGGTGCCCAAGACTTAGTCTTAAAACTTGTTTTGTCCGCTTAGGTAATCCGGCTAATACCGGAAAATTAACGTACGTGGAGAGTAAACTGGGGCTCCCTCTGTTCTTCAGTAGTCTTCAGTTATTTCACGTCACCTCTTTTATTGTGCTTCCGTCTTACATTTGGTTATAACTAGTTTAGTGACTTTTGAGGACGTGCAAAGCCTTTCATTAGCGCTTTGTCTCTTCTGCAAACATTCTTTGTGAGATCTATTTGCTTCATTCTTTTCACGTGGTTTGCCTACTTACACCAATGCAGTGCTCAATCCAGTCGTCTTATTTGACTCCACGATTTGAATAAGTAAAGCGCACGACCTGATTTTTTTCGGGAAATGATTTTTTCGTGTGTAGGACGCAATAAATCAGCATCGTTTAGATATCAAAATTTTACAATAAAAGAAATAGCAAGTAAATTAGTTCGTAGTGAGTTTTATGGTTGATACAATTTATAAAAAATAATCTATTAATCCTCTTAAGGATAAGGTAAGCAGGTAAGCATTTTTAATGCACTTAATAACATTATTTCTTTAATTTTAGTGAATTACATATTAAAAAAATTTCAACTTATTAGGCCAATAGCTAGAACGCTTCATTTTTCCTATATATGGATGAGACAATTTTTTTTCTTATTATATATGAGTGGCTTTCGATGGATGACCTATAAGGTTACATTATTAAAGTAGTTATTCATTAATAAATTATGCTATCTTAAGGATAAAAGTAGGCAGTCATTGAAATATTTTTCATTTTTGCTCCAAATGTGCGCAGGAGATTTTTTTCTGATAGAATATCAGTGGTTATTTTTATGATTTCAGGAATTATATTTTTTGGTCGCAATCTTTTTCCTAAAAAAAAAGGTGTCTTCGACTGAAATTGCATCAGTGAGCAAGAAATACATCAGTAAACTATTTGTTACACCACATTTTTATTCAGCATACTCTCTATTCCATGGCTACACAAAATCGTTTTTTAATTTTAAACGTAATGGCTTTATTGAATGATGAACTAAGCCAATCCAGTGCATGTGTTGTTCCTAAAGCATTCGTCGCTTAATATTTAAGTACCTAATTTCACTTCATTACGGATTAAATGTCAGGTGACAAATAGTGATTGATTGTTACTGATTGATACAAAAATGCAAAATTTGACACTTAAAGCTGTTGTCACTCGCCTCAGAAGTTTATTCCACAAACTCATCAGGCCGACCAAATAGCGACTATCACTCACTAATCCATACAAAACAGCGTCACATGCCTTGCTTCCATAGCCTTTTGTTTCGTAGCTGTCCAAAGGAAATATTGAATCCATTGGGCTTGTATTTACTGGGACAAATTACACGCATACCAGTTTGTACTCGTAGCCTTTTGCTGTAATTACTTATTCTAATGAGCTCCGTAAACACGAATTCGTCAATTTCTGAGTTCTCGAATAAAATGGCCCGCCAGCGAATGTTGACACGTCTCCCCTGAAATATGCGATAATGGTGCATCGCATGTCCAAATTTTGTGGCATTATTCATTGTTTGTTCGCCTGCATATTGTTTGGCATTTATATTTTTTGTCGATTTTCATTTCGCAGCAGAACTTGCATCGATAATTACATGCATTTTAATGAGCTGCTATTCCGAACTGTTAATTCATGCTTTCGACAATTCTTTACTTTGATGGGTTGTTGATCGCGTAAAACCAAAAAAATATGGTATTGGTGCATGTATTTTTTAACAATTTCATTGCTATGTTTTTATTTTCTTTAAAATTACACGACGGATTATTTTAATAATTTGTGGAACCATATTGGTTCATTAATCTTATGCAGTCTTTCTGATAAAAGTCAGATATTTGGTGCTCCCCTCCGTGGGGAATGGTTTTTTATTTATTGCAAAAAATATAATAAAAAAATCCTAGTATTATTACTTTCTGGATCTGATGTTTTATTTTGTCTCTAAGGTTGTCATTAGCTTGAAATTTGCGTAGTTCATCCAACGCACATGGAATATTTATCCATTATTATTAATTTTATACAAGACAGTTTTTTGAGCCGTAGGCAATAGATTTAGCTTTCGAAGAGTTATGTTTAGCTTTCCAGAAAATATTTTAAATTCTTATCCTTGATTTTTTATTTTGTGTATGAACCATGAATGTGAAAACTTTGAAATCAATTATAACTGTCAAGTTCAATTAGAAAATTGTATGTGCATACAAACACCTATAAATGTTTGGAAAAGGAAATGATATTCATAATCTATGCCCTAATGGTTAAATAAATACAGATACCCTGACGCAAATATGCCCTTAAGGGAATATTGTAGCTAAGGAAGGAGATGCTTTGTTTGAAAAGGCCGATAAAGTTTTCTTTTGTAAGATAATTAGATATTTGGGAACATTCAAGTTTTATTATTTGCTTTCCCCACAGCTTCGCGTAATATTCTTATCCTCAGCTGTATACATTGTGTAATCAAGTGGTTTGCCTTTCCAAGTCATTCCAAGGCCTCGTATGACCCCAATGAGCGGTTGATGACCTTTGTTCTGTTGCTCCAATTCGGAGTTTGTAAACAATCGGCAACTAGCCGCTTACTGAAACTAGACATTATGATACGGGCACTGAAATGCTGTTTGGAAAATTTGTGGTGTTAATCGTTTAAAATAGACGAAACAGAAAATAGATTGGCAAGGAGTTTAACAATCGCAAAAAAGTATGGCGGCTTAGTTGGCGATTAGGTAGTAAAAACAAACTAGTGTTTATTCACGCTGTGCAAAGTTTTGTTAAAGTCCTTGACTAAAATATAATAAACACCTTGGAGAAGTGTGAATATTTGTATCACACTGCAGCTATTGTGGGTGGTGGCAGCCATAGAAATGGATACTAATGTCTCTATTCTGTACTGACATCGATTGAAAATCAAATAAACTGCTAAATATGTAGTTATTCTCTAGAAGTTATTTTTCTTTACTTCATTTCTATTCGTAACTCTGTTTAGAAAAAAGAATCAGTTGTACAACTTGGCTTTTCATCCCATCAATTTTAGCTTTCACAAACAATTATTATAAGATTATATTATTATATTTTTACATGTTATTTAGCAATATCGAATACAGATAAATGCATAAACTCGTAAAAACCCTCCCATCACCGTAGAGTGCTTTACTCACGCTTCGAACTTTGCTGTTCGGTGGAGGGATACTCAACGTTGCTTGGGTGGGAGGAAGCCGTGCATGGGAATAGCTTCTTATTTTCCAGCCAAGGTTTCACGTCTCCCATTTTGCATAATCTGCGCGCATTTAGTGTCCGCGTGCATTTTTCACGCATCCCTGCTGGAGCGGGCGGCTTGAGATTCTTTTTGCCTGTCACCCCACACTTCCCCTCAACACGCTCTTTTATTTCATTCCTGAATTATTCGCGGATTTTTTGTATAATTCAGGCTTCGCGAGAGAATGCTTTTAAAGTAAAAAAAAGGAAACAGGAGCGATCCGTGTCGGTGAGCCAGGTGTTAACGGTCGGTGGTAAGTCAAGATTTCCCACTTGGGGGAAAGTGGCTGAATATTTTATTTGGATGAAAAAAGCACGTTGACTTCCATCGAGATCCACGGCCTTCTAAGTGCCCTTATAAGATGGATGCGAGTCAGCTGCTCGAATGTTGAGCACTGCGTTGTAAATCCAGTCGTTCATTGCAAACGAGTGATTTTGAAGATGTGACATAGAGGTTTTTATCCCGAGTGAAGTCACTGTTGGTTTTATCGGCCGTGATTAGTTGTCCCTTCACGTTTTTATGCAAACCAATTTGTAAAATTGAATGGTAGGCGAGTGTTTGTGAAGTAATAGTTTTTAAAATACTTTTTTATATTCCACTCAACTTGCAAATACTTGCAAATTTTTCGTACATATTAGTTCATTAATGATTGAGATTGTTAGAACTTAGAGTTAATAGAATAATTATGCCCAAGGTGTGAAAGTGAAGTGCTGAGAACTTTGGGCACTAGTCTGGGAATCCATCACTTTTTCAATTAACCATTCAGTGATTATAATTTATGCAAAGAACAATTTTAAAATTTGCCTAATACCGTCTTTACATGTCATTCAATTACTGACTATCATTTGCGGAATTTGTATTGCCTGGGATACATTCGCCAATTTTAAACTCGCACTTTCAATGCGTAGAAGTAAGTTATCATCTACTTTTATGACTTTGTAATCTGGTGTCAAAAATTATAAAAGGTTCTACTTCTTGATGAAAACATACATAAAAAATAATATTAACTGAAAAAATTAGTCGGCTGAATCATTCAGCCCATGTCATTTTATTTTTTAGTTCATGGCTATTATTTACTTTTTTACACTCATTATCTCCGCTAGGAATAGAAAACCTAATAAAATACTTATCCTAAACAAGAAAAAAGTTGCCATATTCATTTCGTCGTTTTCTGCGTAGTAACAACGAAGCGGGAGCACGGACGTTAAAAATGATGAGCATCGAAGCGGGGAAAAGTCATTTAATTCGGGAACCGTCAACAAAATCAAATTAATATACGGGGAAATATTCACGCTTTCAGGTAAAAATATGCTTTATGCTTAGGACAAAAGTCGACGAATGGATCTATTGCTAATGTATTGCTGTACTCTAAGCTTACGGTAAGATAGATCCCTTCTCATTTTGTCTTTATTTCATATTTGTAAAATAAATTTGATGATAATAGTCTGCTTTCTCATTGTTTATTTTATCTTAAACAGCATATCACCACTGATCTCAAACTCTGCCAGTCTAAAGGAAAACTTTGAAAATTAATGCAGTCAAGTAGTTGGAGGAATCTGCCGATAGATTGAGTCGTTTCAGCAGTAGGGAAGAGTAGGGAAGGAAGGATGAAGAAAAACCCAACTCGACATCAGGGTCCCCTCAACGAAAGGCGCCAAGGGAACCATTGGTTTATGTCTCAAACGACGGACTGATTGCTGAATTGAAGCTCCCTCGACTACACAATCAGTCTCTGAAAATTCTGTATAGTTACAGAGATTTGAACCCTAAAAAACATGGGACCTAAAAAGGATTTGTTTAGATTGGGAAACTTTACGGAAATGAAATTCTTTTTCATAACCTTCTAACGATGATTAAATGTACAAAGAGATGTACAAAGTTGCAGATGGTAAGGAGTGGTTTAATGTATCTAGAATGATGTCGCGTAGATCGGAATCGGAAAGGTTCAGAATAATCATTCTAAGAGATGACCACTGATCTCAACGACTGTTTCAATCAGGTGAATGATTATTTATTAAGTAATTACCCTCCCACTAACATACAATCAGGGCAACAAGGTGTGTCGTAAAATTCTTTACGTTCTATATGAGATATGTTCTTCAATGATTAATGATTATGGTGCTGCTTGTTTGTTTTCTTCATTTCAGCACGAGTACATACTTTCTTTTGAAGTCAGGTGATATAAGTAGCAATATAAAACATGCTTAAATAATGAAATATTACTATTATTATAGACATATGCCATCAAACCGATTTTTGTTTTGTACATAGCTCTCCGCTCTACTCTTCTAACAGATAACCTTTAAATATTTGCTTAATTTTTCTCTTCTATATGCTGGATAATTTGTCCTAAAAATATTTTTCGGCGCTTTCTTTCCCTTTTTGAGGTTTGTATATCATAGTAAATAATTTCTATCTATAATGGATAAATAAGTACATAATATTAAAACCTTCTTTGCTCGCAACAATCGGGGATTTTGTATACTTAATTTATGATTTGATTTTCCACAGAATGTTTTATTAAATTACGATTTTCTTCGGTTAACGCCATAATCTGGCCAGAGCTAATAGGAACAACCTGAGCTAAAATGTGATATATGAGCTGCACTGGATACAAGCGAACATTTTGTTTCTCATCATGTACCTTATTGCAGTTATCATTTGAGAATATATATATATGTATACTTTTATTTCCTTCTTTGTGGATGCAACGTTCATAATTATGGCTGAAGGCAGTTCAAAAGCGCTGAAAGAATGTTTCATCTCGTGGCGCTGAGGTCTCGGCAAAGCGGGCAGGGACATCGAGGTGAATCTCCCTGAAAAATGCGCTCCGATTCAAACGATAGTGCCGCACCGGAAAATTTCCCTTGCACCCACCCGCCCACCCTAGAGGCTCGGGCAATCCTTGCGGAAACCACCCGCGGGCTGAGCGTTTCCCGCGGGAATCCATCCCACTTGATGAGGCCCATCCCTCAAGCGTGGAGAGGCCTTTCTGTACCTCACCGTTTTCCATCTCCCTCGCCGCATGGAACAGAAGACACGGGTGATGCGTCACCCTTCTGTGTCGCCTCTTTATTTCTGCGAAGGGGTGGGATGGTTCGAGCATTTTGGTTGCCATTCGTAGGGGCTTCTTTTAGTTTAGGGGCTTTGAGGTGTGGGGGGAAGATGTGAGGATTATGGGAATGGGAAATGATCGACCTCTCTCCTCTCTTCCACGGAAAAATTAATTCGCCATCTCTTCTTCCTCGCTTCTTTTGTTGGATGTGTGGCAGGGGGTGAAGAGGTTGCATCAACTCCCCCATTCCGCCCCAGCGTGAAATTGCTCATCGTTTCTCATTCATTCTCTTCGTTGTGGTTAGGGGTGGTGGTTATCCCCACACCACCCTTCCTCTCCTCCCACTCTAGCGTCTTTATCCGCTCTTATACATCCTAGATGACTATTCCTTTATTTCTTGTTTGAGCATTTTATTCAACTTCTTGAAAAAATTATTAACTCATTTTTGTTATATTTATAAGCTTGTAAAATCTCACAAAGTTAAAAAAAAAGAATATTAGCCTTTGAAATCTGGTGCTGGAGGAGAATTATGCAGAAAAAATTAACGGAAAAGATTTGAATTGAGATGATATATGGGAGAATAGGATAAAAAAGAAATTCGCCATCCTATGGATCATTGTGCACCATAGAATAATTGAGTGGATTGGCCTGGTAGTGAAACGGTTATGTGAAAAAAATAATGGAAGGAAAAAATTGATGTCCCCAGAGGAAAACAATGGAGCAAGTACCTAGGGCAGATCAAGAAGAATACGGGGAAGAAGAGACTGAAGGAAGTTTAAAAATAGCTTGGGATTGAGAGGACTGCGGAATAACAATCATGGCATGGCAATGCTATTTATGAAAAATTAATTCGCTGTCTCTTCTTTTTCACTTCTTTTTTTGGGTGTACTGCAGGGGTTAAGAGGTTGCATCAAACTCTAATTACCCCCAGCATGAAATTGTACTTAAAGATATTGTAAGTAAATATGATGGAGAACTTTATTCAAATATCAATTTATTCTGGGAAGATATTTTCGGTAACAATCGAAGCAAAAAGTTACATAATAGAAATGCCGGTTGTGAGAGAAAATATTTGAAAAAAATATAGTTTTATTTCCTTATTTATGGCTTCAACGTTTATAAATGTGGCCAAAGGTAGTTCAAAAGCTTCACAATGAAGGGAAATGTGTCGTTGCCATGGTGGTGAGAGAGGTGGCGCAGAGTGGGGAGGGAGGTTAAGGTGCTCCCTTACGCTTCCATTTTTTCGCCCTTCAATTTTTTTACACCTCGCCCGTTCCCATCTTCCACCTCATTAATCCTCTCCTCCCTTCATGTATTTCCATACTTCCGGTTCTCCCCCGTGTTTCCCGCATCATAATTCCTCGTTACATATCGTCGGTTGGTCTCCACCCCTCGCTTCGTATCGTCTCCAATTTGTCCTCAAACGCGCTCAGGGGGTTGGGTTGGGAAAGAATTGTCGTTTTCGTCGTAATGAAAAGAATAGGTTGCTCAGGGGAGAGGGTCGCAGTGCTTCAAGAGACTGTGGAAGCAAAGGCACATCCCGCCTTCAAAAGGAGGCCAGAAATTTTTACGGACTGATGAGTCGGACTTTACGGACCGGAATTCGTTATTCTAGCGCCTGGTTTGCTAGGTCACCATTTATTTAACACTGTCGATTGCAATTTTTTCTGAGAGATACTCGTATTTTTTCGTTTTTAGATCCGTCGCCTACTTCTATAGGAAATCGTGGCGAAACATCGACGGCAGTAGTAATTGCGTAATAAATAATCATTATGCTGATTGAAACAATCGTTGAGATCAGTGATCATCTCTTAGAATGATTCTTCTTAACCTTTCCGATTAAATCTACATGACATCATTCTAGATACATTAAATCACTCATTACCACCAGAAACTTTGTGCATATAATCATTGTTACAAGATGATGAAAATGAATTTCGTCATTTCCGTAAATTTTCCCCGTCAAAACTAATCTCTAAATCTCAAATCTCTATAACGACAGAATTTTCAGAGACTGCTTGAGTGTTTTGTCGAGGAAGCTTCAATTCAGTACTCAGTCCGTCGTTTGGGACGTAAATCCATGGTCTCCTTGGCACCTTTCTTACACAGTACACGGAATTGCGCAGGTTAGAGCTGCATTAATTTCTAAAATGGCGTGGAATTGCGCGAATGCATGAACGAAATTAGAACATGGGCTATTTTGCCGTTTCGCGACCACGCATTCTCGCATGTGTTCAAGCAATTCACCGCTTTACACGACGCAATTTTGATTGCGCCTTCGCACGTACGTCAGATTGCGCAATTCCGTGTACCGTTTAAAACGGCCTTTAGACAACTTCATGACGTCACTGACTCTCGCCGAGCGGCTCATCTCTTCTCCGCTACTCCTCGGACTTCGCCTCTCGCGCTTCGTTGTCATTAACACACTGATGAGCGATTTTTCCGTAAAGGACCGGAATCCTTTGATAGATCTAATGAAACAGGAAACTAATGACGTCACAAATTCATCAACAACGGGTGGCAACCCTGGCATTTATTCATTTTATAGCAATGGTGAATAGCAAGTAAAAATGGTGAATGGGAAAAAAAGTTTATCGTCGCACTTTTCCGTACATTTAAGTTTGATTTCGGGCCCGAGTTTGCGTCGTTTTTTGACTACAATGATGAGGAGGGCGTAATCCGAGAAGTTTTTAAACTACGTATATGTATACGTATCAAGTTAATCTCGCTCTGAGTTTATTACTGCTGCGATAGTTTGAAACTGCGGTTGAATCAAGGCTATATTATTTGCATGTATTTCGTCAAGATAAGTCCATGAATCTAAAATGTCACGCCGATGTTTTGATCTCACGGATGATAGATTTCTTTCCCCTTTGAAATTTTGGTGAAGGAAGTATCTGTACGTTTTCCCGATACCGAAATTCTTTTCGTATAAATAGTTAGAAATGTAGTTTGAAATGTGAACTAGGGCTAGTATTTTGTGTTACTTAGTATTTTGTGTACTTAGTATTTTGTGGTCCATTCTTTTCCTATCAAAAATTAAAATGCTCGAGATTAAGCCATTTCTCATCATCCTTGAACTGAAAATTAGTCTCATACGTATTATCTTACCTAATGAATAAATTTTGGTTAAAAGACATGGTATGTTAAAAGTGAAGGGAGTGGAACCCGTTACCATCAGCATAGTGTACCACAATGCTATAAATTTACTGAAACTTCGTCGTCCTAGTTAGGAATGGTTACTCAAATTTGATGGTGACTAATGTTAAGGGTATTGAAGAGAGTAATGCTAAGATGCAAATAAAAATACATTTATTCTTTAAAAAGACTACATTCAATGGAAATCATCGCCCCATGCCACCAAATTCGACTCATAGTCGGTCTGAAAATGACTCAGAATTTGAAGTTTTTTTAACTTCACAGCACCGCTGTCATTGAATGTTTATTGCTGGCGCGCATGTCTAGTTAGAAACATTGGAAACTCGTCCTTTACGCTAGCTACGACCTTGCTATTATTAATATACTCGCCTTCTTCTCGTCACGCTTTAAATCCGAGTTCTCTCATACCGTCTCCTACAGTTCCTTACCCACAGGGAAACCCGAGTAGCTATTATAGCAATCTTCTATCTGATGAACCCACTCTAATCATAAAAAGAACAGCCCTTTGGCACAAACTGTTAAAATTCTAGTAAAAATCACAAAATATTTACTATATTAATGAATTTAGTATGTTTCTGTCACTATCATTATCGTTTGGTCTCCGGGTCTTCCAAGATTAACTTCATTTTGCATCGCTTATATCTCGTGATTTTAAATTTTATTACGATTATGATATTCTTTTACTGGCTAAACCATATAAAATACATTTTTATATTAAGTTCTTCGGCCGTTTAGAATGCCTTAATAATTATATTCGGAAAAGCAATCCCAAGGAAAATGAACTTTCCCATCTCAATTACTAAATACTGGCTTTTTATATGAAATTCTCGAGGATAAAGTATATTACTTACATCCTCCTTGAAATGAATCTTGGCCTCCTACGCGTTATCATATTTTATGAACAAGTTTTGGCTATAAGACGGGCTAGAACATACACATGACAAAACGTTAGGCAATTGTAGTACTGGAATGTTTACCATAAAACATTTGAGAATACATTAGCCGCGTCATTCCATGCATGTCCCCTATGTTGACGGCTAAAGGGCCGATCCCAGTGCCTCTGAAGGTGAGCGAGTACAATTTAAGTGCAGTATGTCTTTCGTTTGTTAATGTGATCATTTTTTGATTTAGCCAATAAAACCTAAATGTGGAGTAAAAGTGAGTTTTCCTTTTACATACTTTTCTAAAAATAACTATTCCAACGTTTTGATTTGCAGAAGATGAGTCAAATTCTTTGAAGATGGAATAAAGATTTCCCCACGGTTGGCAATCGTACCTTCCAATCTCGATTTGTCCCTTCTCATCTAATATCGTGCGCCTTGGGATTTACCTTAATCGGCGCTCCTTGAAATGGGGAAAATAAATGCATTTTTACCCATTTCCCATGCATTTCCCATTGAATCTCCCACTCGAACCAAGAAATTACTCCCACTTGGTTTCATCAACAAAAAAAATGAATCGTAATTTTCTTCCCCATTGCAAAATATTCCCCCTTGCCTTAAGCATCGAAAGAAACTCAACCTTCTCAACCCTCCATATACATTCGCAACCGGAAGAGTTCCTATGCGAGGAAGATAAGGAAATAGAAAAGTACGCTTTGTTTCCACATCCTTTTGCTTATTTTTTTCCCGCCGTTTTCTCCTTCCTTGTTCCCATTCCTTTCCACTTTTGCAGCTCTCCATCCCCTCAGGATGTCGCCGACACACGATTTAGTCCCGTAGATCTTCAATTCCGAATTCACGGTCCTAAATTGGCAAGTCCTACCATAGCTCTGCCTCTCTCTCTCTCTCTCTTTCCTCTGGGAGATCAGCGCGAAGGGTTCTTGGGGAAGAAACCTTACGGGAGAAAAGGGACTGGATTGTTGAAGGGGAGTTTTTTGGACAGGAAGGGGGGGCTGGTTGGAAGTGCTGCAGAGGATTTAAGGGATGGTCAGGGAGCTGACCTGCACTCCCTTTTCCGAGTGCAAGGCAGGGATGGATATTCTTGCAAATGGTTGTAGGGTGGGGTAGTGGAGAGAGGGGTTGGTCTATCCGCTAGGGACAGTGCAGTCTCTTCACAGCCCGGGCTGTCCCTCCCCACATACTTTAATGCCGTCCCAAAAGGTACACGCAAGACCCTTTACTGCCCTCGTCCTCTGTGAGCCGAGGGTGGCCGCCGCCTACGATGCCGGCGCTGACCTCGAGCGATGAAACCAATGACGCTTTAAAGTGGATTGATGCATTTATTCTAGAGTTTTATCATTTTTCACAAAAATATATTTTTAATATATTATTTTGGTTTTTGATCTAAAAATCGTAGATAGCAAGTCCTTTTGTGAAGTTATTATTCTTAGCCAACGTTTTCAACTTAAATGAGTTCCATCATCAGGGTTAAATAAAGAATATTTCAAGGTACATGAAGAAATTCATGGAAAACTCCACAAAAGCGTTGATAAACGCACAGATTTTATACGTCCCTCGAAAAGCGTACTTAATGTTCTGGCTGCCAGCATAGTAAAAAAAATTCGTTGGGCACCCATTCATTAATTATAAGATAATGTATTCTATCTGTGCGTGGTATTCATGTGTGTTTGTGTGTTAGCTTAAATATTTTATGGATTTCATTTTTGTTGCACTCTCAAATATTATTTATTTAGCCCTGAAGACAAATCTCCATAATTCCGACGGATTGGCTAAGATCGTAAAAGGACCTATACTCTATCCAGAATAATATATTTTAAATGTTTGACGTAATAATATAATTATAATGTCAATGATCCAATAAAAAAATTGTCGGAAGTTTTCTGAATATTTATGTTAGGGCACTGATTCTGAATATTTATGTTAGGACAATACAAAGGAAGGCTACGCGTTTCGTCAAAAACTACTACGGGTGTATAGACAGTGTTACTCAAATGTTAAGCGAATTAGGCTGGGAACCGCTGGAGACTCGGAGGCTGCGCGCTAGGCTTAGATTGCTCGAAAAATTGAGAATGGATATCTTTAAGATCGACATAGTGAACATAATATCAGAGTCACACTATATTTCCAGGTCCGATAGATGCGATAAATTAAGAGAGATGTTTTGCCGAACGGATAGATATGGGAATTCGTTTTTCCCCCGAACCATAAAGGACTTAAATAAACGCTAGTCCCAACTTCATTCGAGCACTTCATTTTTTTTTGCTGTAAACGGCTGATGTCTCCTAACACCCCCTGCCACACGCCTTTTAGGCGGCTTGCGGGGTATTATGTAGATGTAGATGTAGACTCAGGGAGTCAAACGTCTATTTGACATGGGACAGTGTTTCCTCTTCACAGCCCTGGCTGTCCTTCCCCACATAATCCAAGACCCTTAAATGTCTCCTCCTGTGAGAAGAGGGTTGCTGTCTCCTACGATGGCCGCCCTTTTATCGTCAGGCCACACCATCGGCTTATTCATCCATTCGCTCCTTCTCAACTATACCATGCTCTATACAGTCGCGTCATTCCATCCAATCTATGTCGACCAGTAGAGGACCGAGTCCATGGCCTCTGGTGGTGAGCTAGCATAACTACAGTTCAGCACATCTATCGTAAGTTAAGTTGGACTTTTTTCCGATTTGAAACAAAAATTTCGCAATATGATGACAATAGAGAGCGCACTTCCTCGAGCAGCAGAGAAGTCTCATTATTCATTAATCCCATTATGAATGGCGGTATGACACGACAACTGAAAGGTCGGAGGTCTCTCCCAGCAATTGATGCATTCACTCTCCGAAGGTTGAATGCGATCTGGCGTTGACACTTGTATACCTTCCTCTGTCATTCAAGAGATGAAGCAATAAAATATTTCATGTAAAACTTCCTAATTCCCTCAGCCAATGAAAGCGATAGCCAAAATCTTTCCTCGCAGAACGAAGCGCTTCCCTAAAAGCATACTAGGAAGCTTTGGAAAAGATGGCTTTTAAGGTAAATAATTATACCGTAAAATTAGGGGTCTGACAACGTTCATGTAAAGCTTGGTCAAGAATGTCAAAATCGTGAACTTTTAATGAAACCCATGTTTTTTTAAGTAAGTTAATTTCACGACGGAGCTTATTTAAATTTTATTAAATAGCTATTATAATGTGTGAGGATTAAAGAAAAGCTATTTAGAGGGATTCATGTATCTATCTTTGCTATGCAAATCTTTATAAAAATTATAGATACGATTGTCTGGATGGCTAGAGAAATGATAATACTGTAAAAATTATATTTAGCTGACGTATCTGGATTGCGCTGTAGTATTTAATAGTTTTAAATGATTAAGTTCAGCTCATTTCGGACATCAGTATCAATCGTAGCCTCCGAGTTGAACAGGCTGGAACATCCAAATTTCTATTTTAATTTGTTTGAAATCATAATGCCTCTTTTTGTGTGTGTCCTTACAGAGAAACATTTTGAAAATTCTCTTAAAAAACGTTTCGTCAGTATCGCTCACTTGTATGCAATAATTGTCATGGTTATCAAGTATCATTACCGATGGCTCATGTAGCATTTTATTTGTTTTTTTTTCCAGCACCACGTAGTTCAAAAAATGGGTCGATTGAAATTGTTTTTATTTACAATTTGTGTGTAATGTTTTTCCCAGAGATACTATAATGGATTCATGATTTGAATTTTTGAAAAAAGTGAAAAAAGTGGCCCATAAAATAATACGTGCGAATATAAGTAGTTGCTTATGTTTCGCGAATTTTGCCATAAGTACACTGTTGGAAGTGACGAATGTTTTTATTGACTTCTGGTTATAATTGCGTAGAAGTCCGCCTTAAATAATTCAAACGCTTTCCCTAGTACATAAATATTTAAAATAAAATTGAATTGGTATATAAAATAGCGCAAGAGACTAGATATTAAAGTTAAACGTTATTGAACGTTTTCATAAGAATATCGTTGGAAATGGATATCCCGCGCTTCACGTAGGTCGTCTCAAAAAAAAAGGAGGAGGCATTCCGGCCTGTAAATCTAGGATGCTACGAGTCAATTCTCCTCTGGCGCTAGGCACTGCTCTAAAGTAATTCCGTTTGAGAAATTACTTCTGTGGTTACCGAAACGAAAGATCAATGAGGAGGGTAGCCAAGATTACTTATAAGGTCTCTCCCATGGAATCCCAGAAATTTCCTAATATTGAGTTCTAGTGAGATGTCAATTTTCTATTGAAATGAATGGCTTCCATTATCGATAGCTTTCGAAGTGGGGAAGTGTATACGGCCTCTTGTACAACGGAACATCTGTGTGCACTCGACGTATAGAATCTAAACCAATGTTTCGTGTATAAAGCACCATTTGTAAATGGTTGAATGCTATACACACATCATCATCAGAAACATTTAGCAATGCGAAGATTGATTTGACTCAGCACAATACTGATTTTTATCAACAATTCTTTCACCTCTAGCATCCATCATAATTCATACCATCTTGAAGTATATGTCTGGGCTGGTAATACTTGGTTGGTACCTCTTAGTTCTATAGCATAATTATCATGATTATCAAGTAATAGCTAAGTAATCAACTAATGGCTCATAAAGCGCTTCATGTGAATTTATTCAATAAATCACCATGTCGCTAAAAAATCCGGTCGATCGGAGCATTTTTTATTAACCATTTGTCTGGTTACTTTTTCCCTAGTATGCAGCAATGAATTCATGATTTAAATGAAAGGAATGTGGACGATAAATAATACCAGCTAATACATAAAGTTGCTCACATTTCTCGAAATTTACTCCAAGATGTTATTGATTATTATATAAATGAGATCATGAAAAAGAAATCAATTTATCTAACATCCATCTTTTACTTCAAATCCTTTATAACCTGCTCCGTGTACGTCGTTCTAGCTTTGCTCTTCCCACCTTTCCTTGTGCTTCGACTACTGTTTTTGTCAAATCATCGTGTCTCATTGGTCGTTTGAGTTGTCCCGTATTGTTCACTAGGTTCATCATCTCACCTACAAAGATTAAAACTATTATTGCATGTTAACAAATTCACGTTATATTCCTCTTTCATATTCATAATTTTCTGCAATATCGTATTTCAAGCGACTCCAGCCATTAATGTCTTTCTGCTGTCATCGTCCATGTCACACTGGAATAAAGGTTATGCTCCAAATGCTAGTCCTAATTAACTGCTTCCTTATCTAAACTATTTTATTTCTAGCTGTAAGTATAATCCTCTTTCTTCGGAATGCCCTATACGCTTCCCCTATTGTGCTTATTTAAGTTATGCACTTGCGTGGTTCCACATTTTCTCTTGTGAAAAAGTTGGAAGGAACTACTGAATCATTGAACCACTTAAGCCTTTTAATTCCTGGTAATATTCGAATCGTCGATTCCTCATTGTCGAATGGAACCAGTCTTAAATCAGAATGAAATGTTTGCGAAATTTTTGAGGGTGTGTTTTTGGTAACCAAAGATCTTAATTCATATTAAATCTTCTTTGCGTGGTGAAAGAGAAATCTATAATTAATCATCTCCTGAAGTTAACAGGAGATGATTAACGAGCTTTAACGGCTTATCATTCCGTTTAATTCTAGACAAGTGAAGGTTTTTGATAAAATGTAACGTTTCATTAATTATTCATTAAAGTAAAACTGAGTATATTGCATGATATGGGCAATATTTTTAAACGAAATGACGTGAGTTGTGTGCATTATCGTATAATCAAAGTTACTCCAAGTTTAATTTTAGATGACCCGTACGCACGTCACCATTTTGATACCAAATCCTGTCTTTTGAGCAAACTCCCTCCCTTTTAAATAAGCTTATGATTCAATGCATCGATCCGTGCAAGTCAATTGTTAGTTTGCATTGTAAATTTACTTGAAAAAAGTTAGCTTAAGAATGAGTTTCTTGCTATTTTCATCATCGTGAGAACCTCTCCCTCAGCCCATAAAAAATCTTTAAAAAGAGGAAAGTCACTCTTCGACTTCTATTCTATGACCCGAAAGTGGCGAAATGGCTTCAGGCCACGTTGATCATTCATGAATCTACGTCCTCACCACATTTTTCTCTCTTCACCCTGATATTTTTAGCCCCCCGAAGTTCTTTGAAGTTACTTTTCGCATGCAATCGAGCGAATAAGAAAAAAATTGGTCGGAAACAACCACAACGCATCTTTCGTGTTCATCTCAACCTTGTCTGACTCGGGTCTTTCCAGGACTAGATGGGAGGGCTGATTTTTTTTACCCTTCGGGATTTGAAGCACTTTTGCCTTTTCTCTAAGCTCTCGTATAGTGCATTTGAAAATGGGGAATAGGAACATTTTTTGATGTCCCTGAAAGGGGAATTGCTGGTGTGAGGTCCGGGGGGTATAGGTGCGTCGAATCAAGGAAAGTTGGAAGCGGAACTTGTGTGGTGACGGAAGGGAGAGAAAAAAGCGAAGGACGATGTTCGGAAGGAGAAAAAAGGGGCACTTTGGAGGCTGGACAATGGTCGCCAATTAACGTCAGGGGACAAGGGTCAGAAGGGGATGGGTTGGCATCGTCATCTCGAAGGGTTTGAAGGCCGGTGGCGGGGGATATGCCTTTCAAATGGGATGAGTGGGCGGTTGGAAAGGGGATTGTTGGAGGGGCCAGCTTCGGAGTATGCCGGAGGAGTGAGGTGCCTTGGTGTTCGATGGCTACAAAATCTGACCTGGCGTTCGGAGTTATGCCACCTATCGGTGCCGCCATTATAAAAGATAAACTTAAATGGCTCTTCCTCAATGACCTCCTCTCTGAATGACCCTCTTTCATTTCATGTCCCATGAGTTGTGCGCAATTCCCGCATTACTTTAGTATTCATGACCTTTGCCCTCAGAGTTGTCCCTTTTCAGTTCCAAGTTGTGTGCAATGCAATGATGACCTAGAATACGCACGAAGCTTAAGTAAAAAATTTGAAATGAAAAACTTTAAGCTCTCAAGTGTGCCGGAGGAGTGACATGCCTCGGTGTCCGATGGCTTCAAAATCTGTGCCGACGCACGGAATTGTGCCATCTTCCTATCGGTGGCGGCATTATAAAAGATGAACATTAATAAATACTCCGGAGTGACCTCCTCTCTGAATGAACCTCTTTCTTTACAGCTGGCTAAAGATGCACACAATTCCCGTATGATTCCAGTATATATTTCTATGCTCTTAGAATTTCTCTTTCTTCAGTTCCAAGTTGTGTGCCATACAATGATGACCTCGGAGTGGCACGTATTTTCAATAAAAATTTTGAAGCTAACATAAATTCTCTGAAATTGTTGCACTAAAGTTTTAGAAAATATTTCTTTGAAAAACCACGGTGTAAACATTCAAGATATTAATAACCCAAAATTGATGGCAGAAAAGGTTGACTAGAGTACTGCCAATTTCGAAGACTATTTTCCTGAAGAGAGAAGGTTGGCGGTGATCGGTTTGGTGTCGAGACCAGAGTTGTAGCTTCCCACTCAGTGGGTTCTGGTTCAATCCCGGCAGTGGCAGAGTTATTTTTAGAGACTGCCTAATCCTACTTCATTGTTTAGTGAATGTTGTTCCTTTCTTAACTCCTTTGTAGAGGACACTTCAAGTGCAGCATTCTTGCCGTTAAATGGGACGTTAACCCATAGTCCCCTAGCGAGGTTATTGTTATCAGGTTACTACGGTTTGTCGATAATGCCCATTATTATCTGAATAGAAGCTTTCTTTCCCTATATTTTGAACTTGATCTATTCTTGAGCGCAAATATTTTTTTTGAAACGTAGTAGTTCGTTATTATGTGAAAGTGAATTACTGTGTAATTCCAATAAACTATACTGAATAGGTCAATTAATTGTGTATTAGTGGTTGAAATAATCGTCAACCAGGTTAAGTTTTTAAATCGAGTTTCGACTACAGTAGCAGTAGTTTTTCATAAAAAAACAAACTTTAGGCGATAAAAATCAGTGTAAATGTTCCTATAGAAAGCACTTAAAGAGATAATTTGTCTGTTTGGCTATGCACTCTGTCAAGAAGAAGATTACATCAAGTTGGAAGCAAGCAAGTATAATGTCGTTGCGAAGATCATTTTCTTAAGAATGAATGTTTTTGTAATATTCTTGAATGATGATAGGTAATATTGGGGTGGTTTACTTTTATTTTTTATTGCCTAAATCGAAAGATTATTACTACTGGAGTACGTATTTCACGCTTTTAGATTTTTAAATGACGATATCTATTTTTCGCGATTAAATGAAAAATGAAATATTTCAAGCGCGCGAAAACGCTACGGCTAAGTAGGAATGATGGGAAAACTCCGTAGTGGCGTCGTTCTGGTTCCCGCTGTCGCAAGTGAGGTGACCTTGGGGCGAGGCTTTGAGCTCTGATATGACACAGGATGCTAGCAGGTAGCTGAGTGGAACAAGTGGAACGGAATAAGGGCAAAGGACGGCCCTGAATGAGTTACATAGGGCAGGTTATAAAGGGTGACAGAGAGGAAATACGTCGCTATGAAAATGTTAGCGGATCTACATCTACATCTACATAATACCCCGCGAGCCGCCTAAAAGACGTGTGGCAGGGGGTGTTAGGACACCAGCCGTTTACAACTATAAAAAAAAGAAGTGCTCTAACGAGGTTGGGACTAGCGTTTATTAAAGTCCTTTATAATTCGGGGGAAAAACGAATTCCCATATCTATCCGTTCGGCAAAACATCTCTCTTAATTTATCGCTTCTATCGGACCTGGAAATATAGTGTGACTCTAATATTATGTTCACTGAGTCGCTCTTAAAGATATCCATTCTCAATTGTTCAAGCAATCTAAGCCTAGCGCGCAGCCTCCGAGTCTCCAACGGCTCCCAGCCTAATTAGCTTAACATCTGGGTAGCACTGTCTGTACGCCCGTAGCAGTTTTTGACGAAACGCGCAGCCTTCCTTTGTATTTTATTCAGTTCGCGGATTAAGTCTTTCTGCACCGGATCCCATACGCTCGCTGCATGTTCAAGGTGCGGTCGGACGAGAGCGAAATAGCACCTTTCTTTTACTTTCTCATCCGAAAATCTTCCCACAATACGCTTGACGAATCCTAATTTCTTCAGGGCTATGCCGCAAATATTCTTTATATGTGTTCCCCACCTGAGGTTCGAGGTTATCGTAACTCTCAGGTACTTCACTTCGTCTGTTGCCTTTATGTTAATACCATCCACCGCATGAACATGGTTAGAGTTGAACGAATTCCGCAAGAAATGTACCGCCATGCAGTTGCTCGAATTAAGTTCGAGTCCCCATTCTTGGCTCCACAAATGAAAGTTGTTTAAGTCCGATGATAGAATTTCATATTCAGAGTGATCACTAATTCCGCGATAGATGACAGCGTCGTCAGCAAGTAAACGTATTTTACTGCTAATGCGGGAGCAGAGATCATTAATGTATATCATGAACAACAGGGGGCCGATTTTGCTTCCTTGTGAAACACCTGATGTAACGTTTACAACATCGGAGCTAATTCCGTCAAGAACTACTTTTTGTTTACGATCTCTGAGAAAGTCGCGTATATGAGAGAGCTGCGTCAAACCAATCTTAGGATTGTTGAATAATAATGATGATGGATAAACGGGATGAATGCCATCGGAAACTTATGAATTTAATTGATCTCAAAATCAAGAATAAATATTTATGTGAACGGCGCTAGTTTTAGCTTATTTAACCAAAAATTCGGATCCCTCTGCCCTTCAGCGACGTAAGTGGGGATTATTGTGAACCCATTTGAATGCGCGGTGGGTGACAACCCATTAAGTGGCCAACTAGAGAATCATCTATTGTAATATTTGTAACATGTGTCCTCTCAGTATAAATTCGGATTGAAGCCAAACACCGCCTCGTGGGCGCGTGACGGGGAATGGGTTTCGCAAAGGCGGAAATTGAGGGCTGTGTGGCGCTTCGTGGAATTAGCCGATAAAATGTAAGCGGCATTTTTCTACCGGACTGACGCATCAAATTGGAACAGATTTTCCTCGGGCGCCGTCTTAGAGTATTTAGATTAAATTGGACACGGGACGGAGGTATTGCATTATGGGAGACAAACGAGAAAGGCCGGCGCTGCGTAATGGGAAGAACGCCCTCTCTCGGGTGCTAGCCAGAGTAAAGCAATTTGGCCTTCTCACCGTCTCTCATGCCCCCTGGGGGAAAAGGAGAGGCAGATGAGCAGTAAAGCTTTAAAAAAAAGGAAGGGAAGGGGGTGTCATACCTATTTATCGGATCGCAACTCTCAATGATACGCCCAGGTACGCATTCAAATTGCATCCCAACGCTTACAGCTCTTTTGATATTTTTTCGTTTCGTAACGTATTCAGTTGGAATAAAAAGGTGATTATTTATGGAAAGAACGGAAGGAGTCGACATAGCCGGCGGAAAGTCCCTCTCGCGAAATGGGGACACCGTATCGTTTCCTCAATTGCACCGACTTGCGCTCGAGTAATTCCTTCGTCGCCTTATCTTCCGAGTGTGTGTGTGCGAAATGTTTAGACAACGTCTATAATTTTTGGATGCCTTCACTTTAGATTGAAAAATGCCATTATTTAATGGAATTATGTGTTATTCAACCTTAAACTATGCTTATAAATCCAGAGTGATTCTCGTCATTAAAAAAACATTTGGCTTAGCCGGGATTCAAAACCAGATCGTATGATCGTACCGATTAGGTATGCTTACAGTTACACAACCATGCCACTTTCTCCCAATTTTGACCATTATCGGGAGATCCGGATTCGAACCCAGGCTAAGATAGGTAGGTACTTAATATTTTCATGGTGAATTTGATCCTTGGTGGATGTATCTTTTCACCCGTGGGCGTGACCGCGTAGAAACACACCTTTTTCATGCAGTGCTTTGGAAAACGCCTATTCATTTTTCCAATGTGAGTCAGAAATGTTTTTCCCCTCCCCGCGTACCATTTAAGGTGCATTTACACTGTGTAACATGTCATATAAACATGTTGTATGTAACAAGTTACTCGTAGCATTAGCTTTATATAAAATCTGATTCATAACATGAGTCCAGCGGGGCCAAAAATGCACAAATAAAATGATTCAGTCGTAGCCCACCCGTTAACTGGCTATCACCACCGTGCGCCTCACCTCTTTTCTGTGACACATTACACATTTTCCCGCTTCGTGCGAGAAACCTAAAACTTGTTACAGAACACGTATTATGGTTTTGTAACACAATATTACATGTACCTTGTTACACGGATTTGTAACTTTTTGGTTAAATATGTTATATGTAACTTGTTTATATAACATGTTACACAGTGTAAACGCACCTTAAAATCTCTGGAAAAAATTGAGAGCCGTCACAAGGGAGTGGTCACCTCAATGGATATTACGGTTCAAAGAGGTAAGTTTACACATTAGCAATCTTCAGGTCGTATTTAGACGCCTCATTGTTCAAGAAGAGGTATACTAACAAAAACATTTACCGTTTATTTATCCAGCTACAGCAGATTAAGAAATTTCAGCTCAGTGAAATAGTAAATTGCTTGCGTATATAGGATCTTTAACATTCGATTGTAACTCCAATTAATTTTAATGGAGCAGACAAGCTAAGCGTATAGTTGAGAAGAATACCGCTTTTCATTGAGAACTTTCTTTCGTTTATCATGGCACACTCCAGGCTACTATGTATTAATCCTGTGTGATTTTGACTGAGAAAAGACCGGCTATATTGCTGTATATCGCAGAAAAACAACCATAGGCAAAGGAATTCCTAGTAGTGTGCTACACAAAGATGACCGGAGAGGCTTGTGTTTTTAATAAAAATTTTAAAACTCTATGGCGAAAATTCTCCCCAAAATATGCTACGCAATGTTTTAACAAATCATACCTTGGAAATCAATGACGGAAATATTGAAGACATAAGTAACTCTAATATTGATAAAATGAAAGCTGCACCACTATTATGTCAACTTTGAAGACTATTTTCATTGAGTTAGAAGTTTGGCGGGAAATGAGTTGGTGTGGTGGCCAGAGTACAAGCTTCCCGCCCCGTCGGTTCAGGTTTAATAGCCAACAGTAACAGAGTTACTTAGAGACTGCTCAATCCTCCTTCATTGCTTGGAGGAGGTAGTTCTTTGCTTGACTACTTTGTCGAGGACACTTCTGGTGCAGCACTTCGTCCGTCAGATGGGACGTTAAGCCGCGGTCCCCTCGACGCCTTTCGTTAAAAGGAGCTAATTTCGAGGTCGAGTTTCTCTCCACCTTTCCCAACCTGACCTTCCCTCATGGCACAAATGATCTCCGCTATAGTTTGCCCACTCCAAATAATACGCCTCGAGAAGGAAAGCATTGATGGTGTTTGTGAGGAAAATACTCATAACTTCACTCTGTCATTGGAGCTGGTTTGACCAGTAGTGGGAGTGCATTGTTGGAATGAACCTTTCGCCCCTCCTCTACCAAATGCACCCAGGGTTGCACTGCACCCTATGCCTCCCTGCACCTCGACGTACTCCAACCACTTCTCTCCTTGCATTTATTTCGGGTCTTCCAATTGGGATGAGATCCCTCCCCGTACCTCCACTCCTCCTTCGAACTCCCTCCTTCAGTCTCTCTAGAACGCAATTTTGGGACAGTAATCGCCTTTGGAGCACGATTCAAGGGAAATTCCGCCTTTTCGAAGGGGGGAAGGAGGTGGGGTGAAGTCTTTCGGAAGGCTGAAAGAAAAAAAAGCAATGGAAGGGCTGGAGGAGGACGTAGAAGGGATGCACAAACAGGCTGGGAGGGAATGGTTAAAAAAAAAAAAAATAACGGAGCCACCTTTTTTTCCCTCTGTTTCCTATAATGAGGGAGTTTCTTTAGGGTTGTTCGAGTGGGGAGGTCTGGGACAGTTGGCCTGGGAGGAGGGGGGCTTCTCTTAAGATGTAGGAGGACTGGGAGAGTGTGTAGCCGGACGAGTTTGTGGGGGAAGTGGGTGGGTGCTCAGGGTTGATGGAAGATTCGAAGCAATAATGGGGAGGTTACCTCAAGCGGGAGACATTGCCTCTCTGTGTCTTTCTCCATCGCCCATTCTCCTCCCGACCAAACAAAAGGGTCCCAGAATGCACAAATCCACTTTTTTATTCATTTATCCCTTTTGCTGGTATCTTTACTCCTTTGCGATCACTCCCACTGTCATTCCTATCGAGTCTCTTTCCTTTTCCATTACAAAAATTGTGCGGTATTTTTTTATTTTAAGTGTACCGGGATTAGTCACGGTGATAACTTTTACGGGAGTCACCCGCAATGTAACAAATTGTTCGAAAAATACACAGAAAAAAAATCCTGGTCAAGGCAAATGATTTTTTCTCTGTGGATTTTTCGTACGGTATCTATTTCCTAATCCCTATCCCACTTGTGTTTATGTGCAATAGGATGTTTGCATGCAGAATAATTTATGCATAGCGAAGAAATTTCTTAATTTTTTTGGTGTCGAACGAAAGCGATTTTATTATTTTTGCCTCTTAGTTGTCATTGAGCGAAAGAGCTTGTCATTTTGCAGCATACTGCTTCCATGTCAATAACTTATGCTGATTAGTTTTTGTTGTAACATGTTATTAATTATGATGCTTATGATTTTCAACATTTTTATAGCTTTCAATATCAACAGCTTACACATTGTGCTAAAGCTTCCCTTAGTTCAAAAGGTAGGTCTTGATGTCCGCTATGCATTCATAAATATTCAAATAATATTGTGTGAGATTTCATTTTCATTTTTGATGGTGGCTCAATTCTGGTCCTTTGACCATGGAGACCACCTAAAGCTCCTTGTCTTGTTTTTTTTTTATTCAGATGTAAAAACAAAATGTAGGAGTAATAAATTATTATTATTGTTATTATTACATCTACTGCAAATGGAAATAATAATATTTCGATCAAAAGTGTCATTTGTACATGTGAAACAATTGTAGTGCAATATTTTATATTAAAATCTAGGTTCTATACCTGCCCTGGCTGTAATGACATTTTTGTATTTCCTCGGCAGAAAATCTTCTCTTAAGAACTTGCGACAGAGAGGATGGATTACAGATATGACAGAGAGGTGGAAATATGACAGCGGCAAGGAGATTTCCGTAAGTTAAGATCATTTATTGTCATCCCCATGATTTGAATAGGTATTTATATAAATACAAATTTGATGCCTTGGTAATGTCAATGCCCGATACAAACTTGAGCGAATGAAATCTAGTAATTCTCTCTTGTTTGACTTATGATTGAATGGAAATAATATCCTTTCTTACTTTTTCAATGTTTCAATACACATTTTTCAATAACATTGCTGGATTACTCTACAAATCCAAAAAACCAAGTAGTTGATGGTGATTGGGAATCTAAAATTTGTTTCGGTGTCTAGATCTCCGCGATTTGGACATTGGATGCTTATCCTATTTTGTCGCTATGCACATGATCATATTCCCACGCGAAGTGGAATTCCACGAGGCGAATGTATGATATTGTTGAAAAATTTTAGCGCGTCGTACTAATATGAGCACGTTGAACATAATTAATGCAGTTCTCATTTTTTATGTTTATTTTTTTATCGTACTTCATGATGCCGAGGATTAAGTTGTCCCGTCTTTTTATAAGTGTGAGAGAGGCTTGCTTTTTCTTCATTTTCTTTATTGTCGATCCATTTGATTTTCATCAACCTTTCGATGGTTCAACCTTTTGTGTGGTTCCACAGTTGACTTCTCAACTGCGAGTTAAGTCAAAAGGACCAAAATTACTGACATACTCGATAATTTTCGTGATCTATTGGCAGAAAAGGCATTATTATACCTAATTAATTCATTTTAGGCATTGAATTGCTCATTGATCGATAATCTAAACTAAAGTATTTTATTTATAAAAATAATTGTAACAGTTACGTAACCTTTGAATTTCGGAGTATACTTTTACGAATAGTGACAAGGAGCACAAATGTTCATCAAAGAATTTCTCAAGCATAAATGTTCCATTATTTGTGGTTCTTTATGTGTCTGTTATTAAAATAGTAGAGAATCCCATGATTTCTGTTCCATTCCTAAACTTACGCTATTAAAAAATTAAAATATTTGAATCATTGTTTGAGCTGATAAAACTCCACTTAAGCAGGAGTTACCATTTTCAGCGGCAGAGGCTGCTGTCCTGCTGCAAATCTGGGACATCCGCGTTCGAGTATTGAAAAAGGCAGGTTATTTTTCGTCGCACCTTTATCTAGTCGTTATAAAATATTGTATAAAATAATATGATATTTCGTACTTCACCTTAAGTTATTGAGTTAATTTTATATTTATGTGATTCGAATAGTAAGGACCTTGTCCCAACATAATCCTCAGGTGGAAATTGTATTACATTGAGCATAGTTCATTTAAAAAATGAGCATTTCAAGTTGGAAAGAATTTTGGAATGCGTGAGTATATTAATAGTAAATGTCTTTACTTTTTGTACCAGTTATTAAATTAAAAAAGCACGATTCGTTTTTATTATGTTGTTTATAGCGAACAGAATATTTTGAAAAATAATGTTTTCGTTTGGTGCTTGTTGATTCGTGCTTAAATGATTGATATGACGCAATATTTCTGTGGAGTAAACATGTAAAATGCATATTTATCTCAGTGGATCTTCACATGGAGACAATAACAGTGTTCGCCGCTGCGGAAGGCCAAATTCATGCTCAAACTGTTAGCATTTCAAGCTCAAAAGATTTTCAATCTTATATCACCCTTCCGGCGGATTCACGAGTGAAGTTGAAACATCAACCCATTTCGACAAAGAGTCACTATACGGCAACTCTACGGGGCAAAGGGGGCGTAGAAATAGAAAAAAATGGATAAAAGGGGGTAAAAACTGACTCTGAGAACCGAGAAGAGATACTGTATTTTCGCCAATATCTCCGGCAGGTCTCTTCGAATATAAGGAGATGGTCTCTTACGTTGGCTTTCGATGGGATCGCCTTTTTGGCATGCAAGCAATTTCACCGCGATTGTGGTGGTTTCAGAATCACGGTCAGACGGGAGAGACAGTTGGGAATAAAGTGGGTGGATAGCTAGCTGGCTCTCTCCACCATGAAGGAGAAGAGGAAGGTTTTTAAAGAGTACTGCGGAAGAGAAAACCTCAGTATTGACTCGGGCGAGATAGGGAAAAGACAGTTGAACGAGGCAGGTAGAGGTCGTGGGGGTAAATGGGCCAACTTCCTTGTGCCCGTAACGAGAAAGAGGTTGGAAGTGTCATGTTCCTTTTTTTCAACTTCTCTCTCCTCTTTTTTGCTTCTCTACTTCAAGCCGATGCCACGGGAGGAGCAGGCGTCGGGAAAGAAGAGTTTTATGGTATAGCCGGTGAGAAGAGTGAGGAATTTGGCGGGCCATTGTCGTTTCGCCCTCCAATGAACCATGCATCGATGCAGATTCCTCGAGTAGAGAAGAGAGGTAGAGGGTCGTATGCTATTCCTTATGGACGGAAGAGATAAGGAAGTTTGTGCAGACTTGGATAGTTTATCCGCATTGAAAATCTGTCATGTCAGCCACCAGGTCAGGAACTAGAATATTGCCGATGTTTCTGCAATTGGCTTGGCAATCTTCTTCAGTGCATACATACTGGGGACACTATCAGCACCAAAGAAAATGGCCGAATAGGAAGTAGAAACGTCGCCGACGCGTCGGCAAGATTCTTGTTCCTGATCCGGTGCACGGTGGTGCACAGAGATTTAGCGAATTTTTTTATGGCTCTATAATTAACACTGAAGAAGATGGCTGAGTTGGTCGTCAAAACGTTGGGGGCGCTCCAGTTTCATATATAGTGGCATTCCCGAGAGGTTTCACGCAGTTTTTTATTCTTCAGGATAGAATCCAATGAAATTTCGTTGTCATTTGACGATCACGTAAAGGCAACCGAAAGCTCTTCGTATCATTACCCTTTACTCGTTTCCACAAAGCAAATACGTTCAGAAGATCAGATGAGCCCCCTAAATTTACTTCTATGTTGTAATGTCTTCTTTATGAACAATTATCATGATGGATAAAACTTATTTTTCACAAAATACGTTGCATTACATGTACCAATATAATGATTAAGTTATACTTAACTCAGTATTTGGTGGAAAAATACCCAGTTCTTTTAGGAGCTTGCATTAGCATCCATCTTCAATATTTTCTACTCGTGGCCTAGTGGGACTTAGTAAACTCATTTTCATTTTCCTCAGCTAAAATACTCCATTACAGATTGCATTTCTCAGTTTACAAGAGACCTTTGATTTCTTGATACGTTCGAGTCGCCAATATGACCAAATTCCGCCATTTTTTGGACAGAGACGACATTCATAATTTTCAAATTACAATTTTAAAATATAATTTTTTCCCCCCGAAAGATCATGTTTTATGCATGCATTACCTGAATCCTACTGAACCTAACGTGCAGATTCCTGGGATGTGGATGAGGAGACTACCGTATGCTATTCCTTATGCGGGGCAGTAGGAAGAAAGTTAGTGCACTTGGAAGGGAGAGGGCTGTAACTGGAGTGGATGGTCCCGTGGAGTAAGTAGTCTGACGTAGTGGGGAGGCAAAGAAGGGATTTAGCAGTCTGCCGCTGCTACTGCTGAGGGGGTAAGGGTAGGCGTGGGAATACGCGAAGCTGTACAGTGATGGTGCTCGGGAAACCAAAAGGAAAGGACTTCACGGAGGTCGGTAGGTACCTGGGAATTGGAATGGTAAAGGGAATCTTGCTCCGCTTGGAGTGTTTCTCCTCTAATCGCTGGAAATTTCGGCCATTTTAATCAGTTGCTGCCGTACCCTATTGCATTTAGAGACTTTTCAAAGTTCCTCGCAAAAATTATTTGAGATTCACCTTTAATTTGAAGAGATTAAAAACTTTTTTAATTTTCCACGCTAAGCATTTATTCAACTCAGCTGATCCGGTTATAGAGCTTACGGCGACAATTTCAAGAGGCTACTAAAGTTTTTATAATTATAAATCGGATGATTGGTTTGATATAACTCTCCAATCATATCTCTTCTGTGATTATATTTTAAAATCTACGAAATGTTACATTCTATTTAGTTTTTCATATTTTCCTCTAATTAAGTCCTTACTTCTTTTACAATCCTTTGTCAGCCAACTGAGAAGTTGGACAACATCCATAACCACATCAAGCAAACGCAAGTGCCACATGACAACCACATCCAATATATCTATTATTCAGGAGTCATAACCTCCAACACATTCTTCATTATTTGTTTGGCCAATCTCTTACGTAGCCTACCTATGACGTTCTTCCTACCCACCAGTCCCTCATCGATTATTTTCATCAGGCCATCGTTTCGTGTCCCATATACGCGATGAAGTAGTGCCCTATTCTTTCCAAGGCTTGTACAAGACTTGTCTTTCCTCCTATTTTTCCCTAAACTCTCGAATTACTCACACTATCTATTCATCGGATCTTCTTTATTTTTCGGTGACACCACATTTCGAAATCTGCTACCCAGAATTCTTTGTAGTAATCGTCCATGCCCGACTATCATGCGGAAGTATTCTACAAATATAAGTCCCAATGGCATCCTACTTTCAATTCTTATATTCCCAGCCGACAGAAGACTCCTCTTTCTGTGGAATTCTCTCTTCGCTTGTGCTATTCTAGTGACTATGGCCTTCTTGCCTCGTCTATTGCAAGTCACTACCTACCATTGTCTTTTGATACTAAAATTATAAACACGCAAAACAGTTTGAGGTGAGCGAATGTCAATTTTGGGGAGTGACAAAGTATTTTTAATCTCTTCTAGAGCCACACTTTAACTCGAAGATACGCTGGGATAATTGAGGCTATTATATTACTGAGTTATAGTACTGAGTAAGAAAGGGCTGTTTGTTATATTTGTTCGTTAAGGTACTCATAAATTCGAACAAATATTCGCAGTAATTACCATGTGTAGTAAAATTTCATGCAATCATCAGCTAGGATTAGGCATTGAGTTAATGTAATTGCTTGGTGAAAAATAGGGAAAATGTAGCCCAAACGTTTATGCTTGCAGAATAGCGGAGCGAAGTAAAAAAAAGGTACTCATTTTTACATGAAAGGGTTTTCAGGTACTAATTTATACCACTGAGGAGGAATGAGTAGGTAATTATTTTAATGATGAACAAAATTAAGATTTTATTTTGGGAATTATTCGAACTGTCAATTATTTAGGTGTAATGGAATGAATTTTCATGGAGACCAATGAAATATTTTCGTTGGCTTGCATTCAGGAATATATTTAGCAATTCTAACTGATAACTTATACTTAAATGGAGGTATATGCGATTTATCTTCTCCTGAAATTTCGATATAATTAATTTTAGCGGTTTCATAGGGAATTTTCACTAAGGGCTCGAAATTTTTGACCCATGAAAATGGCATAATGGAAGCATACAGCCTTAAAACTTCAAAGAATAGCATTTAAAAAGTAGAACAAATGGAGATCTCTCAGTCACAGAGATTACTAGTATGGGCACAAAAAAGGCATAACGCTGAATTTTGGAAGCATTGTCCGGAATTCTGCCGAAGCTCCATTGGGTCGTGTCATGTATCGTTCTACTCATTGTTCATTCAACTACAACAATAAATAATTAATAATTGTTTAAACGTAAATGTTTAGTTTCTACGGTCGAAAAAGTGGAGAATAAAAAGTGGTCGCGAAAAGCTATGAAAACTACGAAACGGTCACGGGAAAAATATTTGATTGGAGTATTTTATTGTATTTTTCATAGAGAGAACAACATCTTCGCAATACTAAAAGCTTTTTCAAATATATTTAACCCATTCATTGATTTTTTAAATGGCCGAAAGGTAGATTTCAGTTTCCGAGGCTCGGAAGAGTGCATGAATTTTGAAGCTACATATGCTATATGCTAAATATAATTCTAAACTTTTCACTTAAGGAAATGTTTATATTCCTCCTCCTGCTTGAAATAAACTAAAAATACGAAATTCGACCGGTGGCAATGCACTCTGCTCGTTTGAAAAATTTTCCGGAACCACGACATAAGTTTCCGAAAAATGATATCCACTTTGTTCCTTTCACACTGACAATTTATTGCGGACATGGTTTCGTTAGTTTTGGTATTAGCATGGCTGACTTACGCTGTAAATAACTAAGTTTGGAATCGATGGCCGGTTATAAATTGTTAGTGTGTAACGTACACAGTTGATTTTTTCCAATGCTTGTTTCAACTGAGCGAAGACAGTCCAAAATGCAAATGCAGGTTTAGCGCTGTATTCGGAGGAGGCGGCTTACAGCAGCGGTCATTAGGACCATGAGGAAAAGGTAAGGAAGGATGGAGGGAAGCCCGATGTCGACTTTCGCCTCCTCTGAACCTAAGGCTCCAAGGGGGCCATGGCTTAACGTCCCATCCGGCCGACGCGAAAAATACCGTCACGACGTCACCGTCACCGTCGCGACGGTATCTTATGAATAAAGCGCCCTTCAAACTGAACTCCACCATGCACCGGACAGTCTCTGAAAAAATCTCCTCCAATGCCGGGATATGAACCCAAGCCCACAGATTGGGAAGCAAGCACTCCAACCACCACACAACCCGATCCTCAATGAAACGAAAGCTCTTGGTACTTTGAAGAATTTAGGAGAGAAAAAGAGAAGCCCCCCCCCTCCTAAGACTGCCTGAGGGAATAAATCCTTGCGGGCTAATTCCCGAGAATAAGGGAGCAGCCGGTCCCGAAATCCCCAGAGGAAGTGGCCGGGAGAGGTCGTGTGCGGTGGAAAAGGGAGGATGGCGTATGGAAATCTCTTCTCGTCTCTCCAGATATTTCCCTCAAGCCCCACGAGGGGGCAGTGCCTCCGCCAGCGCTGTCATTCTGAGGCCGTGGGACGCTCGAAAGCACCGGTGGCTTGCAGGCGATAATCCCCATGGAGAAGGGAAAAGGACGGTGATGGCGGGGGAGAATTAAGCCGGTCAACTGCTCATTGTCGAGTCGGGAAAAGGGGTGGCAGGTGGAGTAAAGAGGCGGACTATTTTTGCGTTCCAAACCAGAGCAAGACCAAGACAAGCATAGAGCGGATGGATTCGCAAGTGAATATTTGGATCACAGATACTCCTGACGAAGAATCTTCTCGGCCACCAAATGATGTAATATCACCTGCTGCGCCAGTGACGTAGCCAGGAATTTCGTTCGAGGGGGGGGTCCAAAACCAGGGGGGAAAATATTTAAAAAACGGGGCACTCAGTAATGGGTTTTAAACTAATTTTAACACTTTTCATAATCGAAAAAAGTTAATTAGTTAAAGAAATGTTATGTAAATTCATGGTTTTTCAATATTTTGTTTTCTTTTGTGAAGGAAAATAACTGTATTATTATATTTCGGGGGGGGGGGGGGGGTCCGGACCTCCCAGACGCCACGCCACTGTGCTGCGCATTGAAATAAATTTGAAAGTTTCACACTCACAGCTGATGACAGCCGATTGTTACGGGGAGATAAGTAATATTCTTCCTCTTGATGCCACGCACTATTCGGTGTGTTGGCTACTCAGGCATTGCTTTTTGGCCCGTTGAAATAGATAAGCAACAATTAGGGCTATCAACAAACATTAATTCGTGACTCGATCAATCTATGAGATACGTAGGAGACGGAAGGTATGGATAGAGCGAGTACTGAACGTGGAGGGGGTATTGAAAACAATAACAGAGGGTAGAATGTTGGGTAAACGAGGGAGAGGAGGGAAGAGATTCGGATTTTTAGATAGAATGGCAGGGAGAATGCCTTACTATGAATTGAAGAGCAAGTCCATGAAGGAAGGGTAGACTACCAGAATACCTACTTCTTAAGTACTTTATAGAAATCTACCTTGATCGGGAGAAAGCTTTAACCTTTCGTCAGGCACAATGGATCTGACAGACATATTTCGAGCGTTTTTTTTTTTCATTTTTCCGTATCACTTAGCGGCATAAACTCTTGACGATCATGGCAGCTGTTTTTTTTTTGACAGCCACCATGCAGCCTTTTGCCTTTCGCAATTATTTCAACAGATCAATGGCAGATTATTTAACTTAGTTTAACAAAATAATGGCATGATAAGGCAAAATAAAACCACTATCAATTAAATAAAGAAAGCAAAATAATAAACGCTGTCTTATCAAATTAACTTGATAGAATATATAACTTGTAATAATATTTACTAGCTGATGAGCACGTTAAATCGCGCCTTGCTGGATATGTCTTGAGCCGTATGACGGCGTATAAAGGGGTATAATATGTAGCAGTCATCATTTGAAGTGTTAAGACTACACTTATAATGGTGCTTTAAAATTAAAAGGTGTACTACTGGGTCATACTAAGAGTTAATAATGTTTTTTCACTTCTGTGTCTGTAAGGCAAATTGTGCCTGAACTCAGAAATTCCAATATTGTGCCTGATGGAAGGTTAACAATAATAATAGTGATTGAAATTAATAACTTTTCAATGATTTTCCTCATAAATGAAACTCACTGTGTTGAAAACATTCTACTTTTCATTGCTTTTTTGCTATTAATTTTTTTTGAACTTATGCTCCTTAATGGGTTCGTTATCAACTTATGACCTTTATAAGCCTATATAGTATCTATACATGCCACTATGATTCGAAACTCACTCAAAAAATCCGGTGTAAATTCTTCTTCTTCAACCCTGAAGTAGAAGTTCTCACAGTGCTTTAGCTACACCGTTAAGTATTTGGTAAATAAATATTATGTATTTACTTTTGAAACCAGTATTTTAGTTCCTTAGGCAGTGCTATTGCCGTCTTTTGATAGTTTGATTGGTGGTTTTAGTACGTTTTTACTGAGTCATTTCTTGTCTGTTCGTTTACCCTTCCGGGAAAATTTAAATTCAAATTTAGCCCCATTCACGATAAGCTATCGACTTAGCATTTTCGGTGTGTATCAGAAGTTAATAATACTACATTGGTTTGCTATTTCTAGTTCTTCACTGGTATTACAAGCAGTTATTTTTGACGGTAAACATTTGCATTTATCGCTCAGCTGCAGAATAAATTTTAACGATTTGCGATGACTGAAAATTATTTCCGGCAAATTGGCATTAAGTGATTGTGAAAGAAATAAAATTTTATTTGAATATAATATTTAAATAGTTTTATTTTAATAAATAGGAGAAAAAATTGCTGTAAATTAAAATAACAAATTAAAAACTCACAGTTTTGTTTGGACTAAAAGAAAAAAATAAACCACCCAGCCAAGTCACACGTTTACATTTTGCCGATAAAAGACTACACTTTCAAAACAAAAAACGTGTTAAGTATTTTAAAATTTTCAATCATTTTTTCCCTCTGAATAGTCATTACAAAACTACACCTTAAATCTTACAACTGCGATAGTGAATGTAAATCAGTCCAGTGCCAAATATAAAGTGAATTTTTATAACGATTTAGTTTTGAATACTCGGTATTTTATTTGTACAATTTTAGCGTGAGATATTGGGCCAAAGCAGGGTGATTTATTTTATCCTTTTTCACTCGAAAAAAAACCTTGAATTATTTTTTTAAATTTATTGCAATATTCTCAATTTAATTTTACCGGGAGGAAAAGCGAGTCACCACCGAATCACATAAATTTGGTTAATTAAAACTACTTTCATATAGAACGTTTAGATTGAGAATGATTAATTGCCAATGCTTTAAGGTATGCGTACTATGCTCCCTCATTACTTCCCTTAATTAGATCCAGTACTCTTGATTTTTGTTGAGTGTTTGACAATAGCATGATTTGAAAGGGCTTGGAAAATGGCTTTATCCCCTGGTATTCACAAGGCAAGAAATTCAAAGAAGAGGCTCATATTTTTGCGATCTCTCAAAATTAAATAAATCCACCTAGACGGGATTAATTTCCTTAATGACATTC
Source organism: Ischnura elegans (assembly GCF_921293095.1). Classification (NCBI taxonomy): domain Eukaryota; kingdom Metazoa; phylum Arthropoda; class Insecta; order Odonata; family Coenagrionidae; genus Ischnura; species Ischnura elegans. The sequence goes on from NC_060252.1 coordinate 10,600,631, forward strand.
CCATAAAACGCTCCAAAGGTAGTATGTTGGCGTATAATCGATCATTAGCGCAGAAAAGATAATCCCAATTCAGTCCGGAGTCATACAACTAACTTCGGTCTGTCTAAAACTTCTTGCCGGGGCAGAACGGCAGTCTTCAAGACAAAAGACTGGGAATGAGGACTGGAAGGTGCGCCATTGTAGGTATCTCGAAGAAAGAGCAAAGATGTGCCTCGAAAAAAAGATCGAATCTTACGTGATTTACCGGCTTAGCTTCCCCCCCCCCCCCCCCATACACTCAAAATTTCTCCTCCCAACGTCCAAATCCTTTTATTTTCTTCTCCCCGCAATTCTACGGAACAGTGATGACTTAAAAGTCGTCTATGAGTCTCTTCACCCCCTCTGTCTACCACCCTCACCTCGCCCCTATTCTCCTACCCCTCGCTTCAATTCTTTCCCATTTCTCCTCATGTAGACGTCGTCAGCCAATGAAAAGGCGGACTTGAAAAGAGAATAGAGGGGAGGACAGGGTGGGAGGACTCTTACTTCACTACTCTTTCTTTTAGAAGAAAGTCTACAAGGAGGGGGAGAACTTTACCACGGGAACCAATTCAATTGTTTGAAGTTTCGAGGTTTTTGGAAGGAAGTAGCGGGGAAGATTCCTGAATGAGAGCAGCAGCGTCGTAGCTGGAACCATGGAATGCACCTCAAAAGCCCAAAAGTACCTACCATTCGATTAAAAAGACTCCCCACCCCCTCCAAACAAAGCAAATATCAAGAGGCCCCCATTCCCCTTTTCCTCTTTTGCGATCGTGTGGAATCCTTTTGTGAAGGTTTCTCTAAAGAGACTCGATGGCGTAACGGTGACAATGCTGAAAAAAGTCCTCCATTCAGGCTCTGGGTTCAGAAGTTGGATTACGGAGACAGGTGTAACATTTGATGAACAATGAGAGGAGGGTTGGGTAGTAAAAGCAATCGATAAGACGATCTCGTAACACAGGTTAATGTCCAGCAATAGATGATTGAATGATTCAAAATAGGATAACCTGTAATTATTCCAGCTTAATTGCAATTACTAGGGAAAGAATACGAGTAGGACTCCGTGATGCCTTTTATTTTCCGTCGTTGTGCATAAAAGAGGGTTAAAAATGCGCTGTAACTAAATTGTTTACATACCGAAGTAGTGCTATATTGACATGAAAAATACATCGCCCTCTCTCTTTCTGAAGAGGTTAAATCTGAAAAAAATGTTAAGGTTTCTGAGCGGTCTCTCCAGAGTGTGCATCTTTGCAAAACCTAGGACCCCTTGCATCTTCCTTCGCAAAGGAGACCTGAAAATATCTTCTTTGACTCAAAGGTGATCCGAGTGAACTTGCGCCCCGGCATCAGCGACGACCAAAACGTCTCCTCACCACATTTACTCACCTCTCTGGGAGTGCATCTTGCAAACGAGGGACAAATGACGAAACTTTGAACGGAAGAAACTTAAGTAATTTAAAGTCAGCGGAGGGGTTCAAAATTAATTTTTCTCGAAAGAGATTCGGTCGTCGAAAACAACTTAAATCCCGGGCTGAACTTAAAGACGAGGGAGATTTCAATCGGCCATTAATTTCTTTCGGCCTTCTTTTCATTTCCCGCGACGCCTTTCGACGGAGGTGGGAGAGGTCTTGGAGAGAATGAGATGAGGATTTTCGTGCTGGAGGTGGGAAAATGATCGAGGTGAAATCACGTAAAGGAGTGAAACGGGAGGGAACTTCTTTCAACGGGAAAGTTTTCTCATCGCCATACGTCTTGAGGAGCGCTTCCGCGCGTGTTACTGGGACGGGTCGACAGAGAGCGTAGTTGGGCACGAAACGATTGAGGGCCTCGGCAATTTTTTGTCATGGCAAAGAAACGATGGGAAGAAGTCTCACTGTTCCCATCCTTGTACCAAAATGTCCTCCGTCCCCTCCCTAAGCTTTGGTCTTAGTTAATCTGAACGAACGGTCCGCAGACCTGTAATGAATGAATAAGCAGTCACACAAATACTTTGGGCCTAAATTATTTAGTATATTGCCAAAAATGTGGTAAATTCGAAAAATAATGGAAATTTACATCCGCTGTCTAAAAATGGCTTCTGAGGTATGAGGAAGTAGTTTCTATTAAGAAAAGTGACATAAAAACGTTTTCAATAAAAGGTACATTGTATGTATGTAATTATGCGTTTATGTAAGAGTTTGTTATCCTTGTGTACATTTTTGAAATATCACAAGTGAATGCAATCGGTAAGATAAAAAATCACAGAATGCAAAGAAATAAATTTACTTTTCATGTATGTTTGCAGCAGACCTGTGCAAAAAGTGTAAGATGGTAGCCCCATAACGATTCATGTGGTGTACCTATATATTCCACAATTATTTAAGTGTTTTCTAATGTAATATATATGTATATAAATGGAATAAAGTTATATTATTATTAAAAAAAATGGTTTGTTGAAGCCCATAAGAGTTAAAAAATAAGCAAATATAACATTCTCCTCAAAATAAAATAATTATGAAATAAGCATAATATAAACACCAGAGTAATGGAATACGGAGTGAAACAAAAATCAACACGATCAAATTAATCAACACGAAGATTCTCACCTGTCAAAGCAACAAGCAAGCAAGCAGGTTTTAGAGATAATCAGGCATATAAGTATGAAGGAGGGAGAACAGGAAAAAACACTTCAAGGAAAACAAGTACTCAAAATTGGATCTTTAAAGTCTAGTATAATAGAGTTTGAGAGTAAGAGAGACTATTATTTTTCCATTTTTCGGTTTTTCCCCTGCTTCTCAATTAATGTGTGGCGAAACTTTAGCAGATTTAACCCTGTCGTAGACAGTTGTTGACATCGTGAACTCTTGTTTCGAGGGCTATAGCTTCAGTTTCAACTGTTTCACTATTGATTATTATCTATTATTGCTATTTCTTTCGCGATGGATCTATTCTTTGGTATGATTTAATACTAAACCAATAGAGTGAATAAACTTCGAATATAGCCTTGAGAATGGGTAGAGCGATGGAACCCGAAGCGTCGGCTACCTCATATTTTCTCACCCGAGCGCAAATCCGATAGAATTTTATCCGATCTATTCCATCTGAGCGAATTTGTCAACGCGATTCCCAATGACTTCTTCGACTTATGAAAAATAGGTAGTAAATTTCTCGTCTTTCATTTTTTTAAATGCAGTATCTACTTTTTTCCATGAGAGAAAAACAAAGGGAAAAGTATCACTTCTCACCCTAACGCCAAAATGTACCCGTTCAGCTCCCTTGACCCGACTTTAGTAAATCTAGACGAATGGCCCACACGAATTGAGGACGACGCTGGCTGATAGTGGGCTCATTCACCCATTTTCCTTTGTAATCGATTACATTAGAGCTTGAGATAAAAATTAGTCCTACTTTTCCGTTTTTCGATCCGTCTCCTAATTCTCTAATTATGTGCGGAGAAAAGTCAACGGCTTAAACCCATTGGCACATAAGTTAATGACGTCACAAACTCTTACCGAGAGTCTTTCTACCTTATAACAGTAGCCTACTTGAGGTGGTAGCCTCCTCGGCTACTACCTCATCCTTCAGAGCTAGTTTTCAATTATTATTTTTTTATGATTTCTGTCCAGAAGGAGCTACTCTTCCTGAAACAGTTTACGTCTCGAAATCTATTGACGTCAGAAACTCACGAAAATTGGGCGGAGACATGCACTTTTTAAATTTTAAATTGATGAGAGAATGGCTGAATGAGACTGATGATTCTGTGTTCGTTGTGATCTTTTCCTTCCATTCTCAGAGCATTTAAAATAAATTTTGAGTTTATGTTCCCATCTCATGAAGGAATATGGAGAGGAGGGACACGAGCGATATAAATATCTGAAATAATAACAGGTGATTAGTCTCCTCCAAAATACTACTTTTGTAATAAACACACTTTCAGAAATAAATAGTTAAAGTGAGCATGAGCAATGTAAGGGGATTGGCGTTCACGGTGTAATACTGATTTTGAATCATGGCTCATCCAAATGATTTTTTCAATGCAAATTTAGTATTTGGCATAAATGACTTTGCCCACGTACGCATGACTGCGTGAAGTTCCTCGTCAAATTCAATAATTTCGATACTGAATTCATGCTCGACTTCCTTGGCTTAACGGTGAAAACGTGCGTTATATGTACGAAAATGGTTATTTAATTTAGTAAAATCGTGTTAAGATGTTTAGTGCGAGGTAATTTTTGTCACGTACGTAAATATTGTAACCTAGATGATATTAAACTAAAATGGTAAACTTACACAAAATTTTATTTATTTAAGTACCGATCTGGTTTCGACACGTGAGACCTTGATAATGACACTACATGTCGAAACCGGATCGCTACTTAAATAAATGAAATTGCGTGGAAGTTTACCATTTTAGTTTATTCTCATGGAGATCAAACATTTCCACAAGATATCGCCGGACACTGTTAATTATTTTAGAATCTAGCATGAGATTCTTAAGATTCTTCGTTCGTAGAATTGAGTCAAAACGAGCTATGCGTGTGTTTTTGGATATATATTTCGTTAAGTAACGTGTCAGCGGGAAATACTCGTGCCTAACGCCTTTGGGAATTTATGGGAAATTTTTGGGAGCTGCATGCGAACACTTGACGAACTCGAGTAATGGCACGGGTGTATATTATTTCTTCTCCTCCAAGATACCATTAGTGAGTCGCGTCAGTATCTGCAGAGCGGAGGCAAGTGAATTCTCACCGTAGTAAAATCTGCTTGAGCTCACTAAACACCTCTTCCATCGAGTATCAAAGACCAAAAAACTCCACGCGGGTCTATTTCGACCAAAACTGCCGAGAACGAGGCGATCTCTACCAGCCGCATGCATCGTTAAGGTTTACCCTACCTGGTCGGGGATCCGGTGCATCACTTCGAAATATGAGGAAACATTCTATAAATGCTGTCTGGTATTGAAGAGAGGCTCTACAGTCATTTTTAGTCGTACATATACTTCTTCTTTTAACTTTAAACCCTATCCTCTCATTTGTTGCAGATGTTCTTAACTGGATGTAGATGTCAATACGCAAGTATTTCTTATATTTCATTGAAGTTAAAAGTTAGCTTCGATATCACTATTTAAGCTAAATATATGCTGTACTATAAAGTCGGCAACAGCAAGACATTTAGCATTGATATTCTTTTCATTTTATTTCTCGTATTTTATTGAAAAAATAAATTTGTTGTGACTGCCTTTTTCACATTTATTCTACCCTTTTCATTAATTCGTTGACCTTTCGAGAGATATTGCTAGATTAAACAACTTCTTACGTGGGCACTTTCTAAAATGCCAATCATCTCATTTCTATTCGGTGTGTTGTATTTCCGCGTAAAATTATTTTGCGTGGCACATAAGATTGTAGACACGTTTATCTACCAATTGTAATCGGTGTAATTAATGTTTGAATTACTTTATTTCATTATGATTTCGTAAATGATTGCTAAAATGAAATGGCATTGATAGGAAAACACATGAAGATATGCATAATTGTGTAGTGATTTCCATGATAAAAAAATTCCTCAGGACTGGTAATTTAATCACCAATCATAGACTTTCCATTGAACTCAATGGAATTACCATTGATGTTAAGAAAACTGGACAGCGTTGTTTTCTGCGAAGTGGCTCGGTAATCCAGAGACCTGTCGAACAATTCCAGTCTATGTGATTTTCCCTTGATCTTACTTTTAACATCACCGCCGTTCACGCGGTAAAATCAAATTAAACAACATGAATGCATGAATGATAGCCGTGCTGCATTACCGTTTACGCATCACAGATTCTCCGTGAATGGTATCCGGTGTAGGCTCCCTTACGATCGACCCTTTTTTACCGGGGTGATACATTTCCCGGCGTAACGTCAGCCGTCTCTCTCCATTCCAAGTCTTTCGCTCGGCGATAACGTCAGGAAGTAAGGATAAGGATGACCGTGGTCGTAAGGAAATAGCGATAGGGAATGACAGAGATAGGAATGGCCGGCGGATAGTGTATGGAGGTTTGTTATGGCAATGTCAGGGAAGTGGAGGAAAAAGAGAGAGGTGGGGAATGATGGTAGTTGGAAAGAGATTCAGAAAGCGGGAAGGAAGATCTTGTTCAGTATAGGGGTGTTATGGGGAAGGAGGGCCAACTCTATATAAGCCTCCTTTATTGCAGTTTAACGACTCGGGTAACTTAGCTGGAAGAACACAGGGTGCGATTACTGCCCTTATGGTTGTTTATGATCTCCCATTCCCTCATCTCACCCAAGGCACGCACCCACACCCTCTCCCCCAACCCTCTTCTCGTCTTCCTTTTCCCCTTTTTTAGAAATCGCCATTTAACTCCGGTCGAGTTCTATCGCTGAAACGCATAGCCTTTGGGTGGCCAGTTCGGAGGAATTTTTCGTTCAGTTGGGAGACGCTAGAGACTTAGAGAGTACGTGTTAGGCTTATGCCTCGTTCACATTACGATTGTCCGAGCGATCGTCCTAACGATAGTTGGCCGAACTAGCCGTGTGAATGCATGTCCTGACAATAGTTCACGTAGTTCCGAACGTTGCCACTTTACGATGGTTAGGCGCTAGGAAAACGGAAACGGAAGCGACAAGAGAAGGACGAAAAGTTCGTGAAGCTCTCTTCGCTCTATTTTTTTCATGGATTTGTCGTAGGAAGGAAGAATATGGGCGGAAGAAAAATTATCCAGTAAATACACGTTGAGCACAGTAATATCTTGCCCGTGCATATCTCAACAGCTTTGCCAACCGTCTATTTCTCGTTCACTTTAGATGTCAGCACCAGAGGGCAGCACAGGTTTTTACAATCATCGTGTGAATGCACGTTTGTTCCGACGATTGCTGGAACAATCGTAATCTGAATGAGGCATTACTTTGCATGAGCAAATAAGAACAGATATATTTCGGAGCGGCGCGGCGTGACGAAAATCATCTAACAAGGAAATTCTCTCAAGTTTCACCTCCAGATGTCGCTCAAATTTTGCTAGGTGATAGGTGAAGTGTTGATTATGTTTCAGCTGCCAACGTTCAATACTTTTCGATACATCAGCACGGGAAAGTACCAGGTAACCTCATAAGCTTTTGTAGCCCGCAGAACAACTATAGCCTCTTATCAATACCGTCGCTAGGATGAAGAGCACTGACATTGTATTACTGTGCAATGGTTGGCTTAAATTTAGGAGTTTTCTATGTACTTTCCGTCGCTAATATCTCGAAAAGTATTGAAAGTTGGCAGTTGAAATTTTCACCGCCAGATCTCGTTCAAATTTTGCTAAGTGAGAGGAATGGATTTCAAGTTGAAACATAAACTACACCTCATGAGTATCCATTCCTCTCACTTAGCAAAATTTGAACGAGATCTGGCGGTGAAACTTGGGGGTCTCCCCTTGTTAGTGCTACACTGTGAAATGATGAACAATCTAAATTCAACTTTAGGCGCTCTGCAGGCGTTTTTCCTCCTGAGTTCGAAAATGAAACTCAAATGATCGTATCTCCCACAGTTGTAGCGCAAATCATGTTCTCCGCCAATATAACATCATCCTCATCACTGGTCCTAATTCCTAAGATTGGTTTGACGCAGCTTTCCACTCAGTTCTCCTGTCACCTAATCTTTTCACAGCTACGTATATCTTCTCTTTCACATCCTTCTTTTCTTAGTCCATATACTTTGTTCATTTTCTGTTCTTGCCATCTACTTGTCCCACGACGATTGTCTTCCTCAGGCCATTATGTCTCAAGATGTGGCCTATAAGGTTGTTCCGTCTTCTTGTTTAGGTTTTCATGAGGCCTCTCTTCTCTCCTACTCTTCTTAGGACTTCCTGGTTACTAACTCGGTCGCTCTGGCTTGGTCAATATAACATATGCGTAGATAAATAGCAGTTTCATTGAAAACGAAATATTTTGAAGTAGAATGTAAGTCTAAACCTACAGTATATGGAAATATGTACTAAAATGCGTACAAAGATTATGTAATACAACATTTTGTAGCTTCTTTTACCCAGCGGTTTCTTGTTTATAATGGCGTAGCCGTTCTTTTCCTCACGGGGTATCTCTGTTTGCTCACGGTGTGCTCCTTGGTCGCTCATTTTCTGAGAATCCCAAATTTTCTAGTATCACCGATTACCTGGCATTTTTTTCTTGAAATTTTCATGCACCTTACAACCTAGTTCCTATGTTTAAATTTGAGGAACATGTCATAGAATTGATGTACTTTTATATCAATAATTGAAAATGTGTGATATTTACGCAATAGCTGTGCGTTATTCAATGTTTCGAGTATCATTTCCGAATTCAGGGGCTCAGCAGAACGCTTACATTTTCGATAAGTTTTTTTTTGACCCAGTATTTTGTATCATTATGTTATGTTTGCTGACCTACCAGAACCAATAACGTATGGGAGATATTTTGGCCAATGCATAAGCACAGATATTCCATCTCCCCTGAACTACAAGGCACGACTTTAATGAATGCTTGGTTGATCTTAGATCAGCTGTTCAAATCTCTAACAATACACATCTATTTTTTTCTTCATTTGTTTCTGTTAACATTAAAATGGCTGGTGAACAACCACCTTCCACCAAAGGCCAACTGTGGTGACTTGTGGGGACGTGTATGAACTAAAATCGAGCTAAAGACACAAGCATGGTTTCACGGAAAAATATGCCAGCATTATTCATTTCTTATGTATTCAAGTTATCTAAACATATTGAAAATTAAAAATACACATTTTAGTGAGGAACTTCACACGAAGGCATGCATGCAGAATGAGATTTAGATCTTCTAATTGCCGATACTGAAAAACGGTACACGCCAAACCGAATTCAGTGGAAAAATGTTTAAAATGTGTTGATTACAGATATCAAATTTTGGAGTACCTTTTTCACTCGTTAGATTGTCCGTTAGAGTGAGTGCACTTCTAGCTCCCTTTCAATATTCACCAATAGGACTGGAGTTGTTACCTCAGATTCAAAATTTTAATTCCTCGTAAAAGTTTGCCTGGTACATGAAATGTAGATGTGGTTGATTTATAGATATCTAACTAACATAAGTATAAGATTTTATTATACTGCCCTCAATTTATCCCTTTTCCCAGCTAGCTCCTTCAGTTTCCAAGTGTTCCTCTTTCGTGTATTCGTCTTTATCTGCCCCATTTACTTATCTCTTGTTTTTCCATGATGCACTTTCCGTCTCTTTTTCCCTCTAATAAATTTCGCATGCAATCGCTGTGTATTATGTAATGGCCAGTCCAGCGGGTCTCCCTCTGGCGTATCGTGCGCCACATTTCCATTTTTCCTATTTTACGATATTCATCCTTAGTCATAAATACGACTTTTTGCACTTTCTCAATTGGTTTACACCACCTGGAAATATTCTCCAATCTAATCCAAGTAAATTAGGATTAGGCTCGGATGTTAAGGAAGATAATTCACCCTATCTTACATTGTCCAATCATATCTAGCCCAGGAATATCCTCACAATCTTGCAGTAATCACCATCAAACACAGATATTACAGTATTTTAAGCTCTTCAAATTTTTGAGTGTATGATAGAGGGTGCACAGGTAGCTCTTATGACCATGGTTATGAAAGGAGAAAACTCTTTCAGTAATAAGAGATAAATACTTAGGAATAGGAAACTGTTAAATATAATTTTTATGCTAAGTTGTTTCCAAATTTCGTTATCCGAAAGTTTTCAAAAAGAAACTTACTTTCCGATTTTTCCTGCAATGCTGATAACAATAACATTAAAATTTGAAACGTGCTCAAAATTAGTGATGTGCTTTCCAATCATCGAATTTATGCAATTCAATTAATATGATAGTTTTCTCCCTAACTCTTGGCTTAAATTGTGCTCTAAGCCTACTGTGATAAATCAATGCACAATGCCTATTTTATCCTCCTTGTGCTTGAACCTTGATTATTCAATTAATGGTGCATATATAATATCCAGTCTGCAGCCTTTGAAATTCCGTTTTGGTTAATGGCGGTTATTTTATTACTTGTAAAATGTGTCGTTCCTAAATTATTTCTGCAAGATTTTACGGAAATAAGCTGCCTCCTTCAAAGTTTTTGAAGTCTAAGGGATTTTCTAAAAAATTAAATCCTGCAACTGAGTTTCTCCCAAAAATTGTATTAATCAACGTCGTTTCCTTTTAAATTCACGTGTTAAGAGGAAAAACATAAATGCTGACGTAGCCATTCCCTTCCTGAAAGACTTGTATTTTGACATAAATTCGCTTCCATGTAAGCTCAAGTGCTCCTTACGTGGCGTTGAGAGTTAAGTGGTACTTGATGTTCGGGGAAAGGTTCTTTTTCCGCGGCAAAATCTGACTGCTTGCGCCCCGTAAAAATGTCGGATATTCCTACATCTCGGCCGGTAGGAATTGCTAATTCATGCCTTCGCTACTTTTTTTCTTCCCATTAGAACTCACTAGATTATATATCCGGAATAATTGGGTACTGAAATCACTTAAGCTGAGTTTAATATTTTCATTAAATAGGATTTGCTGGTACCATTTTAAACGAAGAACTTAAAATATGCGCTGTAAGCAGAAGGTTTTATAGACCATACACCAAATTAGCACCTCTTTTGAAATTCGCTATTAGTATCCAAGGTCTTTGGTCCAGCATTTATAAAATATTGCATTTGAACCTTTAATTTCTGACTTGCTCCTGCGATGGTTTAATGAGTCTCTGATTCTTTAATTTAATTTTCCATGCCCATTGAAATAAACGTTTAGGTAAAAATCTCTGAGTCACATTGATTTATTTAGTTGAAGTCTCTCAACCTAATATTTAGATGGATAAGTATCGCCGTTTCTTTTAAGGTTTCCGTGGTAATCACTAACCACTAATGGCATGAAAAGAAAGAAAACGTGGTGTAATTTTGTGTCAAATTCATAAATAAAATATTTCACCATATTAGTTTCCCATTGCATCAATATAATTTAGTTTCAACCTATCCATCAAAATATAAAGTAGATTACTCTCTGCCAAAAATTTCGAGTTAAATATTTGAAAATTTACGTTTTATGCTTAACTGTGTTCTTCAACTACAAACCTCGACTAATACTGAAATAACTTAGACATGTGATCCAATAGAAAGAATCACATATATGCTTTGGATAAACATTATGTAAACAATAGAATCATTGCAGTCGATTTTTCATTCGTATAACTGAATTTATTTAGGGCTTGCTCAACATCCCCTTATTAACTTGTTATTTTCATGACAATGTATCTTCTTCTATATATCCAATGCAATTCCTGCCGTAGGCGTTTATTGGCTGGCTTGACAAAGATATTTTCTCATTTTTAACGTTCCAAGTCCAGATTATGGCCTGGGAAACAAAATTCGAGCCACACAAGGCCATTACGGCGTGAAATTCGTCTCCGACGCTATAATGTAGACTTAAGACGCTTACACCCTTCGCTCGTGTTGGCGCCTTGATCTCGATCAGTGGGGATCTATCATGAGCTTGACTAGATGGAGATGAAGTGGTGATGTAACTAACTGGCACACCTCCACGGCAATCGGGAGAAAAGGGTTCAAATTCAAGCTAAACCAAATATTTTTTTAAAGCCAAAGTCAATTTTTGTTTAATTAATATTACGCGTGAGTGACATAGTATAAAGTTACTTCTTTCATCGGGACTTATGAATTCCTACATTGTTAAATTACGACAAAGTCATCATCCGTCATCTGCGAGGAAAACTAGCGGAAAACTGATATTTTTACTTCTTTCCTACAGTATTTTTTTCTTTTTAGAACCCGCGAACTTCGCGAAGTCACTTAGCGCATATTCCATTACCTAGAAATTATCAGAGTACAAAGAGAGGTCGTTACCTGATTACCAGTTTAAGAGTACATATAGATATTTTTTAATGAATCTCAATTACCCCCGAAAGCAGCATAATGTGGCCTTAACATCAGGAGTTTAAACAATCAACAACAGACGATCACCTACACCAATGTCCTGGAAGGGGAAACCTATCCAGGCGGGACTCAACTCGCGACCTTCGGTGTGGTAGGCGAGCACTTATCCCCGCCGCCACCGAGGCCGACATATGCATCTGTGTGTACGCATTGCTAATATGTTTATATTTGAGATACAGTTAAATCGTGATTAGGATCCTCGTAAAATACGTTAAATGTACAAATGATAACAACCGTGGAGTATCGGTGTTCCTTTGTGTGGAGGTGTGCCTTTTAATTTAAACCATTTCGCAATACCCATAAAATACACGGATTGTGTCAAGAAAAATGCTGGTTTAGCAGGAGTTACACGTGCTCTTTACTTCGTCTGCACCGTAAAAAACGAGACAACATAAAAAATTGAGATCAATATGGTGAATACCTTTTATTATCTTAGGAATAAGGCAAATTTTAATGTTTTAAAAATAACACAAAGATGGCAATATTCCACAGGTTTATTTTCCGTACAACGCGTTTCAACCGTTAGGTCATTATCAAGTACAATTGTACCTGATGATAGCGATGAGTTGCTGAAACGCGTCCTACTTGAATAAATACTGTGGACATTCAGAAAGTTTTTTCACTTTCATTTCTAGCTTGAGAAATGAATCAAATATTACAAACATTTAACATTACCAACCACTACTAAGTTGATAATTGATCAATAATCGTGATCATGGTCAATTGGTGAAAATACCTGAATTTTACTACAGCATGTTGGAAGCCTCAACACCCGCTCCCCCCCGACCTCGCCTGAATCTATAAATAATGTCCCAACCCCTCCTACAAGTCTCAAGAACCCCTCCGGGTCCACCCGCACACTTCTTGAAGGGAAGATCATTCCGGAGAAGAGCCATGGAGCTTTCGGGAACTCTTGGAATTAAGAGGGATCCGAGATGAAGGTGTGGAGTAAATGTGAGTGGGCCGAAGTGGGAGAAAAAGGTGCCTCCGAACGCGGTGGGTGGATTTGGGAGAGGGTATATATACATTTCCCATATATGTGCCGTGGAGATCGGTTGGTTGGTTGGATGGCCATTAAGGGTTACACTGCTTTGAAACTTTAAAGAGGCGAATGAAAGGCCGGCGACCAGGATTACGGTGCCTAGTGAATGGGGCGGGATGGAGAGCTCCGTGAGACGGGGGAAAGGTCAAACTCACTGCCCTGACGGAAGGCACCAAGACCCTCGTGAAAGACACTCCGCTATTTAATTGGCAGTAAAAACAGTTCTTCGTTTATTATATTTTATCTAAGTTCCTCGACGTCCTTCCCGCGCCATGAATTTATAAAAAGTTAACCGTCGCCGAGTCTCATACTCTAGGGGAGTCATGGATCTCTTTATTAGTATGTACCCTACAAGGGCTGAAAAAAAGTTGCCGTACTTACTTTTGGAATCTCGGAAAATACGAGGCAATTGCATCGAAGCAATTTTCTCCAGTTTTACTTGGCCCATCTCACATTTTACCTTCTACTCCATGATACTTCAGGGGTCAAAAGTTATTTCAAGTGGACTTCGCTAAGTGGCTGTTGTACTGGATAAAAATGTCGCGATACCCTTGTATCCTGCATTCCTTCGTCACCCAAAGCTTCCGCTTTTAAGAGGATATTAACCGATAGTTTTTACTATCCTCAGTGGCTGGATTTTATTGAGCGTTATTTATTAGACTCGTTTGATGACAATGCAAGTTCTCATCACCTAATTTCAGCAGTTCTGCGCATTGGGCTTTACATAAAGGATCGAACGTAACTTCTCAACCTTTCATTATTTAAATATGTTCTATGCAAGTGAAAAGTACTTAAAGGTATTTTAGCTCAATCTATTCCTATGAGAATCAATCGTAAATCCTCTCAATTGCCTCGTGATTAACCCTTTATAACCCAGAGCTACTTTTGGGAAAATTCAAATTACAAGATTTTTCAGTATGAAAACGAAAATTTTTCAATTGACCATAATTATTGAGGCAGCTGAATTTTTCGTCATTACAAGTAACAACACAAAATCATGCGTAGTTTAGATACAGTCCTAAAACAGAGCATATAATATACACATTTATGATGTTGCTTAGAAGCAACATAGGGTTATAATGGGTTAAAACGTTTTCTAGGTATTTATAATATGCATAGGAAGTGGGCAACGAGGAATAAATTAAAGAAATGGATTATACTTACTAACCGAACTTGAAACCATGAAGATATCCCAACCTTAGATTTGTCACTGAAATGAAGGATTCTATTTATTTCCAACGAAAACACCTTTTTAAATACCGTAAAACGGCCTGACTTTGCCCCAAATATTTTGACTCCTCACTTTATTTTTTGTTTAAATTGCTTGAAATATTTTTTTAAATTTTTTATTTCTTTCAGGTTAGATTGTTGATATTTTACAGTCACTGAAAACCACCTTTTTAGATCAGTAAAGTATTCAAAATATTTTTTTTTGTTTTTCAATGTCATTGGAGCAAAGTCAGGCGGGAATCGGGTGACTTTTCCCCAACATTTTATTCCTATTGTAACACACACAAGAAAAGATTTTTGGAGGAATGAAACATAATAGTAGTACATAGGAGTTTATATGTTAGAAAGTATCAACTTAAAGACTAGGCTTCTGGCTTTCTTTTACATTTAGAGGCCATTTTACTACCTACACCAAAAATGAACGAAAATAAAGTGTAAGGACATGGGAGGGGAAAGGAAAACAGAAAACTCAAATTCAACAGTAATTTTACGATAAAACATCGAACATTCCCATGAAATGAGAAACTATGTGACTTTTCCCAAAGAATATGTCTGAGGCAAAGTCATTCCGGATTTCTCTGAAAATGTACGTTGTCCCAGAAACTTGCTAATACAATTCTTCGTGATTGATGTGAACAAAAATATGATTTATGCAGCTGATCTATGGTAAATTTTAAGTACAAAAATACATAACTCACCTTCTGGAAGCGTCTAGGAGGCCGACAATCAGCAACTTTTTACATATAAACTTTAGTACTACAAAAACACCCTCCTCACAAAATCAACAGCACCCTTCACTAGAACATGCAAGACTACTGGAAAAACCTTTTAATGTCTTGCAGTGTTGCCAAAGAATCCAAGAAAAATAAAAAACCCCTCCCAATCGACAACATAGTATCCATTTCTATGAAATGAAACATTGTTGACGGGGTGGGGAAAAGTCAGGCCGCTTGGGGTAAAGTCAGACCGTTACCACATTAAATTTATTTTCCCACTCGTTCTAAATTAAACGCAATAATTAGAGCCATTGGCTGAAAAGCGGAGTGCAGAATCTCTCACTGTTCTATTTCGAGACGAGATTTTGAAAGCAGGCTCAGGATGTTCTCGTGTACACAATACCTCAGTCTTTCACTCCACGTTTTAAACGTAACGTATTGTTACGTAACATCGTAGATAATTAAGTCATTTTCTCGGAAATGCCATTTAATTCTGATACTATTTTTGCTTTCACTAAAAATAAATTTCCTTTTATGACAGCTTAAGACCCCATCCTTTGGTAATGCTTTCATCTCACGATTCTAAAGATTTATCCCTAATTTGTTTCTTCCACACAGTACAGCGTGGAAATCGTTCCAAATTGACATTATATTCATGAAACCATCCCTAAGTATCCATATTATTTTTCATTCGTAAAGAACCCAATGAAGCTTTATTTTTTCGCACTCATTCCCTTCCTTCATAGGTCTGGCGAAATTCAGGCCGTTAATTGCCTTGCACTAAAAATATTATTTATCATCAATTTCAATTACCATTCGTTATTTCAATCTGAATTTCCTCAGTTTTCATTGGTACCTTTGTGTATTCACTTTCTAATCCATATTATTGAGTTCAATTAAAACATCAAGTAGCACTAGCAACTATGCACTGTCTGATTGAGCTACGACAGTTAAGTGAAGTATCGGGCGTCAAGCAAATCATTACGATACGAAAGAATTGATCTTAGAGAAATATTTTTGAAATAAAAGTATGAATTTGAATTGTAAATTATCTGTTTTGGAAAATAAGATAATCTGGAGAGGAGGGACTTATCTCTCAAAAGTATGGAATTCGGAGGAGGCGATTGAAAATCGCAACGTAGGAAAGGGTGGGGAGGGGTGATGCCAAAGGGAATACGGCCTAACGTCCTATCCGACGGACTTAGTGTTGTACCCTCAACATAGTAACCATGCAGGAACCAGACTCTTAGAAATCCATGCTATAACCGGAATGTGAACCTGGGAATGTATGATGGGAGGCCTACTCTCAACACTTTGCGTGCCATGACGTAATATTACGTCATTCTATTAAATTGGCTTTGCATGCGTGAAGCCGTAATATTTCACCCGTGGCACTTTTCCAGTTTACTGCTTAGTGGTTCTGTTTTTTCAAAAATCAACTGCTCGTTGGAAAAAGACTTCACTTTATGACTTGAGGACGAAAAGTCCTCTGTAGCTACCGGCATCCTTATCTTAGGCCTCTTTGTGTGAAAATTCTTTTGCGGAAAGAACCGTTCGTTGAGGGCGCAGTGACCCTTTTTGTCATCCAGGATTTATAATGCTTTGCTTGGTACAATTCTTTTTTATGATTTCCATGCTTTAAATAGTTCCAATTGAGCGTAATAAAACAATTATTATGCATGTTATGGCGGTACATCATGTGTTGCAACTTTTTTCATTTTTAAAAAACAATAGGTTTTCATTGTTAAATTATGTATTCAAAAATTAGCAATAGGTGTTATTCAACTCATTCATAAAAAAGAGAAAAGTCCAAAAACACATCGATATAAATATATTTTTGAAGCTAATGTTTTAAAAAATGTACGACTTTAGTAAAATGGCTGGATTTTTCAGTAGGGCTTTATAATTATCAGCCGGCACTCGAAGTGTTAAGTCAGCACAGCAACCTGAGCCCCTTTCCCAAGTTTTACTCCTTTTTTATCAGGTATAATAATTGAAGGATACATTACTAACCTATTATGACCACTTAAGATAATATTATTAATAATGAATTCAAGAAAATTTATGACTGAGGCTTATATTTTCTTGAAAGTAATTTTAGCATTACTTCAAGTCACTTGGCAAAGCGATATCGTTAAAATCTGTAGGCGAAGACCCTTCTACACATCGATATGCGTCAACGATTTGGACCTCAACCTTGAATATTCATACTATGTAAATAATGTTTTACCAAAAATATCTTGAATTATGAAGGGGCTGTAGATAAAATAAGAGAGAAAAAATACCATTAAGAGTAAACCCCTGAAGACGATGGCAGACTCAGCCATTGAAACGTTGGGAGAATTAACCCAACACCACACCCGGTGAGAATCCCGAGAAATTTTTCATCATAATAAGAGAAGTTGGCGGAAAGGGAGTCATCTCCCTAAAGTTCTACCTGTCTACTCAGAAGGTAAAATAAATTGAGGATACATTACTAACCCCTTATAGCCACTTCAAGAAGCTAAGTAATCGATATTATATTTAGTAATGAGGAGCATGGTAGCCTAGTTGGTGAAGCACTTGGCTGCCGACCGATGGGTCCCAGGTTCAAATCCTGAGTGAAGTCTTTTAGCACCAGAAATTATAATACTCAGAGGGGGTGAAAGCCCAGGGGAAGAAACCGGCCCATTTAACTTGAATGCGTGAATTTCATTCGTCTATGGTTCATTCTAGGGTGAGCTCTACCCTCATCTATCTAAACCAATGTTTGCGTTGAATCACTGATTGCCTGAATGCTAGAAGTAGGTACTTAAAGTCACTTGGCAAAGCGATATCGCACTAATTTGTGGGTATAGATCCTTCTCCACGTCGATTGGCCTCACCGCTTCGGAAGCCCGAATTTGCGAGACTGTTGGGAGTTTGTGGAGGTTGACCGCGCGGCGGAAGTCCCACCAAGTGCAGTGGTCCCAAACAAAGTCGTTAACTGTCCGGGACCCTTTGGGGCTGGACGCGGCCCAGTTATGCCCGCTCCTCTCCAGCAATCGGCCTAATGGCCTTCTACCACGTGCAATTCGTGAATTGGAACGTTTGGCGGTGGAGATAGAGGGCAAGGTATAAGCTCCGTTTACAACAACTTAACTTGGCGTATCATACCTTAATGCCGCCAATTAAGTAATGGGCCCAGATCAAAATAAGTTGACTTAGCGTAGCTTGACGTATCATGAATCGATGCGAAAGAATAAATGCCTCATTATTTTCATCGCTATAGAAACCGCTTATCAATCGCGAATTTGAATTATAGGGGGCTAAATTGTTTTTTCCCCTCAATAGACAGAACGATTTTCCTTGCTAGTGATTAGTTAAAATAATATTTCGAGATTTTCTCGACTCACGTCCACCTTGAACACAGTCTTTTTGAGTTTCAAACTCCGTAGGTACTCCAATTTCAGTTAAGTTGTTCTTAGCAAGGCTTGTAATCTATTATTCCACCAATTAAAGATAAAACCTCATAATTACAATGAGACAAATTCCAGAGAACTCTCGTTAAATCGAACGCATGTCGACAGACAATACTTACTTCTTCCTATTGGCTTTTTATAATAAAAATATGGATATTACATAACTAATGATTTTTCCAAGCTATTATGCGCTATTCTAAGTTGTTTCCAACCTGTGGACACTTTTCTCAAGCTCATAACTTCTTAGTTACGCCAAAATAAGTCAAGTTAAGTCACTGCGAACGAGGCCAGAGGGTTCTGCGGACCGAAACTGTAATAATGTTGGCAATCGCAAGGATTGGAGCATTGCGTCATCATTTTGTTGCCGACCCCATTTGACTCCTCCCTCACCAGGTGGCAGTCACGTTGCCTCGTCTTTGTTGCTCGTAACTTCCAAGGTTTGATTGGGTTCGGTAGCGTCCGACCGCTTCAGGTGTTGTTTTTCTATTATGTGTTCACGGGAAACCTTGAATAATTTAAATTCGGGACGCCATGCGCTTGAGTTGAAATGACAAGCGGGGAATTGTTTTGCGCAACGGCCGCCTAAATGGGATTAGTTCTGTAAGAATCCCACAGTTTATTCCCGACTTCGGAATCCAATGTTACCATCTTAGGGGTTGTTGTCCACGAATGACGACGGAGTAGTAGTATCCTGTTACGATTGGAACGCAAATAATTGACTTTTTGATTGTAATCTCGTATTGTTTCCCCTCGTAAAATCAATGATGAGCTTTAATTTGCAACTGTGAGTGTTTTGTCTCGTAAGCTAGGGTAGGATTCTCTGGCCCTCATCATTTCGTCTTATTTGCCGCTTAAAAAAATCATTATTATTTGTTCGCTGTTGGATTAAAGTAACAGTGCAATACCTAGTGAATGGAATTAAACAGCCGATCTTGATTGTTGGAGGTTCAGCCTTGAAACTTCAATCGTCTTTCAACTCATTATTTGAACGCATAATCTATATTTATTTTCTGCGGAGGATAAGGCTATGGAATATTTCGAATCTCATTGGATGTAGAGAATAATACACAGGAAAATTATCCGCTATAGATTTTGGTTGTATTCAACGTTTACCTGTCAATATATAAAGGAGAAATGCAGAATGATTCGTATAGTATTAAAATTAAAATGGGGTAAAATGAAGGAAATTACATTACTATTCCCACAGATTCAGACAATTATATCTATAAGTTGAGTACTAGGTCTAAATCTGTGTAACCAATAATTATTCATTCAGATTTGAATGATTGTGTACGGCTGAAAAATAATCCTCCAAATTTTTTACACTATGAACTTGAAATTCTGCCATTATTTCGGTCCATACGTACTTCAATGCTCTATATCGCCTGGTCCACCTAATTTATGGCATCTCTGCCCCTTCTCCTTGGTTTCTTCCGCTCTTCTAAACCCTACTACGGTGTACGGAGATAAAACTCTTGCTCCGATTTCTTACGGCTCATCCATTTCCTTCAATAACGACTGCTCTGAGGGCAAATGCGCCTCTTCCTCCCACGGTCCGTGGTGGACGTAACTCACGCTGTCTTCGTCTTGCTGTAATTCACCGTCATATCGCTTTCTTACCTCGTATAAACTTTATGCATCCGATTTCGACTCGCGCCTCCTGGTCATAAAAGCTTCAAGGGTTCCATCGGCTCTCATTTCCGAAGCCAACGTGTTTTAGGGAAATGATTCTTGATGGGTTGACCTCGAAGAAAGATTTTTCGTCCTCACTGCGGCAAAGTTAATGGTTAATTGCCTACATAGTACGAGTAGTAAAATTTGGTTTCACGGTGTGACAGGATTGCATTTCAAAATTCAGTTGTTTTTTTTACGTTACGATTTCATACGTTGCCATGATGTCAGAGAGTTATTATTTTTTCCTTTCTTTGTTCACTGAATTTGTGGATTTTGAATAGAATGACATCTGGAAGAGGCGGCCGATAGCTTAGGTTATTTGCGCCATAAGGAAGGTCAAGGGAGGAAGTATAAAGAGAAATCTGCAGTAAGGTGCCCTTAACGGAAAGTGCCAAGAGGACCACGGATTTACGTTCCACCCGACGTACGAAATGTTGCACTTTTTAAATTTACATTTAATTAATTTTTAATGATGATTAAAATCTGTAAAGTATTCCTCACATAGTATAGTGTATTGAAAGAGGGATCGTGTAACCTCTGAAAAATTCTCTGCTATCGCCGGGATTTGTACCTGGGTAAAAGGGGTGTACAACAAACATTCCAGACACCACCTGCCAATCCGATCCCTCCGTGGGTTTTAACCCTTAGAGTGCTGGGGAACGCTATCGCGCACCTCACGCAATGTCCATCTTAGATGCTGATAATTAACTAATCGTAACAACTGTCCATATTCATTTTATTTTAACATTAACTATTTTCTTCAAATTATGATAATTAACTCATACTACCACCAATTCGTCAAATAATACATTAAAAAGGTGAAACCACATATAATAAAGATTTCCTAAAGTTTTTGAACATATACTTTTATTTGTTTTTGAGACCTAATTTTTTTCCCTAACCTGCTGCAAAATCAGCAAAAATGCCTCGGCACTTTTGGCCTAGAAAAAAGTACCTAGAGAATCGGTTGGCACTCATAGGGTTAAATGTCATTGATTATACATAAGGATACTTTGTTGAGAATAACTATTCAAACGACTGATAGAAAAAAACTTTTTATGCTTCGCGTGCGAAGGGCGTAATATTATACCATCTCACTTTTGAAAAAGCGTAGTTTGCAATTTTTTATTATAGTGATATAAACTTCTATTTAAAAAAATACCAAACACCCTTTCGACGTATCGAAGGTTGGTTGTTTATAAATGTCTGTTAAAAATATTGAAATTGACCAGAACTGAGGACTGAAGTACTTTGGTCAGCACGGTAAGTGTTCGGAGATGGTAGCTCATTGTTATGATAAAGTATTAGTATGAGGCGATCGTATGGTTTTGTGCTACAGGGGAAGGGCTGCGAAGGAAGAATGGATTTAAAACGGTATGGTTCCTCAGCTTGCTCTTAAAAGGCGTCGAGGTGACCAGAGCCCAACGTCCCATGCGACGGACAGTGTGGCTTACTTACACACCTTTCACAGATTACTCATATAGAAGTGGGTCTTCCTCACACAATAATCACCTCTGCCAACATTATAACCCGTGTCAGTGAGATGGCAACCGGAAACAACAATCATTACACTAACCCGATCCTTATTACATTGCGTTTAAAAATATTAGGTGACATAATTGCTGTGCCATCTTTGTCTCTTATGCAGTATGCATAATATTTTTCTTTAATCGCATTGTTCAACACCATTTCGTCTACTTACCCTTGCCTGGATCTCTCAACTACCTTAGTAACATTCAAGAGGTAGCCTCGAAAAGCCTTTTGTTCCTGAATCTTAATTTTTTTTAATTCTGTGGATTTCTCCATTTTGTTGGTTATCGCCGCGTTTCGTGGTCAGAGGTGACGACAGTTTCGCCAGGATTCCACCAGGCGTCTTCAGGTCGAAGTGGTGCTCTCGGTGTTTTTGCCGCGTATATATAGCTCTTCCACCACCACCGCGGCCGCCAGGAGGGGTAGCTATATATAGGTACGCGGCAAAAACACCGAAAGCACCACGTCGACCTGAAGACGCCTGGTGGAATCCTGGCGAAACTGTCGTCACCTCTGACCACGAAACGCGGCGATAACCCGGAAAATGGAGAAATCCACAAATTCTGAACGCCACGAAAGGCTCCGAGACAACATTTTTAAGTTCTGTTTTATAATTTTAATAGTTTCTATTTCTCAAAGCTCAAGATTTTAATTTGTGATGGCCAAATCGGATGTTTTTGAATAATTAATACTAGGAATAAAAAGATGTAAAAGAAAGCTAGATGCCAGTGACGTACTCGGTTGAATAAAATATACTTCTAATTAAAGTTCCTCACATTTCTTATTCATTTAAGGTAGGTTGGATGACCTTGAAGATGTAAAAATTTTAATGTATGAATGAAATTATATGAAATTACACGTGGTACTAATTTGACAGTACTTGGATTTGAGATTGGAGTACCAAGATGCTGGTTTTGTACATGCACTAGCAATGGAAGATTCATAATTTTAAGTATTCTTTGAAAACACTTGGTGAAATTGAAACCCTCCAATTAAATGAGGAAATACAGTATTTGTTACATATTTAAGTTTTGCTGAAAAATGCTTTCTTATTCAATTAGATTTTAGGCTCGTCTCTAAACTTGCCCCATAATATGATATGAATATAATTTATATGCAAATATAAATGCATAAAATATTATGAGAGAAAGCTGCTAGGTACGACCCATTTAAATGCGCGGTGGTTCATAACATAGAGGCCGTCTTAAAATCCTCTTATGTAATATTCTTGGAATGGACAATTAAAACTTCCACCGCTTTACACCATCAATAATACCTACTTCCCCAAGACTCCGGCCGCTAACCTTCGTCGTCTGATATCCGCACGCTCCACAAGACCCTCCCAATTCGCATATTCGCGTCAAGCGTATTGTGGGAAGATTTTCAGAAGAGAAAGTAGAAGAAAGGTGCTATTTCGCTCTCGTCCGACCGCACCATGAATATGCAGCGAGCGTATGGGATTCGGTGCAGAAAGACAATCCGCGAACTGAATAAAATACAAAGGAAGGCTGCGCGTTTCGTAAAAAACTGCTACGGGCGTACAGACAGTGTTACCCAGATGCTAAGCAAATTAGGTTGGGAGCCGCTGGAGACTCGGAGGCTGCGCGCTAGGCTTAGATTGCTTGAACAATTGAGAATGGATATCTTTAAGAGCGACACAGAGAACATAATATTAGAGCCACACTATATTTCCAGGTCCGATAGAAGCGATAAATTTAGAGAGATGTTTTTTCCGAACGGATAGATATGGGAATTCGTTTTACCCCCGGACCATAAAGGACTTTAATAAACGCTAGTCCCAACTTCGTTAGAGAACTTCATTTTTTTTAAAAGCTGTAAGCGGCTGGTATCCTAACATCCCCTGCCACACCCCTCTTAGGCGGCTTGCGGGGTATTATGCTGTACATGTAGATGAATTCGTAGCCCGCGCCTGGTCTCGGAGAGCGGCTCGCCGCGCCGTCGCTTCGATACGCAAACATCGCACCGCGGATCCGCTTGCATCCCGGACTGGTGTCAAGTGTGGCATGGCTGAGTGGGAGGGGGGGGTGGGAGGGAGTCGATGGAGAACTGTGGGAAAGATAGGGAGTCTTGGGAAGGCATTTTGCCTCCTCCCCACCGATACCACTATTCTTTTTTATTTCGCCCCCCCCCCCTCTTTCCCCGCAAGACACAATATCCCCGGCGCAGGAGTCACACCCGTGAAATACGACCGTCCCATAAATTGCGCACTTTTCCGATTCGTGGTCAAACACGGGAAGGGAAGGAACGATTGGGTCGATGGAGGATGGAAGGAGTTTTGCCACCGCCGCCGTGTATTCCTCACGCTCGGCGAGGGGTTTGAGAGGAGCCAAGCTGGATGCGAAGAGACGTTTATTCAGACTGTGGATGTGGGGGGGATGGGGAAGAGGGTATCGTTGAAGAAAAAGAAGAGCAGAGATTTGGCGCACGCTGGAACAGATGTCGCGAGGCTTTCCTTACGAATGGCTAAAGATTAGCCACTCTTGATAATTTCAGAGTTTTTTAAAAATCCTTTAATTTAACTTAGAGGTCATTTAAATTGGGTTTAAAACGTGAAATAATTCACCAGTGTACATTATAATGCTAAAAAGAATTAAAAAATAATGTAACAGTCAAAATATTCAATAAAATAAAAATCATGCAAAATTTTATAGACTATTTGGCATAATTTAATTACAAATGTAATATAGAAAAAAATTAAAATCATATTAAATGCCGTACTGAGCACAGTGCTTGTCAGGATGTGTTTTTTTATGGCAGAGTCTTCATGTGTTCATCTTTCAGTGCACAAAATAGGCTCACATACAATCATATACTGATATTTATACATATAATCATATACTAAGTGAGGTTTTTTCTACTTCATCCCTTTTTAAGTGTTGACTTTAAGTGTACTCTGTAATGTTTTGGTCTTTCAATTTAATAATTTAGGTACTTAGATACGAATTAAAAGCATACTTCTGGGCTTTACAAAGGATACATATTCGTTACAACTCATTATAAAATAATTTTGGGATTCACCAAGGATAAAGTTTCGCTACGACTCCTTATAATTTTTGCGCAACGCATTCTAATTACGCAACGACTGAAACACACTTTCATATAATAATGTCCTGGGAATTATGGTGCCATACCAGTGGTCGATCTTTTCAATATTGTGTAACTGAAAAGAGCATAATAATTATGAGTTACAAATGGAGGAAGAAAGAAGTAAGCAGCTAGCCGAACAGCGGAATAGTAAGTAATGCGGATGCTTAAAGAAGGGTAGGAATGTGGAGGCCTTACAAAAATATTGGGTAGAAGACAGAACAATACAATCGGCGACATTATGAAACATGATGGTCAAAAAATTTCTTTGAGAGGCCTGTGGAAGAAAGGATCGTTAAATGTAGGCCATAGGTGACATCTATAGATGAGGTGGTGAAGCCTGTAACGCGGAATTAGTCAGTATAGGGGTTAAAAGATTAGCCGATATGACAATAGAGTAGTGACCTACGCAAAAACAATTTTGGGAATGATGATTGTTGTTGATGAAAGTTGGAAATATTGCCTCATCGAATGCGTTTAAGATTTCACTGTTGTTCTGGCGAAAGTTAATACCATCTAGTTAGGTAGGCCGAAAAGGGAAGGAAAATGTATGATAGGAGTGAGGTTAAGTAGGGGAGGGGAAAATCATATCGCAAATGGAGTGATCATTATTGCGCATAAGCATACCAGTGAAAATCCTCGCTGTACCAAAGAGTTCCAGTCTCAGTTGGGTATAAACCATGTAGCGGGCATTTACCCACCGTCTTATTCACTTATGCGTTCCCTCACTTCTCAAAAACGAACATCGCAGTTTGCTCACGTGTTCCACGATTCATGACCACCTTCTTGCATTCAACAGTGTCGGGTGGATTCTTACAGGAGTATATTTTTCAAGTACAAATACTACTGGAATCCGGGCATTTTTATTTTCCTCTTGGCGAATATTTTAAGGTGTCTTGACGAAACTACTATGTTTACTCACCGCAACTAGCAAAAAGAAAGGGCAGCAATATTTTTGGATATCATCCCGTAGTGAAGTACCTTCAATAATATTTTTCATACCGATAGTAAGAGTAGTTTCCGCTATGAAACTGGAAATGGTTTTCTAATGTATGAGTGTATAATAAATTTCAATTACGGCTAAAAATTACCGGGTAAGCAATATATGAGTGACGCAGTATAGAAATTAGCTATCAATACATCCCTACAATAAATATAATTTGCTGCTCTTTAGAATACCAGTGTAGTCTATTATTTCTACATATACCTCGCCTTAAATTGCACAAAATCGTGTAAAAATAATGAAATTTGGCGTTAATTACCAACAGCTAGAATTTTGTCATAGACATTTCAAGATTGGCTACCTATTTTAAAAAAATCCTCGTTGTGGTTCTCCTTCACTCATTTTATGGTTGGTTTGCATATATGATGAGCTCCTCCTTGAGTAAGCTGCAGGCATTAGAATTTTACACTACGTCAGGGGCCCCCACTTTTTTTCCATGAGCCACCATGGACCATATTAATATTTAATTAAATGTTTGTTGCAGCCGGATAAAATATTATGGCACTACGTTCTGCCGATCACCAACTGCAATTTTTGCCATGTCGTCAATGGTCCAGTTTTTAGGTCTCAAAGGAATGAAGCTCATATAAATAATAATAATTATCTATATTCTTACTTTGCTGATGTATGATCTTAGGTTTTCCCGGCGTGACAGGTGTGGAAAGGTTTCTCGGGTTTTCCACCGGTTGATGTTGTCCATGTCTCCCGAAGGTTCGAGAGCGACTTGCTGATCATCCTCAGGGGATCTTCCGAATGCCGTTCTTCGAAATTTGTCCAGTATATTCTTACTTAACTACTTACGCTGTGGGCCTCATCGGACCATAGTTTTTGCAGAGTTTCCTTATAGTATAGGCTCCTACGATCCATTATTGTCATGTGCACGTTCAAGAATATCATAAATATAGACTGTTCAACTTCCTTTATGAAACAAAAGACAGGGTTTTATTGTATTACTTTTAAGCATCGGGTATGAACCAATGGATTGCGCATGAATTAACTGAAGGGGTATTCTCGTTGGAATAGAAGAAATGAAAACGTGGCTATTTCCACGTAGTAATTTATTGTTAACATTATCAAGAACTATGATAATGTCACGCAGTAACGAAGCCATGGTCGGTTACAATAAATTACCATGTGGAAATAGCCCAGTTTTTTATTTCTTCTATTCCTACGATAAAGGATTTTCACAAAGTTACGCCCGCTACTATTAAATATATGTAGCGGTATTATTTATGTGTGATACTATTTCAATCTTATCTTCATCGTCTCTGGTTAACAATCCTTAGATAGGTTGACGGTTAATTTATTATTTGAATTTTCCGTTGCTGGTAACGCTTATCCCCAAATAAAAGAATTAATTCACCTCTTTCAGTTTTTATTCCTTACTTATATGTTAGTCTTCACTTATTCTCTTCTGCTGCATAATAATATCTTAGTTTCATTTGCGTTTACTTTCCGTTGATATGCACCCATTACCCTATTCATATTTACCAGAATCTTCTCCAAATCTATCTCTCTTATTTTTTTAAGGTGGACTCTTGGGATAATCTTTGCAGGTATCAGAGTAATGCACTGCAGGTTGGTTTGGTGAGGATAGGACCAGGTTTCAGAGTTAGAGACGGAAGTGAACCAACAAAAGATTGCAGTTTTTTTAACCAGGGTATCCTAATGGTTCCTAGGTTACCTTACAGTCACAGCGTTCGAGAATCCATTGTTTAAAGAATATTCAGTTTGCCCCGCGGAAGTGGAAGACAAAGTTGTATCGTATAACAATTCAAGTAATTAGCCATAAAAAAGCCGCATAGGATAAAGCAAAAACCTATGTATAATACTTGGCCCGCACCCTACAAGAGCCGAGGGAATCAAATTGATCTCCTCTCAGTTAGCTGCAAATGCATGGTATAATAACTTACTTATAATAAATATTTATATATATAGATATAGCTATGGAAGAATTACTTAAAAAAGAAACTGGAATTTTGTAACTGAAATCACGCAGGTAAAAAAGAAACTTCCACTTTTTGAAAGTCAGTCCTTGCGAAGGGGTCATTGTGACCCTCTCAGCCATTTAAGGAAAATTTGATATTTCCATCTATTTTATCTAAAATATTCTAAATATTTAAAAATTATTATTCCTGTTTTCACGCTCGTGTATGAATTACGAAATGATAAAAGGCCACGAAATAAAATGACTTTAAGAATCACCGTTTTCAAATGGCATTCATCTTAAAGCGGAAAAGAATCAAAGTGGCCCCTCCGGCCGATCTAATGTTAACTGATGAGCTCTCATTTATCTGTGATATGATTTTCTTCTTGTAATACTTTTGAATTATATTTCAAAAATTGACTCTGGTAGTTATCGTCGCTAACACCAGGCCCCAGGTACCACCACGCAGTGGGCTGATATCGAAAAAGGCTGGCCAAAATCTCAAAAAC
Source organism: Ischnura elegans (assembly GCF_921293095.1). NCBI lineage: Eukaryota > Metazoa > Arthropoda > Insecta > Odonata > Coenagrionidae > Ischnura > Ischnura elegans. The sequence continues at coordinate 10,628,773 of NC_060252.1, forward strand.
CAATTTTTTTGAGCTAGGAAGTTGAAACTTAGCATTAAAAATTTCAAATAAATTGCGCATAACTTTCCCGATTCATTCTTTTCGGTGCCATCACGTTAACAATATATTTGGGATCAAAGTTGATCAAATTTAGCTAAAAACGACCACCCTCGATTTTTTCTGAAAATTGCCAACTTTATCCTTATTAACCTTAAGTAGATGCATAACATAATGGTGGGACCTGTTTTCAGCCAATTTTTTTTTTACATAAACGTGGAGAAAAAGTAAATACTACCACCGAGTTCCGCCAAGTTATTTATACCATGTCGTTCTATGAAGCTTCTACAGTGCGCACCGTTCCAAAATGGCTGGTTTGACAAGGAGGAACCAGGAAGCAGAGTTAAGGACGGGCGAGGAACAGCAAGGGAAGATAAAGAGGACGGGAAAGAGAAACTGCGAAACTAGAGGAACAGAGGGCTATTTCAGAGGGTGAGGTGCTTCCTAGGGTTACAGAAGGGGGAGTGCGCCCCTGGCCAGGTGTGGGGTGGGGATTAAATCGCTTCCCTATCCCCGGCAAATTGATCCTTTAATCATCGTGTCACTATGAGAACGGTGAGCAGATAATGAGGGGTATGGGGATAGGTGAGACTGGGCACACTGCAATAGGGAAGGGGCGTAGTCAGGGGGTTTTCCGGTACGCCAGGGCTCGCATGGGGTTCGACCGTGGAATGGTGATAAAATAGCATTTGCCGAGGTGAGGAATGGACGCGCGCGGGTAATGGAAAAGCCGGAGATAGATCGGAGAGCGACGGTAGGGGATAGATTGGGCGAGAGATTTTTGAGGCGTAAAAGAATGCAATTTTACTCGACAGATGAAATAGTGGCCCATCAAAGTTTTGAACTAGTTCCCTTCCCCGCCACCCTGGAAAAGAGGAGCCTGCAGATTAATCACCGTGAGACAGACTGCAAGGCTTCAATGACTCCGGGGTTCCTAACTGCGTTGCTCCGTGCTGCAATTACTACCCCCGAAGTTATGGAAACGGTTTTGCCGTTCCCAGTGCGGGAGAGTACCGCGACCAACCGTCCGGATATTGAGCTGCGCCCCCACCGGCGATTGTTGACTGTGCATAAATTGATTTAGCGATTGTGGCAACCTTTCGGGATTTTCGACTTAGCGATTGATTAAGCTCTTTCTTGCCCAGACGGCTGCAGTGGGTCGGAGGATTTTAAACGACCCGTGGATTAAAAAACGTAGAGGTGAATAAAAGGGAAAAGGTCATGGTTGGGAGCATATTGGCGGAACAAAAGCAGCTCAGTGCCCGTAGTGGTCCTCTGGGACGAGCCTTTCATTGGGGAAATTCTCTTTTGAGTTCCAATTTCTGTGGTGGACGAGCGCATTGGTTAATCGGTATTAGCGATTTAAATTATTTCAGTAACTTGTCGTTTCATCCAAAAAAATAACGGCCACTTTTTTTATTTCCAATTTTTCATATTTATCCCTGATTTTATGATTTGATTGTAGCATAAAAAGGAAAATTAGGTCTAGTAGATCTCAAAATAAATTCACCAAATCCATGTACATGAATTTAATTTTCATTGAACAAGCTCATACAGGCAGGAACTCTTAAGAAATCCGTAATAATTCACTAATTTTGATAAAATTCAGTTTTATCAGTCACTCTATACAGATTTTCAAGCAGAAGGAATGCATGTAATATAGGTTTTAAATCATATTTTCTTCAAAATGTCCTGATTTTCCTAATAATCAATTAACTTGTATCGAAATCTTAAATATAAATTTATCTGTGGAACAACGAATTCAATTAGTTGCTCAGCATTACTTACTATTCTCCTGCTTTAATTCATGAGAATATTCATTGTTCATTGAATAAGATTCAGTATTTTCTATGATATTCTGCGAAATAATTTTTACATAACTTATTACTTAACTCATTTAGGGTAAGGAACTTCTGAGTTGTTTTCTGCACCGTCAATTGGAAGTAAATTGCAGTAAAAATATTCCGCCTTGGAACCCATTTTAACATAGAAGTAAGCGAGAACTCGTTTTTCCGTGTTTTAATGCACTCCCGTTGACTTGGGTAGTACAATATTTGGGTGGTCGTAAGTCTTCAGAGAGTCCAATACTACGTCGTTAAAATTATGCTAAATTTTGGGATTGCCTCGAAAATTGACATAATTTTTATGACATATTGAAAAGAAAAATATTTACCCATAAACAGTGGATCCTCTCAGGTTTTTAATTCAACCTAATTTGCACATTCATATGGGCAGTGAGAAGGTTCAGAGGCTTGCACATCGGGAAAAGTGAATCAAATAGAGGCCTTCGAGACCTTGTGCTGGAGAAGTATGCGAAAGATAAAATGAACGAATAGGATGAAAAATGAGGAGGTATCTAGAAGAATAGGAGAAAAAAGGACACGAAGGATAATTTTTTCCCAAAGAAGAACACGCAGGATGGGCCTAGGAATATGATACGCAGTTACGTGGGAAACGTAAAAGAGGGGAAAATGAATGGAAAAGTCTCTAGAGGAAGACTAATGGACAAGCACCTAAAACAAATCAAGAAGAATACGGGGAAAGAAAACCTTAGGATTGCCAAAGAACTAACTAAGGATAGGGAGACATGGAGGGCTGCAGTAGAATTACATGTTAGAATTGAAATACTATGCTATGCATGTACACCTGGATGCGCAAATTCCTCAGTGAAAAAAACATCAGCCTTATCTAACACACGATCCGCCTTACTTCTTTTTGTGATGAGTGATACCCTCGTTCATTTTCGGCCGCCTACTGACGCTGTGATCGGGTGACGGGTGCTTGCATTTTTTTGCCTATGGCCGGTGGAAAAAATTATTAATCAATTAGCACCCGTCGTTGCCGACGGAAAAAAAATTGTTCGTCCGAATGCTTTGTCGAAGACTCTAATTCTTTCCTCATTTATTTCGATGCGTCATTTCGAGTCCGATTGTCGGAGGCGTTAAGCGGATTTTGATGGCAACGCAGTGGACGCAAGCGACACGTTGTCCCAGCAAACCCTAACACCCCCTGCTCTACGCCCTTCGCTCCAGTCTACTTTCCCATCCCGCTACTCTCACGTCTCACACATTTCTCCCCCACTTATTGGTGGCGCCACCCTATAAACACACGTACAATCACGCACACCAGCACTCTTTTGTTTTCCATTCGACTCCCCAGGGTAATCACGCATTGAACATTCCATGCCGCCCCCCCCTGTCCCTCCGCGGTCTGAAGCGAGGGGGAGGAGGGAAATGCGGTATGCGGGCAAGGGAGGGAGTTGGCCATTATACTGAGATTACTGACTTTCGCACGTAATGCCTACGGGGCCCTTGCCTAACAAATACGCTGCGCTCGCCACCTCTTGCCTAGAAGCCTTGCACCCACTAGACTCCTGCACCAAACACACACATCATTATGCCGGCGCTTTCTAAGCTCGTCTCCGTCACGGGAGCTTCATGGAGAGGTCTTCTTCTCATTTGCTTCCGTGGTGGACTTGTTATGCACTTCCTTCTCCCCCCTGTGACTGAGCTATGATATTGCTCTGTTTTCTGTCGCACGCGTAATGAAGGAATGGCCGGAGTGAGGTTTCTAGATTTTCGAAAACGCCACAAAATTTCCGGGCCTTCCCTGCGGGCGATGGGAATTAATTCTTGTGTTTTTTCCCCATTGTTGTCAGGGAGGAGTACTACGTACATGAATAATGCATGGGATCATCTCATCAGCTTAGTTTTGGATTGCATTTTTTTTTTGCCGTTTGCAAAGTGAGCGAGGTTCATCCTTGTTAATTCAAAGTGTTGTTTCATCACCGTGGACTTCTATTACACAGGTTGTGAAGAATTGAGATGTATTGATGATGAATTGAGAACCATTTTTAATCGAAGTTACGTTTCCTACAGCATGCCGACGAATGATTTATATTATGTGTACTAGGATATGCTATGGGTAGATGCTGACAGAGTGAATCATTTTATTCCATTTTTTCCGATTGTTTATTGAATATCGGTTCTAAGTGCGGTGGTAGGCAATCATTCCTTATCCAGATGTTCAACATGAGGTACAAATGTTCGAATTTTAGAAAATAATTTTAATATTTTATATAATATTGATAATCAAAGACTAGCTACTACAACCACTCACGTATCCAATTCCTCCGGTGGGGGATAAATGTTTCACCAGAAGGCGCTAGTGGTAATTCAGGTCGCTAAAGTCTCCTGTTATTCAGACAACACTGCGCACTTAAAAAAAGATTGAATTTTGGTGTAAAAATAGTAAACGAGTACCAAAAATGAGAAATTATCACGGAAGTAGTAACTGTGTTAAAGTTGTGGTTTTAACTTATTAAGGCTTAGAGGACAAGCCTCCGCATCTATAGGTTGAAATGAAAATACATTATTAATTAACTATGTTTAGCTATCTGTTTTGTGAAGAGCAATGATTTTTGTCTGCATTTTGTTTTTTAATGCAATGTAGAGGTTGCATCAACATAAGTTGTCCTATGCACTTGTTATTTTCCATCGAAATTATTTATTAAAAATTATTCAATAGATTTAAAGATTCTACTGAAGAAAAGTATCCCATAGGCAATGATAATGCCGCTTAGATGGTCAATAGTAGTAAAATTATGCATTCATATAATATATCGGTACAATAGTGATTTAATATAACATTCAATCTGCTAAGCACCGATCCCTAATGAATGAGTTAAATTACATATCATGTTTTTTATAATTAGTCAAATGCTAATCTATGAGTATGACGATGTAATGACGGCATGCAGTTCGTAAATATTTATAATGAGATGGTATTTTGAAAAAAAATGCTAGCTTTCAATTCCAGAACTTCTTTTTCTGCCAATAGCTATTGTGTATTTTAAGTTAATAATGTGAGCCGTTAGTTGTCCATCCATAGTTCGAAATAAGCTTGTTTAACTTTCATTCCAACGGTATAACACGTCTTTCATATAAAAAGAACTGACATTTAAGATGTTATATGAACTATTATCCATTGAGTGATTCAACCCGTAGGCTGAACAATAGACAAAATAGGTCCTCATCGGACTTTTTTTCGCAAGCTTAGTAAAGGTTAAAAGTTCAAGAGAAAACTTAAAATTAATTTAAAAAAACCGAGAAAAGAAGATAATTCCACGTCGGGCAAATATTTTTCTAAATTTTTAACTGATAGCTTTCGCGTGTTTGCAGCGAGAGAATCAATCGTGAACTTCTCGAGGTCCTTGACGTTTCCCGTACCTATTCAATGAGTGTGACATTCACTCGGCTGGACACCTTAAAGAACTTCATCCAGAGGATTCACCGGGGAAAGCAATAGATCTTTCTTCATTTACTCACCTCATCAGTTGTTTTTCCGGTTATTCGCCACGTACAATTCTTCCGCTCCCCCTGATTGTCTTCCCGGCTGCCTTGGAGTGGGGAGCGGCGAATGACCGAATTGTAATTGCTCACAAACATTATCAGTCTTGAGGAGAAAAAAAGCTGAGTTGGCGGGAAATGAAAATAAAATGGCAGATGAAAAAGGGGAGGAGGCCAATTATCCAATCACTCCGATCTCCCTCCTGCACTTCCCTCCTCGGCATTAATCTCTTTGGCGTCCTCATGGGAGCGAGCCGAGCAGCAGACGCGTCCAAAAGGAGGAAGAAGAGGAAGCAGAGGATGAAAGATAGAAGCGTCCTAATCAGATTTAGATCTGTGGAGTCAGGAGACGAGGAAGAGCGAATATAGCAAATGGATGTTCGAAAGAATGAGAGATGGATCATACTGAATAACACGGATGCGATAAAAACTGCAGAAGGTAGTCTTCAGGAACAAAATTTATATGATTTACTTGATTTCAAGAAGGACCGAATGCCTACGATGGTATAAAACAAAAATATCTTGTGTGGATTCTTTAAACATAAAGAAAAAATTTTCAAAAAGAGTAGTTTTCTAACAGCTGAAAATATAAACGTTGAAGTTCGGAAGAAATATAAAATTATAATAACTGTAGATGCCTTCATTCAGGCGAGGTTGAGACTAATAAGTCCCCTCTTCCATCTAACTCTTTATTTGGACTTAGGGAATGCATCTTTATCGTATTGAAAAATCAGGAACCACTGCGGAGAACTAAAAATTGGAAACTTTAGAAATACGTTGTTCTAGAAAGATGATAAAGAGCAAATGGATAGATAAAGCAAATAATGCGAAAGTTCTAGGAAGACTAGGATAGATATCTTGTGTAAAGCTAGAGTAAAAGACGGCATATTTTAATGGACCACGTCAAGAGACACGATGGTCTAATGACAATAATCGCTGACATGCAGGAGCAAGGGTAGAGTACGCAGAGGTAGGCCACAGGTAAGATTCATTCAGTAGGTGATGAAGGATGTAAAGCAAAAGATCGATGTAGGTGTTAAGAGATTAGGTGATAGAAGGCTTGAGTGGAAATCTACGTCGAAAAAATCTGAACGGATTCATAATCTAAAAAATGAAAAACTCTTCTGATTTTTAGTACTTTATATTCTTGTAGTAAAGAGCGTTTTTTATGAAAAGATTTAATGCTTGTAACCAGAAGCGCTGACTCCATGGGGCCTGAAGGGGCCCGTGACCCCTCAAAAATTCGTTATGGGCGTGAGAAAAAAATATGTCAGGCTTGTCGATTTTCCCCGGAGTGTCCAGATATCGAGATTCGAGTTATCAGGGTTCTAATGTTGATCACATGACTCTTCTAAAATGCTTAAAAACTTAAAACTCACTACTTATAACACTTCGTGGGGCAAGATCCCCGGTTTCCCCGCCCCCCAATATTTTTAGGCATCCCTGCTTGTAACCATTAACATAATCGCGTTGGATGCATGAATATATGCCTTGGTAAATGGTTAATTGAAAAACATTTATTGATAGTATTTCCACCCGGAAGCCCTATAATTTTTGCAATTCCTTTACTAGTAGCAAAATAGGCCGCTTGAAGGTATTGTTCTCTGTTGAAAAATAGATTGCGTCAATGAGTAGGTTGAGGGTGGATCCTTGACCATAGTGTTTCATCATCATAGTGGCCGCTGTATGAGAGATAATTGATAGAGAAGTGAAAGGTGTTCGAGTTGTAATATAACTTGCATATTACAAGGGCCGCTTTTATTCAACCTCTGATCGCTCAGCAAAAACACCTTGTAAACGGCAGGAGATTACTGCGCCGATAGGGCAACTGCGTGTCCTCTGCACTACACGCTCAAGTCATTTCTAACCGTAAGGTTTTAGTTTAAGGCTAGTAGCAACCTCATTAACTACACTGCTTCAATTGATTCTCCCACTAAGTGAACCTTGCGTAGCGAAGGCCAGAAAAACTTATCGAATGGCTTCAGCATCGACATGTCTTGACCTTTATGCCGATAAAAGTGAATGTTTTGATGCACTGTGGCTAGAGCGTGAAATAGTGTGAAGCATTGCGTCCATTCCCATTCAAAACAAAAGAAGAGACATAATTACTTCTGGAAGTGCTCTGGTCCATGACAATGACTGCCATCTCAGCACTGATGCAGACCAGCTGCTCCTTGAGCAATTTCTAAATTATGTTTTTTTAATGACGCAGATGAATACTTTATGAATGACGGAAACCCCGAAAACGTGAATTCTCGCTCATGGAAATTGCTTAAATTTTTCCCTAGGAGTGATTTCTCATGTGTAAACCCTAAATTAAAAGTTGATATGCTCTCCCAGCTTTCTAGTGCGTCAATTTATCCCTATTGTTCTGATTAATTGCCTCTGTCTTCGTAGTGAAGGGATACGATTCTCTCTCCACTCGTATTCATCCTTAATCTCCGCCGTCCAATTTCCTATCTCCTGCAGTTCGCATCGTTTCCACAGCCCTCAAGCCGTAATCTTTCCAGGTACCCAGTAACCCATCTCTTCATTTGCTCATACACGCTTTCCCTTCGCGTAATTTAGCTTCATTGACCCCTCATGCAACTCCATAGAGGTTCCTCAATCGCCCATCCCTTTACTGTTGGCCCGCAACACCTTTTTAAAGCCACCTTAATTATTTCGAGGTTTTTGCTTCGAGTGGGAAGATATTGCTCGCCAGATAGGTCTCGGGGTGCAGGTTGAGTAACGGTTGAGTGGGGTTTTTAAGATAATGTGCCATTTTCTGGGCATTAAAACCCCCAGTGCCTGGGGTGGCCATTTACCCCAGCGGTTCACTTCCCTTGCCTCATCGCTTTTCCCTCCTTTACGCCGGCATGCATGTTGTTGTGGCGGTTAAAAAGGCTCGTATCAGCCCTTGATAAGGCTTTTGTGAAAGGGGGTAAAGACGGGAGCGTTTCTTTCCACCCTTGGGGGGAGGGGTCGTAATGAAAAGACCCTAACCGGCATCCTCTTTTGCCTAACTCCATACTCCCTCACCCCTTTTCCCATGGACTAGCTCCCTAACAATATTTCTCCTCACAATTTTATTTGCCTTACCCACGTATAGTCGCTTGGAAAAGGCCTTGCGCAGTTATGTCAAAAACTCTTTCCCAAAAGATCCCCGTTTTAGCTCCGCGGTTTATCCTAAGGGCACCTACCGCTCTCAGATTTGTGCTGGATCATCTTGGCTGATTTTTTTCCGCTCTTCGGTGTGCGTTCTAAATATGCCGAGATGACCAAATGGTATGACTAGTATGGCGTTTCTTATTGCTCAATGGCCACGTAAAAGACCCACTCAGAGCATGCCGTCTGTTTAGAACCGTAACTGGCGCTTGTGCAACGTTCCCGATGGGAGCTCCGTCGAATAAATTTCCGCCGACTGAAGTAATGGCGCAGGGGTAGCGAATTCCACTGTCGCGAACATGGATAGATAATAATTACATTTTAGTAATTTTTTCATTTCTACCATTTCAGGTAACATGTTTCACAATTTTTCTCTAAAACTACAACGATGTAAAGAGTTGAATTTTTCTCGCGAATGCGTTTTGGGTAGATGACGTTGTAGAGTAGAAATACATTTATTTTAATATTTTTCATTAGAGATATGTATTAACATGGCTATAGATGTATAAGTTTCATTCAATTATAAGGCATGATTAATCATCAATTTATGTCAATGAATTATTAATTTAACCCCCTAAAAAGTTTTAGGATTTAGAATATGGGTTTATACTTCTCGTTATCATTATATGAATACAAATTCGGAGAAATATGGATTATTTCTAATGAGAGTAATAGATAAATATCGACGCTAATTGTCTACTTCCTGGCTTACTTATCTTTCCTTATGGTGCTAATGACCTATGCTATCGGTCGCCTCTTGCAAAAACAAACTTAGTGTTACTAGATGAGACAGGCTTATCAACAGTCTACCTGTCATGAACCCTCTACTCCGGGTGACTACCAATCTCTGAAACTGCACTAAATTTTCTCACCCAGTATACTGCTGAAAAAGTTCATCACTGCACTTCACCAGTCAAAAGCTAACGACAGTCTGAATGGTCTTTCACCACGTGAGTCCGGGTTCGACACCCGATCGCGGTGGAGACTTTTCGGAGAATACCCATTCGATGCTTGAGTGCTCAGTGGATGGGACGTTAAACCTCATCAGCATTGGCGCCATCCCTCACGCCGGGTTTCTATCCACCCTTTCTTTCCCAGCTGATCATTCCCTTTTCGATTACAATCCCTTAATTGCTAAATCCGTTAGGCAGTCGAGAGAACATCAGCGACCAAATGTTTTTCGCGTCTTGATTTCCTGTTGTAATATCCTTCTCCCGCGGATAATTTCGGTCTCCTGATAGTCATCCCCCCCGGTTCGCTCCCTTTTCTACGCTCGCAAGAGTTTGAAATAGTGGAAGGCATCTCTCCGGGGCTCTTTAATCTTGCGTCGAACTTTTAATCTGCGAGCCATCTCTTCTACCTCATTCTTCTCTCTCTCTCTCTCTCTTCCTGTGACCTAAACAACCTTCACCTCCTCTCTGCGGAGGTCTTTCCCGCGCAAACCGTGAGAGGGAACCGTAATGACTCCCTTCAAAAGAGCATCCCCGGGGGAAAAGGTTGAACAAATGCTCATCAGCCAATTAACCCACCCCCTAGGCCCGCCGCTTCGCCTATCTCTTCCTCGAAGCCGGGAAAGCGCTCGCAATCCTACCCCACCCACTACGTTTTGGCTCCTCCCACCTCACACCTCCTCCTCTAGCCCTAGACTCGTAGGATTCATTTCGATTCCCAGTCGAGGAATTGGCCTCCCTTTTATTCATCTCGCGATAGCACGTAAACCTTTGAGATGGAGGTTGAGGGCATTCCCGCTGGAAATGGAAGAGTTTGGAGCAAGGCGAGCTAAGTGTGTTGGTGGGAAATGTTTTTTTTTTTTTTGAAGTCACTTAAATCCAAAACTGGTGCAGTTTATCGCATTAAAACGCAACAGCGCGAGAAGAAGACGGAGATAGCTCCTTCGAAGAATTGTAATATAGGGAGTAATGTTTTTTAATCCGGTGGTGTATTACTCCCCGTGGCTCCTGTGGGATTAAGAAAAATTTCCGGGAATGGGGAGACGGCTAAAAAAGCAAGTTGTGTGAGGAGTTTTAAATTGCCTTGTACCAGAGAAATAAAAATTTTATGCGAATTAACTTTTGAAATAAAAGATTAGATCGACTTCTGGATGCTGAAGATGAAATGTATGTATGGAATGAAATGTAATGCATATTAACGGAATACATTTGAACGCATATTCATGTATGGTATATGTACTCACAGGGTTTCAACACCACTTGTTGGTACAATGATTACAGATGCATTTTCGTATTTCCGTAATTCACATCCCGGGTAAATCCTTAATGCACAGAAAAAATCCACGAAGTGAGAGGTTGACCAGAGGGAAGAACAGACACCCCTACTCTAATTGTGTGAAAATACACACAACTGTGGGTTATTTCGGGGTGAGTCCTACCCTTGCCTACCCAAACTCCCCTGAGGAATGACTCTCTGAATGACTTGGAAATATTCTCAAAAGCATGTCAGATTTACGTATGCATTTCAGTTTTTGCGTGGAAGACTAGCCAATGCTCATGAATTAGCTTCATTGTGGTGTTTTTGGCTAGTTTTATTTGGAAAGAAGTAATAATACAAGAAAGACTCAGTGAACTAACTAGGCTAGTCCCAAACGTAATAGGTACATGTGTTAGAATACCCTGGTTGTATTTGATTACTTAGATTGGTTTTTGAATCCAAATTTATTCTTTTAGCCACTATCATGCCCGGCTGAATGCACGAGAGAACGGCAATTTCATCCCCATACTTTTGTCATATTCGTGGGGGTAACGAGTACTCTAGGAGATACTCAAGCATCTCTTTCACGTCACAAAATAATTGCCTAATGATTCGGTTATGAATGTATTTTGTAGGCTAACGAGTATTCAGATTGAGGCAGTGAAACCTACCCAAAGGGCTACCTCTATTCAACGTCCACCACCATGAGCGGCTGCTTTAACATGAAACCGAGCTTATATCCCTTAGAAGTAATATAAATTCCACCTCTTTTTAGCAATCTCCTCCTTCTCATATTAATTGATCAGTGGCAATGCTAAACCGAGACTAGCCCCAAATGTTTACTTCAACGAAATTCCCTGGAGTATTATTTGGGAGCACCTATCTTCTAACATTGAAAAGAATAAAAACTACTATGCTCTCTTCTAATCTAGAGAACTTCACAAATAAAATGTCTCCATGGGTATTATAGGAACCTGGATAGCGTAGTGGTCTGTCCTTTGAGCTAATCATCCGCGTTCGATTCCCGGAGCAGGAGGACTCTATCCCATTGCAGTATGTATGAATAGAAAACGACAATATTAGTTACACTGCCGATTAAGTGTTATGTCCGATGTCCGAATCATTTCGCTTTGGTGAAAATTTCTTAAGAAACTGCCCCTCTTGACCTCCGATCAGTATTTTTTCATCTTTACCTTGGGCGATATAAGTCGAAATGCAGTTTACATTACCGATCTATCTCATTGCTAATCATAACTGAAAACTTCACATCTCTTGTTTCTATCCAGCGGTCACCTCGTTTCTCTTCCACTATTCCTTTTTCCCCTCAATAGCTGTATATGGTAGGTTTTACTGCATGACACTGTAAGTACTCGTGTACCGAACTGGGTACTCGATTACCTATCTCCGAACATGAGTACCTGAGTTGTCTGATGCCCAGAAAATATTTGAAGGAATTTCCACTGGGCATCATTGAAATTGCTTCAACCCCCTCCGTCACCCCAAGCCCCATAAACGACAACAATTTTTTTGCCCTCTGTCGCCCGTCACACGTGTACTCGGGGTTTAATGCTTCCCGACTTCAGTTTTACTAGTATAAAAGTTGAGTTTTACCCTGTCACTGCCGGCACCATTCACTGTCACTGGGCGACAGAATGTTCGCACTAGGCTAAATTAGTGCCATCTACTTTGCATGTTATGTTACACGCTGCTAGTACTTATGCTAGAATAAATTTGATACACTCTTTGCAAACTGTGGAGCTTCCCTTTCGAACTGGCGTAAATGCGTCGACCTGCCAAGTTCATGTTCCCTTTGTCGGAGGAAAAAAAAGCCGATTTTCTGACGCCGGATTGTCACGCTCTTCGTCCAGAGCAACGGAGCCATGACATGTAGCCCCCTCTTGCCAATCGAATCCAATTGGCAAGAGGCGAACAAATTGCGTCGGTATGAGGATTAAGCGCTTTGCATCACGGGATTGAAGGATTTGAACAAAGGGTATGGCGGTAAAAGCGGAGCGTGTAGAGGAGAGAATTATACATGTGGGGATTGAAAAGGGAAAGAATTGCCAGTGCCCGGACTAAAGGCAGAGCTCATTTGCCACGCAGTACTTGGATAAGCTTTTGCCATGGAGTCGACACTTTGAACAAAGTCTAATTCGATTTGTAATTTTTTTCATCGACTTTCAGTGGATAGAATTGACTGAGGGAATCTGGTGTCAGCAATGGAATAAAAAAAAATACTTTTTCTGAAGCAGTCTTCTATTGTTATCTATGGGAATAGTCTCCGGTTTTCGCAGCCTTCTATTACTTTGTATTTTATAGGCGTCATTGGACCTAACTTTCTATTCATGGGGTTATTACTTTACAGAAAATCGACTTTGCGATTGCAATGATTAAAAAATTTAGATGGTTGTATTGTTAGATATATCATAGGAGATGTCACTGAATATCTATCACGAAAATATATATGCATATAAATAATGTCGTATGTAACATTGTCGCCGACTTGAATTGCACGTAGGGTCATAGTCATAGGCATTCATAGTCATCTATTTTTATCTATAATTATGGTAGTTGGCTTTTAAGGCCTTCAATTACTTTGCACGATAAGTATTGGAGCATAAAATGGTTATAATTCACCGCAAACCTACGATAATGATATAATATAATGAATAAAAATAGTTAGATATTATTTGTAGATTTATAGATGGATATTTATCTTGTGTAAATATAGCCGATGTATAAAACATTGAGTATCACAATAATCATCGATGATGTTTGTTTGTGATCGAAGAATTGGCCGCTACTATTCGGGTGTATAAGGTAAGTCATGTATCAGACTTGTAATTCCATGGATACGTGTAGTAACCCTAACGAGTAACTTAACGTGCAGAGCTATGTTCTCATGTGTGACTATGTGTATGAATTCGTGTGGATTCCAGTTCTTCGAATGCAGACTCCCTGGACATCAGGAATAGATTTCCCCAAGGAGCCATTCAGAACCTTTTGGATATGCGATGGAAAGAGAGGGCTGGGAAAGGGCTTCGGTTTTTCTGTGGATGGAAAGTATACATATATATACGAAGGCCGGCAAAGTGTTAGTTGGAAAATGAAAGGTCTGGAAGGATTGGAAGAGGGCTTAGGAATGGAGGCTAAAAGCTGGATGTATAAAGAATTAGCAGTGAAAAATCCGTACGGAGAACTGAGTGTGAGATTGCAGAATTTACAAATGGTGGTCATCATAGAATAAAAGCACGTTTTATCAATTTTAAATTAACGGGAAAATTAGGGAGAGACTTTTTGACTCGTCACGTGTACAAGCAACTTCATATGTTAAATTGTCCCAGACTTATACGTTGGCTCATAGTCATACGAATTTGCAGTCGTCAAATATTATCTGTTATAATGATCATCGGTTTTCGACGCTTTCATTTACTTTTTACTATAAATCTTGGATCGTGCAATGTTATAATTGACCTCAAACGTACGATAATGATCTATAACAGTGGATCAAAATTTGGCACACATTACACAGCCGATGAATAAACACTAAGTATCACAACAGTCATCGTTGAAGTCTGCTAGTGATCGAAACTATTTTTTATGTAGTCATAGATGTATGCATTTATTTTCATGTGCTTCGTAACAGTGTTAAATTAGTTTTAACCTTGAACCGTGGAAGAAGCCATCCCGGAATGGAAATAACGTGAATATAATACGGAATTGAGAAGTAAAATCCGGAAAAAACATCGCCACAACTAAGAAATAACTGATATCGATTTCAATACCTCTTGTACAACAGACAGCTCTTATAGTTCTGCCGAGCAGTGATAGACGGCTTCAAGTCCGCGATTACTTTTCTCCTGTTGAAGATGTGAAGCTAATTTTTTCGTTAATCCCGATTTGTAGCCATTCAAATATTTTCCATTAACCGACCTTTATCAGGGGGAGAAAATCACACAATTATTTTTCGAAAGAAGGGAGCCGGAGTGCGTGAAAATAGGGGTTTTAGGGGTAATGGCTGTGTAGAATTAAATGATATCATAAGAATAGGCTACTCTCATCACTGTGCGGGCGTTGTCAATCCTATAGTGATTTTATGGAGGTACAGATGAAAGAATGGGTTAATAATCGAGCTGAAATTTTTAAGGGTAAGGTTAATTTATACTTAGATGACGAAGAAAGTGCCTTCTATTTCAAGAAACAGTGATAAAATGGCCAGATTGGAATAGATCTTTAGTCTACTTAATGTTGCTAACCTCTAGCTACACCTATTGCCGTCAATATTCTATGATGACTTATCGAAAGAGCACTTAGTATTTTGTACGGAATGAAATTGCGAGGGCATTCATAGATTGCTAATCCCAGGGACAAGGTTCAGTCTCTACGCGTATATGAAGATGAATGACTTTTTGCGACAAAATTTTATCGCAAGCTTATTTGTCGTGAAACCCATCTCTCTGTATCACCAAACTGTACTTTAACGGATTTAAAAAGCAATTTACAAAACATTTTCTCACACACTCAATGGGAAAATTAAATATTTAGTAGAAAAATAATGCTTTGTATCCAACTTTATGCCGTAAAACATGCTTTTAAATTTGGTATATAATATTTCCACGAGGGTAGGATCTTGTGACTAAGGTGGCACATGCACAACAGTATTTTACCGAAGATTGCCTATGTTCCATTATTGTATTCAATTTCCTCAATTCATAGATACTATAAAGCTCATATATTTTTATTGTAACCTGCCAACCTATTATTTAAGATTACGAATTATGTGAAGAGTAACATGAAAGTTTTGGCAAAACTAATAATATTATTGATTCATATTTCTCTTCCATCGATTTGATCAGCACTTAATTCATGCACAGTCAAGGTTCTCGTACAATATTCATGGCTATATAAGGAATTATAAATGTTTAATCCAATATAAATTATATATTTATACATGCGTGGCTCAAAGATTTTGTAGTGATTGATCGTTTAACTTAATGGTTGCTTTAAATAATAAAATTCAATTTCGTGAAAAAGGTAATTGTATTCGTGATTATTATGATCGCTTAAATTAGCTGATTATATGTAAAATTTGCCATTTTTTTTAATACTTCTAAATTAGTGTTGTAAAATACTTTGGAACTTCACGTTGCTCAAGTAACAGAACTCTTTTTTTGTATTAAATTGGATTTTATCTCATAAATACTTGGCCTGGAACAATAAATTCATGGTGTACTATGTTCTAAAATTCAAAGTTTTCGTAGAAGGATGTTTTATCGTCTTTCATATGAGTCGCTGGAAAAATACTGTTGGCAAACCCAAGCGGTTGAAGCGGAGATTTTATCCTATTGGCCGCGGAATGAAGAGCTGCGGAAAAAAATTCTTTTGGGAAAGAGTGGAGCGACCCCTCTTGGGAGTTGGGGAATAACAACGGTTCAGCCGACCAGAATGCAAACACAAATGAATGTTGGTGCAGGGAGAATATTAGTCGCTGGGTGAAGCAATAAGATGAGCTGTAGGAGGAAGAATAAAGCACTAACAGTTTGGAGTTGAGGTAGAGATGAAAAAATTTCTCCCTTACCCTCACAGGCAATCGTATTGCTCACTTTTAATGCCTTCGCTCTCGTTAGGAGCTCCCTAGTGCTTTTCTTGCGTTAAAAGACAACCGGATTATTTCTTCAAGGAGTAAGGCACTCCTTGAATTGCAAGTAAGGTACGAGAATTTTAGGGACGATTCTGGAAGTCCATTACGGAAATTCAATTTCTGCGTAGTAGTCTAGCATCCTGCTCGTAGTTGAATTGCCTCGCCGAAGTGCGCTGGGAATTATATTTGGGAGGGGGAGGAGTGAATGATATTATTTTTCCCATTTTTTCCGAGACTTCAACTCCTTCTGGTATATCTGCCATTAAACACCTGGCCTTCTCAATAGTTTTATCCTCCACAATATTGAAATGTAATTAATGTTTCTTCCCTAATGAATAAAATTTACTATTTGACCAGTTTTCCATGTGCAAAAAATAAGTTTACCTATAATTAAATTTCTGCTGATGGGATGTAACGGTAAGCTCCAGAAAATATTAGAAGCAGTCTTTTAATTCAAATAATGTGCTGGTCAGTGTCAAAACCCATGCACTTCATTAATTATGCTGGTGTTGAAATACTCTTTTTTAATCTGTAATGCTACATTAATATATTGATGTGTGTCATTTGATAGTTGTACCATGTATTTCTTGAAAAAATATTTCCGACCAGGAGTAAATCCAGATTTAAAAAAATTTTCTCTAGTTTTTGTACCTACATCTACATAGCACACTGCCTTAATTAGCATGCAGAAGGAGATGTTAGGCCTCTGTTAGTTTAGTGTTAACCTGTGCATAATAAAATAAATAACAGTGTGCATGGCTTTTGAATTCTCGTTACTCGGTGACATTTGGATTAATCTGGCGTCTTTAGGTTAGGCATCGGGTTCGATTTGTAATAAATGGCGATGGATAGACATACGAAGCAAACTTTCCATAATTAGGCTGAGGTATGATTGTAATCTTCACTCTTGACCACACGCATGAGCATTTTCTAGATCTAATAAACAGATTTCTTGGTCATAGCAAGGGATGAGTCGATTGCTAATGGCAATTCTTGATTCCACCGATTCTCGGGGGAAGAATCGGAATCGAGAAGCGATCGCCTAAAGTCGATTCCGATTCCATCGATTCCAGGAGGATAAATGTTTTGAAAATAGACTGTAAGCTTGGTGTTCAAAGGCCGCCAACACACCTGAGCCATTATACACTATAAACTATTAACTTCACAATTTATGCCTGAAACAGTTTGAGTGTTTATTATTTTATTAAAGCTGAAGATATATTACTATGATCACGGGTGGTTTTAGGGGGGGGCACGGAGGCACGTGCCTCCCCCAGACGCTTAAACTTTGACAAGATTTTTAATACGGTCATAATTACATTCGTTTTATTTAGTGCATTACGGAGCCTCAAATATTGAAATCAATATCAATAACTTTCATCAAAAAAGAGAATTTTTCTGCAGTAATTGTTGTATTTTGTTTTTTTTTTTCTTCTCAAATATGGGAATACCCACTCCCCCCCAGAAAAAAATCCTGGATCCGACGCTGACTATACTCGTAATAGAAATTCACTTTTGTCAATAAATATAATTTTCGGCACCTTAATTGTCTTTGTAATTTTTTTCCTTTCAATTCTTAATTTTTTAATAACAGAAATACTACTGATAAATCAATATCCCACCTTTTTGAAAAATTTTCTCGGGATACCGCACGGGCAAGATTATGTAAGAGTGCCGACGTTTCGGGTACCGACTCGCTACCCATTCTCACGGCTATTCAGTATTCAGTAGCCGTGAGAATGGGTAGCGAGTCGGTACCCGAAACGTCGGCGCTCTTACATAATCTTACCCGCGCGGTATCCCGAGAAGATTTTTCAAATATTGTTCGCCGGGAAAGTGTTAAATCATATATAATATCCCACCTGATGGTAAGATTAAGAATTAATAAGAATGATGGTATGAAGAATCGATGGAATAAGAATCGAGAATCAGTAATCTATTTCAAAGAATCGGAGGTGGAAACGGAATCGAAAAAAAGTGGAATCGACTCATTACAATTCAAAACCACGAAAATTACACAAGAGGATCCTCAAGTCGGCCTCTTAAATGTTTCGTCACTCATCGCGCATTTAAATGGGTTTACAGAAGTCGCCACTCGCGTCGCTGACAGACAAATTGATCCAATTTTCACTGGGCAATAATGTTTAATTAGGGGTGTCAACCAAAATTTACATTCATGATGGTGTTATTTATCGAATTCATAGCTCTTCAATGATATTCCCAGTAATTACAAACATTATAATAAAAATATTGGAAAATGTGGATCGCAGTGCACTTATCTCCATGCCGCCAACAAAAGCCGAGTTAAATATGACCGAAGTGGCAACAGAAATTTACCTTCTGTGGGATTGAATTTGGCCTCTTCTATGCAGTCCCCTCGGTCAAAACATCCAGAAAATACTTGTAATTTAAAATATATTTAAGTACCGTCATTTAATAAAACTTATATCAATGAAAAGGGGTAAATTATGCCATCTTTTTCACTGCATATGCCTTTTATTATATCAGATATAAAATCCGTTAATAAATTACGTTTTACTATTTTTTTTTATTGATGGGAGAGTTCTTTTGTTCAATATAATTTCGTTAAACCCGTATGGCTGTTATTCGCATGTATCTTTTTTGAGAGGTATCATGCCAAATACTTTATCAAAATTGAATAGTGAAGCATTACTTACATTTTCTTTTTCGAATCTTCTGCCTTTATAATATCGGGAAGAAAGAGCGCAAACTGTTTCCTATGTACACAAGGAATTTAGGAAAGCTGTGCTGGCTACCGTGCAGGAAGTCCCGGTGGTCTATAGAGGCACTTTAAAGCCGATGCTGGTACATTGCAGAATCTTAATATAGTAAATGAGGGCTATATGTGTTTATTACTTCCTGGATCAGGGGTACGTGTTTCCCTTTTTGAATACTAGTGTGAAATTTGCTATTTTCTCGTGTAGTCTTAGCTACTGGTCCTAAAGGCGGTGAGTTATAGAATACTAGTAGACTACTACGAACATTTCGTACCTTTACGCTATCAGGGAATGTTAAGGGGACGCCCTAGCCTTTGAATTTCCCAATTTAGCGGCTCACGAAGCCCTCTAGCCGCAGCGCCAGGATATGGACACAAAAAGCGCCTCGAGAAAGAGGAAGAGGGGGAAAGGTAACTCGACTCCCAACTTCCCCCGCGACGACTCCGAGGAGAAATTTGATACTCATGATAAATTTGATACGGGTCGCTGGAACAGGTGTCGCAGGCGGAGTTGCTATGTGACACCTAAATGGTGGCGAGCCAATTAAAAATAGTAGAAGCCAACTAATGAGGGCAGTGTTCCTCTCTCTTGCCCTGAAAAAAAAGGCCTGTGAATACGAAAGTCCTTTTGAGTTTACACCTTTTCCAAAATTGCTGACGATATTATTTACATTATGTGAGCAAGCATTTCATGAAATTAATGCCCCCGATTTCGGTGGCGGCTGGGTAAAGTTCCCGCCTGCCAAACAAGAAATCGCGGGTTCGAGCCCCGCCTGGTTACGTTTCCCTTATCCAGAGCTTGGTTGTTGGTGTAATTAATTATTAATTTTTTTGAATACGCAATATAAAATGGCTCAATATAAGCTGTATTTGGTGTTTGGGAATAAAATAAAATATAAAATTTCAGTACTGAACTATGGTTTATGATGTTATTTTGGCGGAATGTAGAGTCTCTTTAAGTAATGAAGATATCATCGCTTGCAGCTTACACGGAAGGGAGAAACGGGTGGCAAACGGAAAATGGAGAGGTTTCTCATTTGATATATATTTAAGCGAAATATATTCAACTAACATAATAAATTATCAATAAAATGTAACAATACATGTCAGCTAGCTTGCTTGAAAGTTAGATGCGAAAAACAATGGTTACTAAAGTTACAGCTAGAAATTCTTTTTATTAACACCGATGAAGAGAAGTAATAAAACAGAACACAAAGAAAAAATTCTCTGGGAGAGCTGAAACTAGCGTTTCAACACATAAGTAGTAGTTAATTAATAGTTGAACTTTGTGCCGTCATTTTTTCTGATAAAACACTCATCAGAAATCACCTTGCAAGCATTTTATATGTTGAAAAATGCGATTGAAAACATTAAATTATATATGAACCATTATAAATTAATGTAAATGCTTCAATCATAAGAAAACATAAAGAATAAATTCACCTGCTCAACAACTAGTTTTCATTTGCATTCAAGGGAAAAGTTGACCCCGAGATCATCACTGAATATTGGCATTTATGCTATGATGCGCGAGGCTGTATGGTTTACAAGCCCTTGAAGGTCCACCTTAAATTTTTTTCTTCCACTGATATCCCCTCTGGGTATGAAGATTTTGTTTGCGTCTAGCCCTTTCATAACTAGGATAAAGCTGGTAGCCACAGATCTTGGCAGTCTTACGAATAATTTTGTATAGAAATTTTGTTAAATTGCAATCAGCAATCGGCGAAGTAGCTTCCTCTAGCGTCAGTTCCATTTGAGTTCCAGGTATTTTCCTCCATTTCTGTAATATCCGTTTCCCTTGGGTGCGGGTGGTCGTGATTATTCTCTTACGAGCGCAGTGTAGATGTGGCTAGCGATAGCTCAGCTGCTGATGCTTTCTGAAATCAGTCACTTTTCTGCTCTTATTGCTAGACCTATCACCAGACCTCTTTCCTAGGCCTTTCTTTGCTGCTTTACCCAGAAAAAACAGGAAATGGATAGCAATAGTGATATAAAATCGCCTTGAAGGAAAGCAAAGCCAATGCGAATACGCTAAACAATAATAGGTTACAACCTTTGCAAGGAGTCTCAAGGAGATTGTTATGCATGTCAGTTGGGTATATCCTTCTCTAACCAACATCGACGTTTTTTTCAAAGATGCCGCTGGTTCTCTTGCAGTCGTCCCATTTCTGGAAATGCGTATTAAAAAAGTAATTGTTCATGACATTCTGCATTATTTCCTTCGCCTTCACTTCTTTAACTTAAACTCATTGAGAAGATATTAAACGGCAAATGCGTTTTGAGGGAAACGAATTTCCACTTTCATTATCAATAACGTCATGTATTTCTTTTCGTGTTACTTTCATGCGCTTTTTTTTCTTATCAGAAATATCAGCAATCTGAATCACCGAAGAAGAAAATCGAAATTACAATAAAATTCTTCGTATAATACAACACACAAAATCAGTGAGATATTTATCTTGGAAAACCTTTTTATCATTGCGAGATATCTTCCAGTAGTGGTAGTTCGTCCTCAACGCTGAAATCTCACCCTTTAAGGAAAATAAACCTTGGGTCTTCGCTTCCGTAGCACAGGCACTGAGGTCCTTTGGCACTTACTAGTAAAAGCTGACTAATTTTTCTCGGTAAAATTGTGAAAGGAATGTTTTTCAGTCGATTGGGAAGAAGCATTTGTGGAAACCCCCGTGCAAGCCACCTCGAAGAAATCTCCCGTATCGAAGAGAAGCGATCCTCAAAATGACAAAAACCCTTCATATAACGAAGCAATAAGTGGCATTTCTACAAACGGAAAGCTATGCTTTGAGTACCAAACTTCTTAACCGCTAGATAAAAATCGCAAAAGGTCTCACAATTTCCCAAATTGTAGCTTGGCATACGTGTAGCCTTTGCTTGTAGTTGAAGGATTATATTTTGCTTTGGCCGGTCGATTTTTCTTTACGTGATTTTGCGCCGTGGTGATGGTCATTGAAAAAATAGAAATTCGTGAAATTAAGCGACAAGTATCTCCTCTAGGAAACCTAGTGAAAAACAGGTCTTCGTCTCAAGGCACAGATTTAACCTTTGATATTATTCTGAGTCAAGAATCCGCTATGTACCTATGACGAGGGAAGCACAAACTGGTTAATAGAAAGGGCCTGCATTGCCTTCCGCTACCGTGCTAGGGCGCCCCCTTAAGGAAACGGTGTAATTAGGTTGTTAATGTAGAGAAGTAGTTGTATCATAAAGACTTTCTGTATACTTGTTTTTTTGCAAAAATATACAAAACATGTGAATACAATACAGGCACGAGCGTTTGGTACCGGTAGAAAAAATCATGATGTCTGTTACTGAAATATATGTTTTTTACAGACTTTTTAAATTTCTTTACCCACGATGTCTATTTTAGAGAACGTTAAACATTCTCCATGCCTTTCAGATTTTATTTTTCATATTTTTACTTGTTTATGTTACCTTTCTTTGGTTTAATTATGGATTAAACGGATTTTCATGCCTTCTTTGAGTTTTAGAATGAAAAAATACGTGGAGTCTATATTCCTCGAGCGAGTAATCAGCATGGAGGAATGGAAATTTTTAATTCAAATTAATGGGTAAATAGTAAAATTTTATATTTAAATTACATTTTTCGCCAAAATCTGGCGATTCAACATTTAAAATGATAATAAATTTATCACTGTAGGTACAATATTAACGTAGCATACACGGAATGGCAGAAGAAGCACCTACTGTATCACCTGTAGTAAAAAGGCATTTATTTAAAGAGTACCTGGTGTTTGAATACGGAATATCTGTGCTTGAACTCCTGTAAAGATTGGTCCTCTATGGAATAACAGCACTTCGCGTGCGTTTGTGGGTGGTAAAGGTACGCCGCTAAACTCTCCGCTGTAAATTCTCAGAATAATAAATGTTTAATTAGGTCTACTATGTTCACAAAAATTACAAGATGATCAAGTAAGTTTTACACAAGAAATTCGCCACAAAAAATACCATGAGAGAAAGTGACGCGTGGCCAAAGGAAATAAAAAAATGAATGCTAGCATACTCTTTAAGAGTAAAAATTGTTAGGATTTGCTAAATTCATGTAAGAGTATTAGTGAAATGACTCGCAAAGGCTAGTAAGTATTTGATATCTGAAAACAAAATTACCCTGGTGGAATGAAATTTATGGATTGATACGTTCTCGCTGCTACCTTATCACCTCCTCAGTCCTCACTGGTTACCTTGTGTAACAGACTGTGTATACTTAAGTCTAAATTAAAAAATAAGAAAAGAAAAGTTTAATATTTGCGAAAACAGCATCAGGGTCCCCGAGTACTCGTAACAGATGTTTTTTATAATAATAATGGCATTAATAAATTTTTTGTCTTAGGATATTACCCTTTGGAACATATGAAATAAACATTTGCGCAATTGGGCTCCGTAGCATAACAATATAGGGAAAAATAAATAATAAAATAAGGAAAAGTACCTCATTGAATGATTAAAACAACAAAAGGGTAGGTACAGTATAAAGTCAAACAATTAAAACGAAACAAAACTTGTCAATACAGAATTATCTTATGAAAAGTAGATTTTTAGTGTAGCACATACAACAGCAATGCTGCTCCATGGAAAAATACACAAAACATCTACATCTACATCTACAAATTACCCTGCGAGCCACCTCTGGTGTGTTTGGCAGGGGGTGATCAATCACCAGCATGCAGCATGCATTTGGACTCCCACATACACACCACACCGTCCAAGAAACGTCCCGTAGAATAACAAACTATACTACTATATGCTGTTAGAAATAGAATATAGAATAGAAATTCAGAAACATGCAGTAAGTTTTACATAGGTTAGTAGGCTACACTACAAGTCATGCAATCTATTTACGCGTTCTATTGCTGCCGTTATAATCTCTTATTGATCGTGGAAAAAATGACATTCGGAATCTGTCTGTTCTGCAATCTATCTCTCTTATTTTATTTATATGATCTGATCTTCCGTAGTACGTTGGCGTCCGCAAGATATGGTTAACTTCGTCAGAAAAGACACTGCTCTTGAATTTATCTAAAAGGTTTAGTCTATTTTTCAATCTACGGTCCGACAGAGATTCCCATCCGAGTTTATCTAAGAGGTCAGTTACACTAACAAGACTATCATAACGACCTTTCACATACCTGGCAGCTCTTCTTTGCACGCGTTCTAACTCTGTTATTAAGCCTTTTTCATGAGGGTCCCAAACACTGGCAGCGTATTCCAAATGTGGTCTAACGAGGGAAAAGTAGCTAATTTCTCTCACTTTGTCGTCGCACTTTCCTAATATTCTTTTAACAAAACCCATTTTACATAAACATAAGCAATTGATATAACCAGGAACATGTAACAAAATAATGCATGTCATACAGCAAATAATAAGAAGCTCAGAATCAGGGCTTGGCAGTATTTCAAATACAAGTATTTTAAAATACGAATTTGAAGTGCATTTTGGAATTTGTACATTATATTTCAAATACACGACCTGAATACAA
The DNA here is from genome assembly GCF_921293095.1 of Ischnura elegans. NCBI lineage: Eukaryota > Metazoa > Arthropoda > Insecta > Odonata > Coenagrionidae > Ischnura > Ischnura elegans. Next base: position 10,653,403 of record NC_060252.1, read on the forward strand.
AACCTGAATTTTTTATTTCAAGTGCAGATTTTTGGTATTTTCCCATTCTGAAATGAAAATACATTTGTAAAATAATTTTGAAGTAGCTTTAATAACAATTCTGTAATTTTATGCTTCAGAGATTACTTAGTTTTCGTTAAAATCGTTTTATTCAGACTTGCAACTATCCATAACGTGCCGAGGCAGGTTATATTTTTTAGATCTCTTAGTTTCCATGCGAATGTACTTTATATTTTGAAAGGTATTCAAAATACTACTTAGTAGTTTTTTTTCAATTAGTCAAGTCAAAGGTAATTTGTATTTTGCGTTTCATTTGTATTGGAAGCAGTATTTTTTTATTTAAATACTCCTAGGCCTGTGTATAGATCTGCTCATAATTAGTGAGAGAATATTTAAGAAAAGTTTTTGAAAGTTTTCAGGGCACAGTAACGGAATGATTGAAAGAGTGCCAGAAAGAGAAAATTCCGAGAAATGGCAGTGAAAAGAAAGGCAGGAGAAGAGAGGAAAAATGGCCTTATTCGGTTTCATTTGTGGGTTCTACCGAGTGATGGCCTTCGTATTGCACAGGGAGATAGGGGAAGGGGGGGGGTTTGGGGGTCTAGGAGTGGTTGGGGCGATGGCCACAAATGGGTACGGAAGTCCAAGAGAGTGGAGTCTTGCTGCACCATCACCCAACGAAAAGAGGTTTCCAATTGCACGGATTGTTACCTCTTCTACCGTCCCCTTGCATTTTCTTTTTCTTTCTTCCGGTATATTTTCGCCCGTTGCGTAAAAACAATCGGAAACGGGGTCCCTTGTATTCTGCCCGTAAAAAAATGCGGTGCAGGAATCGTAACTATGATTTCCTCTCCAATTCCGCCTTATTTCACTTTCTTTTTTCTCTTTCCCCAGTCGCGGAAAAATGTGAAAATCGACTGCTCTGTTTATTCCCTTTTTTGGAAATAAAGGCAATTTTTATTGCGGAGGGCTGCTTTGAGTTCTTCTGAGAATACGAAGTTACCATCTTGCGCCAGACCTACAAATATTTTCAAATGAAAGGTAATAGTTATGTCTTTCTAAAGTTTCAATTATAAAAAAATTAAACTTAAGTTTCAGCCAAAAAATAAAATGAATATGCATTTGAATGTTGGAAACAGTTTCTGGTAGTAGTACATAGAACCTCTTCATGTTACACAAAGGAAAATATCTATGTCTCTTATCAACAATTTATTTGAATCCAATATAAGTTTCGGTATTTCATGTCCCTATAATTATTTTAATGTTACGGCGTTTCTTTGTCTATTTTACGCATAAAAGTAAATTTGTTTCATCATGGAAGTAACTTAGGTGTGAAGAAGATCGTGAATCTCACAGAATATGCTCGGTTCTAGGATTCATGCTCGACATGTTATTTAAGTACCTATCGCATGTCTTGATTCTTGGAACTCAAATTTTAATCTTGTGTGGCCAATTTGCGCCGTGACTATCAGCGCGGACGCCAGCACGTGTACTACAGTAATGTTAGCTTTTGGTGAGAGAATTATGAATGAAAATCGTCTACGTATACGCACTACTTTGTATATTTTACACAATAAATGTAATTACATAAAACCTGGTGAAAAGATAAATCAACACACACAAGTCAATGTCTAAAGGTATGAACTAGTGAATATACACGAAATTTCACCGTGTAAACACCCAACTTGTGCGAACCCATGAACAGAAAATGGAGCCTGTTCTAATTTGGTTCATGCACTGGTACATGTTCCGTTCCGGTCCACAAAATCGTTTATGCCTTCACACATAGACTTGTTCGTATTAATGTACCGTGAAACCAGGCATGTTGGCTCTTATTGAAGCTAGTTTAGAAAATACGACCTCTGACTCAAACTCACCTTGAGATATGGATGCGAGCCTTCTAAGTACAGCGAGAACTCAAGGTTAAGTTAGTTTCTGTATTACGGTCCTCAAAACTCAATCTTATTATTTTACTCTCCATAACTGTTAGCATTATTAAACTACAAATAATTCGGAGCTTTTGGGAGCTTCAAACGTACGAGCACTTGCATCAAGACTGCCTTCCGTCAATAAATACATGCTCGTGTAAATAAATGTCGGTGCTCTTATACAAAAACTGATATTTACCCAAAATAAATATGTGGAAACAAACAAGGACCATTTCATATATTCCTGTTTGCAAACGAATGCAGAATACATGCTTCATACTTAACAATGCGTCACGCTATATCATGTAAACACTTAATATAGTTAGATAAATTTAGAACATAATATGAGTTCCAAATCTAATATAAAACTTCGTTAATGGACGTTCGTAATTAAAAATAATGGCCAACGAGTGCATCAGAAGAGTATGTACTTAGAAATTTCATGAAGATGGCACAGTTCTCTCCACCTAACAGCATCCATACCCGCGCTTTCCTCAGAAATGTCGACCTTGGCTACCTTCGTCTCCTTTCGAATTCATTGCGTCGCACGCGGCACCTCTTCATCTTGCATTCCTCCCCTCTTATTCACGTCCACACCTTGTAATTCTCCACCCAACCCATCCCTCGCGCTCTCCATATTATAGCCCCATTCTCGCCCTATCCCAGCAGTCTACTCCCACCTCCTTCCTCCTTCCATCTCTTCTCTCTTTTCAGAAGTAATCCCGTTCCTAACTCTCGTAAAGTCTTCCCGCCTTCTCGAGCATGCTATTACGCAACCTGGCAGAGGGAGAAGGGGAGAAAAAGAGGGGGAGGTGAGGGCTCATAATGCATCTTTTCTTTCACGGTCCTCTTTTTCCGCGGTGATTGAAATCCTTAAACCAGAAAAATGTCCTTACGTATATCCTTCGGCACGACCCCCTTCTCTTTCTCGCCATCCAGGAATCCTCCTCTTCGCCTTCCTCAGCCCACTCTCCCGTGTGTCTATAGTCTAGTCAACCACCCTCCCGGACTTCTTTGCCAAGTCCCACCCTGTCTTCTTTAGCGCTTCGTCCACCTCGCCTCATCCTTTCCTGGAACCACCCCCAACTACCGTATTCCTTTCGCTCCTTTGAAGAACCCCTTTCATCTTCTTCTTCTTCCTCTCTACATCTTCCTCTTCTCATTACCCAGCATCCTCTTCCGCGTCCATCCACTCCTGTCTCTTCAGATCTCTGTCCTTTCCTTATATTCAGCCCTATTATCTGCTTGCCATATTCACTCCTCACTGCGTGCCTAGTCCTTTCTTCCTCGTGACGTTAACTCAAATGGATTCGGGGGATCAGGGTGGTGTAGTGGCTAGAGTGTTGGGCTCCCAACCCGTGGGGTTGGGTTCAAATCCCGGCGGTGGGTGAAAATTTTCAAAGACTGTCCGATCCCTGCTTGAATGCTGTGTGGAGGACATTTTAAGCGTAACACTCCGTCCGTGAATGGGACGTTAATCCGTGGTGTCCCCTTGGCACCTGTCGTTCAAAGCAGGCTAAAGCCGACGCCGGGTTTCTCTCCACCATTCTCTCATGGGGCAAATGACCTCAGCTGTCGGTCGCCTCCTCCAAATACTCTGCATACCATACCGGCGGTGGCAGAGAATATTCAGAGACTGAAAGAATGTCAGTATATAATTTAGTCCCTCCATTTTCGATTCCTGCTCACTGTGCGTCGTCTGCTTCTGGAGAGATGTTCGCGGGGAAAAATCGACAGGTTTAGCCCTTTCGCAAATGAATAGATGACGTTACGGGTTACTTTGGAATGTATCTCCACATTTCAGCTGCACCTCGATCTCGCTCATCTACATTACGAGTTTCGTTGTTGTTTATTCTTCACAATAGGGTAGTTTCCTTCATCAAAGAAAACGAAAGGCAAAGATTGCGATTCGTTACCCACCATTCGTGTATTCATTATATAAAAATTATTTGGTTTTAGAAATACCGGTTTAGACGAATGCCAATGGTCAATTTTTATCCTCATTTGAAAAAGGCCAGATTGGCGCCCATGCGATGCCACTCCACGTGACGTCACTGGGACCTAGTTTCTATACGAGTGGATAGGAGTTTTGTATCGTCTGAGATTACCAATGCATGCATGAGGCGCAGAGCTCAGGGAAACATCTCTTAATAATCACTTATTAAAACTGGCTTGGGTCGGAAAGTATTCTTCGTTTGATGAGGTATTAATAATCCTTATTTAAGCCAAGCGCTACCAGCTAGCAGGGTACTCTGCAACCTGCTAGCAGCGTGCATCGTATCAGCACTCAAAGCCTCGCCCCAAGGTCACCTCACTTGCGGTAGCGGGAACCAGAACGACGTCACACGGAGTTTTCCCGGAATTCATAATTACCCGTCGCGTTTTTGCGCGCTTGAAAATTTACACTCTTCATTTTATCGCGAAAAATAGATATCGTCATTTAAAAATCTAAATACTTACGTGAAATACATACTCCAGGAGTAATAACCTTTCTATTTTGGCAATAAAAAAGTAATAGGAAACCACCCTATTAGCATTTTCCTCCCTCAGAGATCGATCCTCACTGACCAAGAATGACCCCTGCTTGAATGATGTGTGGGGGACATTGCAAGCGCAACACTTCGCCCGTCGGATGGGACGCTAAGCCCTGCTCCCTTGGGTGCTTTTCGTTTAGAGCATGGTAATGCCACGCCGGGTTGCTCTCCATCCTTCCTACTCCTACTCTTCCCTCATGGAGCAAATTACCTCTGATTTCGTTCCATCGCACAGTGGTCCGAAATCGGAAAAAGCCGGACAAAATTCCAAAATAGCGTTTTTTGAGGTAGAGACTTGAAAATTTACGTATATGCTCACAAATGATTGGTGATCATGAAACAATAAGTCGTTTTTCATAGATATCATCCGTTGCTAAGATACAGAGGACCAAACACGACCAAATTTCCAAAAACACGCCCGATCTCATTTTTCTTCGAAAAACGTAGAAGTTAAGCTGCTCGTAGAGTTTTTGAAGGATTTTAATGCAGTAAAAAACATTATATTCCAGTAATATGATACTTTATCTACATTTTACATTATTTTTAAATATTTTGGTTGATATCGAGGTGGTATATTGTCGCAAAATGGCGGCTCCGTTTTTATGGCAAAACCTGACATAAAGTAGACATTATCTTTAGTTTGAGAAATAATAGTTCTCCAATTTTTACTGAGAGTATTTAGTAGAGATAGCTTAAGAGTATAAAGCAAACATCTTGGAAAAAGGTTTGCAGCTGCGGAAATGAGCGCAACTTTTTTATCGCACTTCACGTCCCGGCTCCGCGACGCGGGGGCTTAGAGACTCTGAGACGCTGTTGGATATTTCACTTTCTCTGGAACTTAATTATTTAAAGTCGTCGTTTTATGCACAGTAAATAGTCTCTATTGGCCCTAAATACTTAATTGAAGATACTGCTAAGATATTTGATCGATATACTATGTTACTGAATGCGTAAATCTGGTAAACATGCTTTGTTTTTATGCCCAAATATAGTCTCCGCTACACAGGCCTTCCAGTTTTTCGTCATTCCATTGCCCCCACACTTTGAGCCATACATTTCTTTCAATTAACGCTAAATATCAATCGGAGCAACATTCTTCACATTATTGACCGACCAGACGCAAAACTTAACCCCTTAAGCGCGGCTGGCATTTAATTAAATCCCATCCCAACGGCCGGATGAGATTTAAATGACTTCACCTTTTTGGCATACTATTATTCAATAATTTATATCTTTCATAATATACAATCAGTATCATTGAAATTTTTTGTGAACTTGCGTAATACAATGCACTACTATATAATAATTTTCCGTTTGATTTGAATAAATTTTTATTGTTTATGTATCTCCTTCTATGAACTCATGAATAAATTTTCAGTTTTGAAAGATTTAAATTTGGATTCGAATAAGCTTTGAGATCTCTAACATTCCATGTATTTTTAAAATACAAAACATGATGTATTTTAGCTATTTGGGGTCGAAAATTTCATAACAGATTGGATACTTTCGATAGGATTACCCGTTACACCTACTTGAAAAGTTATCACTTCGCCCACATCTCCGTATTTGTTCTGTAATTACCGTATCATTTCATATAGGTATTCACGTGGTAATGTTTCAAACGTCAATATGTTAATATTCAAATGATTTTACCTTAGAAAATCTGCGTTGTGTGACTTGATTTGAAGCAATAAAAACATAATCCCACTGCACATTTTTCACACCAGTACACGCAGTCTCTTCATTGCCCATGAACGACTCTAGTGGACTGAAGCGCGTGCGAAGCTCCATCAGGAGACGAGAAAACATTTCGAAGGGGTCCTGGTATACGCTGACTGTTTAGGAGGAATCTTATCTTCGTTGATTACTGTCCAGTAAAAAATATAAAAAAAAATAAATGCAGAGCGAGGCATATGGCCCCTTCGCTTAGGACGCTTAGGACTAACGAGGCGGACCAAACACACTTGGGGCTCGAGGTGACGACACACAAGAAAAAGGTGGAGAGAAGGCAGTGGGCTCAGATGGTACCGTATCTCAAGCTAAAGCAGCTGACCCTTCTTGATGTCCCACAAGCAGAATAGGCGGCAGTTTTCATGATGGAACAGTTGAAGGAAGTCAAGTCTAAGGGCAATATCCTGTGAAATAAGCCTAAAATATGCAGCATTCTCGCAATACTGCCAGAGAACGGCGGAACTGTACGTGGAGCTGTACCCGTGGTACTATATGCCAACCACAGTTCATAAAGTACTGATGCATGGAGGGGAAATTGCAAAGGAGGCAATTCTCTCACTGGGGCAACTTTCCGAAGAGGCATTAGAAGCAAGAAATAAGGACACCAGAAAATTTCGACAAAGATTCACCAGGAAGCACTCAAGAGTGGCCGCAAATCACGACATCTTCCAAAGACTTTTGATTACGTCAGATCCGTATATTTCGTCTACCGTGAATTCAAAGCCAAAAATATCAAGGAAGATGCCTAAAGAATTTAGGGAAGTTTTGGTTTTAGAGGAAAGTGAAGGAGAATAATCAGATTGTAGTAATGGCCAAGATTCTTCGGAGGACTGAATTCATGAATTTATAGAGTTTCAAACTATGACCATGATTACAAAAAACCAGCGCGGCGTTAGGTAAATTCATTTGTGTACACTTTCTTAGTTCTCTAACCTTCAAGTTCATTGTAAATCATACGTTGGAGTTATATTTAAGTTGTTTTGATTAATGTTTCATTAAATTAATAATTTCAAACTATTCTCTCGAGGAGTCTAAATTCAACATTTTATTCCTATTGTTTTCACTATTTTTATCATTCTGTATTTTTTTAGCATTGAATAAGGCATATACTGTATATATTCTCTATTCTGACGGGATTTTAAAAAGGTAAAACTTTGAATTGTAAAATTATACTAACTGCATGAATTCGCATTTTATAATTATATAACAAAAATTTCTTTAAAAAAAGCTATTAATTCATGTTATTATCCCTTAATAACTATAATTTCCTCGTGGTAGGTTATATGGCATGCTAAACAGGATAGGAAGCGGAAAAACCGTCTTCTTAAATATCCGTTGCATAACAACAAAGGCTGCGCGGCATGATAAAATGTCCCTTTTTGGCACGCACCTCCACGGCAAGGTTGAAAAGGGAATTAATTAGTGATAGAATGCCATTTGTTGGCTTTCCTGGTAATTGTACCTGTCAGTCAACGCAAGAAAACTTCAATCCTACTCAAAGGATGTTCGTAATATGCGACCTGATTCCGTTGAGTTTGGAAACTAAAGCATGTTTACCAGATTTACGCGTTCAGTAGCATAGTATATCGATCAAATATCTTAGCAGTATCTTCAATTAAGTATTTAGGGCCAATAGAGACTATTTACTGTGCATAAAACGACGACTTTAAATAATTAAGTTCCAGAGAAAGTGAAATATCCAACAGCGTCTCAGAGTCTCTAAGCCCCCGCGTCGCGGAGCCGGGACGTGAAGTGCGATAAAAAAGTTGCGCTCATTTCCGCAGCTGCAAACCTTTTTCCAAGATGTTTGCTTTATACTCTTAAGCTATCTCTACTAAATACTCTCAGTAAAAATTGGAGAACTATTATTTCTCAAACTAAAGATAATGTCTACTTTATGTCAGGTTTTGCCATAAAAACGGAGCCGCCATTTTGCGACAATATACCACCTCGATATCAACCAAAATATTTAAAAATAATGTAAAATGTAGATAAAGTATCATATTACTGGAATATAATGTTTTTTACTGCATTAAAATCCTTCAAAAACTCTACGAGCAGCTTAACTTCTACGTTTTTCGAAGAAAAATGAGATCGGGCGTGTTTTTGGAAATTTGGTCGTGTTTGGTCCTCTGTATCTTAGCAACGGATGATATCTATGAAAAACGACTTATTGTTTCATGATCACCAATCATTTGTGAGCATATACGTAAATTTTCAAGTCTCTACCTCAAAAAACGCTATTTTGGAATTTTGTCCGGCTTTTTCCGATTTCGGACCACTGTGCATCGCCTCCTCCAAATACCATGCAATACCAAAAACGGACTCTGAGGTCTCCTATTTTTATCAGAAATTCCCGTGTTCAGTCTTCAATTATCTGAGGCTTTCGCGGTAGGTTCTTTGCAGATAAATATCTCCGATTTCCATCCGGACCAAAGGCCTTCCCAGGGATGTTTTGACAACTTGCTACGCTACCATCTTCAATGATGTGGAGATGTCAGTGTTTATGCTTTCGCAACATGACGGAGGTACCTTCTTAGGCGCCGTGAAACTCCAAGAAAGTTATCTACACACGTTTCTATCATGTCACCACCTCCTAACTCTTTCCCAGCATCATTTATTTTTTAAAGACGTTTCCTTTGCTGTTCGCCTATTTTACTCATGAATTATCTTGAAATTTGCGTAGTGTGGAAGAATTTCAGTCAATACTCTTATATCTTTTATATTGACGATATGAACACCGTGATTCGTGAAATATGAGACTACGAATTTTTTTGTAAAAATCATCAATGCAACAGAGAGGCTGATTAAGGGAACGCCAAAATTTAGATTAAGAAGTCTGTTTTCACGATGAATGGATTTTATAAACTCAAACTACTATCTTGAAATTTTATGATTCTATCTGTACACCTTTTCTAAATTTGCTTGTAACTTCAATTAAAATTTTTTACTCGGTATTTGTAATATGTGAAGTTTATATTATATTTGAGAAACAGGCAAATTATATCAAGTATACTGTACATAATTCAAAATTTTAAAAATAAAAACAAATAATTTTAAGAATCATTCGTGGCGATAGGAAAAATAACGGCCATATTTTCACCCGTGTAGAGGATGCACTTATTCCTCATAAAGAGCCATGTCATTAGCATCAAAATTGTTTCCCAATAATTAGCTGATTATTTATTTTTGCAATGCATTTACGTCCAAGAACGATATACTGGCGTTTTGAATGAAACTATAATAGCCTTGTTGTAAGCATTTTGCATTACCATATTTAAGGTGACGGTATCCGACTTGACCTGCACGAGCGTTTGGTAATACCTTCATACGTGCCTTTTCTGCTTTCCCTAGAGATCTCCTACTCCATGGTCTTCTTCCCTCTGCTTCCATCTCCATTATCTGCTCTCAACTTATTTTCAAGTTCTGCTCCTTCGTGAGGATACTCAGAAATACCTTATGTGCCTTTTTTCAGCCCAATCGCTTCCTTGTTTCCCGGAAGCCACCTCCTTGTCGTCTAACGCTTACCCGTCCAAATACCTCTGACACTCTCATTTACCTTATCAGCTTTATACTTTTGCCATTCTTATGCAATGGAATCCTTTTCTCCTGTTTTACCGAGAACGACTCCTATTATTTGAAAAAAAAAAAAACAAAATAAAAATATCTCTTCAGTGGAAATAATGCCGCGTATCAAAGAATAACAACGTGTAGAATTCTTCGAAGTATGCTCATCAGCATACGAAGTAATAAGGAAGAAGGATTTTTAAAGAAACAATATTGACCATGAACTTTGTATTTTAGGTCAATAAAGAGTCACAGCACCTGGAGTGGCGCCATACGCGCTTGTGGACGATATGTAATTTTATCCTGTTTCTTATAGTCCATGGCTTTTCCAAATAAAATCAAAATGATATCACTCTAACGCCATGCGCTTTTACAGAGGCTCTTGACTTCTACCTCAAGCAAGAAATTCACAGAAGCAATTAAAAATAGAAATTTTTGCAAAAGAGGAAATAAGAGTTACTTAATATTGTTATCCTATAGTATGATTCAATCGCAAACAAATAAGTACAGTCGCGTCGTTACTGAGTAACCCTGCTTCGTAGAATATCTCATTGAAATCCCTCGTAAAGTCATCAGTGGTGAGCTGGAGAGGATGTTTTGGTAGGAAAACAATGCTTCATCTACTTTGGGTTTTGCAAGGTGATTAAATAGTTTACTTGAGCTGGTCGTTAAATGCTAATCCGTGTTACTGTGATAAATATCGTTCTCGTCGTTGCTACAAGATTAAGGCTGTTTTACACGGGGCACGGAATCGCGCAGGTTAGAGCTGCATTAAGTTCTAAAATGGCGTGGAATTGCGCGAATAAATGAACGAAATTAGAACGGGCTATTTTGCCGTCTCGCATCCACGCATTCTCGCATGTGTTCTAGCAATTTGACGCTTTACACGACGCAATTTTGATTGCGCCTTCGCACGTACGTCAAATTGCGCAATTCCGTGTGCCGTGTAAAACGGCCTCTAGAAATGGTATATCATGAGAGAAGAAGCTGAATATTAGTCGACTGCCAATTTTGCGTTACCTTATTTGCTGTGAAATGTTTTGGACCCATAGTGATTATTTTTATTTGAATTGGAACATTTATTTTCTATTCCAACCGCGAGAAATATGCCTTTGGCCTTTTAATCGCCTGCCCCACAATAAAGAATTAATGCATGAGGACTTCTTGAGTGAGGACGTATGTAGAAATTAGTTCAAGATACTTCCTCCCTTTCTTGGTCTCTCTTCGCTATTTGTTCTTATTAACCGCTCTAATATTCGCTCTTCCATGACTGCCCATTTCTCTTCGTTCTTTTGAGGGAATCGCCAGCATCATCAACGATGGTCGTCTTGAGGTAGCTATCGTTCATTCTTAGCTAACAATGAAGGAGACCGCACCTAGTGACCGCCTGCTAGCCCCTAAACTTTACATACTGAACCTCAGTATGGATTGTTATAGACCCGCAAAAAAAGTCTAAAGGCTGGGACACAATCAACGCCAACGTGATACGGTATACGGGATCCGGGAGAACGTGAGACGGGGAACGCCACTGTGCGGTCACAATTGACGTTCCCGTGGCCGGAAAGAAAATTGACTAACGCCCGCGCAGTGGTTTTGTTTGTGGTTTTCAGTCTTTTCGTTTGTGTGTAGGAAGAGTTTTGAAGAATGTTCGAAATCAACGAGGATAGTATGCACGTAAATTAAATTAAGTAATGGCTTGCCTTAACTGACCTCTCTTCAGCTCACGTTGCACAACCAAAACTGCTATATTCAGCAATGGGCGCCAACAATGTTGTATCGCCGTAAACAGATGGCTCCCATTTTCGGGCTCTTCTGATTGGCTTTTCGTGTACGGGAAGAGATGAAAGTTGCCCATCTCTCGCATTTACGTACTCTCCGTAAACGGTGGTTGTGTCCCTTCCATCAAGGTCGGTAAAAGCCAGGTCGTGTCACGCACTTGACCAATGTAATCCGCCATCTTGAGTCTCTTGCTCGGCGGGAATTCAAATTTTACGTGCATTTAAACGGGAGACATAGGTAAAAGGAAACACGGTTTTCTCACAACGTAATCAATGCAGGGAAGTGAAAGTTTTGTTATAGATAGTTAATAAAATGAAACTTTATGATACGTCTGTATTTTGAGTCTATGGTCCACGGTTCGACTCTGGAAAAATTGTCAACTCACGGGAAAAATAAATTTCGCACTGCAGCGCTCTGGATGCATGGGTTGTAAGGCACCATGTCTTACTTCCTTATTTAGGAAGTCTGATACATGAAATTTTCTATGGTTATAGAAAATTATAATATACTTGCGAACACGGGCAGTTTTTGACACTGAAGACCTCGGTTCGACTCTGGAAAAATTGTCAACCCACGCGACAAAAATGTCTTACTTCAGCGCTCCGGGTGCATAGGTACAAGGAACAATGTTTTATTCCTTTATTTACGAAGTTAGATTCATGAAATCATCCAAGATTATAGAAAATTATAGTTTACTTAATAATACGGCCGGTTTTTTAGTCTGACGACCTCGATTTGACTCTGGAAAAATTTACAAGCCAAGCGAAATAAAATACGCTCTACAGCGCTCCGTGTGTATAGGTACAAGGAACCATGTCTCACTTCCTTAATTAGGAAGTCAGGTGCATGATATTTTCCATGGTCATAGGAAATTATAGTATACTTGATAATACGGGCGGATTTTGACCCTGAAGACCTCGGTACGACTCTGGAAAAATTCCCAACCCACGCGACAAAATTTTTCTTACTTCAGCGTTCCGAGTGCATAGGTACAAGGAACCATGTTTTATTCCCTTATTTATCAAGTTAAATTCATGAAATCTTCCAAAAAGATAGGGAATTATAGTCTACTTGATAATGCGGGTGGCATTTTACCCTAAAGACCTCGGTTCGACTCTGAAAAAATTTCCAACCCACGCGACAAACATTTTCTTACTTCAGCGCTCCGGGTGAATAGGTACAAGGAACCATGTTTTATTCCCTTATTTATGAAGTTAGATTCATGAAAAATTCCAAAGTGATAGTAAATTATAGTATACTTGATAATACGGGCAGATATTTAGTCTGAGGACCTTGATTTGATTTTTTTTAAATGCCCAAATCAAGCGAAAAAAAATTCGTTCTACAGCGCTCCGTGTGTATAGATACAAGGAACCATGTCTCACTTCCTTAATTAGGAAGTCAGGTGCATGACATTTTACACGGTCGTAGGGAATTATAGTATACTTCATAATACGGGCGGTTTTTGACCCTGAGGACCTCGGTTTGACTCTGAAAAAATCCCCAACCCACGCGAAAAAAAATTTCGCCCTACAGCGCACCGGGTGCATAGGTATAAGGAACCATGTCTCATTTCCATATTTAGGAACTCAGGTGCATGAAATTTTTACATGGTCGTATGGAATTATAGTATACTTCATAATACGGGTGGTTTTTGACCCTGAGAATCTCGGTTCGACTCTGAAAAAATCCCCAACCCACGCGAAAAAAAAATTTCGCCCTACAGCGCACCGGGTGCATAGGTAAAAGGAACCATGTCTCATTTCCATATTTAGGAACTCAGGTGCATGAAATTTTTACATGGTCGCATGGAATTATAGTATACTTCATAATACGGGCGGTTGTTTAGTCTCAGGGCCTTGTTTCAACCCTGAAAAAATGTCCAACTCACGCGACAAAACATTCCTATCATAGTGCTCTGTGTGAATAGTTTCTAATGTATCTAGATTTTTCTACTTTATTTTGAAAGTAAGGTGCATGAAATTTTCCATGGCCATAGGCAATTATACACTTTGCTCTACCGCATAGGTTCTAGGATTCACTAATTACTTTCTTTTTCCGGATTGATTACTAATATATTAGGGTTTCAGCATAGATATAATAATAATAGGGTAGTAGGTAGAAATAGTAGAAGGAAAACGAAATATTCTCACTCCGTTTTTCGTGGAATTGGAGCAATGCGGAGCACTGCAACACACAATTTTTTGAAATTAATTCACATGCCCTATGCTAACACCATGTAAACAACAGACAGGCGGGAACCAAGATGGGAGCGTGTCACGACCTGGCTTTTACCGACCTTGCCTTCCATAAGCTTTCCCTTCCGCCATCTTTTAACCACTTCCCGTAAACGGCTCGCGTCTCACGTTAGCGTTCATTGTGTCCCGCCCTTAAGCAATCCAAACTGCCACCTATTGGAATTACTATATGAAACCGAGAATCAGTATTCCAAATTCTGACTGTATTCCAAAACCTGAAAAAAGTGGTTCAGTTCTCAGACTCAAGTAGGGTTCTTACTTTTAAAAATAACCTGTGCGCATCCCTCTTCAGCTATTGTCATTGCAGTAAAATTCAGCGGTAAAATTTACAAATTAATTCATTTACTTAAATTCTTTTTACTCCTGGTCTCGTGCTCATCAAAAACTAGCATCAGTTGAGTATAATACCTCGCATTTCTACGAGCAATATTCCATTCAAAAAAACGTGAGGCGACCGCGGCGGGCATCTTTTAACTTTGCGATTCAATTTGAATTGGGGCTCATCTAATAGGCTGTATAGCGATCCTTGGGACTCTTAATAAGGTCTCGTTATACCAACGTAGCAACCGAGTCGATTTTGAATCAGGGTCATGACTTGAGTAGCTAGCTCTCTGGAATATGGGACTGAATTTTAGCTGGACCACTTGCAGATAAGTTTTGGACCCTCCCGCTAATATCACCCCCTAACTGACCTACATCTCCAAGAAGGCTGAAGTATTCATCAATCGCGTACACATTTTTACCAGCAAAAGGGGAGTTAGGTAAGGCACAGAAATGCCAGCGGATCAGTAAAATTATCCAACCATATTAGACCTGTTAAGGAATCAAATGGTAATCATAATGCACTCAAATTTAAAATAATCACACACAGAAATCGACTCGAGTTGTCTTGGTTCCTTAGTTTTGGACTACCAACGTAGGGATCTATTTCAATTGAATAACAGGATATATTTTGGAATGCGAATGTTATTTTAAAATGACATTTGTTATGTACAAAGTTATGAAATAGATCGGTCTTTTGAAGGAAATAGAGTGGAAAAAAATCTATTAAATGTAAAAATGAATCACATAAAATTAAAAGAATGCTATTTGTCTGGTTTGATATTCTCAGGCTTCACTTTTTGGAACCATACCAATTACCATACTTGGAAAGCTGATGCATTCCACAGAGTGTTCTCAGTCCACCGTCGCAGGTTTCAGTTAAGTATGGAAAATCCGTTATGAAAAGTTATGATAATTGGTTATAATGAGTTGAAATCTTGGTCCTAACTTAAAAAAAAACTTTATCCAGAACATGAATAAGTAAAATATTTTAGAGTAACATACCTGGCGAATTGATATCGTTTAAGAGCTCTCGTGTTTTCTACCAGGTCCAAGGGCATGATTTCTTCCGACAAGTAGTGTTATCCGCCATCCTTCAAGATTGCTCTGAATATGATGGCAAACTACATCCTCGAAATGTTGGCAGATGTCAACCCTTGGCCCCGATGGGAAACACGATAAATCTTCCTATTAAGTCACATTATCTCGATACACCCCCTCCTCCTAGTTTGGCTTGGGTATAAATGTAAAAGAGATAGTCTGTTTCATTTTCTAGAAATTGTCATAGAGTGGCGAAACTATGGTCAGTAGTGGAGTTATAGATGAACGTGTGGAAATTAATGTTTGTTGATTATTTTTAATCCAAGTTACTATTTGCTTTAAAGCTCATTCAATCATAATAACCCTCATTTTGGTTGTTTACGCGGACTATTGGCAAATGTCATGCTGTTTATTTACCCGGCCCACATCGCTCTTCCCTATTACAGCAGAGTCCTTTCACTTCGGGCTCTCCACTCCCAAAAACTCCACTTTTCCTCCAGACCGTCTCTCGTTCCTTCTTACCACCTCCAACAGCTTTATTCCCCCCTCGTCCTGCTCCATCCTTAGTCTTTCTTTCCTTTTCCATCATACTCCCCCGTTCTCTTTCCCCCGAGTCTTCCCCTTCCCACCAACCCCCGCTCCGCGTCCCGTATCCCGACAAGAGAGGAGCGAAATCCGCTTAAAGCAAGCGCAATTTTCCGCATCCCCTGGCAAAGGATGCGCCCACCAGCCAGAAACTCCCTCCCCCAAAACGGTGCGTCTGTCTCTGGGACCTGGTCTAGTCCTTCCTCGCGCTCATGGCACAGAGGAAGACCGGCTGGAAAGAGGGACTGCGCTGCTGTATGTAAATGTAACCATTCCCCCAACCCAATACTATACTCCCAACGGGTACTTCCTCATCCCATCTCCCCCTCTGTCTCATTCAACCGAACAAAACTCCTATTCCGCGCGGTATTTAAAATGATTGAAGCTTCTGTCTCTCAACTCATGCATTCGCCCGCCTTGCTCCGACCGGAAGCGTTTTGGAGAGGGTAGGTATATCTGTGTGGGCGAGAGCCTTGTGTTGAGGGGTCGGGCGTGTTTGATGAGTCCGTGCGATAGCCTCTGGTGTCCTCAATTTCCGCAGAATACGTTTTCCTCCCGTGTTATTCCTTGCCTTTTTCACCTTCACTTCTCTCCGACACTCTCTCCTCTCGCTGTGTTTACTCGTCTCTAAAGGTTACTCATGTCCTTTTGAAGTGACCATTTTAGCTTTCGGCTATTTGAAGCTCCGAATACTATCTGTTGAAAAATTCTGTCTCCCCATTTTGAAGGCATGTGTCTCAAAAGACCGCTCATTTGATTTACAAATAAATTACATTATTTTTAAGCTCGTTTATTCTCTGGCGTGCAACTTTTTTTGGAGTAAATGATAATGTCAATGTGCGCTTGTTAAACTTAATTCCAGTTCATATTTCTGGTTCACGGTCGTTACGATGTTTAGCAATAAAAAGGATTTTAGCATTTGAATTTCTTTCAATATGTCGTGAGATGGGACTCATAATAAGCGCACTGTGTTATTATAACACGGTACTTAATTTATTTTTAGTTATTGACAAAAATGTACTGCTGTGTTTCAAATTCGTTTTGCGTGTTTATCGACATTGCCGTTTGGACCAATTTCCTGAAGAAGAACTATGAAATTTTGCATTACTCTTAAAAAAAGTAAAGTGGCACTACAAATCGCAGGGCATTCAAATATACTCGTCCGCTTTATCGCAACAAGCCGTGAATGCGTCAATAGGGTGGTTTCCTATTATCTTTTTATTGCTTTAATCGAAAGATTATTACTCCTGGAGTACGTATTTCACTCTTTTCGATTTTTAAATGACAACATCTATTTTTCGCGATTAAATGAAAAGTGAAAATTTTCAAGCGCACGAAAACGCGACGCTTAAGTATGAATGCCGGGAAATATCTGCGTACGTCGTATTTCTGGTTCCCCCTCCCGCCCGGTGAGGTGACCTTGAGGCGAGGCTAAGCGCTGATACGTCGCAGGATGCTAGCGGATAGCTGAGTACCTTGCTGGATGGTAGCGCTTGGCTTAAAAAAGGTTTATTAATACCTTATCAAACGAAGAAAACTTTCCGAACTTAGCCAGTTTTAAAAGGTGATTATTAAGACATGTTTCCCTGAGCTCTGTGCCTCATGCATGCATTGGTAACCTCAGATGATGTATAACTCCTATCCTCTCGTGTAGAAACTAGGTCCCTGTGACGTCATGCGGAGTGGAATTGCATGGGCGCCAATCTGGCCTTTTTCAAATGAGGATAAAATTTGACCCTTGCCATTCGTCTAAACCGGTATTTCAAAAACCAAATAATTTGTGTATTATGAATACACTAATGGTGGGTAACGAATCGCAATCAATGCCTTTCGTTTTCTTTGATGAAGGAAACTACCCTATTTTGACTGATATCCAAAAAAGAAGGCTAAATTTTGTTAGTTAGCGCCCACTGTCATTACTCTCTATGTATAAAAGTATTTTCAACACTTTTAGTAAAGGCAGAAATTACTTGAGCTTTAATATGATACACTTTATTTGGAAATTGGAAAATTTTAAGCGGTCTCAGTGATGTATGACTTTTAACAGCGGCGGCAGAACTTTCCAATGGAGAGTAATTCGGAGCTTGTGTGGCTTTGCATACCAATTATAAAAGAAAATATAAGTGAGATTTGATAAACTTTATTTTCAAAATCAATTTGGCTGTCTTTAAGATGTTAGACTACAAACTCGAGGGACAAAATTTAGCAATAGATAGTTAGTCAAAAAGCATGAGAAGGATAGGTTATTTCTTGTTTTTCTTTTTCTGTGGACTCAAAACTTTATATCAGAAAATGTGGCTATGGAAAGAAGGAATTGTCTAAAATTAGGATTTTAGGGAAATGGTACTTCATTCTTACGATACTAATCCACTTAACCTCCTTCGTTTGTGGATTTTAATCGCTTCCACTCTTACATCGACTATCAATGTGTATTAATTTGGCCGAGGTCATTTGAACTTCTAAGTAAATGGACTGCTAAAGATGTTAGCTAAAGGAGAGGAAGTAATATACGATTAATCCATACAAAGTCACATTATAATTGTAAATTATGGGTTCTCACGCCTTTATTGTTTTATGTTGCCCAGGTAAAGGCTATTGCATATAATGAAGCACCGGGTTATTGTAAGATTAGAGCTATTGTTTCTGAGAAAAGTAAATTTGGTATATATTGCCATATTTCATGAAAATGTAAAGATTGCCCTATAAAAAAATGGCGTGGCCACCCACATTAGTTCTACCTGCCATACTCCTTCCCTTTTGCTTCCATGACTTCGGGCCATTTCTCAGATATATCCCCTATTTACTCACAATCTGCCCTCCATTGAGTCGGTACTTCCTCCTCCTTTTCTTTCGTCATATTCCCCCGAGATATCCTCCATTCCTTTCCGATTCTTTTCAACCAATGCCACCCTTTCATCCGAATGTCAAACCCACGAATTTCTTTCGCAATGGTCTTCATCCCGTGTCATCTTCTCGTCGAGGGCATCTGAGGTCTCTGCTAGTCATGGACTGACCTGGGCAGGAAGTAACGATAGCAAACTGCGGGCTTAGAGCTTGCGGATCTCATCCACAGAGAGTAGCGGTGTGATGTCGTATATGCATCTTATCATACAAGCAATATACGTCTCGTATATTGCTTGTTGCTATCGCCAATAATTCAACTTGCTGCTCCTTCTCTGGAATCACGAGAATGACATTCAACATTAGTTTCCATTGCATGATAGAGATTTTATAAGGTACGGACATGATTTTAATAATGGAAATTTATTTATTTACTGTTAATATTTTTAGGATGAAATGCCACGCATACATTAAGAATGCGAATTAAAAGTGAACTTATAACAAATTAAAACAAAAAATAAGCTAATTAAAATTTGAAATCAAACAAAAAAGTCGATTACCTCAATCGCAGTATTTAGCAAATTATGAAATCGTTTATGCGATAAATGAGATGATTTCAAGGGCCAGTTTTATAAAGACTAGTTAGCGTTAACCGGAACATCATTCTCTCGTAATCTTAACTTGAAGGTATTTTAAAGTTAAAGTAGTGAGAATGAGTCCAGGATAACGGTTAGTTTAACAGGTGACTTCAAGTGGAAGATTTGAAATGAACTGAAATTGGACTGAAATTTTTATGCTCCGAAAAAACTTAACTAGACATTATAACACCGGCCCATGGGGCCAGGTAATCGAGAGTCAAATTTTTAATTGAAAGCAAAAAACGGATCAATATCAGTCGGTAGAGAATATATAAGGTCAGAAAGTCGGCAGAATAGAGAGTGCATTATTAATGATTGCCTGGGTATAGGGTAGTTTCCTTTATCAAAGAAAACGAAATGCATTGATTGCGATTCCTTACCCACCATTAGTGTATTTATAACATATGAATTATTTGATTTTTGAAATCCCAGTTTAGACGAATAGCAACGGTCAATTTTAACCTTATTTTAAAAAGGCCACCACCACCAAGGAAACCACCCTATTGGCATGTGGAGTAAGGAGGTCGAACGGGTGTGGCGAGAAGGTACTCTAATATTGAAGAAGGATGATGAAGGATTTAATTTTGCTAAATTTATTGGTGGCAAAGGAATCGTGGCAGATTGGTGGACAGAAAGCTTGGATGCTTATTGAAGGGTCTTTATTGCTATCAATGTGAAATGTCCTTCTCTGCTAAGAGTAATCTTGTCTTACACATGCGTACACATACAGGAATGAAGCCTAATTAATGCTCTCAATGTGAAAAGTCCTTCTCTGCTAAGAGTAATCTTGTCTTATAGATGCGTACACACACAGGAGTGAAGCCTTATAATTGCTATAAATGTGAAAAGTCCTTCTCTGCTAAGAGTAATCTTGTCCTAAACATGCGTACACATACAGAAATGAAGCGTTATTATTGCTATCAATGTGAAAAGTCCTTCTCTGCTACGAGTAATCTTGTCTTAAACATGCGTACACATACAGGAATGAAGCCTTATAATTGCTATCAATGTGAAAAGTCCTTTTTTGTTAAGAGTAATCTTGTCTTACACATGCGTACACATACAGGAATGAAGCCTAATTAATGCTCTCAATGTGAAAAGTCCTCTGCTAAGAGTAATCTTGTCTTATAGATGCGTACACACACAGGAATGAAGCCTTATAATTGCTATCAATGTGAAAAGTCCTTCTCTGCTAAGAGTAATCTTGTCCTACACATGCGTACATATACAGGAATGAAGCCTAATTAACCCTCCGTCAGTCGCGTCACGTTTTGGAACGCTGTTTGCCGCTCGGCGTTTCACAGACGCCATTTTGGAATGATTAAACAAAATGCACGAAAGGAGAAATAACTGTTTTAACTAAAATAGGTCATTCAATGAATACTTGATATTATAATGGACAGCAAATTTATGCATAATAATGATGGAGATATTTGTATTAATTAAAAACTGAATACTTTGACGACTTTTTGCTACTGAATACTACTTATTTTGACGTTTCTTACAGTTTTTCTTTCATCGTAATTATATCAGCACGTTTAACCTGTACAGTTAATGCAAGCATATATTTCACAGTTTCACGGCACGGAAGTTGCTAATGTCCTAACAAATATTTTCTATTGCAGGGCGAATAATTGATTTTGGAGACATTTTATTCTGATAGCACGTTCAGTTGAACTTCGACCAAAATATCTCCTATCACATTTGAAAGTTATTATTCAATACTATCACAAAATTGTCATGCGAATGCTCATGGTTAATGTGATGCATCTACATCAATGCAATAAGCCACCATAAACGTATGTAGGAGAGGAGAAAACAGTGTATTTAGCACCAAATAATGTGAGAACCATAGTGAACTCTTCACAATAATAGTTTTATTCAGGTGCCAAATCGATTATAATAAAAAATTCATAGCAATAAGACGTATAACCTAGATTTAATGATTTATATAATTGTTACTTTATATTATAAACGTATATAAATTTTTGATGAATATCAAGAAGCTATTAGCTTGTAACTTACTGTAACTTTAGTTGCCACGTGGCGTCTACCAGACTCCAAAATCATCAAAATATCAAAATTAATTCCATAAATCTGGCAAAACATACGATCATATTGGTGACTATTTCAGAATCATATAATAATAGTATACAAGGAATATGAGCTTCCTCACTATGAAAATACGTTGTGGGCTAAGGGAAGAAAATGGCCTGGCATCTGATAGACGCCACATGACCAACAGAGTTATAGTCTATTCCCTTTATGTCTGCGGGTGAGCTTTCGTGAGAGCCCGGACACTCTCGGATGGTTTCGCTGATAGGGGAGGGGTTGTACCGAGAGAGAGAGGAGGAGCGAACATAGTGTTGCCAAATGTACATAGCCGCCCTACTTTGTCACTGAAAACGTGTGAGTCATAGGTGGCCACAGGTATTTTGGTCCCGGCGCCGATACGAAATACCTACTCATTTGGAAGGCATTGGGGATAATCCTTTCATAGAAGCCCATGACATTGTCAGCTACCGCGATGAATGAGGCACCGTTGGTGGAAGGCATACTTTGTCGCATACAAGGAGAACGCGTGATGTTTGGCAACACTGCTCCACGAGCAGATTCACGATGTTCACTCGGAGGTGGTCTGAGAGCGACTCACTGAGGCCACGCATACCGTTTGCTGATTGGCAAAGGCAAGGTCACATGTCGAGAAACTTTCCCTCCCCTCATCTCCACTTGCTTTGGCCACACCAGCTCACCAGCATAGTTAAAATGAACGGAATATAATTCAAATCCCGAGTGAAGTTTTCGGTTGAGATGGGGTCGTTGTTGTGGCTAGACTTCCTACCCCGTGGGCCAGGGTTCATATCCCAGGGGTGGCGGAGAAAGAAATTTGAAGACAACTCGATTCCTCCTCGATTGAATGGCACTTAAAGACCGTACAGCATCTGTCAGATGGGCCTTTAAGTCGTGGTCCCCTTGATGCCTTTAGTTAAGAGCCCGGTAAAGCCAACGCCGGGTTTTCCCCTGCCCTTCCTTTCATACTCTTCCCTAATAGCAAAAATTAACTCAGCTGTTGATCACCTCCTCCACACACCACACCATATTGAGTCAGATTTTGGACATTCCCAGAGTAAATACTCGAAGTCATGGGTGGCGTGTGGCTTCCTTTGGGGCTCACGTCGAAATTAATACTCGGGTTTTAATTACTGATTGAGTAGTTAATAGTACAATAACCTTTACGAAGAGATGAAATACTTTTGAAATATTTTTCGCGGCATTTTTCGATTTTTGATGTGTGTTTATATCACCTATGACACATAACATTTTTATGGAGAATTGTATAAGTAAAGAGAGAAGAGTTTACATGAGAATTACTACTTATAGGCTCTGATACAACACTAATTACCTCTTAAGAGTGAGGCAGCTCTGTATGTGTTGTAATTGATGACAGATGATTTGAAAAACAGAATTTTGTGCGAAAAAAATATAATGGAAGTGGAGCTTGTAAATTTTGAGTACACATTTAATAAAATGGTACCCACTCGCAACTAGGTCGAGCTTTTAAGGTATCATTTTCGTTCATGTATTAGTCGAGATATTTTTACTGCATTAATTGGTTCATTTTTCTGCCATTCCTTAACTTTACATCTCTCATCGTATTTTATGCTTTGTTTTACCAACTGAAATACTTTTTCGCTTTCAAAAAACGAAAATTTTACCTAAGGGAATTAGATTATTTGTATGGGTTTAATAAAGTTTTGCATGTGGTATTTACTCTCTGATTGTTAGAAGGAGCACTTTTTGAAGCTGATATAATAAATCCTCAGTGAAAGATTAGGGAGAAGTGGCATCAGCTCGTCCAAAGTTGAAGTACTTTCATTATATTTTTATGCATACAATAAGTTTGGGTTCTTTTTGCAAACACATATTTTTTCGATCGACCTATCCATTTACAAAATATGCTACCCAATTTCGAAATATTTTGGATTTAGTTTCTTTGTGTCTCTCTTTACGGAGCAGATTAAGTGAGACAAGAATTCAAAACTTCGACCTTATTAATTTTTAAGTGCTTTTCTTCAATACCACTCCTCACATAACTATTCAACCGCAAACAAGTGGCCAAGTGTGTCTGTGGGAATATGTATCAGCGTAATTTTTGCCTTTTCAAATCATCTCCCGCAGCATTTTCGTTAAAAAGTTTTGCATTCCTTTGCCCTCTTTTCCAAACAATAGTGTTTATCTCCACGCCTGAAGAGTATAACAGGAACATTTTCCGATTCCTATGGCGCTTTCAAGTCGAGATATCAAGTGAGGATCGCCGGGGTGAGGAAATTTTCTCGTGGAGCAGTAGTTGATATCTCCTGGCCAGCGGTATACGCTAGAGGGACATGGTATGGAGTGGAAGGCTGTATAAAATATAAGCAGCGATCGAAGTAAGTGAGTGGTCCATCTCGAATTTGAGGGCTGGGATGAAGAAATCGTACAAAAAAATAAAAGAAACCCAACGGTGGAAGATCTCCAATGCTCGGTGCTTCAGGGAGAATTTTTTTTCAGGAGCGGAAAGGAGTGAAGTCTGTTAAGGGGGAGGTAGAGGCATTGAGAAGATAAGGGAACAGGGTAAGGGGTTAGAGGAGAGAAGCATCTTGAGCCTATGGAGGAAGGGGACAGCTGTATTGATTGGAGTGTGCTTCTGACAGTTGGACATTGGGCAGTATCGTAAGGAGCCACCAAGTCCTTTTGCCGTGAGGATTTCCACATTTTTTTCTTCTCCTAACGGACCCTCGTGTACTTCCATTCTATAAAAGGCGGGGAAGGACATTTGTGGAGCTTTTTTTCTCCTTCTCCGTCGAAGGAATCGGGAGAAAGATGGTGGGGGGCTGGATATTGGAAGAGTAAGATGGTGGACGGGGCTGGAATAAGTGGTTAAGATGTGGGAGCATGGGAAGATGAGAAGTATATCTAAAAATGGGGTCGGCAGGGAAGGATTTGTGAAGAATGAGCGTTTTGGCTGAGAGTAAAAACTCTGATTTCTCCCTGTCCATGAGCCATTGTCGTCGATCGTGACGTCGGTTGACCTGAAGCTGCTCCAGACTTCGAAACTAGGCCTATGATAGGACATAGATAGAGAAAGAAAGGATACGGAACAGCGAAATCAATGTATGTAAAAATATAAGCATTGGCGACTGCCACGAGGTTATTGAAAATTGAAATCCCTTCAGATTGATATATAACTCGTATAAAAGTTAGGATGTTGACTATAATATACATAAAGGCCACGAGTGAAACTCTGATTCCTCTAAATCTATGAACCATTGTTGCTTACAATAATAATATTAGATGTCTATATTCGGGCGAGGTTGAGACCAATAAGTTCCATCTTCCACCTGACGCCTCGATAGCGTCAGTGCAAACATATTTAAAAACTGTAAGTAAACGATTAAAATACAAAAAAATACAATATAAACTATTTGTGAATTGTCTAAAAAGGTAAACAAGTATATGTGGAAAATTATTATTATTATTTTTTTCTTCTTCTATTCTTGACCTAGTTTAATACATTTTATAATATTTATTGGAGTTTAGGTCAATGTAAAACAAGTTA
The DNA here is from genome assembly GCF_921293095.1 of Ischnura elegans. Lineage (NCBI taxonomy): Eukaryota > Metazoa > Arthropoda > Insecta > Odonata > Coenagrionidae > Ischnura > Ischnura elegans. The sequence goes on from NC_060252.1 coordinate 10,678,222, forward strand.
TTGCCAACGTTCTTTCATAGCCCTGAGGATGATTTAAAATAAATCGAAACGTTGGCTATAACTTGTTGACCTATTGACCTAAACTCCAAGAAATATTATAAAATATGTGTGGAAATTTTGGGCATGAAAACAGATTTCTGTGTCTGGGAAAACATAAGGATAAAGGAATTGTATCCTTCAGCAAAAACAACCACTTCAGGAAAAAGCTCACCCAAGAAGGGCGTGGAAAACCTCCGAAAACCTACTCGTGAAAACTATTGTCATGTTACATGCAATTTACAGCATAATAAATGAGGTATTATAATAATTAAGGCATAAAATATAACATCTATATAAACATTCAGTGATAAATATCACTTGGTCGTTGGCGCTGCTCAGTGTCATGTGTATATACCAGCTAGTTGTGAAGTGAAAAGTACTTTGTGTGGCCTCTTCTTAAAATATGCCAAAGATGACGAGTTCTTATTTGAAAGTTTAAGATTATTCCATTCCTTACATGCAGTAACGGTTAAGTATTTGTTGTAAACGACATTTCGGTGATGAGGTACAACAAGATTGTGATTACCTCATGTATTTGTCATGTCGACAGTGTCAAGACTCCTAAACTCGCATGATAGGTAAGGAAGTGTTTTTGTGTTTAGAATTTGATACATGATAAAAAGAGTATGCAACCGGCTTCGAGAGTGGAGTTTTAGCTATGAATGCTTCTTAATATAATCAGTTATAAAAGTTTTAAGTTAAAGGTGAACCAAATGCATCTATTCATGGAACATTGAAGCTTAAAACTTAGTTCTAGAGAAAATTTATGGTAGGCTGTGTCAGAATAGTCCAATAGGTATTATAAAATTAAATACTAATTGCATTTCAAGTGATGTAGGGATGTCATATATAAATTTTAAGAGGGGATAAAGTGATTGATTAACAGACTTAGTGATTTTATTCACATGTAATGCCCAAAAGAGATTTTGATGAATAATTAATCATAAGTTTATGTCTTTATCGCAAAAAGGAATCAGATGATCGGCGATACGTAAATTTGGCCTCTGCCCTTCGCTAAAATTAATATTACCAAAGGTAACCAATTTATATTTTTTGGGATTTATTAGGAAATGTGCATAGAAAGTTGTTATTGCACCATTCTTGGACGTAAGCTAAGTTACCATTGATATACCTCAAGCTATTGCTTAAATTCTTGACTGTGGAATGTAAATAGATTTGTTGGACGTCTGCATTAAGGTGATACTTGTAATTTTGTCCTGACGAGCAGTCATTAATGTAAAGTGATAATAGAAGTGGACCGAGGATGGATCCATGTGAGGTTCGTCTAGTAATTTGGACCCAAGGGGTTCCAAATGATTTGCAATTACTTTTTTTACATTAAATATGAAGTCAATGAAGGATCACGGAAGTGTAAATTCTTCACTAATTTTTACCTGTGTTTTCCCGCTTAAAGTTTAGGCAAAATATAAACAAAAAATAAATAGAACGCTACCTCAAAATCAATAAAATTGATTTACAGTCTACCTAATCTATTACTCGCAGAAAATCTATTAAGTTAAATTTAATGTGCGTTAGGAGTACGAGTGAAATCTCTGATGAAAAGCACTTCCTGAATTAGCAAATTAACCAAAATTCTAATGACGTCACTGGCTCAAGAAAAGTGGGCGGTAACTTTAGCGTTTCCTTATTGCACTCTTATGTGAGAATTGGTGAATGTGAAAGATTCTTTTTTGGTGATACATGTCATCCCTTTTTATCTACCGACTTTTGTTCATGATTTTCGATTACGGGTCTATCCGAACGACCCCAGTGTTCGAAAAACACAAATGAAGGAACGCAGATATGAGGTTTGTTGCAGTAGTATGGTCTCAATTCAGAAGATGTTGAAGCGTCTTTTTTCTTAAAAGCGTACCGAGGGAATAATCTGAACCAGCATATAGCAATATGTCTTACAGAAAAATCATTTCTCGTTGGCTAAAAATTCATATGAACATGAAACCGAGGAATTTCTCCTTACATGTCCTTTGAAAACCGTTTTAAACAATTAGATGTAATTTCGTGTAATTGAAAGGATGCGAATAGTATTTGACGGATGCCCCGAGTATTAGTTTATTATTAGTAAAGTTACACATTTACACTGTGACAAATACAATTCTGCCTGAATTTTTGCTACTTTTGGCTTAAATTTTGCTCAAAAATGTAAATTTTCAATAATGCTTTGTTTATGAATCTTTCGTATTATTTTAGCGATTTTACCAATTGCTAAAGTTATGTAAATGGAAGGTATATATAATATTTATGCATTTTTAAACCTGAGGTTGTCAATTTTCGTCCTAATTGAATGTCTAATATCCTGTCCCTATTTGGTGTGATTTTAAACATTAATCGCAATGTCTGTGATAAAAATGCATCTTTTACTTTCGCTACTGATACTCTATGTAACATGAAAATGAAACAGGATAATATGTTTTAAACACTGCTCCCTGCATATTAATATGATCGAAGTAGTTGTATACTGTTAACAAAATAAATTGCTCCTTAACCTATTATTATTATATTTATAATACATAAAAATATATTACTAATTTGTGTATTTTTTACTTCAGAATCCTAGACTAATTGGTTTCTGGAACAGACCAAGCTTCTTGGAAACGTGGAATTGGATGTAAAGTTATCATCATCAACATTTTTGTAAGTTTCTTCCCCTGTTTATTTTTTCCATATTTCATGCTATAGTGTTTTATTCACTTGGGTTTTACCTAAGGGTTTTTGAAACGGTACTCGCCTTAAAATGTCTCATTCATGCCGTACAATCTTACGTTGAGCTCTGAATACAAAGTGAAAGTCGAAACTCGCTTCTTGAATTTTTCGTCTAGGTTAAACAGTTACCCTGCAGCCACAGTTGCAGCACTGTAAAACAAAATATTTAGCTTCGTCTACAGGAATTAATTTTGAATGTATAATATAATAGTTATGGACAGCAGTGTGAATAAAATGCAAATCCATTATGGCCAGCCTGCTCATGGCGATGCAGTTATATCAAAGTGTATGACGTATCAGTTTAATATGTCGCCATTTTTTATCCTAGTTCCTCCAGCTGTTTTCTGATTAATTAAGAATATATATTCTATAACATTTAAAGCCAAGTCCTTCCACCATAACAAGCAAAACTATGCGTTATCCAGTTGGATCGTATATAGAATATTGTCTTGGAATAACAAATTTGATTTATTTTTAACAAAATTTACCGGAAGGATATTGAACAGAATATATTAATTTTTCAATACTACGGAAAATTTTTGGAAAACATCATGGCATATCGGTATTGAGATTCATTTTCAGAGTACTCATAGATATTACTTGATTTTGTGATAGGGATAGAGGAAAACCATTACTCGAGACATAATATTCAGATTTTCGCCGCTATAAAAACTATGAAATATTTAAATTCTTCTTTTCATTATATTACCCCCACTCTGCATTCAACACCAGCGAGACAGACGTCCTACAACTCATTGGAGTTACCTGAGAGCAGGTGCTGTCACTAAGGCTTTCATATCTTCAAGACAGCTCAAGATGAGGCTTCCGGGCTGCAATCATCTGCTGTGTTTTTTCATTTCAGTTTGTCTCTGCGATATTTGTGTCGAAAAGGACTTGGCTTGCACCATTTGCACCATCATTGTTATGAAAATGAGGATCACAAGGCAATGTTGAGAGAATAAATTCTGGAGGAAAATGAATGCATTAGGTAGACCTCCCGTTGAACACGCTTTAGCAATTGAAATACATTTATTGAGATTTTCATTTAATAAATTAATATATGCAACACATATCGAGGTACACATGAATATTTTTACTATATGAAATGCATTGAATTGAGTCAGTATCTAACTAAGTATTTAAGCTTTTTAAGCGTTTTTAGGCTTAAATATATTATTTTCTCAGTATTTGTCATTTTATGTCCAATGCTTTTGGCAAATTTTTCTTCTTATTTCCTTTTTTCAATTACTTTCACATTTATTAATTCCTATGAGCCACTGCTCATCTTTCGCATAGAAAATTAGAGGCAGCTAATTACAGGCTGTGTGCATATGTGTTTTCTGCGTTTTTGACTAATGTTTAATTGGGATAATTTTATTCAGATGGGCCATTCGTTTTGCAACGTGCTCGAATTAGAGTATAACAATATAATCTGTAATCCTAACCAAAGCAAGATTTTTTTCTGTGAAATTTTCACATTAAACTAAAGAAATCAATACGTATTGTGTACAGATAATACAGTTGGCGACTTTTAGTTGATCTTGCTTTGAATGCAGGGCAAAGTGAATTAGTACTCGTTTATGAAAGGTCAGAAATTCAAGTACTATTGAGGGTACCTTCAAAAACTTTTCAGAAATGACTGGTTTGAGGTTCTCTCTATTATTGCCATCACGACGACTTCATTCTTGTCGTATGAAATGTCCTTAAAGGGGATTTATTCTGCATATCCTAATGATAATGACCGCATTTGAAACAGCGATGGGTATTCGAATGAATCGTTTATTGAGTAATTAATTTTCCAAAGCAACAACGATGAATAAAAACAATCCTCATGGATCAGACCAGGAAATGAGTCGTTACTTACTTGCTTTAAGCTAACACCTATTGAACTTGCAAACAATGCCCGTATCTTACTGAATTTAAGACGTCATCTGAATTTGATTTCACTCACTCCCCTGGTGTATTTCCAATGCATCATGGTATTTCTTGACTTAATTTAAATACCAAATTACTCAAAAGTAACTCCCAAGGCCGTGGCTGTAAATTCGCCTCACGCTGTCTTGTCTTGTTGAGATGGCGGTGAATCTTCACTTGCCGTTTGCCTTCGCATTAAACTACCACCGCTGAAGTGAGCGAGATTACCCGCTCCACACTTCCTGTGGCACCGGACCTCCTCAGATCACGTGACCAGTAACCGTTGCTCCACCTTATAAAGCGACCGATTTAGTCCAGCAGATGGATTTATTATGGCCTCCAAAGAATAAGGTATCGTCCTTAAAGGGTGAGCGACCGAAGGCAACAAGTTATGGCTGTACTCTGTGCTATTTCTGATCTAAAGAGATTGCTAGTACTGCATATTGTGCACAGGAGCTCAAAAACCTAAAATTACTTCTCCCGTAAAAGGAATTTTAAGGGCAAGGGCGTTGAGAGCGTATTTTTAAACCATTTCTCCGCTTTGGCATGTGAGGAATTACACGCTCGTAATTTAAAATCGAAGAAATGACTACGGTTGATTTGGTTTTTAAGTTTTGTATTTCATGAATGCACAGCTGTAACCAAATGCAAAATCTTAAATACACATGATTTAAGATAGTTAATGGGAAAATATCTGTTGAGTGCAGCGAACCATAAAAATATCATTGTCTAAATCAATTATTTCTCAAGTTTTCATTTTTTTACATTTTTTTCTTCCAGTGTTTTCTGAAAAATCATTATGTCTAGAGTGGCAAAAATAGCTCAGATTGCTTATAGTGTAGCATAATATTGCTTTATCTGTAAAAAATGCTTAATGATTTTCCTTTTTTTATGTAGTATAAATGATATTAAGCATCAGCGTTTGCGAGGAAGATTGTCTTGAAAGTTTTTATGCACACTGCTAATCGACAACAAATAAGTTGAAAAGCGGAAGGGATCTTATTAGCAACTCCACTTCTTTCATTTCGCTGATTTTTGGATTGTGTAACTCTGATTTCGTGCTCAAGCAGTCTAATATATGTTAAATGAATACCCAAGTGATTTCATCATTTATATAACCTATCTAGACTAGGAGATCTTAAATGAAAATGAGTAACGATTCACTTAGTTAATTAAGTAAGCTATAATATCCGCCGTATTTTAAAAATAAAAATACTTTGTTACATTCCACACTTTATTTCAAATGGTGTATACAAATTTACATTGCAAATTAAGAGTGGAATGTAACAAAATATATTACTTTCAACACGAAAAATTTCCACAAAGTAACGCCGGAGACAGTGTCTTACACCCGCGGTATTTATTTAACTTCAAAATATTATTTGATCTTCTCTCCAAAATGTACATTGTTGTTATAATTTTTTATTATACCTTACTCTATGTATTTATACATAAAATTAAGACATCCTTGTCGGGATTGCATTTAATTATGCATAATATGGAGCCCTTCCACCAAGTACAAGCTTCATTTCGATTTAATTACATTATGACTTGCTATTCGTTTCATCAAGTTATTATTTTTATAATTTTTTCTCCAATATTCCTTTTTATGTGGCAATCAAAATGCAACATTGTGATGAGTAACAGTTGTAAGTCCAGGAATATAGTTATTTTATCTCCATTTGAAATTTTTCCCTTAGTACCCTGCGGAGAACAATTGAATAAATACAAAACCATATAATTTTCAGCCCTTCATGTCGAGCTGATCCTTTTCAAAGATCCTTTTGATGTAAAAAAAAACAACTTGGGATTGGTGGACGCATTTTTTGTGATTTTTTTATATAACTAATAAAACTTTTGAAATTAAGCTTTCATTCTCTGGGAGCAAGAGTTTAATTCCTATGAATGGTAAAAAATACTCCGTCATGGTCGTACTCATCCGTTATCTCTGAAAATGCCACCGCGCGGATTATATATGCTCGCTTAGCTTTTACTCGCTCGGATTGAGCGCGGCAATTGTTTCTTCGCTTCACGGTAGAATGAGTGTGCATGGGAGAGGTGGAGGAAGCAAGTATAATTCCCTCCGCGCGACTCTTCTGGAGGTAGATAGCGTCAAAAGGTTGGATGTGGGCAGAGGCCGGGACACCGCTCAGCGTCAAGCGAATTCCCCGCCGCCACTTTCGCGAAAATCGACCACGTTCGTCACCCGCTTCGTTCGAGAATCTTGTGTGCGCACTATTTTAAGCCTATTTTACGTACAATAAAACTCGCTTATTACAAATTTCAGGGTGGCATCGTTCTGTTTTGCTATAAACGGGACTTAATGTGCAAAATGAAGAATTTTGCCCTATACATCCAGGGTCGGTTTAAAAGCGGTGAGTGAAGTTTACGGCCGCGTAGGGTGTGGAGCAAAAGGGGGCGCCTAAGCGATGGTTTTTAAGTCCTAAAAACTTATTGATTAATTACATAGTGGTTTAAAAGGGAGAGTGAAATTGGGTCAATGTTCATTTTTTAGTTGTATTATATAAGAATTAATGTATTTAATGGATTATTACGGAGGCTTCCGCGGTGAGTTGATTGGTGATAGTTTTCCGGGTTCATTCCGTGTTGATTCTTAAATCATCGATTTTTCTGAGTAACAGTCGTAACTCCAAAACCCAATATGACCAGGGCAGAGAGAGAGAGCCTGTGAACTCAGAAAAATCGAGTATTTAAGAATCAACGCGGAATGAACCCGGAAAACTATCACCTATTTCATGGATTGTTTGAAATTGGTTTATTGGGACAATGTTAAATTCATAGTAGTATGATATTAGAATTAGTGTATTATTTTTACTATGGGTGTCTATTCTGTTTCTAAACTTTGTATTAGATAGATAGAAACTTGGTATGTACACATTTGTTATTCATGTACATCTAATGCTGCCACCAGGCAATAGTCTACTTGCAGCAATGTATTTCTTAAAAAAAATAGAAAAAAGAAAGAAAAAAAATCACATTCAATACGTAAGAGCATGCTCGTTAAAGATTCTGCTGATGTTGAGTCTCGAACCTTATTCCTAAGTTATTTGTATTTATTTTAAAATGTATCCAGGGATAATCCCTGCTACCCCAGATTATTTTTGAGGACGGGGGCCAGAATGTTGTTCGCCTACTCTAGAAAAATGTCTAGAACCTGCCCTGTACACATCACAGGATTGTCAGCTAAATATTCCGTAAATCGTCTTCATTTTAGCTAACAGATCCGTAGCATTTAACCATCGTCTCATTTGTACTATCAAATGGCGATAATAGAAAGCATTTTAAGGTTACAGTGGAACTATAGGTGATTTCCACACGTGAGATAAGTTGATGATATGGTAAAGGACGGTTAAATTGCGAAGATGGCCGTACTTTCTTAATAAAGGAGGAAACATTTCTTTTACTATATTATGAGTATAATGTGGTATAGGAGTCCGAATCTCCTATTTGAAATGTTTTTGATATTTCCTTTGATTGCCGTTTATTATTCGTAATTATCACCATCTTTAGTTACGTTTCCTTTTTATTTTTATAAATGTTTCGTCAGAATTATCCCCCCTTTTCATCCCAAATTACTATTATTATTACGGAGGCTTACGCGTTGAGTTGATTGGTGATAGTTTTCCGGGTTCATTCCGTGTTGATTCTTAAATCATCGATTTTTCTAAGCTCTTGTAAAGGAATGAAGCTCTTGTCATCTCTTCCTTAACCTATAAAAGCTGTGTCTTTAGAGAAATTTTGACCATCCATTACTTATACTCAATTATTTTGTGTAGGGACAGAGCAGTGTGTGGTATTTTGATGCCAGCTACTCCGTTTCTTATCAAGCAACATATTTGGGTTTCCAAGCGCTAAAACCTTCTCGATGTATTTCTCCTCTTGAAGCTATTGTTAATGCTTCGTCTCTACTTCGGCAGAAACCACCAGGGTCTATTATCATCCCTATTAGTTTTCGCAAGCATAGAATGCACGTACCTTCATCGGGATCTCTTGTAGCCTTCTTTGGTGTTGCTGCACACCAGTATCCCTTTGAGTAGTACCTGTGTTTATCTCCAGGTGCAAATAATTTTAAACATTTTCTATAGTAGGTACGTGGAGTTAACCTCTGTTTTGAATGTTAAACAATAGATATTTTCGAAAAAAAGTTACTCGCAGGAGCCGTCCAATTTTTTTATCGTTCTGGGATAGACTTCAAGGCATCTGAACTGTGCAATTACAATATATAACTTATGAGTGTTTGGTGGGTGCATCATAAAGACTTATAAATGCTATACATTGCTTAAATTTATCAATTGTTCGCATCTTATCCAAATTATTTTTATCACTGTTTAAAAGGCACGCTTAGGCATCTAATGATATATTGTTCCCATTTTCTGAGACAAATACCTCAGTCATGATGCTGCATGTGTTTATGCTTAACTCCTAATTTAGCTTTGCCATAATTGCATCTTTTGACACCGATTTTACACGAATAATCTAAGTTAGACAATTAATCTCCGTGAAACGGCACCTCATTATGCACAGTTCATGCAAGCATCATTTTCCTATGGCGATAAATCACAGTCCAATCTAAATCCATTTCCCTTCATCGCGCCTCCTAATCAGGCGGCCAGACAGCAGCGGCCCTCGGTGTCTCTCTCTCCATCCTCGCAAGCAAGCCCTCGTTCGGCGCGGCGACATTTTATGCGTAGTTAGCCGCCCCATTCTACTCGCGATCGCTTGCATGATTTATTCCGCCAGAGGGCGTGGCGAACGGGCAGAGTAATGGGGGACCCATTGGCGGAAAACGGGGCTTGATAGCTTGAGAATTGGAGCGGGAGATTGGCCCCGCGTGAACTGCTGTTACGTGCATGTGGGAGTCGATGGGTGTTAGGGGAATGGTAATGCAGATGGGGACATGTGCCCTCGTGGGTAGGAGGGCGAAACCACCGCAGACTTCTCTCCTGTCTCTTGGATGTGAGGTTCTTCGGTCTTCAGCGTGCTGTATCTGCCTCTTGGATCTGTGGATATCGACGATGAACCCGTTGAAAGCTGTTGCGATTTTTGCCATACTAATAGGGTAGTTTCATTCATCAAAGAAAACGAAATGCATTGATTGCGATTCCTTACCCACCATTAGTGTATTCATAATATACAAATTATTTGGTTTTAGAAATCTCAGTTTAGACCAATGATAACGGTCAGTTTTAACCTCATTTGAAAAAGGCCAGATTGGCGCCCATGCGATACCACTCCACGTGACGTCACAGGAACCTAGTTTCTATACGAGTAGATAGGAGTTTTACATTGTTTGACACTACTAATGCATGCATGAGGCACAGAGCTCAGGGAAACATCTCTTAATAATCACACGTTAAAAATACTTAAGCTCCCAAAGTTTCCTTCGTTTGATAGGGGAATAATAATCCTTATTTAAGCCAAGCGCTACCTGCTAGCAGGGTACTCAGCTACCTGCTAGCATCCTGCGTCGTATCAGCGCTCAAGCCTCGCCCCAAGGTCACCTCACACGTCGACAGCTGGAATCAGAAATACGTCACACGGACATTTCCCATCATTACTACTTAGCCGTCGCGTTTTCGCGCGCTTGAAATGTATCACTTTTCGTTTAATCGCGAAAAATGGATTTCGTCATTGCGTGATAGAGCGTGAAATGCGTACTCCAGGAGTCATAATCTTTCGATATAGGCAATGAAAAAATAATTATTACCCTATTAATTAGTTATTAAGATGCTGAGATTACCGGTACATTACAGATACAGGCCTTCACCATTATTTAATTGTAGTAAAAGTATTTTGTTTTATCCTTTGCGAGTCTTAAAAATTGCGATTCAGTATTCCAAAAAATTATTCATTCAATAGAAAGTGTAACTATACATTAGTTTTTAGATAACTTGTCGCCTGACATGTACCTTCGCCCCTTGTATCACTTTGGGTTAAATGATAAGAAGGGACCCTGAAGCCGGAATGTCTCAATGCTGAAAGCGAATGACAGTTATTGGTACATGTCTGCGTGAGCTACGAACCCAAGACCTTTGTGCGGCAATTCGGCGCTCTACCCACCGCGGTTATCCAAACCTCGTGGAAGATTGTATTCTACGCATTTTCATAGCATGTCGCGTCGTGTCAGGATTTATGTAGCGCAATATCGCACGGCCCACCGCGCCGCGTCGCTGTGTGGGATATCACTTAGGACTGTTCAAGTTGTCAGACTTGGGGTTTTGAGGCAGTGGGCAGGGCGGTGTCCGGCACGCACTCAACCCTAAATGGTCTTAGCAGTCAGTAGTCCCTTTGGCACGACTCTCCTGACTGCACCCTTTGCTGCCCTCCCTTGCCCTTTCGTTCCCTGCTCCCCTGCATCACGAGTGGGAGACATGGCAGGGTATGTTCGTGGGTGGAATAGGGAACCTGGAGCTGGACGATCGCTGTGCGGAGTCAGAAGTGAGGTACCCAACTTTGGGGGGGGAGGGTTTGATGGGTCAGGCGGGGGGCGAAAGGAGGAAATTTCAATGCTTCGCCGCTGAATGGGAGGTGAGGTAAAATTTGCCTCACCGACGTTTCTACCACCCCCCTCACCGACGTTTCTACCACCCCCCACACCGACCTCCTCCTTCCCCTTCCCTCCATCTACTTCCTCCTCCACCCCTGGACGGACACTGGGAGGAATGAGGGACGGTCACATTCGAACCCAAATGGCCAACGCAACGGTCCCTTCCGCGTTTGAGTAATTTTCAGGATCCAGTTCTCTCTCTTTCTTTTTTTATTAATGTTCTGCCTCGATTCTTTTCCCTCCCATCTCTTCGTCAAAACCTGCTCTCCTCTTCCCTTACGTCCAATCTCCGACGTCACCCTTGCGGAATAATTCCCTTTCATTGCCCTTTAGCGCCGGTTCCATTGAAATTTTTGCCATCTGTCATTTCTCAGCTCACGCCACCAGTTTGGCTACCTCGTTCCCTCGCTCTTCCTTTATATTCTCCTAATTGTTCCTTTCGTGTCCGTTTATCTCAATGCTTAGGTGTAGGCGAGTCATCTCTCCCTAGCCTACGTAGAATACCAATTCGGCCGTATGCGCAAGTGTAGCCAGTTTTAGAGATGATAGTGTTTATTAAGAAATTTGGTATCATTACTGTCACTCCTACGGAACTGATTTACTTTGACATCGATATATTCAATACAAATTTTAAGTCATTAAAATTCATAAAAATTCGAAATTTCCTTCGAATAAACCTCATATTAAGCCATTTTCATTGAAGCATAATTTTTTATAACAAGCCGTTAATTAAATGCATAGGAAATTTTGATCGACACAGTTATAATATTGTTCGTTTTTGGCACTGGAGGAATCTCATTCTACTTCGGTTTAGAATGTTGGCACTCTTTTAAAAATAGGGAAATGAATTATTCTAGCATATGTGAACAATATTTAATAATTGGGAAGAGGCCATTCGGGACTCCTTACATTGAATTTTTGTGTTCATAGTGTAAGAATGTTTGAAATTATTTTAATTTGTCATTTTTCGCTAGAAAGATAATCCACTCTTACAATTAGTACTCATATAAATTCGAATATTCATTTGTTATTTCCATGCATTTTTTAAAGTTTCGTCCATTAGATGCGGCTGTTCTGCTATTTCGTACCAGATTATTTGCTATTATTTCCAGGCCTAAAGTAGGCAAATATTATTCGGCAGTGATGCAAAAAGGAAAACAATTCATGAATATTTGTACAAAATTTATGCTAATTCATTTATTTTAAGCATGAAATGCAATATTGAGGCCTGTGGCTGAACTCAGAGCAGGTTTTTAAGCGCAAGAAGGTAGGAATGGATACAGAAATTTTGAACTCTGTCAATGCGATTTCCTTCATATTTGAGACTGTGAAGGAATTCATCGATAAAAAGCAGACGATGTAAAACTTTCCCGGCGAAGCAGCGATGCCCCTCACCACTTTTCCTTGTGACCCACCAAAAGTCGGAAAACTATACTGAACTCAAAATTGTGCTGAATTTCATCAGAGTAGTTAGGGGTAGGGTTTGGGCGCCAATTAGTTTTCGAGCACTGGACGTTCAACTGAAATCCGATTGGATTAAGAATCGAATTTCTAATTGTAAACTATTCCTGTTAATTATATTAATAAGTAATTTTGATTGATACCGTAATAATTTTTTTTTTGGTTTCGGAGTTTGCTTAAATAAATATCTTTTGAACTGTGATCATAATTGAAATACCTTCTTAACCACTGTCAACTTGCACTCGGTCATCCCTCTTAGTTAGCCGTGAGTACCACCAATGTAAGTATGTTTTGTCCTCTAATTTACACATATACATTCATATTTGTAAGGAAAATGCATAGTGAACAACTAAATTTCAAAGGTAATGATTGTACTGCGCTTGATAACGTGTTAGTTGGCTAATAGATGTCACACCTATTAGTTTTTTAGGCACCGCGTAATTTTTGGTCCCTTCCCTGCAATTACTTGCAGTTCTTTGAATGGATCAGTCTTGCATTAATGGTGTATTTGATCTTTGTTATTAAAAGAATACTTACCTATTATATATATTTTCGTGCAATTTATAGCAAACATGTAAATATTTGTTGCTCAGCTAATTATTTTGACATCCGATAATATATATTAGGCCATCATTGGTAACAAATTAATGTAATTATAGCTTCAGATATCAAATCTATGAAGTCCTGAACATTCCTACACTTTGAAACTGAGCATCTGATAAATGTTTCTTACGAATGTTACAATCGAAAATAGCAATTATTGGAAAAAGGTAAATGGGTGTATCGTAGTGTTATTCAATGATCGTTAAGGTTGTTCATAGGATGCTGGTACAAATAGCCTCGAAGGAGGTGCATTACCTTCAATTTCATTATGGATTATTTAGATAGGGATTATTTCATCTGCTGAGAACAAGTGGCGCATCGGTTATAATTTCCTTAGCTCTTGACTGTAGGCTTATTGGTCAAAATTCGCACACTTTTGGAAAGTTATTGTGATAGATTATTTGCTTCAACTTCTACTGGATCTGTTATCGTATGACATGGCCCTGACAGAAGGCTATTCGGATGGATTTTATGGGCGTGATATCACTTACAAAAATGTTTCTTGTTCGATTTGCTATCGATATTCCAACTTTTCCTGTCATTCTTGAAATAACTCGTCAAATGAAATCGTCTTAGTTTTGTGACATACATATATCAGATTTGCTTATTTCAAAAATGGTGAAATTGTTGGTAAAACGATCAATTTTGGGCTCAGTTTGATAGTGAATAGTAACTTGAGGTAGACTTTTGCTGAAGCGACAGTACGGATTTGGTCAAAATGACTTGATTTGGTTGGCAGTGTTTCGGCCAACTTCTACGTCAACGTTTCTTTAAAAGTGGCCTAAAGGATCGGTCCTACGAGAGGAAGCAAAGATTCAAATTTCACAACTATCTACTTGATAACTTCTAAACCGACTACGACCGGAAAATGGTCTTCAAAAGGACCGCTAAGGTCAAGAAGATGCACTCACCGCCATCTGAAGAACGCCAGGCCACAGATGAGGGAGAATTGACCAAACCTGCGGCACGGCTTACAATTCCATTCATAGCAGGAGTGTCAGAATGCATTCCTAGGATACTAAGGAAGCATGACGTGGTCACAAGGTTCAATTGCGTGACCAAGATACAAAACATTGTACCTGGATTAAAAGATCGTATCCCGCAGGCACTATGCGAATGTGTTGGTGAAACGTGCCGAGGAATGGAGACAAGGATGAAGGAGCATGTGAGAGCCACCGATAAAACACAACTGCACCTGTCACCCAATGCAGAACATGTTTGGAGTGAGGCCGGCCATAACATTGAATTCGAAAAAGCGAAGATAGTGGCAAAAGAGAGTCGCTACTACCCAAGGCAAATCAGGGAAGCAATTGAAATTCACAAAACACAAAATATTAATAGGGACAATGGTTACTCAATCAGCAACGTGTGGAAGAGAGTACTGACCAATCAGCGCACAGGGGGAGATCGTCCAGTGCTATATAAGACGGCAAAAAATCAAAACTCCTCGCCTTCGACCTGAAGACGAAAACAGGATGGCTTTCGAAACTGTTGTCAACCACAAACGACAAACGCGGCTGGAGAACCCGAAAATTAGCAGTCATCGTGAACAGCGCCGCGGAAACCTACGCACGAATTTGATAACTACTAAATTACACTTTTTTCTCGATAGGAGACTCTCAGCCTTTTTCCCTTCAACACCGATTCTTAAGCGACGGCAGCTGAAACGGCATTTGATCCTGTATATGCGAGTCAATCACACCTTGCAATAGTCGACTGCAGGGACGGATTTGGTGGTCGTCACCAGAAGAGCAGAAATTGGTAACCATCGCTTGGCAGTACTTTCACTTTGACTCCTTCCTTCCGCTGTCTCCCTCCCTGCAAGCCAAACCCCATTCACTTTCACCCCTTACCAATTTTCTACCCCCTTCCCTTAAAAAAAAAAACCAACCCCCCGACCACAACCCGCCCTTCAAAACCTCCCCCCCCCCCCCACATCCTCTGCCAAAAATTTGCCCCCTTTTCAAAAGAGAGAAGCAGACAGGGTGACATGGAACGGATGGGAGGAGGGGAGGCAGTGGGAGGGGGCGGGGGAATCCATCGGTTAATTTGTCTCGCATTGTTCCGCTCCGTAATTGTCACCTGGGAAATGCCAGGTTGGCGGAAAAAGCGGCCGTTCTGGCGTTTGGAGTGGGCGGGAACGGATGAGGGGGTTAAGGGGATGGCTGTATCTTCCTGGTATGGGGGTGCAGGGTGTGCTTGGAAGTGGTGCCATGGGGCTGGCAGCCGCTTTACGGTATAGCATTGTGGGTGGCGGGATGGATGTGCTATGAAATCGGAGCTGGGAGCGTAGAAGGGTTGTGTGGTGAAGACGGACTGTGGGTTAGGAGGTATGGGTCTGGTTGGGGTCCACGCGAGGTGGCTATGGTAGGGGCTGAGGAAACTGAGATCGTAAGTTACGGTTACTTTCTTTCAAATCGATTGTTGACGGGTTTAATTTGTGGAAATTCATCGATAGTAATGAGATAGAAAATCTGTAGTAATTTCCCACGCTAGTTTATTCGCTCAAACGTTATCTACGCTTACACTTCACTTGTAGGAGCTGTCAAACTAGACAAGAGCTGAATATAAGGATTAAATCTCTAGGAATTGTGAGATGAAGTGCTCCAACATCCGTAAGGTATTCTACATGTCCGTTTTACACCGACTCGGGTACTACTGTATTGGTTTGCGGGGATAGATTAATATTCACAGGGACCAAACGCAGCCTCTCAACCGGCAAGCCTTGACAATGCATCACTAACACGCACGTGCACACAAAGAAACAGGCTAAAAATGTCAGGAAGAAAAGCTCAGGAAGAGCGGGTCAAGATCTATAACGAGACAAGATAGGCGTGAATAGCGCTATTTTGGCCTTCAAGAGGCCCTTTTTAACTCGAGGTGGTATCTTCACAACAACACAACATTATCTCTTCAACTATGTGCAATTTTAGCTTTTATAAATTGGTCAAATACTTGTGAGTCATTTCCCATTCCATGATATTAGCGGATCTGGATCACTCTGGAAGAGCGATCGGAAACCGGAAGCCGAGTGAAACCACCAAGAGGACTGCATACAGGAGGCCCAATTCCATCCCGAAGAAGGCTGATTTCGGTTACCACTTCGGTCGTATATCAATTGGTTTTCAAAAATGTCCGCGGTCATCAGGACAATACGATCAACTTTTTTTCCAATATGTTGCAGTGTAATGTATGTCATTGTGAGGAATAGGAGTGAAATGTTATAATTTGATGCATCACATCATCACGGATACAAATATCGCTTCACATCCCTAATCACTCATGATTTCCCCGTGTAACTCGGGTCACTTTTTCCGTCAGCGACGTGAGTGGCGAGTTTTGTAAATCCATTTAAATACGCGGTGGGTGGGTGATCACATTAAGAGGCCGACTTGAGGATCCTCTTGTGTAATATTCGCGACAAAAACGCTTGAGGAAGAATCGTCGAGTACAATCATATAATCGCCCTGTCACCCGAGAAAGAGTGCCTCACTTTTATCAGCACCTCAAAACGGTCCTACTAATTATTGATTTGATCGAAGCGAATTTGTGAGCGCACCCCCAAGTAGCTGCCGAGTCGCCCGAATCCGTCCACTTCCCGCGGTTGACCGCGTACTACTCGAGGCGTGTGAACGGCCGATTACAGCCTTACTCGATGATTTCGAATCTTGAGTGTACGCATGCGATACCACCGACAGCCAAGTGAAAAAAAAGTTGTAAGATACAAACAATTGCAGTAATTTTCCTCATACTTTCTCCGATACAGCGATTTCATGTAAACGTTGAAATCGGTTGAGAGAAAAAAATAACGTGAAAAATAGCTACAACTTTTTCTGTCTTATTACAATGAATTTCCACAAAAAAACTCGACAAAAATCGACCTGAAGATGGCGAGTTTGGGAGATACTTGGCAAGGTCAATGGCCGTATGTCATCCCGTAAAAAAACGTTAGAACCAAACATAGCCTATCAATCGGCAAACCTTGGCAATCAATAACTAACACGCATGTACACACAAAGACACAGGTTAAGAATGCCTGGAGAAAAAGCTCAAGAGGAGCGCGCCAAGGTATTAATGAGGCAATACAGGTGCGAATAGCGCTAGTAAAATAGAGTCTTCTATTGAAAATGACCCATCCTCATTCATAAATAGCGTTATTAAGCGAACCAATATATTATTAAATCAACCAGTTATCCCTTGAAAACCATAAATGTATTGACACCATTCAAAACATATGCTTAGTTGGACGATCTACTCAAGAAATTTACTGCGATAAATTTGCTCAGGTTAAATTCAAGCCCCTACACTTGACTCCAGGACTACAATCATGCCTACAACTAGTAAGAAATGCAAAACTACCCGCGTATGTGTGAAATCCGTTAAAATTATTGACTGTGGTGGTTTTAGCGAAAGCTTTTAAGTCACCCTTTCGAGAGATCGTGTATCAGTTTTCGAAATGAAGATATTTTGACAGGGCAGGAAGTTGGGGAAGGCGGGATTTGTGGGTGGTTGAATCGTGTGGGTGGCTGAAGACCGAGAGAATTGTGGGATATTAATTCGTCACGGCAGTGGAATCATGAAATGGCTCCAGATAAAAAGAGGAAAGGAAAAGGAAAGACTTGATCTCCCGTGAAACCATCTTCTGTGGGGTGAGCAGAAAAAAAAGAAAAAGAAATGAATTTCGCCTCTCAGCCGATCCAGAGATTTGCTCCGTTCCCCTTTCTTTCCTCGTTCGTGATTTGTATTCCAATTGCCTCCAATTGGTATAAGGCATAAAATTTGATCGCGGACTCAAGGGAGACGTAAGGCGCTTTCACCTGTATTTCGGGAATGGAAAGGGGATTCTTTTAGCACTTATTTTTTCATCAATTCCGCTGATAAGGTTTCCATTTTGAACCCTGGAAATGTTCAGGAGGGGTTTCGTATTTTATGTTGCAGTGTTGAATGTCCAATTGGGAATTTAACGAACCCTTTTTTCGTAGTGTGCCACAATCTAGCTGATACAAGTTAACCTTTTTCCGAAATTGAATTCATTATGTTGCGTTTACTTTCATTAAAAAGAACTGGGTGCTTCTTAGTAGCGGGAAACAGCAACTCGGAGGGAATTGGTTTGTGTGGTGACTTGTGCGTTGGTCTTTAGCCATTTGGATCCCGGTTCGAACCCGGCGGCGGCAGAGAATTTTCAAGAATGCTCGATTCCTACTTAGGTACTTTGCGGAAGGCACTAGAAGCACAGAACTCCGTCAGATAGGACGTTAAAACGTGGTTCCTTAGGCACCTTTCCAGGAAATTGAGCAACGATAATGCATTCCTACACTCTGCTGCATTCTGCTGCACTCCCACATTCCTACTGCATCCTACTTCAAAGCTTCCACTTTCTTTGAAGAACTGAGGAGGATTCAACCAACTAAAAATTTTAGGCAGCACTTTACTTTCAAGGATTTGATGGAAACATACCATCCAGTCAAACGGTGGAGATTAACGAGGAAAGTAATTAAGTTACCAGAGATATTTAGTTCCCTCATGTTTTTCTTACATATCTGATATTCATTATCTGCTCATAATGCTTAGTTTGTGGTCATCGTTGAAGGGAGTTTCAATAAACTTTCCCTTCAATATATCTCATCAGCATAGAATAACGGGTCTAAATCCAGTGACTGGTTCGATAAATTTACCCAATTAGTTTATTTGGTATTTTATATTGCTATCTCGCGTGCTACAATGAAAAATTAGCTCTCTTTTAACAGGGGTGATTACCTTTGAAAAGCGCTTTTATTTCAAGAAGTTTACTCGAGGCATATGTGTATCGTAATGGACACCGTGACTCCAAGCACCGAGCCCAAATTTTAAAATATCTGTGTAACGCTTTCCGTACGACCGTAACAGCTATTGACGAATCGCGAAGCTTTATTTGGTATTATGGTTATATTTGTATGAAGCTTATGTTTATGGATTAATTCTTTCTAAGCTAGATCACATTTGCTCGCTGAACATTCAAGGTGCGGCCGGACGAGTTCAAAATAGCACCTCTCTTTTACTAGCCTATCTGCCATAAATATTTCTAATTTGTTTTCCTCACCACTAGTTCAGAGCTATCGTAAACTCTTAGATATTTTAATTTATCTGTTGATAACCGTCTTCTATTGAGAATGATCCATCTTCATTCATTGACAGCGTTATTCGGCGAGCCATTATAGTATTCAATCAACTGGTTATCAATGGTCATTCTCTGGCAACCATCAATGTATTGTATTGACACCATTCAAAACATTTAAATAGTTGTACGATCTACTCAAGAAATGTACCGCAGTAAATTTGCTCAGATTAAGTTCAAGCCTCCAGACATGAACGTACCTAGTTTAAATCCGATGATACAATTTCAAAGTCATCGTGATCTCTATTTTCGCGATAGATGGCAGCGTCGTCAGTAAATAATGGTATTCTACTACTGCATTGAAAGCAGAAGTCATTTAAATATGCCTTTGATCAAAAGAGGGCTTTTTTGTGTGGCATAATATGTCACTTTAATTACATTAATTTTAATCCTTCAAGAACTATTTTTCCTTGCGATTACTTTGAAAGTCGCGTATCCAGTTTACTGGTGTTTCTTTTAATACGTATGAATGTAATTTTGAGAAATTATTTTGTCAGTACTGTGCAGAGAGCTTTCTTAATATCAAGGAATGATGCATCATCTTGTCTCATCGATTAACTAGCTGTGAGAAGGTCGTGAAGAAAGAGCGAGAGCTATGCTTCGTATAATACCTTTCGAAATTCATGTAGGGGATTAAGATGTCCAGGAAATTCATTATGCTACTGACAAGGATATGCGCGAGAATCTTCCCTTTAATCGATGTTAGTGAAATTGATAGTAATTTCCCTTGCTCTCACGTGTTTCCCTTAAAATATCGATAAAAATCTTCCATTTTCAACCTCACTCATTTTTTTTTACTTCGAATTATTTCTTACTTTTTGAATTATTCGTGTGGTTATGTTTGCCTTTTTTTTAGCAAACTGAAGTATTATCCTCGCGGATAGTCGACTTTTCCTGATACATCGTTTAGGCTGTTTAAGAGGTAATAGTTTGTACTAGTTTGCATATCATGAAAACATTTTAAATTGCTCAAATTTCCTTGGTACCCTGGGAAAAGCGGAGGCGGCCGATGATTTAATGGGAAATTTTCATCTACTGATTTACTGATTACATATTTTTAGCCACCGTCACAGCCTAGGGGATTGCAAAGATTAACCATCGCTGATCTATGAACATCCAATCTCTCTTTGGGAATAAAAAGTAAAAATTAAAATACTATCGTCGAAATATTTGTGGGAAAGTTGGGCGGGCCATTTGGGAAATTTATTCACGGTCGAAGGGAAATTTCAAATTGGGATACAATTAAATAAAACTGAACAAAATGTGATCGCTCTGGACGCTAACATTTTTATCTCGGCCGCAATAACTTACCCGCGTTCGATCTAAATAATTTTTTTAACGCTGAATCCCCCGGTTTTTCTTCCTGCTCTCTGTACCTTTCTCTCTTTTTTTTCGCTTTCACTCCTCTCTCCACAAAGGATTTAAACAATTCAAAATATCTCGTTTACAACATTTCACGCGCGGACAAATGAGCATCTACGCGCGAAATGATAAATTGCGCTTATATCTGTGGGAATCTCTCTCTCTCCCTGGGCTGGTCCCCACCCACCGCTATACGTACACTACCCCTCCTACCCTCAAGCGCGCTTAAACTGGACCGAACCGTGTGGGTGTGGGTGGGGTGATATTTTTTCTAACCCCTGAGAGAGCGAGTATGATAGCGAGAGAGAACAAGATAGATAGAGAGAGAGAATACGCTCTAAAGAATGTGGTGGTATCGTTGCAAAGCAGGGTCGTGTGTTATCGCGATAAATCGAATGCGATATTGTTCGTATATCACCTCTTGCCTTTGATCTTATAGTCGTTAGTCTTTGGGATGGGCTTCGAGGAAATTTTTATCGTGATATTCGGAATAATGTCAAAATTGTGTGAGTTGAAAGGGTACCTATATGGATTACCAATCAGAATAAATACTATCATGATACTCTGCGCTGATAATCATTTATTTTATGAAATATTGCAGTTGTACTCATTTCAAGTTAAAACGGCGGCAATATGCGCCTTAAAAGTACATTTTGTCATAATTAAATCAGTTATATTAAATTATTTTGAGCTAATCACCGAACTTATTGCTTTGATATTTAATCAAGCAATAACTGTTAATAAAGCTTTGATTTATTTGGATTTAAATTCTCAAAGTTGCATATTTGACTATGCATTAATGCCAGTTACTATTTCCTAATTTCATACTTAGATATTTTATTTCTTTTATCCGTCTCGTCATTAATGGCATGTTTACAGATTCAGAGCGAGGTTTCCCTAGAAAAGCCTTGAGATATGAACGTCAAAATGCGAATCATTCGGTGAATAATACCTAATCCGTTAAAAACATGAAAAAGTGGCTCAAGGATTAGTCGGCGGTAATTTGACCAAACATTGTAGTGATCGGCTATTATAGCATTTTTATCATGAAGAAATTCTGCGTCATCGTACCAGTAAAATTGTTAATTCATTTTTTTAATTAAATCTACATTATTTATTAATTAATCACTCACAGGCTAAAAGTAAAAAGTCAACAGGGTTGCAAGAGAAAACGAACTTGGCCTTATTTCCTTATCAATTGTCTTCCAAAATATCGCAAGATGATGTCATATTATTGACATAACCTCTCAAAATTAAATTATCTTTCTAATGGCTTGCAAAAAACGTAATGTGGGGATTTTTGAAGTTTTATACGAAGTTATGAATAAGTTCTTGATGCGCCATTATACATTTAACGCAAACTTTATAACGTCTATAGTATCGCAGTCAGTGATCAGGCGAGATAGGGCGTAACACCACTGCTGGTGGATATGTCTTCCTTCTTTCTATGCCCATGTAATCCCTTTCTACCTTACATAGCCGAGTACACGCCTGGCATCCATCAGTCCCCTGAGTTCTTAATATCCTCACCTGCGCTCGCTGCGATGGAAAATTCTTCAAACCATGCGTCAGCCATCGTGTAGGTTAAATAAATTTGAGCAAAATGGGCTGAAATCGAATTATAAGTATGCTACTTAAAGCCAATTAAATTAGGAATTAATATATTCAAAACTGGTTTTTCGGTTGTCCAGGCAACCATTATTGGGGAGGAATATGCGGATGAAGTGGCAAGGCATATTCTCCTCCATGATGGTAGTTACCTAGCCAAAGGAAAAATCTGTTTCGGAGATATGTGTTGTTAATTTAATTGGTTTTTATAAATTCAATTCTAATTTTCATCGGGTAGATTATGCAAGGAAATAATTGCGAGGTACCTATAAAGAGAACCTGCATGTATACCTAATATGCAAAAATTCTACGGAGGAATCTCTATGGGCTTCTGGCTGAAGCCGTGGAGCTGCAACACCATGTCCAGACTTGTTGCCTTTTGGCATTGAGTGCCTGGCGGGATAAACCACCGTGATGCGAAAAAATATCCCTCACTTATAATTAGTGGAAACTTGTTGGGATGAGTCTCGTTGGTATAAAAACTATCACACAATTTTCCTCCATGTTTTTACCATTCTATTTGAGTACAACGATGAATTCACAGCATCATATTCATGTGAATATGAGTACCTATTAATTAAATTGAATAGCCAAGATTTGTCGTAAATTTGTATATTAAAGATCTGGTATAAAAAACTAATATGTTCTACCGTTGTAATCCATTTGCATTGGAAAACATTGCATATAAGGAATTGTGCATTTAATTTTGTGTCATTCGTTTTGCGCTGGCGGGTCTAATATCGTGATGCAATAATTAAATTCAAGTATCGCACGACCCAAATGGGATAGGTTTTACAAAGCCTCTTCTTTTTTTCCCGTTTATATTCCCCTATCCCTCCTCTAACCTTTCTCTATCCCTACTTTTTCGGTCAAAAACCAAAAAGGGAAAGAGACTTCGGTGCGGCGTTATTTTAATTGAACCAAGCGCCGCATGGCGCGCACTCTCCACACGAGATGGATAGCCCCTGCTTTTTCTTTTTCTGTTCTTCTTTTTTTTAATTTTATTTTCTACCTCTCCCATCGCGGATAGCTGTGTGTAAAAAAAGTAAAATAGTAGAAATTCTTCCCTGTGGGGCGGGGGTAAGGGAAAAGATGAAGGGGGGTGAGGTTTTTTTTATTTAGGCGAATGAAGGTGGCGGAGAAAGGGGAGTTATATTTTTCCAGCCTGCCAGGGATAGGGGATGGTGAGGCTAGATAGGTCCAGGGCCGGGAGTCTGACCAGCATGCGGGGAGTCAGGGGTGTCTGCTATTTTTTACCGGGCGGATTTGAGTTGGGGGGGGAGGGGGATTCAAGATTTTTTGCAGTGCCGTTGGTGTGGGTAAGTTTCCCATCAAAAGCTATCTCCCTCCCTGTTCTTTTGTATTTTTTGTTTTAGCCATACTACCCCCTCTCTCGTCCTCCGTTCCTCACACACGTCGACCCAAACCCTTCGATAATCATGCGAAACGCCAGCGCGATTGCCTGGAACAAGGCTCGTTCGATTTTACGCTTCGCAGGATCTCCTAACTGAGATGCGTCGTGCTTTGTTATTCCTCTTTCTCTCTCACTCCAAGCCCTGACTGAGAGAAATATAAAAAAAATCACAACCAATTTTTACTTTTGTTACTTTATATACTCGCTGCATCGCTTCGACGGAAATTTGCACTGTAGTGCTATTGCGGATCAGGGAGGATTTCTCTTCTATATATGGATACATGCATTATTTTTTTTATTTCCCCGGATTATTTTGTTAGGACGTCGCACGAGGGTTGGTGGGTGAGGATAAAGAATTGTGAATGGTGTGGCGAGAGGGGATATTTATCCCGGAATTAACTGTGACGGAATGGAAACAATGGACGAAGCCTGCAGTGCAGTGCGTTACGAGTTCGGATAGTGTGTGGCGGGGGGTGCGGAGGATTGAGGTCAGCCTAGATAACCTATAACGTGGCGCGAGGTTTTTCTTGCTGTGTAATCTATGTAGATGCGAGTTGGTGTTTTAAATCTACTCTTGCATATTTATGAAATCAAATGGAGTCGGGAGGAGCTCGTGTTGAATGAAGTTGTCCCTTGATTTTTTTCTTCGTGCAGTCGTTCCACACTGCCTCCGGAAAAACGCATGTCTAATAATGAGTATCAGGGTATCGTTAAATTGTTCATTGGCGGTTATCGATGAGATAAATTTGAATACAAGTATCTGCCTAGTTTACAAAATATGAAGAAATGATTTCATTGGCCTTGGTAATATCATTATTCAAATTTAAATCAATGGTTATTTTGCAGTTCGTGGGTGATGTGGGGATTGGCAATGATTTCCTTTTGATCTCACACATGTGTAACTCCTTTTATACTGTTGGTTTAGAATATAGGTCAAAAAATTTAATTTTAACTGGTGAATAATGCCTACCATCATTCTTTTTTTAATCCTAAAGACTTGTCTTCCATTCTCAAAAAACTAAACAAAACATCGATACATTCAGATTGTATTTTCTCGACCCACGGAATATTTGGTGTTAATAGAAACGGGCATATTCTGCTTGTTTAGTCTTCTGTCAGTATTTTGTCTTTCATTTTTCATTTTCCGAAACGTCGACAAATACGACTGAATCAACTAGGTGTAGATCCCGAGAAGAAATCCTGAAAATTTTTTATGTTGTTTACATGCGAGTAAAATTCTATAAGGTGAATAATATTCAACCACTGGTATTTTGTGGGGAATTTTCACAACCTATAAAATTTAACTTATAATTGTGGGTGAAATTTCCAAGTTCAGATGGTATTACCTGATGCATGATTTGCAGTTTATCCTTGAACTCGTCTTGGTAAACAAAAACGCCGGTAACTTAATATAAATATGAATCTGCCTTTCGTCCGATATAAACAAGTCATGGATTAATTTACTTATCGCCTTGATGTATTGCAATATTTATTTGGCTAAATGTTTTTACCTACTAAGTTCCTTCAATAGTATTTTTGAGGGTGTCTTATTAAAGTAACCCTTATATTCTTATCTTTTGTCTTATAAATTTGGTCTTCGTGTTAGGTGCGGTATATTTATTTCTGCCCATATGCTAGCGATACATTAACCTTGTTTTTTCTCAAGCCAAAGATTATTAGGTATTTTTTGAAGCATACATCTTGATACTTGTTCCGTCTAACTTATGGAGAAACACGATGCTAGTAAAATTAAACACTGATTTATATCATTCGTTCTGAGATAAAGGTTTATCTATTAGTTTTACATTGATTTTAGGGGGTTTTAACATTTATAGTATTTGTAAATTTATTTTAATTTGAATTGCGTGATTTTTTACCACGTATTCGGGCTCCTTCAATATTTAACATGAACCCTGACCTCTTTTTTACTATATTGCCTATGCAGTCTTCTATCTGTAATAAGTATCACTACATTGTCTCCTCATTCCTATAAAATGCCTATCTGTAACCCAATCTGTGTCCAAATCTATGCACCATCTCTGCCGCAATTGTGCGGAGTGAATTTGATGAGCGGATTTATTTGCATGTAAAGGCTATCCTTGAAAATCTACGTTCCTACAAATCCTCTGTTGAATACCCGAGATCGAATCATGTAAGTATTACAGTCAAACATCATTTTCCTACAGCTTGTAGCACACATTAACCTTGAGGATTCACTTGAACGCAAAGCCAATTTAATTTGAAATGCGCAGCTAATTAATTACATACTATCTAAGTTACCAATCACCTTCAAAATCTTGCATATTGTAAAATACGGTAGAAAAAAATGAGATAACTCCCAAAAAATCTATGAAGCTTGCGATTTTTCGAAATTTCGACCGCGTTGCGCTATAGAAAAATATAATCTGATGCCAAAAATTTTTTCCTTCATTTTTAAACAGTTACCAATAGGGCAGTTCCACGGTGTCGGACGTAGAATTTGTACAAATATTCTCATTGTTTTGTAATGTTTCATTTACTTAAAAGTATTTAAACTATTTGTGAGTTATATCAATTGCAAGACCACTATTCTAAGAACATTTTGAAATTTAACGCATTACAGAAATATGTTTATTTATCAGTGGAAAAAAATAATTTCTTTAATGTCGGACGTAAAGTGCAGTTTTACTTTATTCTTTTTCAAACTTTTATTCAAAACTCTATGATTTGTAAATGCCTATGCAAATCACAAAAATTATGATTATTAAATGGACTACAAGCTTTAAAATAGGACCAATTTCAACTTTATTGATTTAGTGGTTTTACTTCAAGAAATATTTTTCTAAGGTGTCGGACGTAGAATGTACACATATTATATGGATTTTTGAGGAAAAAAGTTGTAAACCCTTATTATATTTTTTAATTTTACGATATAGTACTTATTAAAACAGATTATTCCACAGAATTAATTGCACATCAATATTTCAACCCTAAAATTTAATTATTAATTACTTATAGCTAGCATGAACTAAATCAATCTGGTCCTATGGTACTTTTAAATTTATATAATTCAAATATATCAAACTTTCAAATAGGTTCAAATATTAATAGGGCGGAAATTTTGCTATTTAGCAAAATTTCCGTCCTATTATTAAGACTTTGAAGTGAGAATTAGACATTTTTCACATCGTCCTACGATTCAGCGCATTGTTTACTCCAACTCATGCGTCGGAAGGACTCAAAAAAGTCTTGAGGAGAACAGTCACATCAACGAACTCCACCTGTATAGACACACCACCTTGAGATTCTCAGGCATTTTCCTTTGGGGGCTCGCGGATCCCAGAGACGGATGAGGGATTACCGCAACTCACCTCACCGGAGCGTGCAGATAGGCAGGGAACGGATTCCATCCGGTGTCGCATCCCCGACTTAAAAGGTGCGAATGTCATCAGGCGAAGGAGCAAAAGCCGGTAATGAGATCACCGCCGAAGAGAGAGGGAACGGCACCAGGAATGATGAGGCGTTGGAATGCGAGCTAAAGGAGGAGGAAAAGGATAGGCAGGCTTGAATGCATATTTTTTTCCAGAAAATATCACGGAGTGGGGGTCGTTACACCCATTGGTGTACGCGGGGTGCGAGACATGGGGATGGGTTGGGAGTGGAAAAAGGGTTCAGGGTAGTGTGATGGAAAGTGGCGGAAGTAACACGGTAAACCTCGCAGGTGGATCCATATGCATGTCGCGAATGCTTGGGGAGTGCGGGACCAGGGAGCACATGGTATTCAATGGTTCGTGCCACGGCGCTAAAGCCCTTTGATTCATTCACGGGGAGACAAAAGGCAGGCACGGCGGGTTTGTTTCAGTCAGAAACTGGCAAACACAATTAGGTGGCGAAATTTTGTTATGTTAAAGTGTGCGTCATCCATTTTAACGTTGAGGGAACGGATCCGGTTAACTATGCAGCATTAGGATGAGAGGCTAGAGAAGTGTGTATTATGGGATACGACGACTCCTGAGCTGTGATTTTAGATTTCATTGGATTCTCTGAAGTGCAAGTACTATTAAAGTTATGAGAAGCAAATCTATTTTATAAATCTTTCATTTTGATAAAAAAATATTTCTCCGGAATTTTCCAAAGGAATTCCGGAATCCATATGGTAAAAAAAATTATTTTCTTTTAAATGTATCATAAAACTTTTTTCCAACGGCTAATCACCCTGAAGAGTGTATGCTCGCTTTAAACCTATCGAAGTCTGAGTTTACTATTTATTGAATTACTGTATTATTCTTCATTTGGTATACTTATGATAAGAAGTTGGAAATTTAGGTGCTAGAGTATGGAATTTGATTTCTTTTATTTCAATGTGTTTTCTTTTGCTATACAAAATGCTTCTTTAAAAAAAACTCGATCATTATCAACTGACCAAGTAAATAACAACTAACGCTGCTTGAATTATTTTATGTCCACCACAATAACTATTTCCTATGAAAAATATTGTATGCGATAAATTTCGAAGAATGATATCGGGCGTGTTCTTTACCCTCAACCACCTAGCGTGGAGCATAGAGCTCAACAATTAAATAATCGTAAATATTTCGGCGCCTCAGTTTTGCATTGGCTTGTTCCTGCTTATACCTTGTCCTCTTCACCCTCAGTGTAGTGCAACCGCTTACCGGGGTTTGAAGTGCGCGCGTCTGTCACGGATTAGTAAAAAATGCTACCTCGTGTCTGAGATACCTATGCTAGTTGGCTACGTGGTTCTTCTCAAATTATTTATTTTTCATAGTTTTATTGAAAAATGGCTGTGAATGATGATCCTATCGCGAATTACTTGGAGGACGATCGGTTAGACGACGAAAACCTACTGAACCACAAATTTCGCTGCGAATAGGGCTATATCATGTTTTTGAAGAGAGTTTTGCGACCGATTCTGAATCTGCAGAGAGAACTGCGGTGAGAAAATTATATACTTCATCATCCCACATTATTGTTTCCTCGAGTCGAGACAAATAGTTTTCATCAGAAGATAAAAATAACCTTTGTCTCTCATTCGTTGGAGACCGAAGAGGAGAATTATTTCGGTTAAATTCGCTCTCGGTATGGTATTTGGAGGAGGCGACCGACAGCTGAGGTCATTTTCGCCATGAGGGTAGGGTATGGATGGAAGAATGGAGAGAAAACCGGCGTCGGCATCAGCCGCTCTTATCGAAAGGCGCCAAGGGGGTCACGATTTAACGTCCCATCCGACGGATGGAGTGTTGCGCTTGAAATGTCCTCCACACAATACTCAGGCAGGGATCGGGCAGTCTCTGAAAATTCTCTGCCACTGCCAGGATTTGAACCCGAGCCCGCCGGGTGGGAAGCCAACAATCTAGCCACCACACCAACCCGATCCCCGAATTCTCTCTCGTTGGTCATCTATCTCACAGAATTCGCAATAAAGAACTGAAGACCATAATATAAGAGGACAAAGTATTGAAAGCAAGTTCAATTTTTTAAATAAACAGAGCTGAGCAGTTGACGCACCGCATATGGAACGTCATGAAAGTAATGTGAAAATTGCAACGTGATATACGGATCGGTATACTTCGCATACTCCATAGGAACACGACCATTCTTTCAGCATGTCCAAGAAGCAAGGATACAGAAGAAGAGTTGGCGGTTCGCAAAAATTGTTCAAAGGGTATATATAGTAAGAGCCACAAAATATAATACATCTGTTTCGAATTCAAAGCACCTATGCTCAAATAAGCTGTGTTTTCGCTGCCGTGAAAAAATCTAAATTGAGAGTTTGCAATTTTTTGATTATTTTATTTTGTTTAATATTTAATTTCCAGGTGCATTGTTCACTGAACATTAAACAAATACTACAAAATATCTAGTCAACACTCTAATTTTTTTTATCTCAAGGAGATAAAAAAATGAGATGATCGTGATCAAGCTTAAAATAATAGTTTACACTTGTTAGAGGTATAAAAAATTTAAGGTCCATTTTCATGTTCCTTAATATTTAATAAATAGTTTAATATGCTCTTAAATAGGCTTTAAACTAATTTACCAAACGCGCACATTTTATAAAATTGAATTATTTTACTGTTAGGTCTAACATGAATAATAATATGATTTCATATTTTTTTCGTGCTTACGTTTGGGATAAGATGAATAGTGTGCTATAACTGAAACAATAACCTGCAATTCTAATCTAAAGAAACAGGAGCGTTTATAAATTATTGATTCATAAAACTGTATTGTTGGGGCTTTATCATGGACTACCCAAATGCAATCCACCTTCCATTAAACAAGACCATTTAGAAATGTTTTGTTGCACTAAGTAGCCAAAATGTACCTTAATTCTATTATATGTAAGTATTTGGCATAAAAGGATCATATCAATATCTGTTTATGTTTTACTTTCATTATCAATTGACACATCTGTATTCATTTTTAGTTTCAATTTATGGAAAACTTTAATTTTATTTCCAAGTCAGATATCGTATATTTGGTTTTACTTTATCATTTAATAATCGTTTAGAGACGGAAGATTAGGAGTTATTGTCAGAATCGTGTTTTGTAGATTAATTTATAGAAAATATGGTAAAAAAATATGTAAATCAAGTATGTTGTAATTTTTCAAGTTTACACCCCTGTAGACGCAGGGTAGTTGAAGTTTATATAGTTCATGGCATTCAAAAACACTGGGGTGTTATTTGCGTTACCTTACGAGTAGGTTTCGTTGGACAAAATATTAAATTTGGCAGGAGTTCCTACCAAAATGAATGATAAATATTGCTGAGTCATGTATTATTGTACATCCTTTTTGAGAACCTGCTGGAAGATGAAGAATAAATTTTCGGACTTTATTTTGTTTATGCTTTGCAAGCTCATCTAGCATATATATGTAGATGAATAACGTGCACTTTATATATAATGTTAGAATTTGCTTGGTTGCATAATTAATTGAGAATACTAACGGCAGTTATTTAAGGCCATTTTTCTCTCCTGCTGTGTATCTTCCGTTATAACTACAGGCATTCTTGGTTTTGACTCGAAATCGAGGTTAAAAGGCAGGGCTAGGGCTGATTACTAATCACTGATCATCCATGATGCATAGTATCTTGACTTGACTCCCAAAACGTCGGCAGTTTGAAGAGAACTAAACCGGGGACGCAGAACGCCGGAAATTTTCTCAATACTTATAGGTATTTCACACACGGTAGTTTTTCCTCTAGCATTGCTAAGTTGAATATGCATGTAAAAATACAGTGATCGACTCATTGTTAGGTTGTCGACAGTCCCTATTTGTCAGTGGTTGTTAATGGTGCAACTATTGGACAATATTTACTTTCACTTTTTCGTGGTAACTTACAAACTTCCGTTTCAGCAATGGGAAAATATCGCTGATAGTATTTAAAGGGTGGTTACTAAGCATGCATTCGGCTTTTATCTGGTAGGTTCTCCTATAGTACACAATAGGAAGTGGTTTTTGTAATTAATTTTTATTCTGATGGCTTTCACTAATGTAAATTTTATTTTTACGAATAGCAAGGACACAATCAGCCAAAAAATCTATGATTTAAAATGGCCGCAAAATATGTTTTTGATCTTATGTATCGGGATTTGAATCCGGATCTTCCAATTTCCAGTCACGTATGCTCACAGTTGCACCAACAAGCCTCTTTTTTTACTTCTTAGGTGTCTGTCTGCTTGGCACCTTTGTACAGGACTGTAAAGAAAGTAACTTTGTTATACTGTCATCGGATATATTTGGGAACGTAACTCACTTCCTTTATATACTATCAAGTAAGGGTCGGAGCACCCGTTCTTCGTTGTCAAAACGTAGTAACATCCTCCAATACGTTAGATAATATTTGACTCCACGCCTTGTCACCGCTCATCCAGTAATAAGCTCTTCACCATTGATGAAAATTTTAAGTCAGGTTTTTTCATTCCTTTATAGAACATCACTCATTTCAGAATGGGCGCCGTTATGTGCAGGTTAAAACTATTAAATTGGACTGAGAAGTCACTGAAGCACAATGACATGAGTTAAATACGTCTTAAGTTTGCTATTTACAGAAAAACAAGTAAAGTATTCGGATAGAGAAGATCGCTGCTCCTAAAGCTGTAGTTGTATCGGTAGTATTGCAGGTTAACAGTTTGGATTTGAGACGTTAGATACGTTGGACGCAGTAAGAAATCTAACCTAGCGCATGCATTGAAATGAGTTAGACGGAGTGCATTGCCAACTAATCCCTCCCAAACATCCCATACCAAAATGCCTATTAATTGGATTGTCTGGAGCGGTTACTCCAGATTTTTCTCTGAGATGGGGACAGAGTAGAAAAAAACGCGCTTATTGGTTGAATCGTGAACCAATAAAGTTTCGAATACATCACTCTCCTAAGTCTTACGACAATCTTCCACCTGCCTCTCTCACAATAAAATTCGACACGGAAAGGAAATACAAAAACCATTTTATGGGAAAAGATGAAGCTCCACGTGTTCCCGGGAATGTAACCCGATACGAAAAAGTAGTCTAATACGTTTTTCGAAGGGGACATTTAGCTCCATTCAATCCATCAAAGCCTCTGCGAACGTAAATCAATACAGAAAGTAATCTGACACGGTTTACAAAGGGAAAATATAACTCCATCATAACCGCCAACACCATCGTAAATGTAACTTAATAGCGAGAGGTAATCCGATAAGATCATCGAATGTAAATTTAAGCGGAATGGGGATGATGAACAACGGCGACTTGAAGCGCAGATACCACCTTTCGTTCAACTTGAATTGGTTAATGCTCTTAAATAATCTTGAAGTGAATTTATACTTATGTACACAGTAGTATAAATACTGATGAAAGAATAGCTAGTTTAGCATAAAGATGTTTAATGGAATGTGACCACAATTCAATTTAATAAGAGTTGCTCCGCTGATTTTCTGCCAAACCAGTGATATATAAATAATAATAATTTCTAATTTAATCTTTGCCAAATAGTAATAATTTTGAACCACCTCCTCGGCGGTTCAGACAGGAGCGCCAATTTACCAAGTACCTATTCCTGCGCGGAGTTTCATTAATAATGTAAGGTCGGAGCGGAGCGATAGATGGAGCCATGCGGGGCGAGGCTTTGGCTTCCCTTTCGCGTCTCCAATGGTGAGAACCACGAATAGAACAACGAGGATCCTCGAGTCGGGATTTACATGTGTTGTCACCCACCGCTTATTTAAATGGGTTTACATAAGTCGCCACTCGCGTCGCTGACGGACAAAGTGATACGAGTTTCAGGGGGAAATTAGGCATAATTAGGGTGATAGTGTCTATAAAATTATTGACTTTTCTATGCTATTTCTCGCAGTTAAAATACACTGAACTGGATAATATTAAAACAAAAGGGGATCCCACTGCTCTCATCACTGCGTCGCGGACATTTTTGAAAACAGATTTAAATGTGACTGAAGCGTAATCAGAAATCGGCTTCCAATGGGATCCAATTGTGCCTCCTCTAAGAGGTCCTCTAGGGGGGAACCATGTGGCCTTCACGGAGTCATTCCTTCATGCCCTCCGCTCCGTAGCTCTAGGATGTCCCCTCGTTCCACTCCGAGTTTCGAATGCCTTCGAAACTTGGAGTGGAACGATTAAGATGCGAAATCCTCCCCTGCGGTTCTATTTCCTGTTTATTACGAACTATCGATGGAAATGATTACCTCTAAATGCCAAAGTATATGTTTCCTCAACAATTCGTTATAGAGAGGACTTTTCATGTTTTGGTCCCAAGCACAGACTTCGTTGTTGGAAGTTATCGAAATTATTGAGGTTCGTTACAAGATGTCTTTTTGCGTGCATTTCGTTGGGAAGAATCCCAAACTGGGCCCACAACTTCGATATAAGGAGTAGAAAATTGGATGCCTTTATATTCAGTAAATTGGGCTGTTCATTGGCGAGGGAGTGAATCAGTTAGCAGCACACGCCGCTTTAATTTTGAGAAGATCATGAAAATTATATGAGCAATAATTATTGGTGACATAGTGACTCATAGCAATATTCGGTGGCGGTGGGCTAACGTTCTCGCCTGCCAAACAAGAGGTCGCGGGTTCGAGTCCCGCCTGGGTAGGTTTCCCCGGTCCAGGGCATGGTCGTTTGTGTACGTTTACTTGAAACATTTGTTGTACACCCCGGTGTAAAATGGCCAATAAGAGCTGTATCCGGTGGTTTGAGAATAAAATAAATAAATAAATAAAAATAAAATATTTGTAAATCATTATTTCCTGGGCTTGAATCTCTAATTTCTTTCTGTTAAAATCTATGAAAGGCCAACGTTTCCGATCATTAGTTTTCCATCATCAAGGTTTAAGTGAAAATATTCACATAAACCTCATCAGTAAATTTTGATGAAAAAATTTAAGAGGTTGAAATTATGCTTTACAATGATGTTTAGCGCAGAAATAAATGAAAAATAAATTCAGAGCAAATTTAACGAACTAAAATTACACTAAATACGCTATATTATAAGAGGATAATAATAATTATTTTTAATAGTGATGGTAATGATGCACTGAATGGTTGAGGCCTTAACCTTGTAGAATTCAATATAAGGTTAGGAAAAATAACGCACCAAACCTTCCACAAGTTACATTTAAATCGCCACATACATTCGATACACAGTATCACTACTCTTGAAAATGATACATTATAGGTATCGAAACGTCGATGAGAAAAAGTTAAGTTGTAGAGAGCAAAGTTTGTATTTTTTTCTAACTTAACATTATTAGTATGGTATTATCGTGATGGCATTGTTCCTCTCGCGGTGTTACCTTTGACTTCTTCGTCCACTGTCACTCCTTTCGGCTCCTCTCGCTATCTTTGAAGGGGAGAAAGATGGGAATAGGTGGGGAGGCGGCGAAGCGAGCTGTGGGTTGAAGGCGGTTGGGGTGGGGAGCGCCAATGTGTGCGTGAGTGGCTTTAACCGCCCTCCTTACAGCCATTTCCATCGTTCCACAATAGAAGCGTGATG
The DNA here is from genome assembly GCF_921293095.1 of Ischnura elegans. Taxonomy (NCBI): domain Eukaryota; kingdom Metazoa; phylum Arthropoda; class Insecta; order Odonata; family Coenagrionidae; genus Ischnura; species Ischnura elegans. The sequence continues at coordinate 10,713,063 of NC_060252.1, forward strand.
AAGTCGCTTCCTTTTCGGGTCCAGCGGAGCAGGAAATATCGCATCCACGATGCGTGGCAGCCCATCCGAACCCACCGCCTCTTTCTTTCCCCACACCACGCCCACCATTTTATCCCTTGCACCCCCTTGCCTTACGCCGCCCGCTCCACTAGAAAAATATCCCTCATCGCATCCCTTATTCCTTTGCAATTCGTCGCTATCAAACTCTGCTTTCCCCCGCACTGATTTTTCCTGTTCTTTCACTTTTCGTTCCACCGCCGTCCGCATAATTACCTCTGCAACCCCGTCATTCCATCCGGGCTGGAATCTCCACTCGACTCTTCATTTTGTTGGAGAATCACTCGCTCTTTCTGTAATTTTTCTCTCCCCCACCCCGCGATAGGTGTGGGACTGAATAGAAAGGTAACTCTTTGGGGTAGCGACTCTCAATGAGTCCGACCTTGCGGTTCCCTTTTTTTTCAGCGCAAAAATAGCAGTAATTTTGAAGCAATATCACTAGCAGTTTTTCCGATCAGCAATTTTTATACATTCTCTGCCCATGGTGAACTATTTTTTCCCTGTTTTGATTATGACCCAGTTCGACACGCATATACTCCTATATCCATGCCTTACCGGAACAGAAACCTTATTCAGCTCAACCTAATCCGCCGTGACAAGAGAAACAGCTCGTTTTGGGTTCAAAAACTTTTTCATTAGTTCATATTATATCCATAAACATACTATCAAACATAGTATGGGTTAATAAGTGTATTACTCATATAATAAATAATCCATATTATATGCTAATTAACCCATATTGACAAACATTTGTTTCTTTCGTTTCTATCAAAAATATAATTTGCATGCACTTGCACCCTTTGATGGAAATATTATTACTAGATGGAATTAATTCATTCATATATTCTTACTGTGTGCGAAAATTTTCTCTTGAAAATTTTAAGTTGAAAAGCGAACTACATTACCTTCTAGAGATATTCTTTCCTGGGAAATAAGTACCACAGTCTTTACCAGCTTAGTGTCCATTTCATTGCTACATTATATAAGAAGCATTTAAAACTGGAATGCTACATTGAGCAACGCGCTCCAGTTTCTTTAAAACTTAATTTTTTTGTTTTTTACCGTTAAATTGATATCCATTGTAGATGACAACGGTACCAAAAGGTAATTTCACGTCTGCATTTCTCTAATTTTCCTCATGATAGTTTTTGATTTATCATATTTACGTGTATATCATTTTCATGATACCTTATTTTAAATTTATGTGAATTAACTCCGCTAAATATACTAATTACTTTACCATTGTCTATTTTCTAACCAATTCACGGGCTATGTACCTACGCTGTCACGCACCTGTGTGACTTATTCCGGAGTTAGTTCTATCCTAGAATATCCAAACGAAACTTCAGGTTACTGTATTGAGTGATTGTGAAAAGAGTTTATTGTTCCGAAAAAATAATTCATTATAAGACAAGACGGCCGTATGAAAATAATGTTTGAAGGACAGGTGGAAGGGAAGAACAGCAGCGGAAGGCTTACATACCATATGCTGAGGAAACATACATACCATATGCTGATGACAGACGATTAGATTAAAATTGTTTATGTTAGTTTAATTTATGGAAATGGACGATTATTATATTTCTCAGATTGATTTTTTATAAATTTATAGGCTGTTATGTTTTATCGCAACAAATTATTCACCTGTAAAAAAATTCAAATCAAAACTATATTTGAAAAATATTTACATAAATCTCAAAGCATATCATAGACTATATAATAAGGCAATTCTAAAAGAGACTTCCTTTTTCACATAAATCAAGGCATGAGCGTAGCTGTTTAAGATTCGACACTTTCTGCTGAGTGGTGAATTTTCGGTAATTCGTTGACAAAGCAAATAAATTCTCTCCTCTCATTTCTAACAAGGAATTTACCACCTCAAGAGGAAATGATTTTATGTGTCATACATTCATCATTGGTTTCAGGAGTTTCCTACCGAAATTCATCGAATCTTGTGACTTCCTGATGTGGTTTTAGCCCCTTATAATGCTGCCGTTCCGCCTCCTACTCTCCCCAAATCTCTTCCCTCCAGCTTACACCCGAATAACATCTTCATCCCTCCGAGTCCACCCTGACAACCACCCTTCGCACAAACCAAGATATTTATTTCTTCCTAGCCACTGCCACGCACCAAGTGTCACCAGCTTCCGCCCCATTGCAATGCCTCCATCGGAGCGTTTCCAACTGCGTCTTCAACGTTGGACCATGCATGCGTTAGGGTGGGAAAAGATAAATAGAGTCGGGTGCAGAGGGGAGTTCGGGTTGGAAACTTGAGATGATAGGAGGTTTTCGGAGAATTGTCGGTTCGGAGTATTCATACAAATGGGGAAACACTTCAGTGCCCCAAGGTGTTCATCAACATCAGCCTTTTACATGGTCGAAAATAACAGAAACATAATTGCCCTGTAAAAATGCTATCCATTCATTTTTACTCGTATTTGTACCGTTAATTCTTTTATTTAAATTTCATTATACCCAGTCATTGTTTCATGTTTCATCCGAGAAAAGTCATTATGTACCGTATATAATGTTAATATATTTGTGTATAGAATATAATCGTTTTCTATGGTGATATAGTACGGTATCAATACCAACCTTCGGGGTTGAGCCACCGAGTGAGTGACGATAGGTCCTCGTTTTTTAATGAGACATAATTTCAATGCCATTTTTCAAATTAAATACTACTAATATGTTCTTTGCCTCTTATACTCGGCTACTATATTATCGGCTACTTTCTAACTGTATTATTTGCTACTTGTACTCGGCTATATTAGGTACAAAATTGCATTACGGCTTTTTCTAGAGAGTGAGATATATATATTTGCTTTCTACCAGGATGGCATTAAATTTTTCTGCCTTGCCGTTGTTTCAGTGCGTTTGCTATGTAAATGGCATTCAGCTCCTGACTTCATACGCAGGCACACGCTTGAGCTTCGTGGTGGCAAATTATTAGCGAATGTGGAACGGAATAATTCTTGAGGAAGATCCACGACTGTATCGCATGTAAACTCGGTAAACATGCCTGAGCACGTTTTCATTGGAATTAAAATTTATACCAAGGAGGTAACATTGCTTTATTCTTTTATGTCAGTTTAACATTCATAGTTTCCCATGATGCATGCTCCCTTTTCGCCTGATATCTATACAGTCGTCTGCATATATTTTCATTTAACCATTTAAGGTAAAACTTTGCCAGATAATTTATGAGGTTTTCAGCTCTGTTTAAACCAAGTTAACTTATCACAGACATATCCCATGTCAAAAGTTTAAAAAAGAGCAAAAGTATTTTCTTCCCTTCTTCTCAGAGATTAAAATAATTGATGCACCTACCCCTTTAAAAGTCTGATATTTCATAAGTTTTTATTGAGTAATTAAAGTTGGAATTGTGGAAGGAATATAAAATCCATGCAATAATTATATTTATCGAAAATTTCCTGCAATAATTATTATTTTCATTGACTTGGGATTTATGCGTTAATATAAAAATTGACGTTTAATTTCGAGACCATTGGGATATGAAATGGTTCACCATGAATACTTGGTTCGTTTTCTAAGCTGCATTGTGCAAATTTTATTCCTCAACATTAGATATGATTCATATTGATCGACGACATTAGGATTTGAGAAAGACAAATGATACCGATCTTAGGTATATTTTTATTAAACACAGAAGCAGTGTTTTTCATTGGTTCGGCGTAAAAATAACCCAGAAAGCGGGAAAATATATCCGTCGAAAACTGAAGGGTTGGAATTGGTCCGCTCTTATCTGGTATCTGATGCCTCCTCATCGGCCGACACGTTTATGGTCGCGGACTCTCATTTGCTCGTTGAAGATCCCGGAGAGACCCAACGTGGGAAGTTGTTGGAGGAGAGGAGAGGGTAGAAGAAAGAGAGGTGGGGGGACGTGTCGGCCTCCTACCGTGTCTAGACCCTTAAAAAAATACTTCTGCCGGGATTAGTCGTGGGAAATTGAGGCTCGCAGCATCCTACGGGGTAATCAGACTCAAGATGGTCATCTACGACCGGGCGATTCGCGTCTTGGGAAAGTGCTCTGATGGGGTCCTGGATGTACAGTGTCGAGAGGTCGTGTTCGGAGGGGCAGTTTTTGTACGGTGAGGTCACAGGGAGCATGCGTTAATACGAGGGGGGGGGGGACTGTTCTTGATCCCTCTTTAAGTAGTCGGCTTAGCACGTAAAAACTCGTTCTCTTCGGGACGCTGATCCAATTTCTTCCCTTCCTATACCAACGATTAGACGAGATTTCATCAGCTTTTGCAATTTGATGTGATGACCATCTCCCATCTTCCTCCGTTCCTTGCTCTCGGATTATTCTCTCTTCGCCTCCCAACGTCCACTTTTACTCGTCCCGCATCTTGCGTCGACCGAAAACACTGTTTGCTTTATTGTCGGTCTTTTGGTTATTCCAATCCAGGTGATGAAGATTGAACCCCCTCATCAAACTGTCCCTAATACCATGGTTATAAGTTAATGCTCATGCGGTCTAATTGCTAGTGAGCATGGGGCCGTAGAAGTGTCGGCACTCTTGCTTTGGAATTAGAGCTAAGCTGAGGGCATTACCTAAACTGCCACTTTTTTTAGTTTACTCAGGAATACAATTTTATGAAGCTTTGAGTGCATTTTGGATTATTTATGGGGAAATGAAGGCAAATTTTTACTACATAAAAATGTCTATTTTACCTTTTAATGATAGTTTTTGCTGATATGGCCTATTCAAGGGTTGATAAATGCAAACTTTTTCCAGCGTCACCGAAATTCTCTTTAGTGCGGAGGTAGTCTGCTTTTGCAGTTTCTTTTTTAATCTCTCGGTGTTGAAAGAATGTCATTAAACATGGATATAGACATATCACCCAAATATATATCATATAAAGAGCAGAAAAGCAACTGTGGTAATTTTACGTGGTGCGTACGTGCGAAGGTTACAATTGCCAAAACACTTGTTTTTTTAAGGCGCCATTCAGTTGAAAGAGATTCTGCCTGAATGTCAAGAATAAAGTGCGCCTCCGATATATCTGCTCGTAATAAAAAGTACACTATTGTAAAAGATTTTACACATGGTTTATACTACGTATCAACTCTGTCTATAAGAAAATTTAGCCATCATGGCCAACAAAATATCTGGATGAAGAAGAACCAAACTGCATTCTCGATTTCAAAGCTGCAGAATTGAATCACGATTTCAACGCAGATTCTATGTTTATCAGATGAAATTTGGTGAACTACCGTAAATCACGTCATCGCATGATGCAAGAAAATGAAAAATGAAAAGGAGCATTTCCTTGCCACGACTACAGAGAGAAGGTGAACTGTGGAGAGTGACCATTTTGATATACAAAGTGATTTAGATGGTTAGGTTACAGACATTTAATGAGGAAACTGTATGGCTCTAATACTAAAGAAGAGTCTATATGAACTGTCATTGTGGCTGAGATATATTGCCAACTTTTTTTAATGCTTCTTACTTGGGAAATAAATTTTACGAACTCAGCAGAAGATCTTGTATCATTTAACTATTGCTCAAACACCTCGTGTGACGTTGAGGGGTCATTTTCATACTAAAAATTATCTTGACTACTAATTCTCGCCATCAGTTTACAGGAGAAAATTTAGAAAAATATGATGTGGTATACTGTAAGGTGACTTTAAACATTTGTATTTTATGTTTCGTCAATGTATTGGCTAATTTTATTTGGATTTTTATCATCTTTCCTCTCCGTTAGTTTTAACGAATTGTGACAATATTTTCCCACTGTCGATAAAAGGATACCAACTTCAGGTTATTTATACGCATCATGGCCCATAGCGATGAATAGACGTTCTCTAAAAGGAATTAAATTTCGTAGTACTGTCCATTAAATACTATAATTAAACAAAACTCACTTTTTTGCCTTTCTTTAAATGTCTGATCAAGTGATACGTTAGAACTTAGCAACTATATTTTAGAAGGTTTTCTCGTCCAACTTCGGCTTCATGCCCTGCCCTCTCAAGATGGCTGCACTTGAGGTTTCCGGTAGTTAAGCGAGAAACAATCTGTGTAGGCAACGCAGCATGAAGCACAAGTGTTTTAAGAGTCGCCGTTGAATTTCAATTGGGCTTGTCTTGTGATCGTTTCTGGTTCCGAGGCTCAGTGGTTCACGGCGTCCGGAGTTTAATTGTTGGGTTTATTATCTGGCCACCGCATCTGAGGGCATAGCCTCGTTTCTAGCAGGTTGATGGTAGTGTTGCGCCCGGTGACTCCACGCCACGAAGCACGGAGGTCATAACCAGGTTTGCGCTACTCTTGATAATTAGCGAATGGAATTTTACCGTGGCAATCTTTTCTCATGAGCCATTATCCATTTTTTTCAAATAAACTAATTCGATAAATTGAATAAATGAAGGAGAAAATGGGAATGTGATTATCTTGTTGTCAAAGCACGGTAATTTACCTTAGAAATATTGTAATCTGCCGCTGATTTTGATATTTTTCACTGTACTTGAGTCTAAAGTTTCTAATAAATGTATATGCTCTCATTGTTTGGCAAAAACCAATTTTTATTTTGAAATAAATTATGCCCAGAATAATCTACCATGAACTTTTACTTCGCCGTAATACTTGTATTTTGTACCGTAGATTTAGCTGATTGTGTTTCCAACGATTCAAATGTAAACATTCACTGGCTGCTCATGTGAATCTAAAACTAATTAGAGCTGGAAGAAGAATTGCAAATACCAAAAGAATCTTCTAGCCATGTGCATCGAATAATTTAAATTGACATCTGTTATTTTACCTCTGGCATCATTTTTGATTCTAAGGTTTACAAAGGGTGAATTATAAATAATATTATAATTTTTTATATCTTGGGTTAAGCCGCGTCCAGCATTGCTGTTAACAACGGTTTCTCGGCATCCTCCAACGATGAACAAGTGAAAAGTCTTCAGATGCCTACCTCCGACCTAAATACGCCAGGAGCATCATAGGCGAAACTGTTGTCAACGACGAAGCTGAACGCGGTGTAACACGAGAAATAATTTATCATCATCTGTGATTTTTATAATAAGCAAGCTTAAATGGTTAATACACAATTCATTTAAAATCTTTTGGCTTGAAGATAAATTATCAGAATTTTGAAAATAAAGACAAAGCATAATAATGTCTGTGCATTAGTCGATTATGTACTCATTGGTTGTTTAATTGCGTGAAGGTATTGGCGAGAAAATTTTTCTCAGCTGCATTTATGTGGGATTATTGACTTGTCGCTAACCATTTTAAAATGCATAGTTGGATAGCAAAGCTTCCAGTTAATTTGAATGATTACTATCTGCGTGAAGGTGATTTTAGTGGGGACACTTTCAGATAATGCCACATCGGATGGAAACTGTCGTTGTCAAATAAATAAGATAGTTCACTGGGATATTTGTCATACGCCGTCCGTTGTTAATTCCAGTCCTGGTTGGCGAACGCGGCGCCTCTCTGTGTGTATATTTCCGGGCTTAACCGCGGTTCGCCCTGCTCTGTGTTTGCTTGATATATAATGACGAGTGTCGATTTCGAGCTAACTCGTAACCCTTTAATCACCCGGCTGTTAACCGGGCGCGGAGACTGCAATGCCTTATCATTCCGCGTACGCATTTGTTAGGGATAATTCTTGAGGCCAACGTCACGCGTCGCCACCTTCCCCGTGGATTTAATATCCCCGCGGGCGCCATTAGTCGCCCGCCGTTTTCCAAAAGCGCCGTGACGCGCGCTCCACCTAAACGGGAGGCGGGCGAACCGGGACGGGCGACAAATGACGCTCGACGCGGCGCGATGGACTCTGTCGCGTGCGGTTGAACAGCACACGCGTTTGTGTTACCTCCGGCGATTGACGGTCTCTTTTGCCGTCGTATTTGTGCGGGATGGTGTTGCGCTGGAAACGGGAGGGCTTTTCGGGGGAGGAATGAAGACTAGGCCGACGGTGTGTGAGTGCCGTCGGCCGTTCCCGCTGACGCCGCCGGGACAGATGATTCAGCGGTCGGGGCAGAAATACTGCGACACCGTGCGTTTTGTCTCTCTCTCCGATGCCGCGGGTGTAGGTAACGCGCCTGACGATTTATTGCGTCGGGAATATTCAACGTTTATAGTTCGTTTTTTTTCGTCGACCGTTTATTCCCCGGGTTCAAACAAAGTCGAGTTTTTAAGTGCTTATTAGCTGAGGGAATGGGGGTTTGGACACCGCAGTAAATCAAGGCAGTTTCACCGCGACGGGTGTGTGCCTTCAGAGAATTTTTAACGCCGCAATTACGTTCAAGCGGATGCAATGGTGCGAAAATATACTCGTATCGTAATACTCACAATTAGAAATGGTGGTTTATCTTTTGTAAGTATCATATCTAAGTCACACGTTCGGTTTTATTTCTCCGTCGGTCGTTTAAGATTACGATATGGGACTGTTACACCTAATTTACTTTATTAAAAATTAATTTCATTGTTAAATACAACTGTAATTCAGTCTTTCACCATAAAAATATTATTTGAGGATGAATTAGGTCGTGAGTAATTTTCTCTTTCCTATTCAGTAACATCATTGGAAAGACTAACGCTCTTATCATGAATCTGGATAATCTTTAATTAGTTTTCCCCTCTTATGTTACTAAATGACATTAGAATGATCTCAGATAATTGGTCTCTTTGGCGGCAGCATTAAGCGTATTTAAGCGAGTTTCACCTGTGTAGATAGCCCGTATCCAGAATATGGGGTCTTGTTTTTGTGCATTGGTAATTGCTGAACACCTTCCCTTCCATTCCATATGTCATTTGTGTTGTTTTTTGGAATATTTAATGTGAATATGAAAAGTATAAATAACGAACTTGCTTTTGAGCTATCCTATTTTGGCTAATGTATTTGCTTGTGACGTAGACAGTAATAACAAACTAGCATTTAATGCAGCCCTGGGAAATATATCGTGATGAGAAAGGTATCAAACTTTTGCATATTTTAAATCCGTATATAATTGCAAAGTAACTGATATTCTAAAATAATTGTATGGTAAGTTATGAAAAAATACAAAGGAAACGAGAATGTACGAGCCTTCTGGGTAGAGGACAAACGGTTAATACTAAATTGATTAATAATTTGGCATTGTAACTTTTTTGACCTGGAGAAACCTTCATTTTTCTGGTTTCTTCATCTGCACTTATTTTAAGTAGCCAATCAGTATAGGAATTATTGATACTAGTCACAATTTTATATTTTTGATAGTATCTTTACAACGACTTAGACTAAATATTTTCAGCAGGATTTCATATGAAAATGGCAATTTTTACATGTGATCATAAAAAATGTCAGACTACCTGAGCTTGTTGAGACTTGTTGTCAGAATACAAAAATGTACATATTATAAAATACAAAGTGTATTGCAACAATTATGTCATGAAGGTTGATAATTTGGTACTGTGAGTGAACGTATTTCGTGAACCATCACTGGTTTAAAATTAATATTCTTCGTTATCCCTGAAATTTCTTTTTATGTGACACCTATATTATATCTGTAGCTGATTTGCCTATTACTTCTGAATTATTGCTAATTCTTCCTGTCACTTATGATGAAGAGAAGATTTTTATCATGGATGAATTTAACTTAATACATGCATAACAATCCTGCTTCAAAATAAATGTGGTAATAAATCAATACTTCAAATTAAAATGAGTCAACGAATTTTAAGCAGAATTATATGATCACCACCTGTCAGAAAAAAAAACATTTACCACTCAAATTGACTACGGATATTGCTCGTTCTTCGCGTTTAATTAGTAAGACCTACTTTTTCATGTTTTTTTTTCTAAGGATAATAAAGCACAGGCAGGTGATGAGCTTTTAATTTAGACGTAAAAATGATCGTGAATTCCAGCCTCTGTTTGGGGATTATTTTATCTACCCGTACCGTGCATGAACAATGCTTAATCGACGGTCAGTAATACTGACTTTCGGGAGTTATGAGAGCGTGATCCTATTTAGTGCCCCGAGGCAAAGTAAGTGCTTTCTATTATTTGGTTCGTTGGAGGCAGTTAAAAGCTAAACCAGGTGATTAATTGTGTTAGGAATCGCTACTTTTCTCAATTATAGAGCCTGGAACGGAACTTCAATCGCGGTTAGGTGATAATAAGGTCCATGTAGGCGTACGGTCAACGCAACCGCATCGATTTGTCAAAAGGTCAATCGATATGACCGGGTAAACATGGAAACCAGGGATCTTGTTTGCATTAAATGCTCACGGTTGCTTGGATGCACTGTTCTGTTGTAAGTACCATTTGTAAACTTATGCCGAGGCATTACACGCTTCAACTACCTTAATTGCTTAGGCATTTTTTGAGTTACTGCCGACACTGGAAATGAGGGAGTCAACGATTTTATTATCGCAGAGCCAGTGCAAAAAAAAACCGTAAGTGTGTGCAAGCTCGGGTTTTTCCAGCCATGGAGAGAATCATCCGAGTAACACAGTATCAGGATATATAACCTTCGTTTTTTTCCTATTTTTTATTCTACACAATGATTTTTGATAGTGCTTTCTTAAAGTATACTTAGTTGCAAAATGCAAGTGTTAATTTATTCCATTACCTTTTTAAATGTTGAACTTATTTTAGTAAGGTAATGAAAGAGCAATACCTTTCGCATTAAATAAATCCCATGTTTGTTTATGCCTGAGCATGTTTTATTCCGTACCAATTCTTGAAACAAAAAAAACTGAATTAGAGACGCCAAATTTTGAATGCGACATGAAGCTATTTATCGGTCAGTATTAGTGTGGACTACTTTTACTTTGCTTTCATGTTGACTAATTACATAGTTGATAATATTGAGAGGCAACTCTCTTTTTATCGAAGCTGCTGAAATATAGTTTAGTGGTTCAACTTATTCCTATATTTGGAGAGAAGTTATGTTCATGGGTGCACACTAGGGTGCCTCGTTTTGCCAGTATTTTTAAGGAGCGAATCGCAATACCCGGCAAAAGTTGCGTACCCGGGTGGGTAATACAGATATTTATTTTTCAAAATAGGTTAATATCTTCTGTTCGCCATTTTGTTCCAAAATTTCTAAATTTTTAACGAAAAACGTAAAAAATGTAAATAATTTAAATTTGGTTTTAGAAAGTACTAATTTTTTCCAATGGAGTATAGCATTGCTTTTTACTTAATATTTAAGACAAAAACGTTAGCTCTATTGCTTTTAACTATCGAGAAAATGACCTTATATCGTGTTCCCTAAAGCAGTTTTGTGGGGTAGGCACCCCGCAACACGCATCCTCATTTTGCGCCACTCATGCGATAAATGACACGAAATAGAGATTTTTTTCAGTCAAAAACGTGGAAATCATGTCTGAAGTTGTCAAGGGTAGTCACTTGGATGAGCGTATGCTCTTTCATGCCATCGCCGGCTGTAATGACCATATTTTCGCGCACGAAGATGTCACTGAAGTTTCTGTCAAGGTATGTGCCATTTGGAAAAAAGCATCTATTCAGACGCAAACCAGAATACTTCAACTCATCTCACGCTCCATGGTGAAAACAATAGGGTAAATTAAATCCTATAGAGTGCACTGCGCATAGACACCATTCTCTGAATCACCATCCTTCTCATGTACGCGGATGGGTGAACTAACATATCTACGCAAAATTATAGTCGGTAAATTTCTACCTCAGCACAGTTAAATACTTAATTATTTTTGGCGCACTTTCTTGAAGTTAGCTTTTGGAATCATTAGGTCAAAATTGTCTTTCACTACAATTATTTTTCAATCATCACACAAATTTATGTAAATATAAATTCATTGCCTCTTTGCGTTTGCGTTTTACTTTTTACTTTACTTTGCGTTTACCCCTGCGAATGCATTTTCTGAGATACTTTGAGTTTCCTCAGCTGAAATCTTTGAAATGAGAATCTCATAAATATTTTTTATTCCGCAAATACCTATTGTCAACTCGTATCATTTAACTAAAAATACCATGTCGCAATACTTATAGCTGAATGGATGTGAATTTTTGCTATGGTAAAGGCACATTCTCCACTCCTTTTCCGTGTTTCTCCTTCTTCTCATTCGATTTCTATTTTCCGCACTGTTTGAGATGAAAAGAGAGGTGAAGGTTAATCATTTAAACAGGAAATTATAATATTATTTAATTAAGACCATGCAATGTATTTTTCAATTATTGAACTGATACACTGTCATCTCCCCTGTATGAGGCTATCGAATTTGACTTTTTCTACCACTTGATGCAATCCAAAGCTCATTACCGCTGAAGATTCTCATAAATTTCACTCTAAGGTTAATTGTGTTTATACACTCACAAATTTTTACACTTCGGTGCATTGTGACTACGAAACTTATGATAATGCCTTGTTAGATAGAGGTGCATGCCTTAAGTTGAATCAAACTCCACTTATTTTAGAGAATTGATGTCTTGGAATTATTTGAGGGACGGTTATTCTTCGTACTCATATAATTGTAAATATATACATTATCCATTGCTCTTGTGTCTCTCTAAAATTTTTTTCCTACCGTAATGTGGAATGGTAACTGAAATTGTACCATAATACTTCGTTGAATCGAAGTAAAGTTTTGCATAATTTGAAATATTTTCTCTTTTGATGTATTTTTTACTTCCCGTATTGTTTTGAGACGAAAAGGGGGTAAAAGGGTGTTATTGAATTAGGGAAATCAAACAAAAAAATAAGATTTTATTAGTTTATAACTATAATTAATAGTATATTCCGTTCGTATATGGACTGCAATACCGTTTATCATTACCGTTTATCAATACCGATTACATTTGATGACTCGTTTACTCATAACTATATATTGTTAAAATGAGTTACCGCAATATACCACTATAATGGAGTAGTCTTATGAAAAATATTGCAGATTTTTCTTGATCATAGCTTTTGTTTTAATTTATTTTTTTAAAATCTTTATCACATTCATCTTCACTTTCTGCTCCTGTTTATTTCAATATTTCTCAAGCTCGTCATCATATTTTGCTAGGCCCTCAATTGGGTATTTACCCTGTGACAATCTGTAACGTCAGATGTTTCTGTTTTCTCGCACTTGGGCTGAACTGCAACAGCTGTTTCACATTTTTTCCATCGGAGTGGGTAAGCGCATGGTGTTCCTACGTCGCGGTGCAGGTTTCGAAGGTCACCCAACGAAAAGAGACCCGCTCCCTTGCATCTCCGCATCGCGGTGCACCCAGCTCCGCAGAGGGTCCGTCCGCGCTCGTATGTGTGTCGCAGCACCACTTATTTGTCGCGTTGACATCCGACGAGTTGGGCACGGCGCCAAGCAATGTCGATTTCTGCCTTCCCCTTCCTCCAGTTAACAATGTTTCGCGAGAGCGTGTCGACGTAATTAGGGCGGATTCAACAAAGAAGCGGCGCGCGCGGTTTGGCGAGGGCCTTAAAAAGGGATGGCTGCAAGTATGGAGTGCTGGGGAGACATCCCGCCGGCGATATCACAGTTCTCCGGAATAGGCAAACAGGTTCATCGCAGTAGCAGTAGGCATTCACCCCAATGGCCCACTAGGCTCACGAGTGCTGTTGGGCACGAGTGGCGTGGCTACCTTGGGTCATATAGTCATCCCCTTAGGAGAGGGTTGAATTCGCTCCAGTACAGGTTCCCGAATATCACAAATCAGGATCTTCAAGTCGGTACATAGATGCGCTGTCACCTATTCTGCATTTGAATGGGTCTAAAAAATTCGTCAATCGTGTCGCCGACGTAAAAATTATTCCGAGTATCACGGGGAAATCAGTATCGTATCTATGGGGTGGGGCAATGGGGGCTATATCCCCCCCCCTTTGTGCATCCAATTTACGCTAGATGGAATGGTAATTTTTTTCGGATCCCCTCTACTACTAAAAGGTTACCCCCACTTTGCTTCCCCCCCCCACTTGTCTCTATCCTATATCCGCCACTGGTTACCGCCACTGGTAATGGGTGTTTACCGAAATGTATACATATTATGATGTAATCTATAAAATTCATTAATTTTCGATACCATTCCTCAGACTTAAAAAGTTTTTACTGCAAAATATTGGATAAAAGTAGTTCACACTTGACACCCAAATGTCAGGTCGACAGAATCTGGACTGAGTGCGTAATTATTTCGCTGCATACTCGAATGGCTGGACGAATTGTTTCATATAGTGATGGGCACTGTGCGAGTTAATCAGTTGAAATGTGCGACTCGACAGAAAGAGCTGTTAGGCGAGAGAGTCTTATTCGGTGAGTCGCGACTCCCTCCCTTCCGCAGACCGCACAAGACTTCCTCCGTGCACACTGTATATGTTGGAGTCGTCAGCAGTAGAAGGCGGACTCCGTGCGCACCCTTCGCGCACTGTGTGCTCTCGAATTGCGCGAGGCGAAGTCCGCCTCCCAGCGCTCACGACTTCCTCAGCGCACGATGTGCGCGTTGGAGTCGTGTGCTGTGGGAGTCGGACTCCATGCGCACCCGACTCCTTCCACAAACATTTTCCGTGTGAGGCTCATCGCACATTGGGCAGCTCAAAGGTAGCACAAGGCATTTTTCGCGGGTAGCCCACTGCTCACCTTTTCACGCCGCTTGAAAAACTCTCCTGACTCATTTTCTGGGTATCACTCGAAAGAATCTCATATGACCATAGGCGTATCTAGGGGGGGGGGGCACGGGGGCACGTGCCCCCACAGACCCTTAAAAATATGCAAGATTTTTAATACGGTCCCATTATCATTGCGTTCGTTTTGTATTACGAGGTATCCTTGTGCCCCCCAGAACAAAATCCTTTATACGGCCTTGGTTGTGACCCCCCCATAAAGAAATCATGGATCCGCCCCCACATATAACCCTTATCGCAATTCTCTCTCATGCATGTTCTATGCATCTTGAAAGAAGAAATGGTGGAAGATACTCATGTAAAAATTTTCGGCAACGGCAAATTTATGAAAATAATATGATACAAAAATGAAAATTTGTTCTAACACAAACAACTAAGATTAATCGAAGAAATTAATTTTGAATTGTTAACGTAATCATGTAGTTTCGGAGGGAGCATATGGTTACGATAGAATTTTTTAAATTGTCCTTACCTTTAAGCACAGGAGAAGGAATATTTTTTCCATCTTGCATGCAACGTATCGGCAGAAATGGTTCCTCAGTTATATCACCTGTTAAACACTGTGACTATGCAATACCTGATTGATTTAAATCAGTTTTTCAAATTGTGTTCTAGGAAATTTTGCATTTAAAATGTTCATTGAGAAATCTCCCCTCACCACCTTCCCCTCTTCCCCTTTCTTCCACTCCCCTCTTCCCCCTCTCCACAACCCAAAAGTGCTTATATGAGTCGCAGTGTTCAAGTGGTTCTCTGGAGTGTGCTGTGAGCGGTGAGGCAGCTCCACAAAAAGTGTATCCAAGTGGAATCCAAGATTCATTATTGTTTTCTTCAATAGGTAGACACACAGGTGCGCCTTTTCCATTTAACGGCATAAGAAAACAGGTCCTTTGATTACAAGTATTACATATAACATGTGCCTATCTAGTTACTCGAATGCTCACAGTGAGTGCAGCAGTTAATTTTTTGAACCACGCCTCTTTTACTATCCTTGATAGCCGGAAGAATTAGTGCAATATAAGATCCCATTCTTCTGAACTGCATTTAGTTTTAACTATACTCGGGATCCCTTAAACCGTAATACGTCGATGAGCGCAGGATATCTTTCAAATCATCCAATGAAATTTTCTATCCCAAATTACTTTTTGACTTCATCCCCTATTTTTATCTCAGATTGCAAGCCTTTTGGGAATGCTGCACTGTTAATCGTAGTATGTTATTACGGAACTGGCCTCTGTTTGCCGTGTCGTCTCACACACTGGTGTTCTGCTCCTTTTGGGACCTTAACAGAGGCATTTCACGTTACGTCACTTTATGTGCCCCTTCAAGAATGGTGAACCAAAGGCGATAGGTCTTCAAAGAGGCTGCGATTAATATGAAATTTACATATGCGACTAATTAGCTATCGTATCTAAATGTATTTGTTTCGCAAAAATCTTGTGTACAGTGATTAAATTACATGAATCGGCAATTTATGAAGCCTAGTTCGCTGTTCTTACGGTATATTAGAAAATGGGATCGTTCAGACCCAATATCTCAATTCATCAAAGAATTTGTTAGATGGCAGAAAATATAATTGACGTCGAAAACAAGAGTTCCTCCCCGATCAGCCATTTACTCACATTTAAAAATGAAAAACGGGAAATTTGCCGGCCTTTTATAATGAGGTGGTTACGTCATTGGATATTTGTCTCATCAATTCGTTCATTGGAACCGGATCCTGGAAAGAGAGTCGCTCACCTGTGTATTGATAAAAAACAAATCGGGAGACAATTGAGCGAGGCTGAGATATAGCGCAGAATCGTTGTGCTGCTTGGCAAGAGTCAGTGACGTCATTAGCTTCTTATCGAGGGGGTGGCGATTTTTCGCTTCGAATAGCTCGAGAAGTGGGGGATTGTGGTGCAGCGAGGGGGTTGAGGATAACCCCTCCCCCAAATCTCCGAGAATTTTTTAAGTTTTTCATCAAATTTACTGAATTAGATGTAAATATATTAATAGAATAATGTAAGCATTAATAAAATATCCCTCAGAAAGTCGTACAACTCACCATTTTGAACCATTTATCTTAAAATTTTTCTACGGGAGGATTCCCCCACCTCCTGCTTACCCTGACGGGCATTCCAAACTCCCCTAATCCCTCCTACCCCCCCTAGTATTAGTTGCGCCTTAAACCACCTCCTAGCCTTAATTCCTATCTGCACCCATGGCAGGGCACGGATCGGAAAACGGAGTAATAACGGTCTATATACTTTTTAAAGCGCTTTCACAGCAACGAAAAAAGGGTGGGTATGTTCATACATCCTGGAATGCGTATTTTCGCTATGAACTGCCCATATTAATACATGAATACAGAGCATAAGAAAGTTTACACGCCAAGCGGTCGGTGGTCACGGAATACAATCTGATCGCTTGACGGAATGATGAAAGATTCCGCACATCAGAGGTGAGTTCTTCTGTTCGGAGGGTTGGGGGTTTCCCGGTGAGTGAGGGATTGTTTTGGAAAAAGTAAATAAATGCGCCCAGAGTCTGAAGAAGACATCAACGAATGGAATGTTTTGGAAACGCGGGAGGCGGGGGGTGTGTTGGGGTTGGAGGGGGGGGGGGGGTTGAAACGAGGGCGGGGAAATGGGGAGTGATGGGTAGGCTGACGAAACAAAAGATGTCCTCGGAAGCGAAAAAGGGATCTGGGAAGGGCTGCTGGGGAGGGTGGGTTGGAAAAAAGGGAAATGAGTTGGTTGGAGGATGTCACGTGACGAGCTAAAAGGAAAAAAAAGATGAAAGTGGGGTGGGAGGTTCAGCAGGGGCTGGTTAGGGGGGAGGGGGCAAAAGGATGCTTAGTTCCCGAGTAGTAGGATAGATGGTGTGGAAGTCAGAAAGAGTTTCGCAAAAGGAGATGCCTCAAATCTGCATATAAATTCGGATCTTTTCGAAATCCTACCATGGGAATCTTTCGCGGGCTGACACTGGCGATGAAACGGGAAATCTGTGCGGTGAAAGTAAGGCGCTTTGAGGGACCTGTGTTTCTCCGTTCCCAGACAAGAGTGGAGGTCCTTCTTTGTCTCCACCGGAACATAATTATTCCATCCCTCCTCCTGTCCTTCAGTTCATCCATAGCCTCCATTCTAGACCACATAGACCCTTTTTACCATGGTTTGAAGTTCCCATTGTTTTTCACGAAGTGATTCCGACCAATTATCGTCCGCTCTCTTACAATCATCCTCAGGTATTGGCAACTTTATGTCTCTCCTCGACTTTATCACTATCCTCTTCTCACTGATATACTTTCTAGCTTGATAACGAATAATGTACATGACAGGAATTTTTCTTTAGGTCAGACGGATGTCTAAAGCTGTGAAAATCTTGAACCTATTTGGTATCCCGGATCCGTTAATAATTTTTATTTCAGTTTTACTTTCACTTCTTATGTGATGATGATGGCCGTTGCTGAAGGGATGCAGAGTCAGTGATTTTTTAAAAGTTTGTAATGATATCTGTATCTATATGTATTCCTTTTTGATATAACCGGTGTAATGCCTCCAAGGAAGGGTTTTGCTAAAATTGTTCCTCTCGATTGTATGAATTAAGCGGCCATCATCTGGATTTATTTATCAGCTAAGCAACAGCATGAAAACGATGTATATGTTTTGGGTTTTAAATTAAATTTATTGGTACTATCGGAGCGGTATCTTCTTACTCATCAAATCCGGGAAGCTTATGGCAGGTTATCGTTTTTCTTTTAGAAGTAGGAGTTAATATATACCTACGTGAGATCTACATTTATAAACTCAAACAAAACATACATGTGGTGGATAATCGTCCACTTTCTGACACAGAAAGATTTGACTTATGTTAGAGAATCCATGGTTCACTGCTTATTATTACCATTAGCATAAGGTACTTGCAATTATAAGCAGAATTATCATCTATTTTGTGAGGTATGGTCAGGTTATGATTTGAACCGTTTTTCTGTTTCCTTTTTTTTCATGCACTAAAATTGTCTTGGAAAAAAGTTAATTTAGTGTAAACCCGATAAATACCAAAAATTAGAACTATCGTCTTGAAATGGTCTCTGGGTAATTCTATTTTAGCAGATGGACCAATTGGAAAAGCATGCCCTTAAAAATGATGTTTGCTCGTATCTCGGAGTGATTTAAGTCAAGCTTTTCAGTTTCAAGTTTGCGCAGAACTATACACTGGGTTCCTCAAATTAGTAAGACAAGTATTCTGCTAAATTCATGCCTCAATAGCTTTGCGGTTTATTCGACAATAATTATCATTTATTAGTAGAAGACGTATACTTAGTTAGCCACATTTTGAGGCATTATGGTCTGATGGTAACAATCGTAGAAGGACAGTGGAAGGGGAGAAGGGCAAGGGACGGCCTCGATGATTTACATAGGAGTGGTAATAGAGGATGTAAAAGAGGAGGAATACGTCGCTATGAAAAGGTTAGCGGATAGGAGAAGGGAATGGAGTGCTGCGTCAAAACCAATCTTAGAATTTTTGACTAATGATGATGATGAATTAACATTTGAATGATTTTTAAATACTCATTTCCGAAGTAAAACGGTAAATATATGAGTTTTCGGTTGAAATTTGTTTATTTAAAGTTACTAACATGTTCTTTCCTTAAATTAATTTTATTTTTGAATTTTTATTTCATATCATGCTAAAAATTATTAAAATGATGAGAAATAGGGTAGTTAAAAGAACAAAATGTAGTTTTATGAGATATATTTAAAATTAGAATTTAAAAATTTTCCCAGTGTTTAGTTTGAAGGAAACTTTCTCGGTATTCCCACCGGGTAAACAGCGACCATTTTATACCCACAATTTTTCTAAATAATGACAACACCTGGTGGGAAACCCGAGAAAATATACTACTAAAATTAATATTTAATTAAGGTTTGTCATAATTTACTAATTTATTGTACAGACTAGTAAACATTTATTTTGAATAACTTTGATGTTTTCAGCCTTCGCTGTTGATATTTTTATATATCACCCCCGTGATAATATTGACGGAATATTTTGAATTGATAGCAAAGTAGAAGTTTCTTTGCCTTTTTCTCGTTAGAGGTGAAATTATTTTTCAAAATTCTACGAAATTTACATTCCAGAACAGCTCAATTTCGATTTCTAAATCATATTTGCCAAATTTTTCACCATTAATATAGTATATATTTAAGGGGCAGGGATTTTTGGTTGATACAGAATATTCGTTTTGGAGCTGGATAATGTTTTTCGTTTTGATACTGACGTACCACAAAAATTAAGAGCAGTTTTCATCTCTTCTAATTCGAAAAAATAGAAATGGAAAATGTATAATAATTTTAGTCACCATTGAATAAAGTTAACGGGTTATAAAGCTGCCCCTAATGATGGAAATTTCTAATAGCCCGAGCGTCGTACCTATGAGTTTTGAAAAAATTCTTTCTCGCAGCTGTTTAGAGTACGATTGATTTCAGCGATCGTAAGTAGATATTAGACATTCGTTATAATTTTGTCAATTCTTTCCAGAGTTTATTCAATCGTCCCAGTTGAGACGCTTTTAATTGACATTTTTGTTATCAAATGGACTGTACGTCTTAGTATCGATGCTATAAGTTGAGGTTTTATCGTTTTTTTCATGTTATTGTAAAAAAATTCTTTCAAAAATTGATTGCACTTGTAAAAAAGTTGATTATTCATGCACTAAAATAAAAAAATATCCCAGGCAACTTAGGCATCGTGGTATTAAAGTTAATTCAATCGGACCAAATGGTGGAGTGGATAATATGTTTTTTCTGATGACTTACATTTAATTTAGGGTTTGTCTCCTCTAGGGCTAAATGTGCTTATTAATAGAGTCCACCCGTTACAATATATTTTCTACGGTGCTGTGGACTCATGCGGTCATAAAATCCAGCTTACACTAGCCCGAAAATTCATTATTCTGCATTTTTGGCTCATTAGGCCGTGCCTGTAATTTACCGCTCTCCTGTCGTAACGGCGGTACCCATAATCCTTCACATCCATTTTGTTTATGCTTAATACGTGCAAAAATGTCCCCTGAGTGGTTGCATAGCGGACAATAAAATGGACCTCTTGCTCAGCGACTACTTCGCGGAAAATGACTAGCTATGAGGGCACTAAGATTTTTTTGCGACTCATGAACGCAAATATTTCTCAAAAGCGGTGAAAACGCTTTCTCAGGACTTAAATCTGCCTATTTCTTTGTGTATCTCAGAGTATTGAAGGGGGAATATATTGGAAATATAATATTGTTTACAATTTTAACAGCAACCATAAAAGAGAAATTGAAATAAAAGTATTAGTAATTAAATGGGTGTGGTATTAAAAAGTAATACCTAAGGATTAAAATCATTGTTCATTAACGATGAATAAATTTAGAATATAATGGAATGAACTGTAAAGTATACTACGAAAAACAGATTATTATTTACGGTGATTGATACATGTATTACATTGTAAAGGTTAATTTTGCAGGTACTGAGCTGAAATTTAAGGTTGAAATTAGTCTATTTAAAAAATTTAAGATCATATAAGGCAATAGAAAATGTAATATCAAATGTTTGCAAATATCATTAGATATAAATTAGCTGAGCATAGTTAATGCATCCAAAACGGAAATAAAGTTTTTAATACTAAATTTAAGCCGAGTTTAGGGGATATCACAGAGGAAACTTGTAGTACCTTAATAATCATAAAAGCTTTACGTATCTACGGATTTGACATGGCTGGTGCAACATACAGGGAATAATAGGCTTCGCTTGAAGATGAGAACCAATGAGATGAGAGTCAATAGAATGTATCACACTTAATTTTTATAGAAGCTGTTCGTAAATATTGAAAGGTGAACGTTGGTTCAATTTTAAGAAGCGTATTTTTGCTGATACAAACAGGTGAAGTGGTGAAAATACTATCTTAATATAAAGTAGAACTTAGTGTACCGTATGAATAGATATGAAGTATTAAAATACAAAGTTTCCAGCTTAAGTCAGTGGAAATATTTGGAATTGAACAAAATGAAATTACTTGCCTTATTCCACTTTTTTTCATCGCAACTGATCCATGTTCCACCATCCGACAGATTTTAGAGTACGCGTCACTAGTGTGGGACCCGTATGAAAAGGGACAAACAGAATCCATCGAGAAGGTGCAAATAAAGGCAGCAAGGTACGCAATGAGGAAGCATAAAAAGACCGAAAGTGTCATTAAAATGCTGAAAGTACTAGGATGGGACACACTAGGACGAAGAAGAAAATAAATAGGCTTTGAGCACTCTTCCGTACACCTAAGGGGGAAAAGGCATGGGGGGAACAACGGAAGTAGATTGAATACCCCAGCTATATTGGTAGGAATGATCACCAATACAAGATGAAATGCCGGCCACTAAGGACTAACGTAAAGAAATTCTCGTACCTCAACAGGACGATTACGGAATGGAATAGACTCCCTGCAAAACTGTTACCCTGAACTGAAGCCCTACCCCAACAACGTAAGGATTTTCAAGAAGAGGTGTAAAGGATTTATATTGGAAAATTAATATCATTGCATTTTAAATATTCACCATCTAGTTTCATTTTGGTGATGTATTTTTCATTTACAATATTTTTGTTTTATTTTGTATAAATTGTTACCAACTGGCAAATAGCCAACTTTTCACTTGTACGATATAATAATAATAATAACCAACCACCGAAAATGGCACATAATGCCATTTTCGTATTATACTAAATTGTTATAAAAACTTGTATACATCTTGAGATTGTACGTGGCTTGTAGAGTCTTATGTTTCCTATTTGTGCAAATGGATAAGAACGTATTGTAGACAATGAGGGAATAAGGAATATGATAAGAAAAAAATAGTTGCAAAGGTGGTAAGGAGTGCAATGGAGGGTGCATGGAAAATGCTTAGGGTTAAATGTGAGGAAAGTGCTGCCCTCTTCTGGCGGGTACTACAAACTAGGAGGAGGCATTGCATTTGCTTGGAGGAGAACGTGGAAGGGGAAGAGAGAAGTTGAGGTGGGGGGAGGAGGTTTGAGCGTCGGATGGTGGTTGGGGAGTTTAGGTAGTCCGTTGCTAATGCGGCAACGGGTGCCAATCACGGTCCTGTCCTCCCATCGATGGATTTGTCTCCCGCGAAAATGAGACCATTTGCATGGAAATTAGTTCAGGGATGAAACTTAATCCGCCCTCGATTCTCTCCAATTCCCCGTCCTCGCCGCTTCTACTCGGACCCGCGCCTCATTCGACTATCCCACCCCTCCTCCTTGCCCCATTTGACTCCCCTCGCTACGCACACGCTGTTTCGTTCCCTCCACTGCCAGCCTGATTGCCTTTAAGCTTGCTTCCCCATACCCTTCCAACCTCCACTCCTGCCCACCCATCCTTCAAAATCACAGTTTGCACCCCTTTCCTCCACCACTTTACCCCGTCTCTCTTCATGACCCATCCATCCCGTTTCCTCCCAACCACTCCACCCGCTTCAAATCCCGCGACAGTCTTTTGTTTTGCGCGATTTTTTGTTATCATCTTTTTGAATTTTATTTTCAGCCCACACCTTTTTGACTTTTTTTTGCGGACTAGGCGGGTTGGGGTAGCTTTTCGCGCTTTTTTTTGTTTCCGCTGTCTTCCGCCAGGGGTCTTCGTGGTTGGCGCGCACCCTATCTCCTTCGGCTCTCTTGGCTCGTCTTCATTTATCACCGTTCGCTCTGCTCTTTCCGTTCGGGTGCAGGAGATGATGTGGGACAGGTGGCACCCTACCCCCCGATATATCGCCTGCCATTATCGGCTGCCAGGTGGTACAGCGTCTAGGCTTTTGAGATGGATTCCGGGAACCCATTCCTAGTTCCTAGTGAGATCGAAGGTAATATAGGTAGCTACGAGGGGACCCCATCTGGATCTCTTTCATTCATTCATATTGCCAAGGTGATAACTGATTAAAAAAATTACGGATTCAATGGAAGCTCAGATTGGGCGTGATGTAGCGATAAGTTACTCTTGCTCAAGCTACGTGTAGTATTATGGTGTTTTTCCGCATTTGTCAGCGTTATTTTGTGAGCAATATTAATTGAAATCTGGAAGTAGTTAATGGCTGAGTATGAGTACCTAACAGTAAAAAAATGAAAGTTGCCAAATATTTGAAGCATAAACATTTATTATTCTGTATGGTATTGATTTCGACATTTTCAGCCTTAAGTGGAACAAAAGTATTAGGAGCGATTTTCACATTAATATACGGTAGGGTGTTCATTGAAATAGGGTGTTCATTGAGTAGGGTGTTCATTGAAATTTTTGAGTTTTCGATTGCAAACTTTTTATACCATGTCATTTTAGATCAGAAAGATGTGATTACAATAGCACCCGGAAAATTGATATCATATAATGGAATATTCTGTTACAGCTTACATAATCAGGGAGTATAGATGAGAAATAAAGACTTCTGAAGACTCTGACTATTTATTTGCAAATTCAAAAGGCACAATTTTGGTGCATGCCATTCTTAATGTATAACCATTCGGTAAAGGCATCTTAATCCTTAAACTTCAGCTAAGTATTAAGGAGCGTTTTGTTTTTTCAAATTTTTATCCAGCAATGTCAATTTGGGCTAATGTCCATGATTTTCGCATATTTACTTACTTCGTGCAGATACTTTTTACTGGAGTGAAAATGATACGATTGATTAGATATGCCAAACAATTTTTCATAGTATAATAGGGGAATGAGTTTTGAAGCCACTTTTTAAACACAGTGTCAATCTCTCCTGAAAATGTTTTTTGAATTTCGGAAATATAGAACAATTCAGCAAGTACTAGCTCACACACAAATATATCTTTTTGGTGGCGATCTTTTTACTGAGGTGGTTCACACTAATTCCCTAATCTCACTCTCTGATGAAATAACACTAAAGTATCTCAATTTTTGTCCTTGAAAACCATTCAATGAAAGTTGAGTAATGTGTGAATGTGCAAATCCGTTAGTATCCCATGCTCTATATCCTACCAATCACATTTGCTCAACTTCTTTGTAATAGGATTGGATAGTTCGTAGAGATCTCCATGGTGGTTGGCTGGTATCGGACTCAACACTGTACAGGAAATATTTTTTATTCGGTTTTATTCTATCAATTACTTTAAAAAATTACTCATGGTGTATGAAATAATTTCCATTTATCTAAAAATTCGGGATCTTCAACATTGATGAAATAAATGATTAAATAATTTGACTAGAAATGGCATTAGATTACTTGTTAGAATAACCGTAGCAATGATTTCTGCTTTTTCTTTCATTTTTATAACTAAAGCATATTGTTTTGGCATTAACCTATAATATGTCATAATCAATTTCGCTTAGTTAGTTTTAATCGTGAAAAGACTTTAAAAAAATAATAGTCGTTGGACTTAACAAATTTATGTTAAATATCAGAAATATCTTCATAAGTTGACTGTCTGCCATTTTTGGCAGATGACCATATGCATGGCTGTCGTTAATTGGTTCACCAACTTCATTTTATTTTCGATTGTGATGGAATTTATGATAAAGAGAAACTTATTTTTTTCCATTTTTCATTCCGTCGCCAACCCTTCCATCTTGTCGCAACGAAAATCGGCGTCCTTAATCCTTTCGCACATTTGATGATGACGTCACGAGCTCCGATTTGTTCACCACTTCTCACCTACCTCTGGACCTCGTGCATCGGTCTCGCGTGGTTGTTTGCAATTTCAACTCGTCTGGGCGATTCATTACGTACGATTCAACTGTACGAACTATTCATCTACTTGAACGAGTAGCGGTACTAGGGCTTTCATGACGTCATGAAGACATAAGCAACTTTCATGACGTCAGGAAGTGATAAGAAACTATTTTTATCGTAAATGAAATAAAAGGTTGTATTCCACTAACTTAGTTTTAGTTACCTGAGGATGATACCGTAGCGTCGGAACTAGTTGTACCTAAAAATAACTTGGTGGAATGCAGCAAAGTTTTTCATTCCATTAACGATACAATGAACTTCCGCAAAGTTGAGCCTAGTGTGATAGATATAATCGAGTTGGCAGCATTTGCGCATGCTTATTTTAAACTTACGGCAGAATGACTGAATGGAGAAGATTATTTTGGTCGTAACTTATATTTCTTTCAATTTCCTTAATACTTGTAATGAATTGCTATATTGGTTCAGAGTGAACGACCCTATGATGCAATTCATTAGGAGTTTAATTCAGGAATCAAGGGAAGGTTGTCCATTGTCACTTCTTATTTAAAAAAAATGAAAATAGGGATATTCATAATTTTCGCCAGTTTTAACTTTTCCCAACATTTGAAAATCGTAATGAAGAAGCTTCTAATGTTTCATGCTAATTTTTTTCTTAACATATTTTGATTGTTTTTTTATTCATGATCTTGAAAATCTGGATAGTTTGGAAAGATTTTATAATAGTTTCATTCGAGAGAAGTAGCAAAATAATGTGTTTGGGGAAAGGGTATTGTCTCATTTTATTTTCTACTAGTGGCGTGACCGTACTGATTAACTGTACTTCACTTCGTATTACAATTAATAAACTTGTTTCGTTGCGGTACCTTAATAAATTTTCTAGAATGGACGACTTTGGTTGCGTATGATCTTTTATTTTTCCTCGCCTTTTGTCGTTAGCATTTCCAGTAGATTATTTTCGGTAATGAAAGTCGTAAAGTATCTGTGCGTGTACCATAAATTGTATTGCTTTGGCATGGCTCACGGTGTTAATATTGTCAGGGCTTGGAATAATATTTTGTGGAATACTGGAATAGATTATAACATGGCGACTGCTAACAAATATTACGTGGCCGAGATTTAGGATCAAATGGAACGTATACAGAGAAAATTAGTGGCTTATTCCGTATCGCCGGTGGACTAGCCAGATAAGGTACTCAAATTTATAGTTTCCACTGTGGTTATTCATCAAGACTTGCAGCGGTGGACTTAAAATTCTGCAAATTTACTGCCGAATGTAACGCTGTGATAATAGCTGTTTCTTTAGGATAGCAGACAATATATGACCCTATTAGTGCTGGATATTGGTTCAACTGCCCCACACCAGCACGCGTGCTCGAAGATAAAGTGCTCATTGACAGGAATGCAAAACTTTGGGGTTTCAAATTATGACGCCTCATAAGTTTACGTGTACGTCTCCTTCGATTCCAAACGGGACACCGCAAAGACCATAACGGAGCTCATTTGCGCTGGAATAGTTATGGCGAGAGTACGTGCAGTCTGGATGAGGTCTTTTTGCATTCGTTCCGTTTTGGGTTCCATTCGAACGTGATAAATACATTTACGAAAACATCTATAACCCGAAGAGGAATCGCAATTATTTCTGGCCGTCCTATTGGGTATAATTCTTGCTTCTGATTGAGCCGTGGACGCTCTTCGCTTACGAATGCAATTATTTAGGGATTTGTCTAAAGTATTTTTACTTTAATTATGCTTATGCTAAGCTAGCCGACGCGCCAGGTGAACATACATTAGAATATGGAAATAATAATTTAGAAATGGAATTACATAACTTTGATTGAAAGCCATGAATCATGCATAAATCATAATCACCTTAAATCGTAGTACTAAGTAGTTATGAAATAATTCATTATTTACAAATAAGTTTGGTTTCCATTTCCGAATAGAAAGGAGCATAGCAAAGCAGTTACCAAAAACGTTTAGACACTTTTTAAGGAACAAATTGTACATTTTTTACCGTCTATTCGCTCATGGCTATTTGTAATACCTACTTATGTATAACTTTCTACTACAACTTTCTAGCTCAAATGTAATTTAGCAACTTATGTAAGTATACTTGGGGTAGGCAATTTTTCACCTCAAGTAACATATCCTTTTTTCCTTTTGCGCCATAGTTATCGGCGTTTAGCTCAAATTGAATTGCGTTCCCTAAAATGAGATGTAGGAACCCACTTAAGCGCTGCTATTGCCAATAAAATAGCTATCTCGGTGGCTGGAAATCCTTACCAGAATATTCTTGGAATTACAAGTCCAGAGACTAACCAGACTACTAATTAACCAAATAGAGCCCCAAATTATTGCTTGCTCTCTAAGTTAGTGAGTTGAATTAAAACCGCAAATCGATTGCAAAGAATGACCAAGGCACGGAATGTATCGGTTTACCGTTAGGCCGCAGTTGTGCTTAAATCCTATACTTATTTTTTGGTTGCTTTGACGGGATAAAACTTGGCCCGTTCGGCTTGAGTGAGCTAGAGAGTTTTTCGCAGTTCAAGATACATCGATGAGTCCCCTTCCTTTCAAGAAGTAAGAGAGTTATCAATGCCTTTCCCTATAATTACACATTATTAAAGAAGGGCAAAGTTTGTATTTTACTGTCGATCATGTCAAAAAATGTGAATTGATTTTTTCTCTTTATCTAACTTTTTTAAATCACTTTTTTGGGAATCAATAATTATTATCAAGTCGGTAATTATTCATATTTTACTCTCTGAAGAGCTATGCTGGCTTATCTCAATGATAAAGTTTTCTTTCAAGTACATTATGGGTTTTTAGCAGCGGAATTGGCATCAAGCAATGCAGTGATTGATTTTTCGAATGTATTTCCTTTTTTATTAATGAAAATTGTACATTTTCATGAATTTTTGGCAATAATGCATCTATCATTCGGCTTCTCATTCTTAATGGAAAACGGATGCTTGAAACATTGTTTTCAGTGGTAAAAGTTTAATCAATATTTGAATCAATCTCTGTAAAACAAGGTCTTCATGAAATTACAAACATTTTACAGAAACGTAGTTGAGCTGAACGATTAAGTTTCCCACAAGCACTCGAAAGGTTTAGATTTTACATTCAGATTTTATTCAAAATTACCACAAGCTCTTCAATTCTCCATATTGTTCTCATATTTTTATTAAATATCATGCGCTCGTGCTGTGAGGCAATATGTAAATTCTCTTCATTGACCCTCGTGCTTTTATTTGCAATCTCGCGGATTTAATTTTTTGTTCGCGGATTCGATTTATTACACTTGGTTGATAGGCACATCTCGACGTGTTGGGCCACGTCGGCGTTGCACGTAGCACGTTGTGTGTGGCATTGCCTGACAGGTTGTCGTGTTGTGCGAAGCATGGGAAACGCGGAATCAACTCATCTTCAGATACGCTAACGGGACGTCGTCGTGTGACCCATTTAATGGCATTACTCGACTCCGTCGTGACTGACGTGCAATAATGGCTGCACGACAGGTGCAACGGATGCGTGATAGATTCATTCAGGTTCCATTCCCAATGAACGTCTCCTTTCAACGACTCTTCCATAAATATAACGGAAAATGGACACATATCAGACGAGGAATACTGTGGCACATTTGACGGATTGTCTGTAGATTAATTTACCTCTATACATCGCCCTTTCCCAAATAAATTGCCTAAAGCGCAGGCTCCGCTTAATTTTTTTCTGCACGGCGTGGGTGATATAGATTAATTCATGTTTTGCCAGTCCCTTCACTCATCCATTGACAGAAGCAAATGCTTCTCATCAGTAATGCATAACGTATAAATGGGAAGCTGAGACAACTATGGAACGGCAACTATGGGACATGGCCCTAAATGTTTCCGAAATATTTTTTGCCACACTTAATTATAGTCATTATTTTCTCCCTTGGATCTTGGATCTTACTCCTCGCGATGTTTAAAATTCATTGTCTTATGGAAATCTGTTGATAAAAATTATTAAGTTAACGTTGAATCTGGAATATTCTTTCGGATGAAATTAGCACACTTTTTCGTATGCAAGAATCGCCATTTGTATGGCACGCAAAGAATTTTCATTTTACGTCACACATTATCTCGTGTTCTCGTTCGCCTATTGCTTTCCCTCAAACTAGAGCTGCAGTATTTTTGTTTTCAATACTTAATGCATTGTAGTACTGTCAATTTTTTATCAGGAGTGCATGAAATATTTAGAGCTAGGCTTAACAGGCATACTATTGCCAGAGTAGCTTTCTTGAAATTAAAAATTCTAAACCTTTCTCACCCATTCACTGACTATTAATTGAATGCAATAGCTCTGAACATACTAGAATGTTTCCATAAAAAATTGCGTCATGAGAAGGGATACATACTGAAATTGTGTCCATTCCTGACCTTCACTAAATATCTGTGGTTCTGATACTCACATGGTTCTTGGTTTATGTCCAAAAAATTCAGTTGTTCGCACTACTGATGTCTTCTTCTTCATTTTGTCTTAATGAAACTTGCTTCATATTACCGGGGAATAAGGTATAATTAACCGGTTTTGAGCACAATACATATTATCCGTCATAATCGCTGTCAAGGGAGTAATTCAAACATTCCTTATGATTGTATATTTTAATTTTACGACTACCTCACCCCTCCTCAGCGTGGAACTTTGAGGAGTGTGGAAGCTAAAGAAGCAAAATTTTTTGACAGACCTCTTCCGAGGAAGTTTCTTTTTTAATTTTTTTAAAGTTTTACTCGCGGGTCTTATGCTCGCCCAACTTTGTGCATTCTCCTTGCGCTTTTGGGAGCGCTAGATGTAATTGCGGACAGATAGACGTTCCTGAAGAAAGTTTGGGCGAGGCGTAATGCTGTGCGGGCGGTGTGCCGAGCGGGGGCAGAAGTGTCTGCATTGTATTAACGCGGCCAATAAACTCCTTGATGGCAGTGTCAGGAATCCTTCCCTTGCGGCCCCGAAAAGGGGAGAGCAGTGAAATTTGAAAATTCCCCGGAGATCGTAATTTTCCTCCATCCATATCTTCCGCTCTTCCTCTCTCTCTCTAGACCCCGGAAGGTAGTTACGCGGCGTAAAAGGCCGGCGGGGAGCGGGCTGATTGGCCGGGAGGTGAAACGTCCCGCGCGGGGGAAAGAAACCCATTGGCTGCCCGCCCTTTTAATTTCGAAACCCGCCATCCCCTTTTCGTTCTCCCGAATTCAAGGACGGCACAACAATCCTCCCCCGTTTTTTTATATATGTATAAACCCAGCCTTACCCCCCTCTCTCTTCCTCCTCCTCAAGGGACGACTAAAGGCTCGCTTTGCCAGCCTGCTTTGCGTAGAAATTCATTTTTTTCGTAACCGTGTGAGAGGCTTACCTTACGCCCAGGGGATTCATGAGCAGTGGGAGGAGGTGGAAAAAATTACACGTCTGGATTTGGACGTGGACTCTCGGGGTGGTTTGAGTGGGAGCCGAGATTGGATTGTGGATGGGTCATGGGGTGGATTTTCCCACCCTTACCTTCAGCATTCCAGTTATTTCTCTCACTTAATTTTCTGTGTTCTTCCTCATCCGTCGGCGAATTGTTTTTCATTAGGCCCCCCGCTAATCTTAAGAATTAACTGGCTTAGACAAATGCATCGTTGCCGGGTTTCGGAATTTTGCCTTTGAAATATGTTCTTAAGGGGGCGCGCAATCTCAGAGGTAAGCATAATACTTGAATTGTATAAATAAGAGAAATTGATCTTTTATTTTTGCTCAAAATAGCTGCGCAGTTTTGTATTTATTGTCTAAATGTAAGGCTCATATTGTAGAAACGCATATTTTTTTAATCTCCTTACGACCGAATTGAGAAATATTGAACATCCGTTAGAATTATCAAAATTATAGTTTTTCAGTAGTCATTATTTAGGTAGTGCCAACTGCTTGTCATTCGTGGATAACTACAAGACTTGCTGCTAACACGATTTATATCTACACACTGATATATTTCTATTTGATTTTTGCTGGAACTGCAGTAAATTATGTAAAAAAACTAGGAAAACCATTAGTAATAATATTATTTTCTACCTTGCCAACTCAAAGATGAGCGATTTATTTTAATGATAGTATATTTTCGATTCCATCCTAGAATGTGCAAAAACATTAAGTAAACCACTGGTGAAGTTAAGTTAAAAAATAGGAAATAGGGCTTCATGCCGCGACACTTTTCGCTAAGGAATGAAATTTCCTAATTTCTTATTGCCTTTATGGCTGCTCATTATTTCAAAGAATGTAGTCTGGGGTAAATGGAGTACATTTGATTTCTGCACCAAATGGTATTACTTTTTTAATTATTCTCGCTGCATACTGTGGTACTACAGAAAAAAGTCTGTAGAAATATGAGCCAATAAAGAGGGTGTTACGGCAAATATATTTGTCAAAACTTAAAGTACCTTCATAATCAACTTTAAAAATGATGCCATGAACCTAGTATTCCATTTTTATTTAGCATGTCCCTCCAAAGCAATTTTTTGTGGCAATAGTTCAGCAAATGCTGTGCAGATTCTAAAATTTTCACGGCATAGTTTTATTTACTTTTTCAAGTCTTTTGACGTTAAAATTTCATCTTAAGTAGTGGATCACCTTTCCTCAAGACACTCAAATATTAACTCTCTCTTCCTCGCCATGGTAGTGGCTGAACAGAATCACGGGTGCCGTCATTTCCTCTGGCTGGAGCAAATTGACACATGAAAATCCTCTCCAATGCGTTAAGTGAGGCTTAAAATTCTCATCGACGATATTTTGATCTTCAACGGCAATATTTTGTGGGCTCCAAGCTGGGCCATTTAATTTTTTTTTTTTGGTTTATCAGTGTGCAGAGGGTGATAATGGCAGGGGTTTTGCTTTTATTTCCCGCGGAAAAAAGGGGTGGACGGAGAGGGGGGTTGGTATGAGATTGCACCCAGGGAATGGCCATAGCCCGGATTGATGTGTCGTGGCATAAGGGGAGAGAAGCGGGTGGTCCGTTCACAAGGGGTTACTGCTCGACCGAGCGGGTTATTTTTTAGCGGCTCAAGCTGTGATGAGATTTAGCGTAATTGGGAAGTGGGGGCCCGTTTGAGTGGAACGCCATCTGGCCCTCAGTCTAACTGAATGGTCCCCGGGGAAATGGGAAAAAAATGTGCCGGGGTAATTAAATATGAGTTCAAATTTATTTGAAAAGTAAAAAAAAAGGGAATCACTCCTGCATTGTTTCGTAATTAATGTTAAGCTGAGACGAGTGCCAAATGCTAATAACGCTCGATTTATTTATTTAATAATCGAGCGTGAATATATATTTTAAGCCCTGGAAAATGTCAAGCGGAAATTGGTCTTTGACCTGGTGGATGTATCCTTCTTAAGGCTGTTCGTTGAAAAGCCGGGAAAATAAATGACTATGTCTGAGTGTATAACTACTATGCATGCTTTTTAGTCCTTTGGATGAAATTTATTTCGAGGGTAAAATAAGTAATGATGTAAATGTAATGAAGAGTAAAATTCGTATTTGCGCAGTTATCGAAAGAAATGTAAAGATTATTTGTATAAAAACATCCACATTTAACAAAAAAATCACTCGAGCATTGAGCGTACTATGTAAGAGCTAATAAATGTTTTACTATTTGCCGGCCATAAATTCTGTCATGGACGATTTTTATCCTGTCCAATAGGTAAAGAAATTTCTATTTTGTTTTCAATTTCATAAATGGCTGAGAAAGTTGATTATTCATTATTGCTTGAATCGCGAATATAAATATGAATTAAATTTAGTGAAAGGGTTATTATTCCTTATGCTGAGTTTCATTTCGTATTGTAAAATGTCTCAGTAGATAAATATTTCTTAGCGTGGCTGCAAATCGTTTTTCTTAACGTGCCCATACTTAGTTGCAATTTATTAGGAAATCTTTGATGTGGAAATTCTGTGATCATGGAAAACTACTTTTTTCAGAAAATAAATCCGCATTTTATTACTGAGTTGAGGAAATAAGAAATATTATAATTAAAAAAGGAACAAAAGTGCTTCTACCACTTGTTTTTGGCATGAGACATTCCAGTCAGCTTACTCGTATATTTTTTTATTTGCTCTTAAACCTATTTAGGAAGTTTTATGAGGCAACGAGCTATCCTTGGTCAATGTATTTGGGAAGAAAAATTTAATAATGTCAATGAATTGCAAATGAGAGCAAGATTGAATGGTCAGCAGTGTGTTCAGTGCGTGTGTTCGTTGTATATCATATATCTATGAAAAGGTATCTCCGCGGAATTTATCGTCGGAGACTTTCAGTTGAAAGGTTTTTAAATAAAATGTTTAATGTTTTGATATTCTGAGAAGCAAGTTGATTGTTTGAGGCGTAACTTGGTGAAAGCGATTCATTATTAAAATTAAAAAGAAGAACGAATTAAACATTATTAATGTGAAAGCACAAAGTTCTTCTTTTTAATTTTAATTCTGAGAAGCATTTAGTGATTTGCTTGAGATTTAGGGAAGGAAAAAGTTAATAAGAACAATTAGAGACGAGTAATTTTGAGGTTGGTGTGATAGTAAGTTTAGACCTTCTATCCAGTGGGCCAGGGTTTATATCCTGGCGTTGGCGGTGTTTTTTAGACCCCTCCCGGTCTCTCCTTGAATGCTTAGTGGAAGGTACTATAAGCAGTGCACGAAGTCCGCCAGATTGGATTTTGACGCCTATTCTTAATATCAGGCTAATTCTTAACGCCCAGTTTCCTCTCCATTCTTTGGCGTTTTCCTTCAGTGGGTTTTTTCGCTGAAGAATACTACTCTCTTCTCCTCATGTGTTTTCCCACAAACAGAAATTTTTTTTCGACACAAATTTCCACATATGCTTGTATATCTTGTTTTACATTTCACTAATAGTGTATATTGTAAATTTTTTGTATAATAAACTTTTATTTACGGTTTTTAAATGTTTGCATTGACGCTATCGAGGGGTTAGGCGGAAGAGGGGACTTATTAGTCTCAACCTCGCACGAATAAAGACATCTTAGTATCATTATTCTTCTTTCCTATACTTCCCTATGGCGCAAATGACCTAGGCTGCCGGTTGTTTTCTCCAAAAACCAAACCTCTGGTAAGGACGGGAGACCAGTGTTAGGAGAAAAATGGAAAAAAAGTTGAATTTAGAAGGAAGGGAAGGAGTGGAAGTGGAATAAAAAGTGGATTAAATGGAATAAGACGAACTGTATCCCTGATAGGGCGGGGCGGCATCACATTTTGTAGCCGTCTTGAAGGAGATATAAAGTAGATGGCTACACCGGAGGTGAGAGAATTGGACTGGAAGCTGAGTGCAGGTGAAGATAGGTTGTGTGGGATGGGGAGGCCCTCAGAAGGGCAGGTGGGTTGGAGGTGAGGCTGGGGTAATATGGCAGCGACAAGATTTTGGATTCAGATGAAGTGAGAAAATGTTTGAGCGACGCCAGACGTCTCGGGATGGTTTCGAGGAGAGATTGTAAAAATGGCTGCGAGGAGAAATTTGAGCAGGCGGAAATAAGTCAAGGATGGGGACAATGAAGTGGAAAATGGGCGAGTGAGGAAGAGATTGCTGACAGCTATTGTACTTCCCCAGCTGTTCATTTAGTTGAGGATTTCATTTTAAAATCCAGACAGACCAGGCTAAACGGAAAATGTCTCCTCCTACGACTTTAATACAAATCGTTAACACTAGTACCAAGTTGCTGTTTAATGTTGATCCTTGCCATTTTAAGAGTGTCATTTTTCCTTCTGTTCTTTCTGTAATTATGGTCAATCAATAGATAAAGGCATTTCATAAATAAAACATGTCGGTTTAAGTATACCGGGACTAGCCACGGTGATAACTTTTACGGTGTCACCCGCAATGCACACATTGTGCGAAAAATCCACAGAGGAAAAAATCATTCGCCTTGACCGAGATTCGAACCCGGATCCCTCGATTTCCGGCCGAGTGCTTTAGTCAGTTAATGTCGGTTTGATAAGAATAACATGAAAATAAAAATAGTTTCCAGCTCCAGTTATTATTCTGTTGATGGCAAATTTTGCTGATGATATATATAAATGATCTTAGCGTATATTCATTTTCTTATTAACAGTTGCGAAGGAAGTGTTGCGGTAATATTAGCGACACTCGTTATGATTGGTATTCAACTTTTTTAGCCTTAACTATTGCCAGATATGCTCAATCCAAAGCGATAAAGTGACCGAAATAAAAACTTGCTCCTTAGCCCGTTGGCTTACAACATTAGCTTATCTAACAAAATAGCATATAGTTTATCTGAGTGATGACTTATCTGTATAACTATCTTTCCTGCTGAAAACTTTATAAAAATACTTATCACAAAAGAAAAATAGCGGGATGTTAGCAAGTTTTAGAGATCAATTAATTGCATTAATGCTTTCGCTAACATTCGATTTTCCACAAACGTAAGGATTAAAATTTATATCACAAAATATGGATATAATGAGCAATTCATAAGTTTCAAACAAAATATTCAGTTTTGGGGATACATTCTCACTGTAGATTTCCTAGTAGATGTGCAAACAAAACAATTTAATGCTTTCATAATTAAAGCCTATTATCAATGGAGGGATGATTAATTAAAATATATTTTTCCTTATTCCAGCTTCCTGTTAAAATGATATCCTGGATATGCTTCCATATAATCCCTTCCTTTTGAGGAGGTAAAATTTTTCTGTTGTGATTCCATGAGAATGTTACTCCAGAGTTTACTTGTAGCTGGTTTTTCTATCACCCTGGATAGTTAGCCGTGAGCCGAAGGAATGCGATTATGATGCTGGATTGCTGTGGAACAACTAACGTAGTGCTCATGAACAACTAATATATGACTCGAAGTTGTGTGCGGTCATAAAACCCGGAACATCACGTTTTCCAAACCGGTGGAACTTTTAAACAATATAAACTACTGTGTTAACGTGAACTCTTGGAGCAAAGAAGTACAAATTGTATCCATAGTGCTAAAACTTAAGTTGTATAAGTGAAAGTATGTCGGTAACATATATTGGCATACCTCATCTGTTGCTTGATTGGTTCAACTTCAGCATGTAAATGCAGGAGATGCCAAAGACGACTGAAATAAATATATATTTAACAGAAGTAGTTCAGCGAACGACGTAACATCATCTTAAGGACGAGTTTGTGGAATTTTGATGAAGGAAATGTTTGTTGAGAGGGTTGAGGACGTTGATGTATTGTAAGGCAAACACAGATTTGAATATTAATTGGAACGGAAGGATTGAAAGATTTTCATCTTAGGGTAGTCAAGACCAGTGTAGAATAATATCACAGGGACATAAATCACTTTAAGTTTGGGACATGTGGACAGTCACAAGATGTATTGGGATTTCTCGGGGGCTTGTAAATGAAACGACCACGAGTGTCAATATTGACACATCCAAGGAAGTTTCTTCGGAAACCTCATGCTAGGGACGGCAAGGTAGGGAGTCTTCTGAATCCAGAAACTAAACATTTTTTGTAATGCATTGGGTGATATCGGCATTACAATAATTCTTTTTATAAGTAATTTATTGGCATCTACTTCGCCGTTATGCAATCATCATCCCTTGAATCTACCTTCTGTCATAATGTAATTTCGACTCCAGTGGTTCCTTCTGCCTCTAATCTCGAGAAATCTGTAGCTCACATATTCCTAATTTTATCTTACAACGTGCACGTTGGAACAGTGTTCATCTTGATGATTGTAGAGTACAATATTTTATGTTATTACTGCTTGAATTGCGTTGTTACTCTCCGTAGCACCACTAAAATGGCGTACCGTGAGGAGTAATTCAATATAAATTTTGATGATGTTAGGTTAGTAAGAGTTGGATGTAGCTGAAGCATTTCTTATGTACTATGTCTATATAGTGAGCTTCATTAATTGCTCTGCCGTCGTAAGTTTAGTGGCTATATGCTAAAGACGCTGATTCTCAATATAAATTTTTACTACCTATATCAATGAAAAATCTTCATATTTTCTTTCTCTGCATGATTCTTCTTTAATGAATTGAATTTTGGCAATGATAAAAATACTGACTTTGACTTGATTGTATGTTTTGATCTTTATCTTTAAGACTTTCGCCGGTA
Organism: Ischnura elegans; assembly: GCF_921293095.1. Classification (NCBI taxonomy): domain Eukaryota; kingdom Metazoa; phylum Arthropoda; class Insecta; order Odonata; family Coenagrionidae; genus Ischnura; species Ischnura elegans. Next base: position 10,750,590 of record NC_060252.1, read on the forward strand.
GCAGCATTTAATTTTTTATGCTTTTAAATACGTGGTTCATTTTCTTCAAATAGAATTCATGTTCTCTTAAGAGTTCCTCGCCAGAATTGGAATTGGATTGGAATCTCTTGAAACTTTTTTCTCCCAAGTGCTGTGGTAAGTTATTAAAATAATCATCTATTTTCAATCATAAAAATAGTAAAATTAAAGGAATAAATATTTTAAGCGATTTGAAAAATTTACATGCATTTCGTATTTTTTATCAACCTCTCTTGTTTAAACATGAGTTGCTGCAGTTCAGGTCAATTTAGTTCACTTTTACACCATGGGCCTTTCTGGGCTTCGATCATTTTGAACACCCAAATATTTTTAAGGGCGAAGAAAAGAAGAGAAGCCTTTATGTAACATCAATAATGAAAAGTAGCTAAAATTTAACAGTTTTACTGCAAGTATCAACATTTTTCGAGAAAACAATTACAAATACTTGCTCAGTATTAAACAGTAAAAATGTAAGGTTTTAGACCGTGATATATTTAACAGCGACAGTATTTGCGGAGAAAACTGTCACATATTATAATCGAAGAATCGGAGTAATTTCTTTCACATTGATTTTATGGACTTCAGTGTCCTGATGTGAGGCATTATGGATTTCCAGAAAAATAGCTATTTTGCTTATTTCGGTTTCAAAGTTTATGCATTTTTATAATTCACGGCTTTAATTGACTATAATTCCGGTACATCCCTTATCAGAATTAACTTTACAATTTGCCAGCGTCTGGAAAAGAAAAAAAAATCAGAGGAACACTTTGGGAGGGGAAAGAAACTGAGGGCAAGAAATTATCCCGGACCTTTCAGCCCCAGAATCTTCGTAGGAGAGCATCCCGAGATTCTCAGTCGTATTAACTGGGGAGTTGGTTAGGTGGGTGTTTCTCTCTTGAAGTCTTTCCAAAAATCTGGACTGAGCAATGAGGCGAGGTGCTGGAGAAGAAAAGACGAAGGAATTCGCGAGGTTCACGGGAAAGGTGGGGGGGGGGGGGGATGGAAGGAAGGGGTGGGGGAAGAGGGTATGAGGAAGGAATGGAGGGGATGGGGTATTCGTCGGAGCATGGGGAGTGTCCCCTACAGGAAATCACCCGGAGCAGGAAATTAGTTTTTGTGCTTCCTCTCTCAATACCTTGGCTCGGCGGGTGGGAGACTCGTGGGTGGGGAGGCCGGAAAAAAAGGAACAAGGTTGGGGTCTGAGGGAGAGTATAAAGCTGTATCGAGAGAGTTGGGGGAAGATATTCTGGAGATACTACCGGAGAGGAGTTGAGCGTAAGAGAAAACTGACTTGGGAAATTGCACCAGACTACTTGAGAAAGGAAGGTGGAGGTTACATCAGCGCCCCCTGTATGGGACTCAAGGTTGGGTTGCCAGAGATGAGGAGAATATAGTCTTTTAAGATTGGCCATGTGTTCGTGGAAGTGGGGGTAGGGGAGGAGGTGGTGAGGCAGTGTGTAGTGGAGACGGTGCCGGATGGTGGCTGGGAGGCAAGGTTATGAAACGTTCGTTGGGGAAACGGAAGTTCAGTGCTCACGGTATCTTGAGTTTTCTTGAATTTATTTTTCTTCAGGGCGATGGGAGGAAGAGATATTTTGTTCAATGGGCTGCAGTGGATGAGTGTGATAGCCTTGATGGGCGCATGGTAGGAAAACAGCACAGGAAGGACTGCCAACCCAAGAACTGCATTATGGGAATGCTGAGAAAATGTCTGGAAGCATGGGCAAAAAAGTCGCTCTACTCCATTGGACAGTCATATTTCTCAACTTGCACCGCCAGGAGGGTAGATAAACGACAGTGAAGAAATCTATCTGATGATACATATCTGTATCTGTATATATGATATATGTGATGCATACACGAACATGCCTGATATTTGTAAACTTTATCTTTCCCCTATTTGTAAAAGAGAACCTTAATTATTCTCTAATTTATTTGATTCTTATGAAAATACCTCAAATTTCGCTTGGTTATAATACGAGCTAATTTCACTGAAGGAGCGCGAAATGCTTGTGAACTTCTGTCTGTACTTATTTGAAGAAAAAATTGGATAGGATTAATTCCATCGCTAACTCTTACTAATGGCAATAAACCTATGCGGTTATTATTATTGTTATTATTAAATAAACGGAATTGGACATAATCCGTTCCATCTTTTACACCAACTGATGGAAATCAAACGCCGTTTCGCTTAATTAAATAGGAAATGCTTATCCCTTAGTTTTACGTACCTCTTATGTTTTTTACTTCAGTGTGAGTTTCAAATCTAGTAAGCTTGCCTTGGGACCAAAACAGATATTTGTCCATCAAGTGATCGACGTTCGAAAATTCATGGGAAACAGTATACCTCCATTACGGGTCCTTGATTGTCCATTCATTCGCTAACCACGAGTATGGTTAAATCTGGTGGCTTACCATTGAAATATAACTTGGACATTCAGTAAAGCCCACTGCTGACTTGCGAAAATCTCCTTCAAAGAGACCATTTAGAAATATTCACCTTCCATTAAAAGGTGTGCTATATTTATCCTCCATAATAAGAACTGCATTACAAATTATTATCATCGAAAATTTTACATCAAAGTGTAAGTTGTTAGAGATTAGTTTTGAATTACTCAAGAGCGCCAATCACAAGCTCTCAATGGATTTTAGTCGCTAATTTTTTCGCTATAAAATGCTCCTTTAAAATTTAAGTAATATTTTTTTAAATTTTCAGTGTGTTTGGCAAAAATAGACCTTTTTAAACATGAATATGTATTTATTGTTAAAAATTTCACTCTGCCATATTTTTTCAAATGCTTAGTTTTTATATTGAAGATACAAGCAAATTTGTACAAAGCCCTACCTTATGCACCCCAAAACTTCAAGTGGCATAAGTTTGAAATAACTATTTTTTCCCAAAAAAACACCGGTCTACCGGGAGTGATGCGTACTCTTAGTTCGATTGTCGTCATTTTTATTTGATGCACCCCATTGGAAATTATATGGTGCGCATTGATGCAAGAAGTTATGATTTTTTCCCAAAAAATAATGCTCTTCCGAGGAGACCTACTTTTGTAGTTCAAGTACCCACGAAGTCAAATAACTTGCCTTTTTACGCTGATGAATACTCAAAAAATGGCCAATTGCCGCCTGGAAGAAATTGTGTTGTTAATACCTTCATTATCATTGCATCATATTCTGTGAAAGAGCAAAAAAATAGAGGTAAAGTAGTAATTAGTACGTCTAATATTCCTCATAGGCGGTTAAATTAAAATAAGCATGAATTTTATAAATAGAGTGGTTTCCTATAATCTTTTTTATTGCCTAAATAGAAAGATTATTACTCCTGGAGTACGCATTTCACGCTCTAAGATTATCGAATGACGATATCTATTTTTCGCATTTAAACGAAAAGTGAAAATTTTCAAGCGCACGAAAACGCGACGGCTAAGTAGGAATGCTGGGAAAAGTCCTAGTGACGTATTTCTGGTTCCAGCTGTCGGATTGTGGGGTGACCTTGGGGCGAGGCTTGAGCACTGATACGACGCAGGCTGCTAGCAGGTAGCTGAGTACCTTGCTAGCAGGTAGCGCTTGGCTTAAATAAGGATTATTAATACCTTATCAAACGAAGAAAGCTTTCCGAACTTAGGTAATTATAATGGGTGATTATTAAGAGATGTTTCCCTGAGCTCTGTGCTTCATGCATGCATTGCATATTGCATGCTACCAAATAATTTGTATATTATGAATACAATAATGGTGGGTAAGGAATCGCAATCGATACATTTCGTTTTCTTTGATGAAGGAAACTACCTATTGAAGACGGTATTATGTTTTCACCGCATGATTTATCGAGGAAATGTAATATATTTGTTAAATTTAATATGTAATTTTTTTGGTGCCTACATTTTACGGGATACAAAAATCAGGGAGGCCAGTTTTTCTATGCATCAACGTGGGGATGGGAAAAGTAACTCGCCGCATCTATTTTCATGACTGAGCTCAATCATATCTCTCTCCAAAGACGCGCACCGTGATTTGGAGTGGAAAGTATTCTTTGCTGCCTCCGCTGGTATGATCATGCTAGGCAGGAGGTCGTGTGTTTTAGCTAAGAATTCGTTCAAGTCAAGGGTTCCAAAGATAAGAGGAAGCCTTTGAAGTGCGTATTTTAATTCTGACCTGGTTGGAATTCCATTCATACGGAGAAAAGAAGGGATGCGCTGGTTTTGTGCCCCCCACAGACTACCTCATCTCCTCACTTTCAATTTTGCCCCCAATCTGAGCTCCCTGAGTCAGGCTCACCTTGTCTTCTTTCCATAACGGGATCATATTGGAAGAACTCTTGAAGTTCTCTCCACACTCCTCCACCTACGTGTTTTTCTGTTCCAATCTCATCACACGTTGCACGAAATACAAATTATATCGCGTAGGTTGGTTCGAGAATGAATTATATATAATTTTCATGGAAATTTCCAAATATTTTTTGCTCTAATTGCATCCTGTTTACTGGTGGAAAACAAAGTCTTTATTTGCAATATTTTCTGGTAATTGCGAATAAAATCCGGAGGAAGCATGTTTTCATGGTGATTCACATCTATTGATCTGGTAAGAAAACATCTGTCTTTTTGTCAAATACCTGATATCACGCTTGAAATCCCTAAATCATTGTTAATGATAAACTGTCGTCCGTTATCGTGACACTTATTAAGGTATTGGCAAATGCTGTAATTGATGAATTGTAAATTAAATGAAAACGATGTTTTGGACACCTTAATTTATAGAAAATATTGTTGAATTATCGTGTAACATCCATCCTAATTTAATCCATATGTTATGAATGAATATTCAAATAATTTTTGTTTATGTGAGTCATTAAAAATGTAAAATTAGGCGAGTTGATTTATACTCTTTTGATTTGTTGAAGTAAATTTTAAGTTTGAAAAATTGAACTTAGTCATGTGTGATTTTTATTGCTAGTAGATTTTTCAATCATCAATCTAAATTAAAATAAATGAATATTCAATGTGGGGGATAGCCGCAATGTTGGCATGGATAAATGATAGTCTAATATTGCGTGCAGCGACAGCAGCTTCTTCAATTGACAACAGTTTGTCCTCCAATCAGAGAATACCAGTGGGTAGTTGAAAATTGAAGTTTATTGCAACTGGATTGGTAACCTATAAAAGACTCACTTCGGGACCCCAATGTAGTTAAAGTTACTTATTTAAAAATCTAGATTAATTTGTTTGAACTATTGCTGTAGACTGTGAGTAATTATGTAACATTAGCCTGTTTGCGGTTTTTTAAATTCCTCTTCCATATTTTATAATTTGAGAGTAGAATGAGACCATACCTCTCTGTAAGAAGTTCCAACATTCTCTCAACTCTTTGGCTCCTATTTTACCACGTTTTATTATACTCGCTTTTTTATTTGTCCTTCCGGGAAAAAATCTTGCTACTCAAATACCGTCCACTTCCTGATCAACTGGAGCACTGACATTTTCAGCTCCGGATAACTCCGAACTGGATGGCTATGCAATATTATTACACTTTTGCCACGATTGTAAGAGTACCTCGAGTAATATTCAGAAATGAAAAAATTTAATATAGAGTTATAAAAATGGCCACTTAAATACGATGAAGGCGCTATAGTCTCGGTAATAAATAATATGACGGTGCAATAAAGTATCTGTTTGTAAAGCGCTGAGTGCCTGTATAGTTTTTCTGTTGTTTATCTCCAAGCCTGTCGGACAATATTTGAGACATTCATTAGGTGGCTGTACTTAAAATTTAAATCAATTGCAAAATTCTTCTCTTACAAAACTAATAAGTCTAAATAATATTACAGTATTAAAAAAAAATTCTATAAAAACCAAGTTTTGTTAAAAAGAAGAAAATAACTGCCTTCGGCCCCTTGATTTATTGGAAATTTCAAATATGACAGATAAGAATATAAATAAGTTTTAGAGGAACATTTCAGAGATCAAAAACGAGAGACGCGGTGCGCATGTAGGATTACATTCTCGTTCGCTAGGAGAAAAATCTGACATATATTGACCAGCAATTATTTATTTTATAATCTTTCATGCGCACCACGTTTTACGTTTTTGATCTCCTTGAACGGTGCTCCTTCCTCTATCGCATTTTTATCGTATCATATCAGAAACACACCCGACGCTGGTTGAACCTCACCTAAATGCTGAATTATTTAATATTATATCTTTACCACGATCTCGACCGTAAGAAGGTATTTATGGCATTTAAATTGGATTATATGGAAATAAAAGGCTAAGAGAATTCCTTTGGATTAGTTAATCAATTTACATATTCATCTATTCAATAATAAGGTGGTACCTAACATAAGACACGTGAGACATCAAGTTCAAGTGGCATGGATATGTTCACTGTAATTTTTAGCTCGGGTAAACGCATAAAATGAATCTGAAAATATGCTTGTACTTCGCAAACTGAACCTCCTCCTTCCTCCATTTTTAAACTTTGCGAGCTTCCACTGAATATTATCAGCCCAGCCCTCTATCTCCTCAACACCTGTTCGGCTTACTTTCATAAGAAAGAGCCATAGGCAAGACTTTCTCGAGAGGTTATGCGAGTTAAGGAGAAGCACTTTCGCCTACCAAGCGGCAGACTGTAAGCCAGGGTGGGAAGGCTGGTAGGTGAGGTGAACCACGGATGAGGTAAAAAATCTCTGCAACCCTTTTTTAAATTTTTTATTGCGTCTTTTGCTCCATCATTGTCTGCTTCTATCCGTTTTTATCCCTTTATTCCCTTCATATATTATTTTTTTCTTCTTCTTCCACGGTTTAATTTCGTCCTCACCAGCCTTAATCCCATGGTGGCGTCAAAAGCAGGTTTGATAACTTCAATTACGCTCGCTCTGCCCTAGCCCATAATTTTCGTCCTTTTTTCTGTTTACGGCGTATCTCGCGCGACAGGGCTGGTGATATTTTACGAGACATACTGTCGTTTCGTCGTGTTGTTATCCCAAACCGTGTTTTGGCTCCCATCGTTACGGGAAAAGAAACTTATGACGGCAGTCTTTTTATTGGATGTTTGCGCACAAAATAAAGTCTTGAATGCCATAAAGCAAAAAGAATATTCATAAGAAAACTTTCCTCGGTGAATTCTAAGAAAGAGCACTCTCGTTTCACTTGAACTTTACCGATGATAATGTGTAGCATTTTGCAATAGATTGACTTAATTCAGTCTAATGCTGGATTTACACATAGTCCTTGATTGATATAGCTGTCAGCTGTAAGGCTCTGTTAGCAGTTAGTTTCTCGATGTCCAGTTACTTTGTTTACAGTGTCCACACAAGTCGTAGGCATGGACAGTTACTGCGGAGCACGAAGCAACTGAGCTCATGATTCGATCCATTTGCGGGGATGAAACAGCTCCACTTTGAACGCATGGGAACCGATGGCTATGAATACGCAAGCAGAAGTATCTGGTTTCACTGCGCAGGCAAAGTACATAACTAAAGATTGCTTTGATTTTTTCAATTTATTTATGGCTAGGGGTCGAAGATAAGCAAAAAATTGAAATAATTTTCTCACGAAGGAAAGGCGATCGCGTAGCACATCGGCCAGCTCGAAATTCATCGGTATCCCAAAGACTGTTTTGTCAAGATGACTTTTGTATGATGTCGATCGTTGGCCACTGCAATAGCAGTCTAATTTGACGTGTTGATCTGGCTTTAGGGAAGGATATTTAGTACTTATTTCTATTATTTTATTATTCTCATAAAGTTCAGCGGCTGCTGTTCAGACACTTCTTAACACACGCTGATGTAGCTTACGAGTTAGTACATAGACGTAGATCTAGATTCAGATGTTTACCAAATATTTTAGATGCATCATCTTGAAGATATTTGTTTGCAAGCGTAGCCGGTGTTAATATTGAAAAGCAAATTAACTACATTCGATAGTCTGCTTAGACACTATCGATATATCGATGGTTGGTTGTAGCATGCTGTGCGATTCACACCATGTGCTCAGTTGAAGTCAATTCTGTTTCGTGTGAAGAAGAAGTTCTCATTGTATTTGTGTTTGATATTAAAATAACGTTACCACTATCTAGACGTCAATAATTTCAACAGGTTATGGACCCAGACTGCTTAATCACCGGAAATGTGCGGTCAGTTTTAGTGAGAACGTTATTTTTTGTGAACTCCAATCGCAACTTTGTTCTTCGGTTCTATGTTCCAAACGGACTATAAAATGGATTTCCGAGCCAATATTGAAAAACTGAAGGGTGCGGAAAATTGGAGTAGATGGAAACGGCAAATAGAATTATTCTTGAAGCATCACAAAGTGGCCGATGTAGTTCACGGAGGAAGACATCCCGGTATACTTGCCACGGCTGCTTCTGAAGGTGAAATTACTGCGCATAGACTTGCTGTGCGAGAGTATGAAAAAGCCGACTCTCTGGCACAAATTATACTCGTGAGTAGCATGGGTGATGCTGATGTTGAATTGACTGCGACATGTGCCACTGCTGAAGAAATTTGGAAGAAGCTGCTGTCAGTATATGAGCAGAGTTCGGGCCAAAGAGTGGATCGGTTGATGGAGAAATTTTTCTCGTCGGAGAAAAAAGTATCCGAAGACATCGCAGCGTACGTTGCTCGTCTCCAGAAGGACTTCACGGACCTGAATGACGAGCTGAAGCGATTGACCGATGCTGTGCTCCCTGAATTGCTCTTGATGAGCAGAATTATGTCGACTTTACCCAGGGAATACTTTGAATTCAAAAGTGTGTGGGAGAGTATACCCATTCCTGATCGTTCTATCAATCTTCTGATTGAGAGACTTCGATTAATTGAGATGAGGCTTCCGGAAAAGGAAATAGACTCATCTGCTTTTGCTGTGAAAGCCGAATCGAAGAAAGGTAAAGAAGAGACTAGAAAATGTTTTAAATGCCATCAGCGTGGTCATCTAGCGAACAAGTGCCCTGAACAAGGTAAAAAGAGGAACAAACATTTTTCAGGCAAGGGTGCAAGTTTTTTATCTTTCTTAGTTGAGGGTAATAATGTGCCTAGAGAAGCATGGCTTGCAGACACTGGTGCCTCTCAGCATATGTCTAATAATAAGAGTTACTTCATGGACTACACTCCTTTTACTAAGCCTGTGAATATCACTGTAGGAAATGGTGAAGTAATTAAGGCGCATGGCTGTGGGACTGTGAGTGTGAAGGCGTCAATAGACAAAAACCTTGTTTCATGTGATATTAGAGATGTTTGGTATGTTCCAGAATTGGGAAGGAATTTATTCTCTGTAGGAAGGACTGTAGAAAAGGGATTTAAATTTAGTGCGGATGCGAGAAAGTGCATCTTCAAAAGAAATGGGCTAGTGAAACTTGTGGGAGTGAAGACGGAGACTGGGTTGTACGAATTAAAAATGACTGTCCAACGTCCAAAGGACTCTAATGAAGTCAACGTTACAGCAGTCGATGCTAGTCTTCAATTATGGCATGAAAGGCTCTGTCATCAAAGTAAACAGCACGTAAAGAAGGTACTGAAAAGTAGGGGTATTGAAGTTCAACAAGAAGAAGATTTCTGCGTTGGATGTGTGATGGGAAAGCAGCACCGTGATAGTTACAAAACTCGAGACTGCAGACCTGATACCGTTGGTGAGATCATCCACGCTGATCTCTGTGGGCCGATGGAGACCTCATCGTTTGGAGGAAGTAGGTACTTCTTACTGCTAAAGGATGATTTTTCCAGTTACCGCCGAGTATTCTTTTTGAAGACAAAAGATATGGTTCCTCATTACCTTGAAATATTTTTGAATGAGGCAGACAATGAAGGTAACAAGATAAAAACTTTTATGAGTGATGGTGGACTTGAATTTAACAATGCACATGTTAGAAGAATCCTTCAAAAGAAAGGTATTAAGATACGGATGTCCATGCCCTACACTCCAGAACAGAATGGAGTGGCAGAACGTGAAAATAGAACTTTAGTGGAGAGTGCAAGATCTATGTTGCATGCACAAAATCTTCCTAAAGGACTATGGGCGGAAGCTGTGAATACAGCATGCTTTGTCTTGAATCGTACAGGTCCGTCAAAGGTATATGGAAAATCCCCTCTTGAAGTATGGCTGAAAAAAGGTCCTGTTAATGTAGAGCACTTGAAAGTGTTTGGTGCAGAATGCTATGTACATGTTCCTAAGCAACGCCGGAGGAAGTGGGACAAGAAATCAACATATGCCAGATTTGTAGGATACTGCGATGAAAGGGATGGATATAGGTGCTGGCTGCCAAACTCAAAAAGAGTAATAATGAGCCGAGATGTTTTGTTTAAACCAATAGAAGTTTTGCCCAATAAGTCAGAGTTTAGAATCAGTAATCATCCTGAGAAGAGAAATGTGGATGAGAATAATACTGAACCACACAATAATCAGGAGGTAGGAGATCTTGAATCCGTGGACGACTCAGAAGTAGAGGAAGAACCATCTGAAGATGAAGAGATGCCCCAGCTGCGTCCCAAAAGGCAAGTAAAGCAGCCTGCATATCTGAAGGACTATGTCATGGCAGCAGAGTCAACATCTCCATCATCTTTTAGTGAAGCGATAAATTCAAAAGATGGAGACTTGTGGAAGAGTGCCATGGAAGATGAGATGAACTCCTTGAAAGAGAATGAAGTGTGGACTCTAGTTGATTTACCAAATGGAAAAAAGGTCATAAATAATCGGTGGGTTTTTCGTGTGAAAACTCATTCAGCCAATGGGGCTCTCCAGTGCTACAAAGCACGTTTGGTAGCGAAAGGTTGTACTCAACGCCTAGGTATTGACTACGAAGAAACTTTTAGTCCAGTGGCAAGATTCGAGACTGTACGATCGGTTCTTCGTGTGGCTGCTGAGGAAAGATTGAAGCTTCAACAATTTGATGTGAAAACAGCTTTTCTTTATGGAAAACTTAAAGAAAAAGTGTACATGCAGCAACCACAGGGGTATGAGGATGGTACAAACCGAGTTTGTCGCTTAAATCGAAGCATATATGGACTGAAACAGGCGCCTCGCTGCTGGAATAACAGACTGGTTGCATTTTTAGCAAAACAGGGGATGAAGAGGAGCTCTGCTGACCATTGCCTATTTGTGAGGAATAGGATGGACAAAAAACTGTTAATTGTAATCTATGTGGATGATGGGCTGATTGCTGGAACAGATGAAGAGGAAATGAGTGAGTTTTTAGAGCATCTAAAGATGGAGTTTAAAATCACTATGGGCCCTCTTAGTTCTTTCCTTGGGATGGGAATTCAGCAGCTAAGCAATGGTTCAATTTTTGTGAGCCAAGGTTCATACACGAAGAAGGTTCTGGAGCGGTTCCAGTTTGCTGATGCAAATGCTGTCTCGACACCCGCCGAACCTGGTGCCTCTGGTGGTGACGATGGCACTGAGGATCAACCCTTGGATGCCAGTATACCATATCGTGAGGCTGTAGGGAGCCTTATGTTCCTAATGGTGGCTACACGCCCTGATATAGCCTATGCCGTGAGTATTGTCTCCCAATCCCTTGAGAGCCCCTCAAACAAAGACTGGAAAAATGTGAAAAGATTATTCAGGTATTTGCGTGGCACAGCTGACTATGGATTGTTGTATAAAGTTGATTCCCCAGAGCAAGTGTTGCATGGATTCAGTGATGCAGACTATGCTGGTGATATAAAAACTAGACATTCACGGACTGGGGTGGTTTGTATGTACTCAGGGGGTGCCATTTCTTGGTTTAGTCAAAAGCAAAGAAGTGTTGTATTATCCACCACTGAGGCTGAGTATGTGGCGGCAAGTGAAGCAGCTAAAGAACTGGTATGGTTGAAAAGATTATTTTCTGAAGTGACATGTTTAAAAGACTCACCAAAGTTACTAGTTGATAATATGAGCGCTGTAAAACTTGCAAATAACCCAGAGTTTCATAAGAGATCGAAACATATAGATGTTAAATACCATTTTGTACGGGAAAAGTGCAGTGATGGAACATTGAACATTGGACATGTCGAGGGTTTGAAAAAAGTGGCTGACATTCTCACTAAGCCATTGGCAGGGCCACGATTTAAGACTTTGTGTGAAATGCTGGGTCTAGTTGATGCAATAAATTTAACTTGTGTGTAGTTAGTTTGAGAGGAAGTATTGAAAAGCAAATTAACTACATTCGATAGTCTGCTTAGACACTATCGATATATCGATGGTTGGTTGTAGCATGCTGTGCGATTCACACCATGTGCTCAGTTGAAGTCAATTCTGTTTCGTGTGAAGAAGAAGTTCTCATTGTATTTGTGTTTGATATTAAAATAACGTTACCACTATCTAGACGTCAATAATTTCAACAGTTAACTCTCTAATTCTGCACAAGAGAAACTATACCGTTTGGCATGGAGAATAGTATTCTTTATTCGGCATCATATACTTTTTTCTCCATGTGTCGTGGCTTTCATTTTTATTACAACTGATGCACTTTTACTTTCTAGTAGTTCCGATGTTATGCTTGATAGTGGATAAGTGGGTTATGCTTTCAAATTACTTACAAACTCCTCCTTTAATGAAAATAGTTTTCATGAAAAATTCTAAGTAACTAAATACCGTTCCATTTACATTGATAGGACTTTTGATTTTAAGAAGTTGGGTCTATTCTATTAACTATCACAATTACCCTATGCATGGTATAACCACGATATATTATCATAAGAATGAATGCTTGCAAAGAAGATAAAAAATCTGGGAATTTCTACAATTTCTGATTGTTATAAAAAATACTGGTACGTAATTATTAAGGAACTAAGAGCAGTGTTCCGTTCTTTTGTTTCATATTATGTTAGAAACATACTCAACACTCCCAGGATTTTATTTAAATCCGTTATCACTGGGATAAAAGATGGATAAAAATATAAAATAAACTGAATTTTCGTATTTTGTCCATAGAAGTACTAACCAATATGGAAATAAAACACTATATTCACAGAATTTAGTAAGTGCAAAGCCTATACCACTGGGACCTTGGTGTCTCAGTGGATAAAGCGTTGGGGTACTAATCGTAGTGTTCCGGATTCAAAACCCGATCGTAGACTTTTGTCACCTTCATTCCTCCTGTGACGTAGTTAGTCCGGAGTGAGGTCTACTTTCACCAACTAAAACAAATGGGTAGTCAGAGCATCAGGGTTTTCATGGCTTTGATTCCAAAAAATTAAACTCTTTGAAAACTTTTTCGCTCACGGAATTTGACTATGTATAATATTTTGCAACATTAACCCTTTCTAACCCAGAACTGCTTCTGAGAGAAATAAAGTTTCAAGATGTAGGTTCGAAGATTTTCGCGGCGTTGGTTTGATGAACTTTCCATTCTATTCGGGTTTCTTCACCGCGTTTGTTGTATTTTGAAGACAACAGTTTCGCCGAAATTACACTCGGCGTCTTCAGGTCGAAGGTAAAATTCTGGAAAAATTTTTCGCCTTTTATAGGCATAAAATTTTTCGCCTTATATAGGCGGCGGCGGCTGCTGATCCGCTGCTGCTCTCTCATTTGCCGGTTGTCCATCTCTCATTGTTGGTGGTCGGAGAATCCTCTTCCATGCAGTATGCAAGCTGTAGCCTTGATCTCGGTTGAAATTTGCGGGCGTTTTCGCTATCTCAATAGCCTCTCTGATCAAGCGAGGGAAGTATTTATTCTCTTTAGCTATTATCCTGGCGTCTTCAAAGAGGATGTTATGCCCAGGTGCACTCCAAGCATGCTCAGATATGGCTGAGAGTTGGTGCTGCTTGTTTCTCGTAGCCCTCCGATGTTCCTGCAATCGGACTTTCAATGATCTGCAGGTCTCGCCAATATAATATTTGCCACATGAACAAGGCACTCGATATATACCCTCATAAAGGTCCACTGGGAGTTTGTCCTTTGCTCCGGGTAGCATGTCAGATATCTTTGCCACGCAATTGAAACGTGTAATTACGTTTTGTTTCCTGAGCATTCTGGCAATCTTTTCTGATGTGCCCGCCACAAATGGAATTGTGGCGTATGCTTCCGGCTCAGGCCGGCTCTCTTCCTCAGAGGTCCTTTTTGGGGCTGCGTCTTTGTTCTCCTGCTCCACAAATCTCCTATTCAACATGCTACTGCTGTAGCCATTCCTTACCAGCACTTCAATGAGATGCTTCTTCTCCGCAGATAGCGACTCGGTGTCTGAGATGGCATAGGCACGATGTATTAATGTTGCCACCAAGGAGATTTTTTGCACTGGGTGGTGGTGCGAAGAAGCGTTCAGATAGCGGTCAGTATGCGTCTTCTTTCTGTGAACGGCATGTCCTAGGAGCCCATTTCTTTTCCTTTTTACCAAAACATCCAGGAAGGGAATTTGACCATCATGTTCCATTTCCATTGTGAATTCGTCCGTCACAAACGAAGACATCATAGCCAGCTTTGATGTGGTGTCTCTGTTTACAAACGTGCCTATCCAAGAATCAGTGGATATCATCCGACGACTCATCTCTGAAGGCATTCCGAATGACTTTCCCAAATTAGTGGAATATTGTCTAAGAAACTCTTATTTCTTATGGAATGGGGAATTTTACGAACAAACAGAGGGGGCAGCTATGGGGTCTCCACTATCTCCAGTTGTAGCGAACCTTTTCATGGAGGATTTCGAAGAAAAGGCCATCGCGTCGTACGAAAAGAAACCATCGCTCTGGCTGAGATACGTTGACGACACGTTCATCATTTGGCCCCATGGCGCCGAAGAATTGCAGAAATTCCTACAGCATCTCAACTCGCAGCACCACGCCATCAAATTCACAATGGAAATGGAACATGATGGTCAAATTCCCTTCCTGGATGTTTTGGTAAAAAGGAAAAGAAATGGGCTCCTAGGACATGCCGTTCACAGAAAGAAGACGCATACTGACCGCTATCTGAACGCTTCTTCGCACCACCACCCAGTGCAAAAAATCTCCTTGGTGGCAACATTAATACATCGTGCCTATGCCATCTCAGACACCGAGTCGCTATCTGCGGAGAAGAAGCATCTCATTGAAGTGCTGGTAAGGAATGGCTACAGCAGTAGCATGTTGAATAGGAGATTTGTGGAGCAGGAGAACAAAGACGCAGCCCCAAAAAGGACCTCTGAGGAAGAGAGCCGGCCTGAGCCGGAAGCATACGCCACAATTCCATTTGTGGCGGGCACATCAGAAAAGATTGCCAGAATGCTCAGGAAACAAAACGTAATTACACGTTTCAATTGCGTGGCAAAGATATCTGACATGCTACCCGGAGCAAAGGACAAACTCCCAGTGGACCTTTATGAGGGTATATATCGAGTGCCTTGTTCATGTGGCAAATATTATATTGGCGAGACCTGCAGATCATTGAAAGTCCGATTGCAGGAACATCGGAGGGCTACGAGAAACAAGCAGCACCAACTCTCAGCCATATCTGAGCATGCTTGGAGTGCACCTGGGCATAACATCCTCTTTGAAGACGCCAGGATAATAGCTAAAGAGAATAAATACTTCCCTCGCTTGATCAGAGAGGCTATTGAGATAGCGAAAACGCCCGCAAATTTCAACCGAGATCAAGGCTACAGCTTGCATACTGCATGGAAGAGGATTCTCCGACCACCAACAATGAGAGATGGACAACCGGCAAATGAGAGAGCAGCAGCGGATCAGCAGCCGCCGCCGCCTATATAAGGCGAAAAATTTTATGCCTATAAAAGGCGAAAAATTTTTCCAGAATTTTACCTTCGACCTGAAGACGCCGAGTGTAATTTCGGCGAAACTGTTGTCTTCAAAATACAACAAACGCGGTGAAGAAACCCGAATAGAATGGAAAGTTCAAAGTTTCAAGATATTTCACTCTGAAAACTTAAAACTTGTGCTCTAAACCATCATTATCATGGCAGCTAAATATTTCGTCATTATAGTTTACACCACAAGATAATGCACAGTTTAGATATTTTCTAAATAGACTGAGAAATTTACACATTTTTGATGTTGCTTAGAAGCAACAGTGGGCTAAGAGTGGAAAAAGAAGAAATTTAGCACGTAGCATCATTTTCACTTTTTGATATCCTTCTATCCCTAATCAAAAACATTGCAATTTACAGAATCTTTATTCCACATAATATTTTTCAAGGAATTTAGAAAAATTTTCAGACATTGTAATCATTCATTTGGATATAAACTGTGGTAATGAGCAAGAAAAAGTCATTTAAGTAATAAATACTCATTTTTTGCAATATTCTTGTTTTTGAACTTGCAATTTACGACCACAGGTTTACTAAAAATCATCCAATGTTATTTATTCACTGTTCATCAGCAGTGTAATTTAATTCTAAATGTGAAATCGTTAGTGAAAATTTATTTAATGTTCATCAAGCCGTATTTTTGTATGAAAATACTTTGTCATTGATTCCCCAAAATCTTTTTCGATGGAATACCGCCGTTGAATTCCGTAGACTGTTGCAAACTCTTCGAATCCTCTGAAACTGAAACCGAAGAGGGGAGAAATGGGAATGGCAAATGCTCTGGCTGCCCCAAGACTTTTCTCCAGTGCATAAGGTTTAAGAGATGAAGACCGAACTCAAGTTGCAAATTGTCCCGGATGCGCGTTCCACGAAGTTACGGAGAAGAGCATCGAGTGTCGACCATTGGCGGGACCGGGTATGGCTAAGGACGGGCCAGGGTCGGAAAGGTTTTTAAGGGTATAGGTTTAAAGCGTACGTTGGGGTCGGCTAGAAAGAGGGGAGGGTGATGGTTGGGGCAGAAGTGTAGGAAACATCTCCTTTTTCATCCTTCCAAACTGCCTCAACTCAGCGTAATCCACTGCTGATACACAGGAACCCCTTTTAGATTACTTGACTCGCATTACCCTCACAAACTCTCCCTATCCCCTGCTGGCCCTGGTCGATGGCTTGACCACTTTTGCTCCTCCGGCAGTCCCTTCCATTAAGGGCCTTACGCAAACTCTCTCCTTCAACCCTATCGCATACTCCCACGCACACACACACATGCATACGTATATATACAAACTTGCCTTCCCTCGCCTCCGCTACCCGTTCCCAGCACTCGACCTCTGAGCCTTTGTCTCTCTTCCCCTTCCTCCTCTGGACCGATGAACGCGAATGGGATAACACTGGAAACCAATCTGATACGCTATCCAAATCACTCACGGTGCCCATACGGTGGTCCCCCCTTCCCTCTCACGGGGGTGAAACCCCCTGCGCTTATCCAGACTCGTCCTCAACGGTCTTCTGCACCTCCAACTGCATCGCAAATCCTCCCTCTTTCCCCGTCATTCATTTCTCACCTTTCAGGCTGAATATTTACGCCGTGATCGTCTATAAAGAGAGCCAGATGTTTTAGGAAGTATATGATAGGATTAAGACGGTTGAAAGTTAAAATGGTAGGCTGGTATTAATACAAAAAATGAAAATTTAATGGAAAAAATACACTATATGGCATGACTACTCTTACAGATATCTCTTTGATTGCAGCCATATTCATCAAAGTCCTCATTACTTAAGGCCCAAGGTGGTGCTTGGGATTGATAAGGTTGTTGCTCTTTAGTCTAGGCCAATGAGACGTGGGAACTTATTCCAAAAGCGTTTTCCACAAGTACTCTGCATAGTCAGATAAAGTCCTTTTTTTCTCTTTTGGGGCTGTATTAAAAGGCATTAGGCTTAGCGTTCTCGCACTTAGGGTTGCCATAATAAGAGTTAGTAAATATTTGCTATCGGTATTTCTAAGAAATCATTATTAGTAATCACTGGCTGATTTAAAGCTCCAAATGAGCTGATAAAACTGTTCTGGACAAAATTGAAGAATCTCTCAAACTGTGCAGACGCTGATTTTAAGTAGTTAAAACATTTGGGAGAGTGTTTTAAATTGCTGAAAAAATATACCTATTGTCGGGGAAGGTAGGCATGTTATTCTTAATGTACCAACCGTCGTGGTTCCTCTTAAATGTTTTTACCCATAATGATCTCCTATATATTATTTTTTAACTTATATTTGTGCATATAATATGCATTTCCAAGCAAAAAAATTCCATTCTCGTCCATATGCTTATCATTTTGCATGGAAGGAATGTGCACCGCAGCATATTGGATTTCCTTTGCGTGAGTTCTTTCTTGACATGGAATGGACCGCGTTATGTAATGGGTCCATGAGGCTTGATTTGAAAAAATTTGCCTTACAAAAAATAGCAGAACTTATGAAATTCATAACGAGTGAAAAGTAAGATACTGCAAAAATATTGACACACTTAATATTCACCTCCTTTAAATACAAAGGTAGGTATATTGTTTTTTCGCTAGATATAAAGAGATTTCTCATGTATTCCTTGGGCTCAGCTAAATACCTAAGCCTCCACTTCCGTCTCTGATATAACTTCTATTTGAGTTTTTTTGATGTAGAATCAGAAAAAAACTAGCTATCAAACAATGCTCAATTTTCAAATTGAAAATAAATTTTTACGTTGGAATAAGAACGTATATTACCAGAATGATCAGTTAGGCTAATGTGCCTTACGGTTTTACCGGCTTATTTGTTTCCCAAAACAAGTAATTCAGGTTATTTTTCAATGTTTAAGCCTTAAAATGCACGCTCGATACCGAGCAGAAGTTGTAAAATGCGAAAGTTAAGCTCGAAAAATAAAATACCCTCCCACTATACTCCTGCTTATTCTCTATCTTGCGTGTAGCCATTACAAGTAATTTGGAACGAGTATTCTTGTACTACATAGCTTATATCTCTTTTCAGGAAATCATGAATATCGTGCTTGATATTACAAAGCCTCATTTGCTAGCAGAGCCAGAATTCATTGAAAACTTAGGCAACTCTCTCTGAAACTGGCTATAATTTCTTGGTGACTAGATTTCGAAGTTTCGCGAACCCAAATTCAGATTTTTATTTTTCTCGATATTTTCGATTTTTTACAACTATCTTGGACAAAACTCAAAAACACGTATATACCTTTTTTTTTTGGTTTCAAGAGGCATACGGTGCCGCACTTTTTGGTACTCTGGACAGCTGTACCTACTCATGGGGCCATACCAGTGCTTCTCACTTAAAATAACCCGAGATTAAAAGTGACCTAAGTGCTGGAAAGAAGGTAGAAGGGGGTTCTAAAATCGTAGACCTTATTCCAAAAAAAAGGGCAAAAAACTCGGTTTTTTTTCCTTTCTCATACCGGTTTACTTAATCCACCCTTCCACGCGCCGATCTCCGCCCTCACCCAGAACTTTGGCCTCCCGCTCTAAATTTGCCGCCGACATATTGAAATTCTTCTACCCTCTGAATCCACACATCCACGCTTTCACCTCTCCTTCTCCTGCATCGAACCCGCTCCATGTTTTTTTCCTCCCTTTAGGAAGTGTTGGAAGTGCCTCTTTCCCTTCCTGCTGTCTTCCGAGAGGAGACGGTGTCATTCCAAAGATGGACGACACATAATCGCGGAATCCCGGGCGGTTATTAAGTCATTCTCATCCCCGTCTTATGCAGATATTTTTTCCCCTTATCTTTCACCAGGTCCATCGTCTTGACAGTGATATCGTTTTTTTATTATCATCCTTTCACGCTGCCAGCACATTTTCCATCCATCCCTCTCGAAAGCAGCTTATTTCTCACTTTCCCTCTCTATCCCACGCCCCTTCTCTGGGGAGTTGAAATTTCAGACACGCCCCAAAGGCACGGCGTTCCTCAGCCGGGATGAAACGCTCCTAGGCCCCTTAATCCTGCTCCCACACTGCACATACTCCCCTGCTCTACTTGAATCCGCGCGAAATGCAAATTTCCATGTCGTATTATCTTGATTAAAAGACTGTAGCATTGGAATATTGACGGTATGGAGAATTTTTATTACAGTTTTAAAGTAGGCTATCCACATTTTTAATATATTGTTTCGAAAATAACAATGCATGGCATCAAATAGGGTGGTTTCCCATTTTTTTTAATGCCTAAATCGAAAGATTATTACTCCTGGAGTGCGCATTTCACGCTTTTAGATTTTTAAATGACGATATCTATTTTTCGCGATTAAATGAAAAGTGAAAAATTTCAAGCGCGCGTAAACGTGACGGAAAAAAAGTATGAATGCTGGGAAAAGACCGTGTGACGTCATTCTGGTTCCAGCTGCCGCCGTGCGGGGCTATAAGCGCCGCTACGATGCAGGTTGCCAGCAGGTAGGGCTTGGCTTAAATAAGTATTATTAATACCCTATCAAACGAAGGAAACTTTCCGACAATAGGCAATTCCAATAGCTGATTATTAAGAGATGTTTCCCTGAGCTCTATGTCTCATGCATACATTGGTAATCTTAGACGATGTAAAACTCCTGACTGCTTCTACAGCATTCGGGTCCCTGTTACATCACGTGGAGTGGCATCGCATGGCCGCCAATATGGCATTTTTCAAATGAGGTTGAAATTGGTCATTAACATTCGTCCAAACTGGGATTTCTAAAACCAAATAATTTGTATATTATTAATACACTAATAGTGGGTAACGAATCGCAATAAATGCTTTTCGCTTTCTTTGATGAAGGAAACCACCCTATTATTAATGAAGGAAAAGTTATTTTGTCTTCTTCGTAGTCCTTTGACAAAAAAAGACGCGTACCTATCTGTGCCAATTAGATGTAGCTGTGAAATAAGTTTTTTGATACAAATTTTAAGAGATTGATAGAAAGGTAATGTTATGTTATTTCGCGATTTGAAAAGAAATATTTTCATCCCCTGTGATCGTCAATATTTAATGTGAAAAGACAAAATAATTAGTGTTTTTCACATTCAAACTTGATTTATCATAGCTTCTTTAGATAAATAATATCTCACGAAGATATTTATCTTATATCTTGTGTTAAAATTATTTCCTATTTACGTGTTGTTTTCACGATTTGCACCTGCGCTATATGGCATAATTGCTTACACGGGTTCTTGAAGAAATATTAGTGGTATAGTTAGGCTTTAATGATTGCTAATTGATAACAAAATATTTTATATTAGAAACAAACGGTGAAGCATTTTTGTTTGATCTCGTTGCAGATCTCAAGCAATCATCTAAAATAAAAAGCATATAAGTGGATGATCATGATAGAATTATTTACCCGATCATTTAATTGGAGCCCTATCCTAATTCCTTCTTTCACTAATTCAGTTTTTGAAAAGTCATGCTTTCATTCTATCTCTCTCATCTGGGGCCAGCATATAGGGTATCTTCGTTGTCACCAAAAATAAAATATATCCAGGCTTGGGCAGTGAACCATAAAATCTATTGGCCTTTGTTATATCCCTAATACTGCTTAAATTTGCGGTGAATAATAAAGTATTATCTATTCGTAGATCACGAGATTGGTTTGATGCAGATTCCCACTCAATTGTTCTATCAGCTAATCTTTTTACCCATAAGTATTCATTACCTTTCTCATCATTTATTGCCTGCTTTTTTATATTTGATCCAAAGTCTTTCTTTTCCGTTCTTGCCACCAACATGCCGCTCAGAAATTGTTTTTATCAGACCATCATGCTTCGGGAGATGGCCAACGTAGATTCTCCGTCTGTTAGCGCAGAAAAAAAAACCTTTTACAGAGCTGGGTTTACTGTGACATTTTTGTGCACATTATTTTCCCAATAATTGCATATTATTTTAATATGACTGTCAAAATGCGTCACTAGCCTAAAATCCTCTCCAATTAAAATGGCAAACACTCCGTGAAATATAACTTGGTTCATTGGTAAACAATTACAAAAG
This sequence comes from Ischnura elegans, assembly GCF_921293095.1. NCBI lineage: Eukaryota > Metazoa > Arthropoda > Insecta > Odonata > Coenagrionidae > Ischnura > Ischnura elegans. The sequence continues at coordinate 10,772,329 of NC_060252.1, forward strand.
CATCAACCATAGTTTCGAGTTGCGTGTGCTTATGTATGACTCAAGGTGTCAATTTTATGGTCGATTTTTATTCAATAGTTTGAAATATGAGCAAGTATTAATGAAATAAGTGTTATCATATATTTTCTCCCGGTGAAGTCGGCAGCTACGTTTTATCTGTATTTATACAATTATTTTTTTAAATGCTTGAGGTTCAGATAAAATTAAAAACTTGCGTATCCAGTTCTCTTCAACTTTCACTAAATAAATATGAAAAAGTGGTCCATAAAACGGAAATATCAATATCAAAATAATATTCTATGAGTCACAAGCGGGGTGTGTGGCAAAAGATGAGTATTTCTTCTCAACATACACTCAGCCTCATATAAATAGCCATAGTCATGCACTAAAAATGTTGCTAGATACGCTAGTGGTTGATAATGCTTGATGTGATTTTATGTACACTTTCATGCTATGTGAATTGGTGAGAAGCCATGGGGTACAAGTGATTTCTTTTTTCTATACAGAGGTTAGGTACAGAAATTAGGTATAGTAAACAAACGATATTGATTAGATAGTTGGTAGTGCATATGATTTTCCACTCGATGTCAGCACAGAACATACTCTCACTCCTATCCCTTTGAAACCATGTTTTGTGGTATTTCTTCTAACGATTAACTTTTCCTAACTCTGCTGAGAAAAATATCACTTGAACCCCTTGGTTTCTCACCTCTTCATATTACAAGTATGACACTGTTGAAATCTTTTCGAATTTTCCACCGGATGAATTGAATGTAGGCCGACGTTTCGATAGCTATACCTCTGCCATCTTCTTCAGAGTATCTGAAATGATTAAATGGTGATATCATCTCGGGTTTTCCACCGGGTGAGATGCATGTAGGCCGGTGTTCGATAGCTACCTTTGCTATTGACCTCAGGGCATGGTGTTTATATCCTGAGGACGAGCTAGCTATTGAAACATACAACTCACCCGGTGGATAGCCCGAAAAGATTTCACCATTTTCGCGTTGCTGCTCCAAATGTTTTTTTCGTAGCCACATCCCTCTCATCCAAGGAACAGAGTTCGGAAGCTGGCATCCCTTGGCTTCCGTGGAAGTCCTTCCTACTCTCTCCTTCCCCATCATATTTCCCACCCCTCCACTCTCTGCTTCCGAAGTTAATCCCTCCCCTGTCTATCTTTAGTTTGCTCAAACCGCCCTCCTCCTCAACTCCACTGCTCCGTGTTGGGTAAGATAAATGCGTCTGGCAGCGGTGGCGTCATAATATCCCCCCCTCTGGCGGCAAAAAGTCGAAACAAGATCGTGTGATTCGGGCTATTATGCGCGATATGGAGAGGAGGGTTTTAATGAAAAAGGGGATTAATTATGTCTGGAGGCGTCATTATTGGGTTGTATTATTGCGCGGGACATCATTCTCTCTGGGTTTATTGTATGTTCATTGAATTAATCCGCATTCCACCTCTTTTTTCAGATTCCGCCTGTACACGGCGATATTAATTTCTGGGTGTAAACAGAAAGCTTTTGAAAATCAGATTCTTGGCTCCCACGCTGGTAAACTTCATTTGCATCAATGAAATTAGGTATGGTCTCCCTCTGTTGATGCTTTTTAAGTGGGAGTTTATGATACCTACGTTGGCATTCATGTGTTTGGACAATTTGGTGGTATATCATATCTTGGAATCCGTTAAACATAGCAAATCTACCTTAAGAAGATATCCGTTTGCATAAATTTGAATTCGTCTTAAAGTTTATCGATAACTGGTTCATACCGTGATCCATCGTACTACGATGTCAGGTTTTTTGCATTTTTAATGCTAATGAAATAGTAACCATCGAAAAATGCAATATTCCATACTATGAAGCCTTTAAGATGTGTCAATCAATTAGGAACCTATTTTCAGCTTATTATGTAATTAAAGGCATTATTTATTTGAAATAGTTTGGTCACTGATCATTTTTCATCTGTAAACAAAATAACAATACTCACCATTTGTTTCGATGCACCCTAGTACTGATATTGAATGTACCCACTGACTGATATAGATAAGCGTTCGAAGAAAACATAACAGAGTACCAAAGATTCCTTCTTAAAAATATGCACTAAGATTTCATCATTGATTCTGTTCTTCGTTAGAAAATAAAAAAATAACTGAGAATTAGTCAACTTTGGAAAAGAACTGTGATGACCCCAAAGTTTGAAAAATAAATCGATTAAAAAGAAATGCAAACATATTTGTATTTGTTAGTTATACATCATTGAATCAAATGTGTCCTGTATAAATTACTTGTTTCTTGAACAGACCAGATCATTTAAAGGAGTTGAATTATAAATTTCTTTTCCAGGAAAATTGAACTGAATTCTATCGATCTATGGACTGAAATGGATATTTAAATGCTTTAAATACCATTTTCAGTCATGGATAACAGGATTGCATTACTTTAGAGGACTACTCTACTGCCTGGTAAGCGTTTTACTAACATGTAATTCTTAATTTTTTACCTAGACTTTAACTTCGGCAACTACTTTAGTGTTGTAATTCACTCAGATCCACAATCGTGGTCCATAAACAATTAGGCAAATGATAGGGAAATAGTTCGTGAGAAGAAATATTCCCCAGTGAGTTCTGGTAAGTTTAAGACAAGCAAACGCAAAAGTTCCCGAACGGTAAAAAAAGACGGAAAAATACGGATCCCTTCATTTTTCAAACTCTATCACAATCGAGAATAAAAAAGAATGGTAAAACATAATATAAAATTTGAATTGAATTCACAAACACTAAAGAATGCAAAAATGTGTCATTTTATTCATTTTGCGTCACGATTTTCATCAGTGAATTTATCTTTTATTGTGAATTTTTTAAAATTGTCGGTTCAAAAATGAAGATGCGACTGTTAATTCGTCAAACGACCGTTTTTTGATGATTTATGGAGCATATCCGTGGTGTTGATCACTCTGTAGGTAATGAGATAAAATGTTACTTCTTGAGTCATCGAAAACCCATCGAAGTTCCAATTATTCTCCAAATTGTCATTCCCTTCATCTCAATCTCTTAAGTCTCCTCAAATTAATAAGCCAATGAAATCTTAGGCACGAACTTTCAAGGACGGAGAAGGAATTGTCAACTGAGAAGATACGCGCCTCTTTCGTTTAAATTGAGAAGGATTGGATTTCTATTTCTCCCCTTACAATCTTCTCTATACCCAAATTGGAGTTAACATAAAGGCGTCAGAACAACTCAAAAGTTACGATAACTTGAATCCTGCAGTAGGGGAAACCTTCATGTGAAGTATTCGTGGCAGAGCTCTCAAGAGGCTAGGATACATCAAGCGTGTCGTGAAGTTCATGGATGGGAAAGTGATAATGAGGTACATTTCAGTCACCAGGCCGCACCTTCTATACGATGCCATCTTGTTGATTCCGCTGTAGAAAAATGTAATATTCGAACTAAATGAAATACAATGGGAGGCGGCGTGATCCGTCAAAACTGCTACTAGCGAATGGGGAGCGTCGCACAGATTTTGTGCGAATTAAGCTAGGAGCAGCTCTAGACTCGGAGGCTACGTGCTAGGCTTATTTTTAGATTGCATGAACAATTCATAACAGAGGTCTTTCACAGCGGCTCATAGAAAATCATCATATAACCTCACTATGTTTCTAAGCCCGCCAGAAACGATAAAATATGAGAGATATTATGCCGAATGGATTCCTGTATTTACAGGACTTTATTCTTCTCCCGAGCAATGAAGAATGCTAGGCAGAACTCTTAGACAAATATGACCAGGGTGGATTCTCCTCTTCTTTTGAATGGGTCGGTGTTCTAATACCCACTTTCACACGTTTATTGCGGCGCTACGGGATAATATGTAGATGTAGATGTCCGCAATTTTGTCATCACTTCTTCCTAAAATACCATGGAATAGTTTTCCTTCGAATTCATTGATTGATATTGATAGCTATTCTCCTCATTAATTTATATCCGATGAAGTAGCTTCATAGGCTTCGATCATAATTAATTAGGAGTAAAAGCACAAGCTTTATTAAATTACAAAACAATGGCGCATATTTTTTCCTGTCACTGGGACTTATTCTCTTCCTATCTATTGAATGCAATGTGTATAAGACATAAATGTCGTATCTTTGCCATTGATTGCTAATACAAAGATGGCATTTTTTGAGGTATGAAATTTATGCAGATTAGTACAAGATGTGCAGACATCAATTTGTACAAGCTCAGAGGGCTATTTTGTCAATAATGTTGTTGTCGTCACTGTCTCTTAAAATTTCCTTACGTAACAGATCTACGTGTATTGATAAATAAGTGAGTATTTGCCATTGTTAATTGATACATATATTTTACCTTTAATTTAATTATTAATTATGCACGTTCAGTGCATTTATATCAAAATTCCATTTGAAATCTGTTCAGGTATATTATTATTATGGTTTATCTTCGTTCATTGAAATTATTATGAGCAATTTAGCTGTAATTATCTAACCTCTAAATTTTTGCAGGCGTTCATGAATGTGATAATTAATTAAAATTAGAATTCAAATCTCCACGGATGCCGGGGAAAAAAGTTTTAACGAGGAATTCAGCGTTGTTTACGCGATATGGTAAAATAATATCAAGGCTAAGACTTAAGCTATCGAATGCGCCGGGAAAACATTATATCATATTTCAATATTGTGATTGTTTACTTAGGATAATGATGACTACGTGGTAATTGGATGCATAGAGACGAAGTTTATCTCATTTGCAAGCAGAATAATTCAGTGAGAGTAAGGCAGATAATCCTAAGTATTTACCAAAAGCGGGAATCATTTTGCATTTTTTCATGCATTGTTTAATCAGTCACTTGTTTTTTAACTTCCTCAGTAATAGCTTAAACCTAGCGTTTTCGCTTTCTTTCACTCCACGCGCATAGACACGTCCTCGCCTCCAAACCTTCAGCCATAAATCTTCATCCGCCCTCGGCTTCAAAACGCCCTGCCGACCCCTGGCCTCTCCCACCATCCAATCCCAATCGACCGTCGCAGAAATAATGAGCGTGAAAAACACGGAGTCAATTAACATCTGCTCGCCACTGTGTTCCGAAAGAAGGAAGGAACCGGAGCGAACTGGGAGGGAGGAGGAGGAGGCCGGGGGTGGAAGAGTAAAGGATTTCGGATGATGGTGTGTGGCAGGGGATGGAGGCAGGCTGCCGGAGTTGGATGATGATGAAAAAAAAATCGGCGCATTGTCTGCGGCGATGGATCAGATAATGAGGGGTGGAGAACAAAAGATAGTGCAGGGGGTGGGAAATGGGGGAGAGGAGAGGGGAAAGGAAAAAAGTAGGGATAGGGAGATAGAGAGAGGGAGGGACCCTTATAATTTCTCCTCTTTTTCCCAAAAAGGGCGTTAATGACCGATTGATTGGTAGTGCTCCACATAACTCGGCCATTTCGTTCATCTTTCTCCCTCTGGAAGAGTTGGCGAAGTGGAGGTGGGCGAGTTCTTTCAGCCCGAGTTGTGAGGAGGATGGTGTAACAAAAGATTTTCCTCCCCGGTGAAATCTTGTGAGAGGGAAATTAACTTTATTAAGAAAACTGGAAGAAATCCGGGCCGGAATGTGTGTGTGTCTGTTCTGCGCGCTGCTCTTAACTACCGGAGTCAGGAGCGGAAATATACTTACATAGAGGCTTGTATCAGCGTTCGGTTGGACATTCCTTGAGGACACGAATGAGGCCGATCATTAAGAGAAACTACGTAAGTGCTTCATAGGCATAATAAATCATTGATACTCGTGCGAAAAAAAAAACTTTTAATGCCTCCTATCGTAATAAATAAGTGTAGTAATTAACTGATCTTAGAGTTTTTGACGATTGTTTTTCCGTAGGTTGATAGCCTAAAAAACTGACAGCACGGTTCGTTAACGCCAGTATAGCAAAGATGGTGTAAAAGAACATGCATTACTTACGATATTGACCAATGTAAATGCACACAGTGCTAATGTTCAGAATGAGAAAGTGTTAATGAGAAAGTTAAATTATAATAATGTGGGGTTACTTATAGCATTGAAATTATATTTCTTACACAATCGTCATCTTTCTTTCCCATTCATATGATATTTTCGTAGGGCTACAAAGTGATTTTACTTCTCTTTCTGCAACACTGGTGTCTATTAGTTCAAATCATTCACCTCCGCAAATGTGAAGCGATTAGCGAGAAGATCTCTGCTCGTGGCTTCTAAAAGCCAACCGTGAATACAGCAAGCGGTCGGGTTGATGAGGAGACTGGAGCGTTGGTTTGCCAACCAGACTGTCCAGGTTCTATTCTCGGCTGTGGCAAAGATATTCCGGATAATTCCCGATCCTTAATAGTGTTTTGTGGAGGGAACTTTAAGTACAGCACTCCGTCCGTCGAATAAGACGTTAAGCAGTGGTCCCCTCGACTCCTTTCTCTAAGAGCAGGCTGATGCAGACGCCGGGTTCCTCTCCACCCTTCCTTGCTTACCCTTTCCTTGTAGCGCAAAGGACATCAGCTGTCGGTCGCCTCATCCAAATATTACACTATGCCATACCATCATATCTTTCCCTATCAACTTACCAATTTTTTGAAAATTTTCGCGTCCTTTTTAAACATTCCCTTGGAATCGCATTGAAAAATCAGTAGCTACGCATTACTATTCGATATGAGAGAAGATCTCTGCTAGTAACCTCCATAAATGCAGCGTGAATATAAAAATACATGCGCCATGCTCCCCCATACACATATATTTTTACTTATTAGTTTCCGATCTGAAAAAAAACAAGCTATCGAAATTGATGGACACGCTCAGATGGGATGAATTATTAAATCAAAGACAGAAAAAAAACGATGACGATGCTATAAAAAACGGGGGTGGTATCTTTTTCCTCGGGAAGTTTTGGCATGGGGTGTAAGTGGACAAAAGAGGACAGATAGGGGAAAAACGGAGAGGAGAGATAAATGAATGCTGTGAGAACGCGAGATGCTGCGGATGGGAAGGATGTAGGTGGTGTCTATGTGAGGAGTGCACATACTCTGCAGTCGACGCGACGGGGTTGGGTGTTTGGGGGGCAGCGTCCGTGTGTGAAAAGGCGACCGTTCAGGTGGGCATCCAGGCTGACTGAGATTGATACGGGGGTTCGATCTGGTGGCGTGGGAGACGCAGGCGTGCAGGCGTGGGGAAGGGGGACAGGGTTATATAGGCTTGACGTCCGGGTGAATACGTTTGGGGGATGACCGTAAAGGATGTGCTGGACATCCCCTGCAAAGGGATGGGTTGGATGACTTTTTTAAATCCTGGAGGTCGGAGGCTAGAAATCGTTTTTTGGAAGCGCGAATCCTTGGGTTGGAGGGCAAGAGAACCTCATGGGGGCAGAAGAAAATACATGCTCGTGAATATGTGATTGTGAGGAAGGGCTTTGTCACTCACAAATTATTCACAGCATACGTAGACCTCGTAACAATATAGAAAGTTCAAGAGCATATATAGGTACAAAAAATCAACGAAGATATTCATTTTAAAATGCATTACCTGTAGTACCATATGTAAAAATCTCATCAAATGAATGCGATACATATGTAGTGGAGCGGATCTCATTCTTAAATATAAAAACGAATTATCCGTTGTCATTACTATTGTGCATTCATAAAATCGTTGGCGTAAGGTAATTAGGGGAGAGACGCCGTATACGGGATGGTGTGCGCACCCCCCTTAGTTACGGCGTTTCCTGACAGATTGCGGGCAAATGCCCAATGCAGAGACGGAGTAGATGGCAGAGAATAAGTGAGGATGTCTTGTTGTTTTTCATCGGTTTTACAGATTTTAAAGCGCAAATAATGAAATAAGTATGATATGGAATGGAATTTTTCTATACATATTGGTAATTTATGCATTTGTTTTCATTTGTTTTTATGTTTCAATCCTTCAAAATATTCTCAAAGGAACAAACGTTAAAGAAAAGCGTACGTTGACTTATTAGCTATGACATATTTTTTTGTTTTGGCGGCACCAGCCAGCTGTTAATTTTTTAATGTAAGAGGTGGCAACCCCAGCACTGGTCTTTACCACAGGGGTGCCTATATTCCACCTAGTAAAAACTCATGCTTAAGAAAGCTTTTAAAATTTCATTTACCATAATATGGAATAAATATATTATTTTTATAATTATCATTATTATTAATATTTTACCTTAAGAACTTTTCGAGGCACCAAATTCGTATCTAACGTTAAAATACTGCTATTTTACGATTTTTTGAGGTTTGTGGCGATGGTAAGTTCTCTTCGGAATGTTTTCAGTATAGTAACGGCATAGGTATTGGCCCTAAAGGCCGTAGAGCCACGAGTTGCTGCGTCTCATCTGTAAAGAAAGGGAGATACGCCGCACTAACCTTAGTGACACATGCCGCATTTCTCTCATCTAACGCCGCAGGGAATGAAAAATGAATAATAACACGTTTATAGCAGCGTTATAACTTTTTTAGTGTGCAGTATACTAAAAATAAAAATTGTTTCTCTGCTAGGCGGAATTGAATTATTTGCTCGCTAATTTTCAACAATAGTGTGCTAAGTTTGTAGGCAACAGCAAGTTTTGACTTAAGAAATGTATAACTTATTAATTGCCTTGATTAATTTTTCAATTTGTATTTTGAAATTCTAATAAAACTCATAAATTAACTCTCTGTTAACTGAATTTCTTCGGTTCAACTTGCATTTTTCAATAAACATTCGATAAATATAGCCCATGTTAGTTATATTTCTTTAATTGGGTTGTTGTTAATATGTGTTGCAAGGGGAATGAAATATCATATAGTTTTAAACTTTGTCCATTAATGTGTATTTTAATATTAAATATATAATGCTGATGGTATATAGAAGAAAAAGTCCCTTCATTATGCCCTATTTTTAGCTAATGGATTAGGAGCAGATTGAGGATAAGGGGGGTTGGATGGCTTTATACGTTCTGGAGATCGTAGGCAGGCAATAGGGTAGTTTCCTTCATCAAAGAAAACGAAAGGCATTGATTGCGATTCGTTACCCACCATTACTGTATTCATAATATACAAATTATTTCGTTTTAGAAATACCGGTTTAGACGAATGGCAATGGTCCATTTTTATCCTCATTTGAAAAGGGCCAGATTGGCGCCCATGCGATGCCACTCCACGTGACGTCACAGGGACCTAGTTTCTATACGAGAAGATAGGAGTTATACATCGTCTGAGGTTACCAATGCATGCATGAGGCGCAGAGCTCAGGGAAACATGTCTTAATAATCACTTATTAAAACTGGCTAAGGTCGGAAAGTTTTCTCCATTTACCAGCTACCAGCGCTACCAGCCAGCAGGGTACTCAGCTACCCACTAGCAGCCTGCGACGTATCAGCGCTCAACTCGCCTCAAGGTCACCTCACAGGGCGGCGGCGGGAACCAGAAATACGTCACACGGAGAGATTTCCCGGCATTCATAATTACGCGTCGCGTTTTCGCGCTCTTGAAAATTTTCAGTTTTCATTTAATCGCGAAAAATAGATATGGTAATTTAAAAATCTAAAAGCGTGAAATACGTACACCAGGAGTAATAATCTTTCGATTTAGGCAATAAAAAAATAATAGGAAACCACCCTATTGTTTTTGGAAGGGCGAATCCCTGGGTTGGAGGGTACGATAACCTCATGGGAAAAGAGGCGGACGTAAAAACGTACTTTTTTAGTGGGAAGGGCAATTTCCAGTGAATATGGTGTGCTACAGAGGTTGGTGATGGGAATACTTCGGCAATGGCATTTCGTTTATCCCTCTTTTGTATAATAACAATAATAAGTAATGCAATGACCGCTGTGAATTGGACTCGAGAAAGCAGTTAGAAATATTAAAAATTATTGAGAGCCAGGACAGTACTCTGATAAATGAATATCTTTACCCATCTTTTTCCCCTATTCTGACGTCCGTTTTAAATTCATCGACAAGAATATTTAACAAGAATAAGATAAACAGATCATAATTTGCGCCAGAAGATGATGATGATTCATCGAAACACGGGTCGCGCTTTTTATAAAAGAAGTGATATAAGTAATAGTGTCACTTCCAAGGAAACTTATAAGTGATAAGAATTATTAACACAATTCAGAGACCTCGCCACCAAAAAAAAGAAATTAGAGAGTTTTAAAATGCAGGAAATTCTAAAAAACTATTGATATATAATTACAATATCTTTAGTGGCTACATTAAAAAAAAACTCATCAACTGAAAGCATATATTACAAGCCAAGAGTGGATCATCATTATTATCGTGGTTATGGTCACCTGCGAGGTCGTAAGGGTTAATAGCATTGCGCATGCACGGCAGGGTGCGGCTTATTGTTCTAAAATCTGAACATAGAAACGCTTTACCCGCAATAAATCCTTTTCATGTAAAAAAAAATCGTAAAATTTTATTTGACGCTCGAGTCTGTAGACATATGTCACATGGGGACTAAAATGTGTCAAATATTGTATGACTCTTAGGAGTAAAAATTTAACTTAACTCTTCTAAAGATGAAAGTTTCGTTTATGATATCCTATCTAAAGCCGTTCACGAGAAATCGAAGGAAAAAGTGAGCAAGAAAAAAGTGAGCTATAACCCGTCCATTGCTTTAAGTCGCACGATTAAAGTTCGTGAAATATTTATTATTACGATACGATTTTCTTGGAAAACGTACATGTTAATATATTTCTAGATAAAATTTTAGCACACGAAAATTTATCGGGGAGATGTCCAGCGAGAAGTGCTCATTATCTCTGGGAATATCATTTTTACCCGCAATTATGATAGTTGATCCAATTACAATTTTTCCTAGCATCAACCTTGCCATGATATGCTTTTCTATAGCCATTCATTATACTGATAATCAGAAAAGAAGAATTTCATGTTTTACTGAAGAGTTTCAATTCAATTTTTGTTTTATATTAATGGAGGTTTTAGAAGACCATGAAGAAAATAAGTCAAAATTTTGCTAGGTTAAAATCTCATTTATTATTTACTACCTACCCATCCAAATTTGGGAAAAAAGCAACGTGACGTTCACCGTGACCGAAGGCCTTGTACAAACCAGCCTCCTATTGACCCAAGGTTTAAATGCCCGCGTGCCAATTTATGATAGCCGGGCTATAATAATGGGAACAGGTGATAATATATCGCATCTTCTTTCCCCCATATTTTTTCCTTTTAATCTCCTCAAGGGTTAGACATCACTCTTTTTTTTTGAACCTGCAAGAACCAAAATGGCCGACCCATCGGCGCCGAAACTCAGCCCAGAGTGACACCTCGTGAGAGCGTCACCAACCAGTGGCATCGCATTCTGTAGGAACAGGCACCCCCCGCCCATCATCCTTTGGTCCATCCAACCCGGACGTCCTTCCACTCTCCCACGCCTATAACCGCCTACCCCAAACCCATATTGCCATTCCCATAGCCCCGACTCCCACCTACCCCTACCGCCCAATCGTCTCTTCCACGGCCGTCCGCGTTGCACCCTAAATTCATTTATTACCTATGCGACAGTCATTTTTCATTCATGCCGGTACAACCCAGAACCTTTCGAGCCTCCCACGCCAGACGGTCCTCCCCAACGATCTCTTAAAAATATAAGGGAAAAATATTTTTCTTTCTTCCTTTTTTTTATTTATTTTTCACTGCTTTACTCCCACGCGCTTACCCCAAGTTTTCCCTTTTTCCTCTGCGATTTTCTCATTTCTTTTCGTTCGCTGAAAGTACTCGGAAGCAATTTTTCGATCCTTTTTGCATACTTTTTTACCGTTCTACTACTGCTGCAGTTTGCTGAGAGTTTTCCTTTATGAAAAGCTTTTAGGGGTACATCATTAAGTACTCTGCTCCTTGCGCTCAATTCTCACGCAGTTACTTTTTGGAATATTTTATTAGGTTCCCTTTTATTTCCTAGCTTTTACATTCCTTCTGAAAAACTTGGATGTGTCGATATGCAATTTACGCACAGAGGTATACATTATTTACTTGTAGTAATCATTCATTTCCTATGAGAGAGGGCGTGCCTAGACGATTTTGTGGAGCGCACTTTTCTCTATGGTGAAGCCCTTGCTAAAAAAAGTTCGTTCTCATTCATGGTTGCGTCGAAAGTAAGAACCCCACCTGGCCACGCCAATGATTGCTACAATAGGTTCCGAGGGAATGAGTCGAATGTATTCGAGATTTTAAAGAGGCCGAGTTGAAAGTGATGAGCAGTGCTTCATCTCACACTCTGAGGCTCTCATCCTCTCCTTACTTTGAGTACACCTCTTCACCAAACGGTACATGACAACCCCACGAGTGAAGATCTGCGTACAATCCTAGTTCAAAAATTATAAATGATTTCTTTTTTTCAAAATAACAAAACTCTGCGCAATAGAGTACCTGTTCTAATAAGTAAAAATGAAGCTTTTAGGTCATACCTGAGTTGTGAAACAATAGTGCTCAATCGCCTACCATTCCATGTTGCACAGCATGCCAAATTTTTTTCTGCCACACTCGAAAAGCTTGGTTATTTCCCGCAAAGAACGTTGAAGTTGTTAACATCCTTTGCAAACAAAAGAATTGATTAATGTATATTTTTTGTATTATTTATCTGGCTCATGACAATTGGTAATAATGCTATTTTCTAGTTCGTCCTATGGACAAATGATTAAAAAAAATAATGATCCTTGACTTTATCCAAAATCGAAGATTTAATGCTTTGTGCTAAATGTTCCTTTACATTCCTTCTCCTCAAGAGAATTTTAAGTGATGACAACTCCAACACAGGTGGTTTACCGTAGAATTGCCTGTATTTTATCTTATGTTCATTATACCGTCAAAATTATTTGCTGTGATTTAAAGGAGTTTAGGATTAGTAGATTAGTCCCCCTCCCGCCCCAGAGCTCTGAGATTTTTAAAGTTTGAATCTATTTTACTTAATTGGTTTAATATTACTAAGGTAATGGAATAGTGTAAGGATTAGCATAATATCCCTCAGAAAGCCGTAAAATACTACCATTTTGAACCATATATCTTATTTTTTCTGCGGGAGGGCGCCCGAATCTCCCGCTTACCCTGGCGGGTATTCTACCCCCCCAGACACCCCACTATTAGTTGCGCCCTAAACCCCTCCTATCCTTAATGCCTAGCTGCGCCCCTGTAAAGGAGTGAATTATTTATGTTACCATATCTTATCTTATATTTGAGAATATATTAAAAGTTGATATTGATGAGAAGTACTTTACGTAACTCCGTAGTAGTAGTAGTAGCTCCCATGGTACAGCATCCTCCCCTCTCATTAAGTAAACCTCTATAAATTTCAGTACATGGATTTTGCCACGGTCCATTGGCGTCCGAAACTCAACCTATTGACCGAAAATAGAAAATCATCTCTTTAATCCGCTATTCTTTTATTCAACGAAATGCAGCCGTAGACACTTGTAGTTTAAATATCTACAATCAGCTCATTAAAAGGTATGGTTGACAGTAAATTCCATTTACTGTCCTGAATTTTACAACTCGGTTTAAGTTGCAGCAGTTTCAGTTTTTTCCTGGTAGTGAAATTACAATGCATTTATTCCACGAAATGCAGCCGTAGACACTTGTAGGTTAAATATGTACAATCAGCCCATTAAAAGGTATGATTGGAAGTAAGTTCTATTTAATGTCCCCAATTTGACAAATCAGTTTAAGTTGCAGCAGTTTCCGTTTTTTTTCTGGATAGTGAAATAGTGGTCTCATTTTCCGAATCGCTGTATCTTGTTTGCTACTTAAAATGCTTTTCCACTAAATCTCGTATGAAACGAGGAATTCGATTCGTAAAGCTAGTCATACTCATAGGGAGTGTGGCTGCCTAGTAGGGATATTTGCCCTGGCATCCTGGCTTCATATCCCACGTGAAGCCACAGGATAAAAGCATTTTGGTAGCGTGAGGAGGCCAAGAGAAAGGAACTGGTAACCCAACTCTAAATCTGTGGCAATTAAATCTACGTGACTTACACAGAGATGAATTCTACCTTAACCTAGCCATACCGCCAATCGGATTGAATCATGGTTTAAGTCTAAGTTTTTTGTCACCACTGGTTTAAAGGAATCAGCTGAATGCTTAGGAGGTATATGGGAATATTATTCGGACTCAACCCCACTCACCATTCACCAACATTCCATTTTTGATAACGGAGATATAAAATGTGAGATTTTCAGCAAAAAACTGCTTTTATTTTAAAAACGAAGCAGAAAAGAAAATCTGTCGAATTCGTTCATCTCTAAATTTATTCATACTAGCGAGAGTAATAATGCAAAAAATATAAAATATGCATTAATTGCCTCACTTTGTAGCTTAAAATTTATAAAAATTTCTATAAGGAAAATGGTTATCATCTTAGTAATGCATGGAGACCTGTAATCAGTTGCATAAAAAGCATGAGGAAAGCAAATAAAGAACTTCGAAAGACTATCAGCCAACAGGACCACACCTGAGCCTTGTTGTTGTTCTCACCAAACGGTGATTCTGTTCAGTATGAAATTGGACATTCAGACAGTAACACGCCATGAAAATTAAGACAAGTCGTTTTCTGAAATGTCGGCCAATACGAATGAATTAACCTGGTGTAGAACCTGAAAAGAATTTTGCATGCTTTCCTGGATTTTTAGAAGTTGTTAGTGTTGAAAAGTGCTTTCCCTCCTGTGTCTCCCTCCTCATATTGAGTGTGCCTCTCCGCCGCTTCGAACATGATTTTTCCCACGATCGAACGGCACCCGGCAGTCACCCGCGCTGGGATCCGTGCCGCTCCCCCCAGCGCTATTACCGGTCATCCAGGCGCGCTGCCCTCATCCAACCTCACCCCTGGATCGAGTGCATTCGTCATTTCCACCCTCGTGTCTTCCCTTTCAACCCTCTCAACCCATCTCACTCTCGGAAAAACTCGCCAAAAAAAAAGAATCAGCCAACATATTCGATCGGGATCAAGTATACGGGAAATTGAAAATGAAAAAGAAAATAAGGGTGGCCAAGGAGGGATATGTGGAAAATGGAACGCAAATAGAAAGTGAAAAAGTCCCATTCGGTTCTAAAGCACTCTTGAAATTTATTTTTTATTTCCATCAATCTTTGCTCTTCCTATTTTCAAGCCCTTCCATATTCTCCTTGCACTTCCCTTTCCTCTCCACAGCGGCCCCTTTTGGAATGACATGTGGCTCTTGCATCAATGATTTTTTACAGCTGGTTTAGCAATACGATACCACCCATACGGAGATGATCAATATTATATTGTCGGTTTTTTTTGTATGCATGCAAGCGTATGTAAAAGCGGATGGTTGTACGTGCGAGATAAACAGACTTCGGCAATGGCTCACCAGCATAAAATTTGGCACATATTTGCAATTTTTCAAGAGGAAGGCTTTTATGAAGAGAAGGCCGTGTTCTTTGTTGTAAGTGGTCATCAGAGTCCCTTATCCTTCCTCGCAACCAGTACTTTCACTCTAGATAGTGAACTGATATTAATTTCATCGGATGGATGAACAAATGAAGTACCTACTAAACTAATTCCAGAGATTTTATTTTTTGCTTCATATTCGTACAAAAATTCAGTTATTTTACTTTAAAATCTCATATTTATGTATCTCCATAGTCAACAATAGAATATTGGTGAATGGTGAGTGGGCTTGAAAGGACAGTTTCTATTGGGCTTGAGTTGGGAGCTGATTAAGTGTTACTTTTTCCGTTAATGCCTTGTGTATGCCATGGTAAAATAATTGACCCAGGGAGTAAAGCTTTACAATATTGCTATTAATCGGCTCATTTCTTCGGTAAAAATTTCTCTCGCTGTGAAAATGAATGAACTCTTTATTATTAGCGACCTATTATACAGCTCTTCCCATGTAAACTTCATTTATGGAGAGTTTTCAGCAGTTATGATTACTGATTATTTGCATGGACGTAGAATGAACGTTTGTTCGAAATTGGATTTCGTCATTTTTCCAGGTTTCGTAGCCCTTTCGGTATGCACACATTTCTCCACCAAAAAAAGGAGCGTGTAGGGTTGTAAAATTGTTTTCTCTCAGGCATGAATAATAATGTTTTTGCAAAACGATGAGTAAAATTTGTAACAGTCATATCGGAACAAGTTATTGAGCCTAGACTGAACGTGATACAAAACTGCACTAAGAGTTCAAAGCTCAGCCCAAATCTATCAATTTTACTGCATATTCTCACATTCTATTATAAAAATTAAAACTTTTACTTCACAAATGGTGCCAGAACGCCGTTCCTACACTCGTTAACAAAAGACATAATAGCCAAATAACACTATAAACGATTTTGGTGCCTCAAAATTACTAATTCGTAACCGAAATTACTAATATTCATAACCAAAGCAAAAAAATTGCAATAAAATGTAAATAATAACTTGTAATAAAAGAAAAAACAGAGTAATATTTCGCATCCAAAAAAAGTTTAGGGAAGTGCGTTCCGGCACTTATAATTTTGCCATGACGTCACTGGTTTCCTTTGGTATTGCTAAGAATTTCATTCGTTTTTTCACAAAGTGGGATTTAGATTTTTCACCCACTTTTCAATCCCATTCAGATCAAGTTTCTTCTACTCTTCCTTACTCGTTAGAGGGGTGATTTAAAAACGTACCACATAAACTTGCCCTTCAATGACAAATTAATAAATAAATATATAGGATCTCTTTCCGAGTAATTGAGCAAATAAGAAGTATTAAAAAAAATATTTTCCTGGCATTTTTCAAGATTGGCCATTGAGTCACTTGCTCCTAGAAAATTCAATATTTTAATTTCATTTTTACTTTAATTTCTAAAGCAGATCCCTATTACTTGCTCGGCGGAGCAATCAAACTTATAAGTTTACCGTTATATTGCCGAGAACTGCAATCGGTCACGAAGTATTGGATTAAGATTTTTCACCCACCTTTTGAGCGCACTTCACATGGAGTTTCTTGTTCCCCATGGATACAGCGAGTGCAGTATCGATTGCCTCTCATTAAGGCATCGGAAATGAAGAAGTCAAGTGAGCCTCTCCCAGCGCATCTTCACATTCCGTTTGCCGGCGCCAGTGCGCTCCTAACCAGGTCAACAGCTGAGGCCCCTCGAGAGAGCGACAAGTTGCGAATCGCCGGGAATCGAATGATTGGCTCATTTGGAGAGTCTCACGCCCGCCTCCCGTCAAATAGGCAAACGAATATCCGACGATGGAAACTGTTCGAGTCGTCCGCCGACTCTAAATCATATGTAGCTTCGCGGCACACGAGTAGATATGCCAAGTGGAGCCCTTAGTCACGCTTCTGTTTTTATCTACGTAGTTACCCTTTGTGTTTTTTACACAAAATCCGCGTTCAGAATGACTTGTACCTACTTGACTTATTGCCTACCACACCAGATAATGATATGTCTAGTTCTAGTGAAATGAACTTTCTATTTGTCAACAGCTCGAACATGATTAAAAGGATAGATAAAATTAAAACTGACAAAATGTTTATCCAAAGACGGAGAAATACAGGTCACGGTTGTGTTTTTACATTGTCCAGCTCAAAATCATCTTTCAAAATAACTTTTTTCAATTTAGTTACTGTGAACCATATCAGATGATGGCTTATATATTTATAGTGATTTTAAGTTTTCAATAATCGACATATGCATAAAAAAGAATGAAAACCTAAAAAGAGGGATAATTCTCCTGGCATAGAAAAGGGAAACAGTTATTCAAAATGTAAAAAATAATAAAATGCCAGGAAGGAACTAAATAATAAATTATTGGGAAAAGAATTTCCGCAAATTTTAATTGAAAATGTGTGTTGATTCGTAATTATCTATGAGTAGCTTTACCCTTCCTGCTAACTCAAGTAGGGCATCATGAACATATGCGCCCAGAGTAAATTCAATTCTAAGTTTGCTGGTTATGGTGAACGAAATTCTTACCGAACGCTGAACGTGCCTGTGACAGGACCTATGTTGTCGTGATAATGAAAATGATATGTACTCCTTTAATCTTTTCACAAAAGACGCATCAATCCTGAAATCAATTTCAGGGCTGTATGCTCTTTTTGTCTCTCGTTAGACGCATACATTCCTCGAAGTTAATTAATTTCTATGAAAATACGGGATTTTCTCAACAAATGACCATATTCAGGCTTATTAACATTGTCAATATTGGCTTCTTGCATCGTCCATCGGTGGTCACTCGGCCACCATTGGTGGATTTCTTTCACCTCCTCAAGTTAATGATATTCGCCCTTTATAATCTACTGCGAACCAATAATATAGTGGTTTTGGCAGTGTGGTCCAACTCTTATGTAGCCATTATGTTTTCCATAGTTAATTGAATTTTTTTCGGGCCCCTCTCCTATGGCTGTTATGCCGTCATATAGCATGCTATTTTTTTTATTTTTACAATTAACCGTTGATTTTTGCTCCTAGTGCATTATCTTATATTTCGGTGTTAACTTTCTCGATGTACACATTAAATTACTGCAGACCGCTGCCTTAGTTAAAATAACGGATGATATGAGACGCTCCATGGATAAGAAAGAGATCATAACACTAGTTCTTTTAGAATTTAGCAAAGTCTTTAAATCATTAGACAAAAACATTCTTGCAGCTAAAATTAATTGCATGGGTATTTTCTCTTTTTGTGATTAAAAGCACTACATCTCATGTCTCGGATCGGAAACAGAAAGTAATTGCAAAAAAATTGGAATCCTCTTGGGTTCACCTTACTAGAGGAGCCACAAGGGTACATTCTCGGTCCACTTATATTCTCTTTTTACATTAATGATTGCTCGTCAGGACTGAATTGCTAGTATCATCTTTATCCAGACGACCTACAAATACATTTTCATTCTACATTCAAGAGTTTAAGCAATAGCTTGATGTCTATCAATGGTGACTTAGCATAGCTCCAAGAATGCTCCGATAGTAATTTTCTATGCATAAATCCTAAAAAAAATTCCAAGTAATACTAATTGGTTACCCAAGAACTTTAGTGATAGTGCAGAGGGATAAACTGCTAAATTCACGCATCGCCGATTCCCCGATTCCTTTTTGCGTTAATGCAGAAAATTAGGATTACTTATTGATCAAAATTTCTCTTGGGCATCGCATGTACATAAAATCACTGCACCTGTTAATAAATAACTTTATCCCCTCTTAAAATTGGAATATGCCATCCCTACATCCCTTAAAGCGTATTTAGTATCCCCTTTAATATTATGAGTATTTGACTATTCTGACGTAGCCTACCAGGACCTTTTTCAAGAACTAAGTTTTAAGCTTTAACTCTTCAACGCTTCAATGCATCTATTCATTACATTACGTTGCATCGTTCCATGAATAGATGCATTTGATTCTTATTTAACTTACAATTATCGGACCATGTAACCGAATTTAAAAACCGATTTAAACTATCGTGGCTGCCACTCGACTCTCGACACCGGCGGCATACTATTTCTTTCCTGTATCAAATTCTAAACGCAAAAACGCTACTTTACCTATCATTCAAGTTAAGGAGGCTTGACACTGTCCACATGAAAAATACACGTGGTAATCAAAACCTTGTTATACCTCATCACCGAATCGTCATTTACTACAAATAATTTACCGTTACAGCATGTGGGGAATGGGATAATCTTAACCTTTCAACTAGGAACTCATCGCCTTTGTTATCTTTTAAGAAGAGGCTACACAAAGCACTTTTCATTTCACAACTAGCTGGAATTTACACGACACTGAGAAGCGCATACCTTTCAGTGATATGTATCACTCAATGTTTATATTTTTTATATCTTGCACATCATTATCTATGTTGTATTTTGGATGAATCATGACATTAGTTTTCACTCAGTAGGATTTCACAGGTTTTTCACGCCCCTATTCTTGTGTTGGCGATTTCCTATAGCGGGTTTTTCCGCTGAAGGATTCAACTCCCTTATCCTCATGTTTTATCCCACTGAAAGAAATCTTTTTTGCTAAAAAAATTCCGCTTATGCCTGTTTATCTTGTTTGACAATTCACTGATAGTGTATATTATATATTTTTTGTACTTCAAAACGTTTGTTCACCGTTTTTAAATATGTTTGCACAGACGCTACCGAGGGGTTAGGTGGAAGAGGAGACTTATCAGTCTCAGCCTCTTTCGAATAAAGGTATCTATTATTATTATTATATGTAGAAGTCGACTTACTATCCGCATCCCGGTAGACGCACTGCGTGGCTTTTAAGTTAGCCGCAAAGTTGATACAGTGGGTGGATTATTACAGTACCTGTACGTGGACTCCTTTTACCATATCCTCGTGACTTCTAGTTCATATGTAATCAAAAGTACAACTTGTTTACGCTTATGTTTAACATCAGTTTTATTTTTACTCAATAAATTTGAATGCAGTATCGTGGACGGAGAGGCAAATAATTGTCTACTCCTCCGCAATTTAATTAATTTTAGAAGCAACAAATGACTCAGTAGAATTACAAAAAAACTTTGAGTTACATAGCTTCAATTGTGTTTACTTTTAATTCAAACAACTATCGTGCATTCTACAGCTGTACAACAAAATACTTTTACAAGCCAAATTATCTGCAGCCAAATCAACGAGCCTCCAAGTGCTCGTATGAACTAAGAATATCTTTGGTGATTTAACATAAGCTAATCCTTCCACTTGACTTCCTTATGTCCATCAATCTGACGATGCTTTACTCCCATGTTCTTATCCATTTAATGCCACGATTACAGACGCGATCTTTTTCCAGTGCTCTTCCTTCACAATTTTCCTCCTCTCTTTTTCGGATATGTTTAAACATTCTGGGTATGTTTTTTCTACTGAAAACACTAATATTACTGCTATTTCACCTCTTGCCTTCTGAACGATTTCATGCTAACATCTTTTACACTAGAAACTGAAATATTTCTCGAAGTTGGTATGGCTAAAATAAACACAGTGATACATTTCATTTACGGACACTAACGGCCCTCGAAAATGTGTCCAAGAGAGAGAGGTGTCCGTAAGTCGGAGGACCTAAAGAAAACCTCATTTTTACATTTATTATTACCCCATAAGTACTATATCGTAGGCATTTAAGCCAGGTGAATGATGACCCTTTTATTCTGCTCTTAATTTTTGAGCATCCCTCTGCCGGGGAATTGAATACTGCCCGAGATGTCTGCAATTCAGGTTTACATTAATAGAGGTTGCACAGTAATCGGATTCACAACATTGAGTCGCTAAGTAAAAGGGCGTTACTGTTTTAAATAATTCATATTTTACGTTCCTATATTCCAATTTTATTAATTATCTGAGTTCAATATTTAATTAACTCTGCCTCTCGGAACAATTTGCATATTGTTCCTTCGTCTAAAACAAGCCTGTATTTTTTTCTTTTGCACTGTTCTTTTGTGATCAGTGAAGTATAAAATGCCCTGCAGGACTGTATCTATGGCATTTGTGTTTAATTACTGCGTGAGAGGAATAATTTTACCAAATCATCGAAAAAAGTAGAGTGAAAACAGAATTTTAATATAGCTGAAATCAGGGATAATTTTTCAGTGTAAAACGCTGCCGACTTGCGATATCTTCGCTGAATCCTTAAAATTGATGACACTTTATCCGTTATGAAATAAATGATGGATCCAATACTGCATTTACTGAGCTGCTGACGTCAATGCAAAGGAGTGAATAAATCATAATAAACAGTGCAGATGTCAATTCCTGAGGTTCCCCCATTGGGTTCCTGCAGCTCTGAATATTCCATTTCCTTCGATGTGTCGTCTAAGTAGTTCTCCCTGAGTAAAGCTTCCATCTCGAGACAATCCTGCACCTAACGTCGTGTTGGAGCCGCAAGCCAGGATGGGTTTACGTCTCTCTCGATATCTCATAGGCTCACATACCGTGCTGCGTGGTCTCATCTGCACGTGAAGAGATAATACTCTTAGTCTGGGCGTCGAAGGCGATGACATCCAATTCAAATTGTCTCACATTGAGTTCGAAGCCCTCATTGCTGTTTTTATTAGAACTTTTAATCGCTTCCTGCAATGAACTTTTAGTATTAAGAGAAAACGTCGTGCAATTACCATTAATATAAAAGGAAGACAGAACGTGCTTATTTTTCTGACTTGGTGCGCATAAAAATAAAAAACGGAAAAAACTTAGTTTTTACTGAAACTGTCTTTAAAATTTGTAAAAAGTTAATGATAAGTTATAATTATTTTTATGATGATTACTCTGATTTATGCTTCTGACTTGTATTTTTATAGGAATGGCAATGCACTCGACCAATAAATATGTTTTTAATTAGAAACACTGAAGTAGGCTGTTTTGAGATAATTAATGCCAAAGTTTAATGTTCAGCTAGTATTTTAATAAGAAAATTAATAATTTAAGGCTAATTTACATTTTATTAGCCACTCAGGAAGAGAGTCATCGAAAATATGTCCTAATTCTAATATGTGTCAATCATATAAGAATAGCGGAATTTTTACAATGCGTCCTTCTAAGTTTTTGTTGAATTGGCAGTATTAATTTTTCTTTACAGATATTCAGTAACACATATAATATGATTTATACCAATGCAAAATTTCTATCACAAGACTTCTGTAAAATATATTTTATCTCCCTAATTAAAGCTAACGTTTACTTAAGTCTTTTATTTTTAGGAAAGAAAATCATGTACCTATCCGTACGGAAAATATCAGTCTTAATTTATCTCTTTTGTCGGACTTGGTTGGACGGTTAAATTATTTTAAAGTTTTTAATATAGTGATTTCTGCGTCGCTCATAAAGATATCTTTCCTCAATTGCTCCAGTAATGCAACGCTGGCGCGCACCCTACGAGTACCTTGCGGCTCCTAGTCTAATTCGTTTAGCATTTTTGAAACGCCTTCTGTACGCCCGTAGTAGTTTGTGTCGAATCGCGCGGCTTTCCTTGGTATTTGTTAAGTTCACGGATTAACTGATTTCATAAGCTCGCTGGATATTCAAATTGTGGCCGAGCGGGTTCAAAACAGAACCTCTCTTTTACGCTTTCTTCTGAAAATCCTAACGCTACTATATTGATGAATCCTAGCTTCTTTGGGGTCCTGCCACAAATATTTCTTATATGGTTACCCACGATAGGCTCGAAGTAATCCTGACCTTCAGGTATTTCACTTCATTAGTTGTCTTTATATTAAAAATGGGCAATATTAAATAGGTAGATGGTGCATTTAAAAACAGTGCTTGTTTGTTAAGTAGGATTTGAGTATTATAAAAAGGAGAGATTCCTAGTCACTTCGTAGAAAGGGAAGGGCATTTGGCTAAGAGGTTGCATTCCTGCTCGGTGCAACACGGAGATGGCTCCTGAACGAAGATGCGGAGATAGAGGGGGCGAGTGGAACCAGATGTCGGATGGCTCGGATCGTGTGTACACGTTTAATTGGAGCACCTCTCCTCCCCCCCCCCTCCGTGCCCGTTGCATGATGGGATGGGCCGGGCAAGGAAATGGCTGGGGCGTTGTATGCCGGGACGTGCCTGATCTCATCTTCCTTGCCTCGGCATAAGGGGCTTCCCCCGCCCGGTGACCTCCCAGGGGATTCCCCCGAACTAATGACCGCGCCCTCTCACCTACGGATCCCCTTCTTACCGCTCCCGATGCCTCATGCCACGCACACCCTAACGGTCCTTTTCCAGCATCTCTCCTCCCTCCGATAGTAAAAAAAAGTAAACTTTCCACCCTCCTTTTTCTCATCCCCGCCCAGCTCACTATTTTTGCATCCCCTTAGCCCTTTTCTGTTTTATTCTCATCCCTTTCTATTCTGGTCCCGATTCCCCGAAGATTTCAACCTCTATGCCTCGACAATTTTCTTTATTTTCTACCGTCGCCTTTCCCTTTTATTTTCTTCTCCCTGATTTTCTCTTTTCCGCTTTCCTGCGATTTGAACGGTGTTGTTGTGGCCTATTGAGTAGAGCGTTTGACAACGGATCTAAGGATTCAAAGTTGAGAATCGGTCATTAGCGTCTCATAGTTTTGGTATGAAAAGGCAGTGTGCAATATTCAATTAGAATATATTTCCTCTCCTCTAGGTATAACCTTCGGAGCAAAAATATTGCAAGAAAGAAGAAATTGGCTGAGTAGCAAGAGTCTTGTGTATATGAAGACAAAACAAGGTTTAGCAATGATGAAACAAAAAATTAGGATATCAAGGAAACATGATTTAAATTTTTACAATACTTGAAATTTGTAGACTCTGATTTATTCAGCTCATCAAGTTTGATTTTGCTTTGCATGGGGAAGAGTCATGTATAATTCATTTTAGTTTGAATGAATGGAGCCCGTCTGTTGTAAGCATTGGAGAATGATGACAATTAAGGCATGGACAGATGGATTTGCGTTGAATAAACAAGTACAAATTGTGAGGTTAGATATTTTCATTTTGTTCTCATACACCGGGCGTTTAAGCTGACGAGAGGCCAATTACACGAAAAACAATCGGCTAGTGGCTAGAATATAGTGAATTCAAATATTGGTACACCAATGCGCACAGTTACTAAGGCAAATATGAAAGGAAGTGATCACATAGAGACGGTTAGGGCCAGAACATCTCTCGGTTAGTGCCAATGGACGACGATAGGTGGGACTTTCCGCGAACTTAGCTGCATGAGTATGTAATTCGCACATCCAGGTAGAAGGAGTCAGTTCCCTTCTCTGCGTGAACTCTCACTCCGAGGATTTTTATTGGAGAATCCGTGACCATCCGCGGGCAATCAAACCTGGGACCATTAAACTGCCAAAATTTATCGTGAGATAAAATTTAATTTTTATTCTTCCATATTATTCATCTGATTTAACATGTTGTGTTCACTTTTCGTTCTTTTGTGATCACCTCCTAGCTACCGGCATGATATGGTGTTTGAAGTGGGTGAACGACA
Organism: Ischnura elegans; assembly: GCF_921293095.1. NCBI lineage: Eukaryota > Metazoa > Arthropoda > Insecta > Odonata > Coenagrionidae > Ischnura > Ischnura elegans. Next base: position 10,797,247 of record NC_060252.1, read on the forward strand.
CCTGAGGAAATTTGCGTCATGAGGGAAGGATTGGGAAGATGGGTGGAGCTAATTCGGGTATGGGCGTCAGACTGCTCTTAACACTTTGCGTGCCATGGACGTAATATTACGTCCTTCTGAGGATTGCCATGGACGTAATATTACGTCTTTCCATTTAATTGGCTTTGTATGCGTGAAGCCGTAATATTTCGCCCGTGGTACTTTTCCAGTTTACTGCTTAGAGGTTCTGTTTTTTCAAAAATCAACTGCTCGATGGAAAAAGAGTTCAATTTATGTCTTCAGGACGTAAAGTCCTCTGTAGCTACCGGCATCCTCATCTTAGGCCACTTAGTGTGAAAATTCTTTTGGCCAATGGACCGTTCGTTGAGGGTGCATTGACCCATTTTGTCATCCAGGATTTATAATTCTTTGCTTGGAACAATGCTTTTTTATGATTTCCATTCTTTAAATAGTTCAAATTGAGCGTATTAAAAATTATTATGCATGTTATGGCGGTACATCATATGTTGCAGCTTTTTTATTTTTCAAAAACAGTAGGTTTTCATTGTTAAATTATATAATTAAAAATTAGCAATAAATGTTATTCAACTCATTCATAAAGTAGAGCAAAGTCCATTTTTATTGAAATTCGCATCGATATAAATATATTTTTGATGCAAATTTAAAAAAAATGTACGAATATAGTAAAAATGGCTGAATTTTTCAGTAGGGCTTTAAATTTAGCAGCCGGCACTCAAAATGTTAAAGAAAGGCACCAAGGAGAGCGCGGCATGACAGCCCATCCGACGAACGCTGTTCTGTACTTAAAATGTTCTTCTCGGAGCATTGAAGAGAGGATGTGGTATTTTGTCACAAGTCTCTGCCACCGCTGAGAGTTGAATATGGAACCTCTGGGAAAGAAGCCAACACTTTAGATACCACACCAACCCGGTCCCCCTCGCTTACGGTGCCAATGCAGAAACTATATGAAAATATAGATAAGTTGCACGCCGGCTAATGGCCGAACTAGGCGTAGTGGAGCTCCGAAAATACCAAGAAATTACCTCGGGAAACCACGTTGAGTAATTACTGAAGTAGTTGAGTATTTTCAGATTTCTCTAGCTATTTTCGAGGTGTTTTACTATCATAAAGTCGTGAGTGAGAGATATTATGCATTAATAATTGTATATAAATTAGCAATGCATGTGTATAGCCTTTTTTGCTACAATTCATCATTCATAGTGATCGTGGTTTTTAGGGATAAGGCGTTCAATGCATCCAAAGTATTACACTTTTTCTTTTTTATGCTGCTTACAATACAGTCTTCTTTATCGGAATCACGCATTTAGGGTCATTGGAGATCCTTTGAGTACTCTCCGTGGGCTAAATGGTGGATATTTCTATTATCATTACTTCCTGAATATTCATTTCTACTTGTCATTTCCTCTAGGTTTCGAAATACCTCAAACCCAAGAAACATCTACCTTCCTGGATATTTTCTGCTATATTTTTCGCAGTTACTCAAATTTACTCCCATTACTCTAATGCTATCATCACAACACTATCCTCAATGCGTCGGTCATATTTCAAATTTACGACAGACTTTTCCGGAAAGTCTCAAATTCTTCTTATCGACCGCCAACGCAGAGATATCTTGCGAATCCTATTGCCAAAAGCAAGAACGGGTTGCCTTTTTGTTTGGGTTTTCTTAAAAGCGAAGTGTCTCATGCCCTTAAATTACAAGTATTATCTTTCCTCTACCATTAGAATATCATTTTACTCATTTCCTTCTTTATTCATTGTTCCTCTGTGCTAAGGTTTTGCCACTTTCTTTCTCTCTCAGTTTAAAATATTCGCCCTTCAGTTCTTCCTTGGAGGGTTATTTTCTTCCCCTTTTGCTCCCCAGCCTGGTGCGATTTTCTCATGTGGAAAAATATGATGAGGTTTTTCTCTCTTTGCTCGTAACTTCCTTGCCTCTTCATCCGTGCAACCCTCCGAATTCTTTCATCTCTGCATATACTGTGAGGCTGTTTGCCTTCCCCTGAAGCGCATTCTCCCCTTCAATTCATTGCTACCATTTCGTCGCCAGCACTTACTTCGTACTTTTACTTTTGAAGCGTCTTTTCAGTTTAAAGGATAATGGTCACGTTCCAAAGCGTTACTCTGGTCTTGATCCCGAATCAAATTCGACTCATGGATATTACCTTGAGACCTAACTCAAGTCCCAACTCAAATTGAGTCAAATACACAAACTTGACATGAAAAAATATTTGACTTAGCCGGGATTCGAACCTGGATCTCTTGATTGCCGGTCAGGCGTGTTAATCAGGTCCACCACCAAGCCATTTTCTCAGAGAGAACTTCGGGATGGGTTTGCGTGACTGCGTACAAAGTCACTTGTTCCTGCAGTGCTTTGAAGTTCGTCGTCGCAGACCAGCGACAAAATAAGGATTTTTCACCTCGACAGTGGCTTAGTAAGCACGAACCTCGCCACATGTGCCACACTGTGGACTTCTGACGTCAACATCTTGTTCGGTTAAATCCATCCCGAAGTTCGTTCTGAGAAAATGGCTTGGTGATGGAATTGGTTTACATGCCTGACCGGATATCGGGGGATCCGGGTTCGTATCCCGGCTAAGTCTAATCTTTTTTCATGGCGAACTTCATCCGTTGGTGTATTTAACTTTGCACCCGTGCGCGTGACTGCGTACAAAGTCACTTGTTCCTGCAGTGCTTTCAAATTGAGTCGCCGAGTTCCAAAGTTTCCACCCCCCATCGCTTCACGTTTTTAACATGAATTGTCTCTTGTAGAAATAATTCCTCTTGTAATTACTCCAGTAATGCACGTTATTAATGAGGAGGTCATGAAAGTAAATAATTTTGAAAAATATCAAAAAGGTGATTTAGGCTTCTAGACGGGTTACTTCTCTCCATTCGGCCGACTTTTCGGAAGCTGAGCCGCGTTCCATCATCAGGGTTGATCAGCAGAGCTCTAAAACGTCAGCCAAATGGAGAAACGGCTAGATGTAAGAATAGTCTTTTTTTTACTATATTCACCGGGAAAGCATTAGATATTACTTCAGCTTAGAAAAATGCATCATTTTTTAAATTTTACTACAGTTTATTTAGTTCAAGTGAGTAGAGATGAAGTTAATTTCTTATGTACGACCGATAACTCAACTTAAATTTGAGATCAGAACCAGCGAAGAAGTGTGAGAACTAAATATTGAGTCAAATTCTGGAGTACGACCCCAAGATATCTATAATGATTGTGAGTTAAATAATCACTTATAAAATAAAATCGAGCATATTTCTCAAAGTACTGCGCATTATTATACGTATTAACCTAAATTCGCTAGTATAATGCACACTCATGTAAAGCGCGCAGATTTATCCGTGGACCTTTGGATTTATCCGTGTAACTCCAAAATTTCAGCCATGTATTACGCGCAGGACACCCGCAGAAACTTGAATTCTTAAATTCATATCCTCGGAAGTACTTAGATTCACTTTTATTTCAAGGAAGCATAGAAAAATTCAATTAATTTACGCAAGAAAATAATTAAATGAATTTCACTTTTTCCTTATTCTTCTCATGTGTACAAAATAATTTGAAAAGTGACGCAAAAGAAACGTATAACATAAGGGCTATCTCACCTTACAGGAATTAATTCAAAAGTTTTATAAGGTTTCCACAGGGATTTGAACCCGGAATTTGCCATTTCGAAATTTAATTCTGAAAATATTAGTTATATTTGCAGAGTTCCAATTTATTATCCTGCTTCTAAATTCCGTCCTTGCTCAACTTGCAAAAATTTGCTCAACCTTCGAAGGGTAACCTAAAGGCCACTCCCAAGTACCTAATGAGCAGAAACAGACAATTCTAGCGCAAACTTATCGAAAGCGTCGAATCCCTTAAAACTGAAAATACCGGTCCAAGTAATTCACAAGTCCAAGTGAATCTGGTCAAAATCACCATTTCAGATAGATGGGTACCTCTATGAAATGGTAACTTGGTAACATTTGCAGCTCCTTTGTACTCCTGAGTTCCTCTTTTCCGTCCACAACATCGGACGTCTCGTAAATGCCAATACTTTCTTTCGTCTCTGCCGTTTGCCCACCTGCTTGCGTACCTTCTCCAGCCAAAATCATCACCACCCCTGACCCTTTCCACTCCTGAGTCTAGCAATGGACGCTGTTTCCCGTCTGCGGCCATCTTCTTCTCCGCCAAAAATATCTGACAAGAGCTTTCTTCACTTTACCCTCCAGAACAAAACATTTTTCCCGCACAACCTCATGTGTATAGACTTCAGAAATCGACGGTAGCGCCGTCTACGTATTTTTTCCCGGCTTCGAGAAGCACGTCAGCGTCCACGTCGATAAGGTAGTTGAAGGCGGCGCAGCACGACTGACCGGCTCACTATTAATCTTCTTCTGTTACCAGTAACAGTTCTTTGATTGGAAAGCTAAATGTTCTATTGTGAATTTATAAATTCTTAGGGATCAAGTGGTTACTAAGAAAAAAAATTACAAATACGCCAGGTTAAGGCCTGAATTAGTATTTTTCATGCATCTCAAGGAAGTTCTCTAAACGTCTAATGCCTATCGTCATCGCATAAAGTATTAGTAAATATTCAGCTTAATTTCATTTAATTAAATACTGAATTATTAATTTAGAACCGAATTCAGACAAAATGAAGTAATAAAGGAGTATCCGAAATGCTAGAGCAAATTCAAAAGTATCGAGAAATCTGTGATGAATATTTTCGCAAAAAATTTTTATTGATGGATCAATGTTTCAAAGTTAAATGAAGTGGGAATTGGTTGAAATTTGGGTGGGAATTTTAGAGTGATGTGTTTTTACTAATATGAAATATTTAATATTGGGTTTACAACTGACTGAGGATTGAAATAATTTCTACATTTTTAATACATCGGAAATGAAACTTAGCGAATAAATACGTATTGATGAGTTACGGAGGCGTCCTGCACAAGCCTACTGGGCGAAAACTGCTGCTGGTCTTGCCACCGATGGCGGGCGAAGGTGGGTGGGGATATTCTGGAGGATGGAGGTAGCCGAAGAGATAAGGGAATCCAGGGAGCAAGTTGCGACCGTGCCTAGTCCTCGTGGAACAAGGTGAGGTGGGCGGGATTTTGAGGGATAAGGTGATAAGGGCCTGGAGATTAAGTATGAAGTCACACGGGTCCCGGGAGATGCGGTGAGGGGGACGGATTTCGGTTGCTCCGGTAAGGAGAAGAGGATTCCCATACAAGTCCAGTCCCCCCTTCTTAACTCCTCTTCACCGTTTCCATGTTCTTGCTAAGTTCCGGGGACGATATGAATAAGTTTTCGATCCCCCGAGGCAGTGTTCCCAACCGAAGCTCCCAAGAACATAAGGGTAGGTAGGGTGGTTTGTTTTTAAAGGGTGTTTGGACGCCTTAGGTCATTTCATGCCATTAATTTTGGTTGCTTGTTCATTGGGGTCATTCATTATGGAACTGACTGTTAAAGGAAAAAATAGACGATAATAATATGTGCCAAGTCAGAATAGAATCACTATGGAAACATTGGACTAGTTCTTCCAACTGATAATTATTACAAGCGACATTTTTTTGATTCCATGAACATCTACTGTTTCACAAATACCTACCTACTGCCATACCTACGTTATAATTCTATTATGTTCCTTAACCCTAGTCTACCGGGGGCAGAACGGTGCTTGGAGCAGTATTTTCAGTTTTAAGGGATTCGACGCTTTAGACAAGTTTGTGCAAGAATTTTCTATTTCTGCTCGTTACTTCAATTGATAATATTAAAAGATATGAAATAATTAAGAATATATCGAAGGATATGAAAGAACAAAATTACATATAAATAGAATACATTTTCTAAAATGTCTTGGGATATTTTGATTGAATTTTTTTAGGATTTTCAATCAATTCGAACGATATGTGGCTGCATTAGAATTTATTGGTTTACGCAGCCAAAAGAGTCCTGTAAAAGGTAGATCTTTAGAGGATGAGACTGGGTGGGCATGAGCATGGGGTAGTATAGACAGGCATGTTGTAGTGATGAATAAATATTATTCTCAAACTATTTACTAGGATGAATTCAATAATATTCAGAGAAATACCGACTCATTTTTTTTATTTTCATAAATTTTGACTGCATCAAGTCAATAATATTCATAGGATTACTGGCATATAGAATTCTGTCAATACCTTTATAGTAGATATGTATAAAAGGTCGAAGTAGAAATTATAAATACATGGGCTTCTATTCCAAACGGAATAGAGAGAAAAAAATAGCACGTTTGCTATGAGTGAAACTTGGTGAATACTTAGTCAGTTTTTCGTTCCGTAATTCAAATCTCTGCTCATCATGTTACCCTCAATTTTTACCAGAAACGTGAGAAAAATCCATATGAGCAATGCCCATAATTTAAAAAATACTAACTGATAGTCCTTACGTTAGTGGTGGTGGGATTTGGAATGAAAGATATTTCTACAGAGCTATCCGTCAAGGGAGGCAAGGGTGAATCTATGAGGGTGGGGGGGCTAAATGGGCTATAGCCCCTCTTGGATATCCAATTAACACTAGATAGAATGGCAAATTTGTTCAGACCCCCACTACTGCTGGGAGGTTAGCCTCTACTTAGCTCCCCCCCCCTTGTACCGATCCTGGATCCGCCACTGAAGGGAGGTATAACTATTACCCTGGAAATCCCCGTTAAAATATTTTAAATATATCTAGATTTGTTTCGTTTTATAAAGAGTCAAACGAAATTTGCTTTTTTACGAAATTTGCTCTCGTTAGCATGGAATTATAGGTATTTATCAGCGGCGCCCTCGCAAATATTCTCCTCGAAATGTTGTGATTGATCTGATTTCTCCCTAACTTCTGAATATTCCTTCACGCCATGCACTAATACGATCTAACCTCTTAGTTCTTTTTTGAAGGTATATCTATAATGTAACATGTGATACTTTACGTGGAACTACAGTCACTCTTGGTCCCCTTGTAACGGGCACCACCAAAGGGTTTGGGCGGATTGAGGTCGTCGTCTTGTGAGGGAGGGAGCGTTTCATTACTCACGGTAGCTCCTTGGTGTTTCGCAATACCTCTCAGCAATAGTGCGTCTCAGGTCTGATTGAGTGGCCACGTTGCTTTAAGATATTCATCCATTATTTTTCTATTATTCGCCTGTACTAATATGCGTTTTCAAGTGGCTTTTAAATATCCATAAATTATATATCTGTCATCTGAGGAATATGGAACATACGAAGGAAAGTGGGTTTTAAATAGTCATCAATAATTTATAAACATTGTTTGTTTAGCTGGTGAAATAAAAACTTGTATTTGAACCCACTTTAAAAATTATCATCTTTTGAAATCTATAAATTACGAGGAGAATGGCCTTTCCCTTCCAATTCTTTGCCTTGTCCTTTTATAATCCAGTGTTGCTTCTAAGCAGCATCAAATTAGAGGACTCGTCATAAAAAAAACGCAATCATACTAATCTATATGAAAGGGAGATTTGAACTACCAGTTATTTTGTGCCGTGAAATTTTATGCTCACTTACATAGCTGCCTTGGTAATGGAGTTGAAAATATAGTTTCTATATCACAAATCTTCGAATTTGATTCCTTATTTTTGATTCTTTACTGTGGAAGGGGTTAACACAAATACTCAAACAAGAGTGGTTAACAACGTAGAACGAGATGTCGAAGACCAGTTAGTTGAGCTCGTGGGGACAGGAGTTGAGGGTAAGGAGCGCGGTGGTAAGGGGGAAAGTGGTCAGAATTGTTATGGTGACAGGGGGAGGGTTTGTGGGACTGAGAGTTTAGTTGTCGCGGACAGGGGGAGGTCGGGGGTCGAGGAGAGCACTCGGAGGCGTAAACACACGCGGCAGCCCCGACTCCCTGCGGTGCACTCGTAGATGAACTTCTTGGGATATCGCGCTAAACAAGCGAGACCGCAAAAACCCTTCTCCGCTCCCAAACGTCTCATAAGTCCACAAAGCACATACACTCTCGCGGTGGTGGTGATGGTATGGGGTTGCTAAGCAGGAAGCAAACTATAGAAGTCTCGAAGTCTCCGAGCCGAAACAGCGGGTGGCCTACGGAGGTGGTACGCGGCGGGTAGTCCACAACGACATCTGATTGCCAACATTGCCATAGTGCGAAAGTGACCACCTAGTAACTGACTTTCAGCTTAAAAGAAAAGTTAAACTGTTTTGGAATATGTAAGTGAAGACAATTATACATTTCTCCTTACTTTCTATGTGGGATTCTTTTTCTCGGGTTAAAATCTTAGGAGCCGTCTGCGGCAGCATAGCACTTTATCCGGCCCATGTTTTCAATTTACTGCACGATTGGTATCCAAGGTTTTTCACCAGCTGCCCAATAAATTTTAATCTAAGCCTGTTCCTATGTTTTTATACTTCGACAATGCCCAGTATGTTTTTCATCATGCTTTCACCTCGGAATACATGTTAAACGCAGATGTTAATTTTTTTGTTTAGGTTTCTGGGAATAATAGATGAAATCAAATAAGTAACGTATATGACAGCCAGATTCGTGATGAATTGTCATGATAGAAAGCTTAACGTTTCCAACATGCAATGGGAGAAAGGATGGAGATATTTACTGGACCGTATAAAATAAAGGCTAAATCTACGGAATGAGTTCGGAGAAGAGTGCTTCTCAGACGACGTGAAAAATATCCTTTGTTTACCAATCACGAGAAGAAGGTGGAGGAAATAGACTGTAAAAGAGGGTCTACTGAGGAAAGCGGTGTCTAAATTAATATAATAAATTACTCAGCTAGGATGACTCAATGCATGTTTATATTTTCTATTGCTCTCACCTTGCATGGATTTTCAATTAGGTTAGCAATCCTCGGCAAGTTTTGCCTTTGTAGAATATGCTCGCATTAGTTGTTATTCTGTGTAATATTGTGGTGTACAAGCGGGATCATGTTGCGTGCTGGTGATTGATTACCCCTGCCAAACACCCAAAATGTAGAATCTAGGGTATTATGTAGATTTGAAACCTTTCAAACACCTCCACACTAAATACAAAAACTACCTTACCAACCAAGGTAGATTTAGTATTTTTTTGTAAAACTATACAACAAACATATAGATTTACATAATTTTGACAAAAAGCAGTGACGTTGGCCGGAAGGAATTTAGGACATTTGCGGATGTCCACTACCTGCCTAATTACATTACCTAAACGTCGAAGGCCGCCAGTTATTAGGACCTTTTGCTACACTGTGAGAATAAAAAATATGCTAGTTATATGTCAGAAATAAAAAATATATTTATTGAATGGACTCTAGACCCAGGCAAGAAACAGGCGCTCGATATCATCTTGCTGACGGTGCCATGAATGTTTTCAAACGGGGGTGTGAAGGATTTGTTTCTTAGGAGCGGTACCGGGGAAATCAATGAAACTCTCCAATATCAAAATGAATAATTGTAGGTTTCCTAAACTAATCTCAAAATTGTAAAATGTTAATTTATTAGGATGTCCCTTATCTTGAGTGGTTATTATAATATGTTTTACTGATTTCTTCATTAATTGTTACAATAGAGGCTAATATCCCGTTGAGATCACAATAAATATAAATTTGTAAGTCATCCATGTAGAAATGGTATTTGCTGGGATGTATTTCATCCGGTCTATTGTTAGAGGATCCAGCGTGAGGTCATGCGTGAGTGAGTTTTTGAGCTGCGGGAAAGTCTTTTCCGTCGTAATTGCTGCCAAATTATTGCATGAGAAAGTATCACTGGCGTTTATGTTTTAATTCGAGAATTGTGGAACGAGAATTTTGTTTACTTTCACACCCACTTGACCGCCTTGAAGTTGCACTTTTTTTTAAATATTGCCGCGCTGCGCCAAACCTCGGCTAACTTCCGAGATTATGGTGCTGGAATTTACAGCTTCATTTTTATGGCCTAGAATGACATACAACTCGTTGAAAACAACAATAGCGAAATTCAATTTTCGTTTCGGAGCGGAAGCGGCCCCACTTCATTTTTGGAGATAGTTATTTGATTGACTGTAAGTATTGATATTTTTATGTCCAAAATATCGGTTTTTGTTATTATTATTAAGTGTACATACCCACAAGTAGCCACGTGGTGGTGGTAGTGTGTAGGTGCCAAGGAGGGAAGGGGATAGCAGGCTCAAAGTCACCGTGCGGAAACAGCGGGTAGTCGACGGAGGTGGCGTGCTCGTGCGAGGATAGACTTTGGAGAACATTCACACAAGCCGCAACAAGGCGGCCGCCAGCTCGCCTTTGTGATAGACGCGCGGCTGTTATGCGGCCTCGCCGCGACGGACTTTCTCTGCCGCAGCCACTTCCGCCGATACCTTATGTCGAGGGACGCGGCTGCACCCGACCAAAAGGCGTGGGGGGGCCAGTGAGTTCTCTCATGTTCAAGGTGGTGGGTCTCCGAATGCGACCAAAATTGGAACTCGAAAGCTGGTGGTCCATACGTAGGTTTTTTTATTTCAATGATAAATGCACACAGAATGTATCAAAAACCACTAGTATGACCCAATAGTTCTCAGCTTTGCATACGTTTTAGACTTGTAATCTATAGATTTTTGTTAATATCATATTTTTGTTGCTTGCTTTTTTTGTTTTCGTAAAAACCAAATAACATGGAAAAAATTCTGCTGATGATCGTATTAAATGCCTGCCTTTCACCAACGTAAAATGGGTAAAATATGTAGAAAAGGATAATTGAACATTTTGATATGTCAATCAACTTCAGTAAAGTCATCACTAGTATCGTGGTGCAATTATCAAAGAGTTAATCGTGTTCTAATCCTATATTCTCTACTCATTTGAGAATAAAACTGAAGATGGTGCATCAAATTCAAAAATTTTTTAACTCAGAATATTATCTTAAAATTATCTGGTAATACAAACTAGCGCCTTGCTCAGAAAATCAGTGAAAGTGTGAAGTGTCTTTATTATAGCTATGCAAGATTAATTTAACATCGCCAAAAATACTTCCATCACGTAACCAGCTATGAAATTGCAGACTCAATTGTTCAACGACCTTACAAATTTAATTCATTATATAAAAAGACTGAGATTGAGAGAACAAAATAATTCATAAATTAGCCCTAATGCAGGATATGATAAGGGGAAAATTGATTACTTAAGTACCTTTTGGCTCGTAATTTTCTCTGCTCAATCATATTTTTGGGCGTGTATTTTCGACGCCTCATTATCACTCATATAAAGAAACGTCATTACCCACATGTCAGATTTCAGACTCAGAAAAATATAATCTTTCACCTCCTAATAAAATTAATATTTTTTTATAAACATAGAGGTAGGTAATCACTACATTCTGGGGCATTTAAAGCTCATGTTTAGGCACCAAAAACCTTTAAATATTGCGCTTTTTTTCGAAGCTGAAAAAATTAATTTTTCGTTGGAGCAATATAAATAAGGAATTTTTTTATTTGTTTCATTTATTTTGGTAGGGTTTCATAGGAAAATCAGTCAAAATTAATTCGTAGATATAACCTGTTTATCTTTATGTTAAATATGATTCAACAAGACAATTATTTAAAAATTATTATTAAGAATTATTATTGGAGTATATTACACCAAGGGAACACTAATATTGTTTTCATGCAACATTGTAGACATAATAACCATAAGGTCCGTGTTGGACCGTGTCATAGGGAAGTGGACACTCTGCAGGGAATGATCCAGAATGAAGTATATTAATTATTGGTTTGTTTATTCAAGACGGTATTACTTATGCTGTTAAATGAGGCATAATTGAAATCAAGTTAACTGCTCAATGTATTATTCTTACTGTAAAATTTGTCAGTTTCGGAATAGGAGGGTGCCAAATATTTCCAAGCTGGAGAGCGCACCAGGATGCATCCCAGTGTTCCAGCGGCCCCAGCACGGGCCTGGTAACCATTGATTTTAAATTCACTTTTAGATGTAGCAAGTGACATCGTATGTTTCTTTTAAAATCAATTACCTTTCTATTGAGGAAGCGGAAATTATGAACCATAAACCTAATCTATTGTTTTTTTATTAATAGTCATTTTCCAGTTCATAGTATTCAGAACCTTGCCTAAGATATAATGGAGAGGTTTGTATGGTGATTTTTGCGATCTATATCATGGTATGTTTTAGACATTAGTCCACTTGGTGTGTAAAGATATTACATTATAATAAGATCAGTCTGGGCTTGAGAATTTTCTGTGAGCAGCTGTCACCCTTAGGTACGTCGAGACAGAAAATCATTAGTAGAGATTACCAGGCTATCATTTTAAAACCAAATGCAGTAAAAAATGTATGGAATATAATCATCGGGCAGTTGTAATCAGGATTTTAAAATATGTAAGTGCGTCAATAAGTTAAATTTTTGAAAGTTGGCATTCTGGGATGCCGGAGCACATTCGGAAAAACTTGCAGGAAGAAGTTGGAATGCAACAAATATGTGTTAAAGCACTGCGTGAAACTAGTGGCTTTGTGCTCAGTCACGCACACGAGTGCAAATTTATAAACATGATGGATGAAGTTCTCCATATTTATTCTCGGTTAACTTCATCATTGGTGTTTATGAATATGTGTTAGCCTATTTTGGTACTTTCCTGAGTGTTTGATTTAGTGAGTTGAGGTAAGGATATCAACGTTTACCTCAGGTGAGGTGACGTTTGCAGCATGGGACATGAGTTTCATTAAAATTAGTAATGGAAACATAACATTGAAGTAATTATGATACTAATGGCAATAATTAAAGTATTGTAATGAAATAATACCATTCAAGCTGAGCTATCAAACGATTAGCAGGTAAACTGCTTGCCTTTCAACTCTAATTAGCAGGCTCCAAGGTGCCTGGTTATAATCCGATATCGCCTTTAGTAAAAATTAGGACTCTAGAAGATAATTAATATCAGGGTAGACTCAAACTAGATAATAATTCGTGTTCGCATCCCGGCTAAGCAAAATGCATTTTTTCATGGTGAACTATATCTTTGGATTAATATCCATGGTGCGTAACTGGCAGCAATCTGTATGGCACTCTAACTATGAAGAAGTTCATTATTTCATTTAAAGGAGACTTCGGCATAAAATTATTAAATGAAGGATTGTGCGCTAGAATAAATGTGTGATCCGATTTATAAATCGCTTACTAGCACTGTAGACTTGATTTAAACGCTATGGATGCGGCCTAAAATGACTTTTTCAAATCCTTATCCCATAAAATTTTACATTTGGGTTTTTATTCCCGCATCGGCCGCAGCGTAAAATTTCCACATAGATACTTATATCTACCTCTATATTTGGCTACGATAGTGGTGCTTTTTAGGAGATCACTTGGTAATGCGCTCACTTTTGAGCTATTCCAGTAATGATACCTAAGAAAGAGGGATAATCACGAAAAACGGGGCTCCACAGACGGACTTAATTACTCCAAAGAGAACCGAGTTGAAAATAAATAAAATTTAATAATAAAAAAAATAAAATGAGATATCGGGGACTGCTCGGCATTTGCCCTTAATTATTTGCTCGTCTTCTCTCCCTAATTATATTTGAACTCCATTATTAATTCGCCATCCGTCTTAATTTTTCACGTGTTACTTTTTTATTTTTCTCTCAGCGGGCCAACTTTTTTTCTTTTTAACTGAAAAGGAAAAAAATCCCTCTCTTACTCCCTTTCCTTCTCTCTTTCTCTCCAGTTCCGTTAAAGAGGGCGCGAGGGGTTGAGAGAATAGAATAAATCCTTTTCGGCTCTCCCTAGGGGGCGCTGGTGGGAAAGAGAGCGGCAAAAGAATTAGACCTACTATAGGGTGGCGCGGTGATAAGGAGGTTGGGTTGGGGGGTGGGGTTGGGAGGGGTCAGGATTATTTTTTTCACTTAGCCCGACCTTTATTGCCACCCCTAGCAACTAAATCTTTGTTTTATAATTTTTTTTTACTCTTCACCTAGCTCACGTTCACACGTCCTCGGCTCTCATTTGCCTAGAACTCCACTCAGTCTAGTCCACCGACGCCAATATCCCCATCCGCCACCATTCTCCATTCCTGCTTCTCCAGTGCCACTTTCCCACACCAACGTTTTTTTACCCCCTTTTAGACGGTTTTTGGCTTCGTGCCCGCGCTTCGCACTAAGTGGGTATCCATTCCATCCGGAGCACCTTTCCTGTAACCCTTAAGTATTTACTCGAACTGTGTCGGGGAGAGGATTGAATATTGTATAGTAATCCCTATCCTCCTATCTGCTCCCAGGATTTTACCACTGCCCCTGGCTCGTCCCATACTCAAGAGGTTTTCTCTTGAACAACGCCCTTTCCCAAGCCCTCACCTTTACTTGTACATACCTGTATCATCTATATTTAGTGGCGTATTCGAGAAGAAGGTTGTGGGTGATAATCCCCGCACCGGCAAAGTATATTCTAGGGAAACACCTATGACCAGGCGGAGAAACTGTATTGAAACCCGGATCTTGTTATAACTTAAATTCATAAAGTGAAATTCGTAAGTTTTATTTAGTTCCATCAAGAGGCATTTTCAAAAAAATACCCCTGCAAAACTTTGATTAGTTATTTCTAATTAAATTGAGTTTTCCTTGATGAAAATATTGTGATTCATTGTTAATGGTTATCGCAGTACATATTTCTAATATCAATTTTAGGGTAATGCGATTTCAAAATGATTTAATGATCGCTTATTGAGGGATTCAGTTTGGAAACATTTGATCATTTTGGAACCCTGACTCGGACCTGAAAGTTTTACAATGTATCGTGACCATTTTTCTTATAAAGTTGTCTAATGAAAACTAATGATTTCATTTTATTCACATGCTTGAAAATATTCTATTTAAAATACCACAAAACCTTTTAAAATATTAAAAGATTTGTGAATCGCGCATGAAAGTTTTCTTAAATTTTTATGGTATGAAGAGAAATTATAATGATTGGAATAAAACTAAAGCCCCTATCTTCATCTAAGGTCGTTAACACGTTACAACAATGATTAAAACGCCATTTTCCTTCTCGTAACAACCATGGATACTTTATAAATGCGGCACCTTAATATTCTGAGTGAAATGTAATTAGAAAATGTGTCCTTTGCTGTAAATACGACGATAAAAAGTTCTTCTATCTATCTATTATAATATCCTTCGTACGTTCAAAAATGATTTGGATACCCTAGTGGTAAGAATTGGACATGCGAGGGTCACATGAAAAGTAAGGTCTATATATTTTTTATAGCTGCTAAAATTGTTTGGCAATGCATATGACATAATTAAAAACCGTGAACATTCAGCTATTTTCCTAAGTAGTCGCCCATGCAATCGATGACTTTCCCTATCCGTGAGACGAACTTTCGAACCTTCTCCTCGAACTAGCTTCCCGCCGCTTCTCGTATGTAGAAAAAAACCGATTCTTCATCATCGTTATTTTTTGCGAATATTCGCCATTCCAAAAATTTTCTTCGGGCCGAAAAAAGATGGCATTTCCAGGGAGTCATATCTGAACTGTATTGTGATTGATTAATGACCTTCCATCCAAATTGCTCGTGTTGCAGGCACTTGTTTTGTGGGCCACATACTTGATCCTTGTGGGTATCAGGCCTTGTTCTGATGCAATCAAACGCCTTTTTTCAACCTGCCTTGCGCGGCCACGGCTTTTATTCTGAATTGCCCTTTGATGTTTGCTTGGAGCATCATAGGACCTAGCGTGGTTGATTTTTTTTCTTAGAGCATGAAGTCGAACTACAGGATATATTTTCTATCCCAGAAGACGTTAGCCTTAATCTTGCCCGCTAATTTTCAGAATTTCACTCCTCGTCATGACCGTTTAGGCGGCAAGTAGTAAATGTTTTGCTCCATTTCCGTACATTTTTCAAGTCTCTGCACTTTGTATATCACACTGGTCCCAATTGGCGATGAATTTAAATTGGAGCAACTATCTTCGTGTGGAGAACTTAATGACAAACCGCAGTTCGCCCTTGGCAGAAGCAGCAATCGGGTCGCCCATGGCGAATGGATGCTGCGCCGATAATTATCTAGCTGTGAGAAAAAAAATTTTATATGGCGGCAAGGAGGAAGGACCACTATACGAATATAAATAAAGTCACTACAGGATGGCTATATTTTGCATAGTGCTGCATGCGGCTACGCTTAGGCTTTCGAAACCTTACCGTCACATTCCCTCGTAAATCCTCAATTTTTAGGTAAAATTTATATTCAGCATCATTATTGGCTCTTAGAAACTCACTAATTGTTTTCATCCGACGGTTTATTCGGAGGGGTTAGGGTGGAATCAACTTAGTGACTTAGCCAAAGCCGTGTGAATTTCAAAGATTTGGGTCGAAGGGGCCAATTTCTGGGACATACCATTATTCTCAGATTCCTTAGGGGGTTTAATTGTGAATTCAAGGGTTTACCCGGGATTAAAACCCAGTTCTCTTCCATTTGCACACAATGGCTCTACCCACATGGCTGCCACCCTCCCAGAACGTTTTTCACGGAGCGAATATTTTATTTGTTGCGGCTTGTTTACCCTTCGTATGAGGGTCCTTTAACGATTAAAGAATCCTTTACAGAAACGGAGCATAATTTTTAATTTCACAGTAATTACATTACGCCTTACTCTATAAAGGACCGCTAACTAACAATAGAACCAGGCAATAGTGGTTCAGTGAATAAACGATACGAAAAGCAAAGCCGTAACGAAACATGCAACATGAACAAAACGCTGGAGAAAGTACTTTTAACACAATACTGAGCATTCAATTATTCAGGGATTTACACGAAGGTTGATTTGGATCGGTGAAGGTGGAGGGAACATCGGACTAAACCACAGATGGGTAACTTCAACACATTCAGTAAGTTAATTTTCCAGGACCACCTAGTGCTTAGAGGACATTTTGGAGATATCACGCAAGATTTTAACCTGGTACCTCAATATCAGCTGCCAAGCACTCAACTCACATGCTCCCTCAATACTTGCATTACTAGCATATTAAAGTTAAAAAAAACTTTTGTTTCTTTGTGATTTTCATGTCATTCTCATTGCTCCGCTGAGATGGCTTTTGTTCTTCATCATTCCCCACGTCCTCACCGCCCGCTCCCGTGATCCCGCTCACCCTTGCCGCACCATTTTGAGGCGCCGCATGACTCGTTGGTCTACCGCACCTCTCCCCTCCACTCCCCGCCTCACCTCACCGCACCTCTGTCCCCTGACACCGTAGTCATCTCGGCCACATTTCAACCAAAAACCTCTCGCTGTATTACTTTCCAAAACCCCAGATTCCAAGGGAATCCGGCGCATGGGATTAGAATGAGAAGAAAAAGAGTCAAGGTTGGGAGTTAGTGAAAAGGAGTAAAAGAAAATAGGGGCTGGTGGGGAGGATCTTAAGACTAAGAGAGAAGAACTCAAGGGAACAGACTGGTTATTAAAGTTATTTTTAGACACGAAATATTGAAACAAATGTAGTCAAAACGCATTTATATTTTTTTTAAAGGGAAGCGAGTTTAGCCCCAACAACTTAACTTATTGTTAGCGTATTATGAATCTAAAAAATCCATGGCATATTCGGATAAAATAAGCACTAACCGTGCATCGATCGTGAATTCTAATTTAGATGACTTAATTTGGCTTTCATAGGTATCAATAAACAAAAAAGTATATCGTGATAGCTAGCTATTTTTTAGTGAAGTTTAAGCTTTTCTCAATAAATGACTATCCTATGTTGAGTTACGTCATTTTAAGTTGTCGTGAGCTAACACCCAATTTTTTTGACTTGCCAAGTCCATAGTTACGACAAGTTGATTCAAGTTAAGTTGTCGTGAACAAGGCTTGAGACTTTTTTTTACAGATAAGTATTCAAGGCTTGAAATGCAGGGTATTGATTTCTTTTTGCTTTCTCCTTTAACATTTCATGAGGTCAGGTCAGGGGGCATAGAATCCGTTAACTTCTCCCATGTACTTTACGTACATGTTAGTTTAATTTACCTGGATTGGGTTTTATAATACCGTCTATAATAACGTTTGTACCAATTTTCCGATCCCATATTTCTCATTTTTTTTATATGAATACACCTCAGAGACATCGCCCTCATGCACAGCGGATACTTTTCTCCTGATTAATTGAACCCCAAAAATACTTATTTTCCGATAAATTACTCATTTTACGATTCAAATCGTCCGTGTGTAAAAAAAACATTACTTTACCAATAAAAGAGCGAGGATATTAAGAATTCCCCCTGCATATATGCAGTAATACCTACCTATCGCAGAGGAAATTTATTTTGGAGAAATTCCCACGTTCTTAATTCCGCCTTTTATTTTTTCTTCACTTCAACTACTCTTAGTTACTGGAATAATACGCAATATTAATTTTTTGGTGCCGAAAATCTTAGAAACGACACAATTGACTGACCGGACCTATGTGGAAGAAAGACGTTACACTTTTTCTACCTTACCTATATAGTTCTAGCAAAATAACATCCGCATCCAGATCCTGAACATCACTTTGGCGATGTCTCCTCGTGAGTGAAAGCTAATGTTTTCTAAATATGAAGAATAGGGTAGATAAAATGACTGGAAAGAGAATGGGAAAGTAGCGCAGTCGAAAGTTTGCTCGTAGGAATCAGCGATACAAACTTAGAAATTAAATTTCTTGCCGTATTTTACAATTTAATTCTCCCTGGGGAATGGAGTAGATACTTAGCCAATCTTTCTCCGCTATTCTTCTATCATGGGTGGAACAAGGCCTCCTATATAACCAGCTGTGAATAATATCTGGGGGCATTCAAAGTTGTTCAAGAATAATATGACGATTTCCAAAGTTTGCAGGAAATTCATTGGCAAATTCCCATTGGTGCTACCCCCCCACGCCAAGGATAAGCTTTTACATTAAATTGTATGTTCCAGTCATAAAACCATATGCTGTGTATCGTCGTGGCACTTGGTGGTCCAAAATGCTGAAAAAAGCGGAGTCAAAAACAAAGTAGAGTACAGAAAGTTTTTTAAATATAACTAATTACAAATTTGAATTCGGATTTAAAAACATTGAAATATTCGGAAAATCTAAAAATCTGAAACAGTCTTTAAGAAATCCCCATGTCTTATCACCTAAAAATACTACTTTGTCCGCTGCGAGTTGGGAATATACTCGCAGTTTTGAGTGCGCTCACCTACATATAAGCCTGTTCCGAGTTGTGTATTTCCAGCTACCTGTACTTATAACTCAAATAAATAGCTGGGATTTATCAAATATGAAATCATTGGTACAGAAAGCTTCGTTGGGGATCCACGTCTTAGTTTAGAGGTCTCTGGGCCACTGTGCGACATGACATGAACTTTCTCTCGGACTTTGAGTCTTTGCTTGTTGCTACGTATTTCAGATTTAATGGGTTTTATTCTCAACCCCTGCCATAACCGTGAGCATAATATTCCTCCAAAGGTCACATCACTCTCACTCATTAACATCCGAGTATTATATACCACTTCTTGAATACACACTCATGTATAAGCGCTCGGCATCGGCCACAGAGGGCCACAAATTCTTTGGAGACGTTCTCCATCAGGTCCTCCTCGGGGGTCCTTCACAGAAGGGGAGCTCGCGCGTGTGTGGCGAGGTTTGCGAAATCTATGGACTGCAGAGGGAGAGAGAGTGGAGAAGAGGAGACGGTTGAATATAAAGAGCCGGAGGAGGAAGCAGTGCTTTGGGGGAATTGGGAAGTGCTGGTGTCCCGGGGAAATGGAGGGTGTATGTGTGAGCGAGGCCAGGCTATCGGGAGACGAAGGAGAGAATAGCAGTGGGTGGGGGGGAAGGAATTCTTAGAGGGTGGATCTTGGTGGGAAGGAGACTGAGAATGGGAGTAGAGAGGACTCGTGAAAGGGGATGGGGGAGGTAGAGACTGGGCGGGGAGTAGGGGAGGGGGTAGGAAAGAGGTACGGAACCCCTGAGTCTAATTGCCTCTCCGTAGATTCATTAATCACAAACTCCAGTAATTACATTCAGCAAGTTTACGGGCGTTTGGAAGAGGAGTAGGAGGAGCCGGCGGTGGAGCTGTAGTGGTAGGTGATGGTGTGAGGTGTTCTTGGGGTGTGGGTAAGGTTTTGGCGGAGGTTTGTGAGAGTTTATAGGTGCGACGGTGGGTGGAGGGGGGTCTGGGAGGTTGAGTTTGGTTGGGGTGGGGGAATAAGAAGGCGGAGAGGAATTCTTAGCCGTGGAAGAGAGGAGGAGTGTTAGTTAGGTGCTTGGGGTGACGGAAGGTGGGGCGAAGATGAGCAAGGAGTGTTTATGTGGAAGGGTTTGAGGGCATCCGCGCGGAGGAGGGTGCAATTCAACGAATCGTGGAAACTTGTAGATTTTCTAGAGCTACATACATTTGGAACAACACTTACGCCTATTCCATTAAAAAATCATTCGTGTTCCTATGGGAAGTGCAAGGTCACCATCGGGTATATACTTTAAAATACTACGTGATTTAAACCTATGAGAATGACTTTCACACATGCCAATTTTAAATTACTTTGATAAAAGTTTACTTAGACTTAGTACAGACATTAAAAAAAGCAAAAATGGCCATTCTGGCGTACTGGGAGAAGTCTGTATTTTAGTCTCTATGATTTGGATAGTTATGGGACTTAGTTTTAAAAAAAGACTTTTTGGAGTGATTATTAAGTATTTTCGCTAATTATTATGAAATTAAAAAAGGTGAGTGGGAAAAGAATTTTGACTGTCACCATTGTTTGAAAATCATAATATTGAGTAAAATTTGAAATTTTTAGAGCCGTAGGTAGTGCCATAAGGACATAAATGAATTTGATAGGTAGTATTTACCCATACTAATGGTAAATTTTTTGAGTACCTGCCTGTTGGAGTACCTCTTTATGGAATATGACTTAGAAGTACGACAAAATGTAATTTTAGCATAAAAATGTGGTAATACCTAAAAATAGCCGTCTTCCATATTTAATTGAAGATCATCGCCAGAAAAGGACAAAATGTAACAGCGATAGTCCGATTGACGATGCTAGTTGGGATTTTATAGTAGAGGTAGGGAATACAGCTCTGTTTTAATGCTGACCGATGTTTGTTCTTATAAATTAACGTAACTTAAAGAATATTATTTATAGTAATAATTTTATAATATCAAAAGAATAAAATTATATTCCTCGAAGTGAACTTCATGAAGCTATGCAGGCATGTTTTTCCTTCTCATTCAGTTTTATTCTATACCTACTACTTATGCAACTGCGGTTCTTCTTACGTTAGTTCCATGCAACCAATGTAAATCCTCATGCATTACCTTATCCTTATCACAGCATGTTATGTGGTTTCATAGCTATAGAAATGTGACACTGTGGTAGGTAGGATATAATAGTTAATCTTAAAATCTGGTGCATTAAAGTGTCTGTTTCTAATTGATAACTTATTAAGGTGTACTGATCTAAACACTATTGCCACTCACTGCACAGTAAAGGATATAATTATCATACATTTTAGATTAGCAATATCTATATTTCCTCATCGATAAGACATGGGTATTCTAGCCCGGGGATTGAGGGATCGAGTCCCCCCAGGTACACATTTTTCCGGGTTCGGTGACGGCGGCGTAACCTCCTCACTAGCCGAACCAGAGATCGCGGTTTCGAATCCCGTCTGGATGAGTTACAGCTCCCAGGATATGGTAGTGTGTGATTACCGAAAGTTTCAGTAAGAGAGGACTCTAAATACCTTATTTCGCAAGCTAAATAAAGGTGTCATGTGTAACTCTGCAATAAGATGACTTATAATGCCAATATTATCAGTTAAAATAGATTTACCGCTTCAGGGATAGCTGTGTGTCATGAATAAAAACTATTCCGATGCTCGAAATTTTTTCCATGACTAATTGGACTTTACAGCTCTTTTCTATGTCACGAATTCTACAAAAAATGCATACTGATATTTGATTCATGAATCAAAAGATGTTGGGTTCAATTGTCTCCTTGAAAAATTGATTAAACTTATCCTTTGCCTTAGCCTTGGTGTCCAATCTTTTGATTTTTTTTCAGAATATTTTTCACCATTTATTAGCGTCATTTCGTTGAAAAATTCAAAACGAAGGCAGAATATGCGTCCTTGTGCAAGATCGAGCAAATTGCGAGCTAAATCAGATGTCAAATATGCGTTATAGAGAGCAAAATCAGATTAGAGCTACAATTAAATTTCAACTAATAATAATAATATATAACTTTATTCCATTAACATTCAAATATATAGAACATACTTAAATAATTATGGAATATATAGGTACCCCTTATTGTATAGTTTTGGGGCTACCATCTTAAATTTTTTACATAGGTGTGGTGCTAGCACACATGAGAAGTAAAATTTCTTTGCATTCAGTTGTTTGTTCTCTTGCCAATTGCATTCATTATTACAATATTGTATTTCAAATATTTGCAGAAGGATAACTATTTTTCTTATAAAAACGCATAATTAAATACATAGAATACACTATATATCTTTTATTGTAAACTTTTTAAGCCACCTTTCTTAGTAGAAACTCTACTTCCTCACACCTCATGAGCCATTTTTTTTTACAGCGGATGCAAATCCCCATCTTTTTTCCGAGTTTGCTACATTACTTGGCGACATACTAAACAATTTAGGCCCTAGGTAATTGTATGACTGTCGATAAATTTCAGTCGTCGGCCTAGGTATATGGAAGTTTCTCCAAGTTCCCGGGAGTCATGCTCTCGGCCGTTGTAAACAACTGTTTCTTGATCACAGATGTAATATAGCCATGGTCAGATAATAATGGATCTAATTACTATTATTTTTCAAGATATTAAATGTGCTTCAATGTGTTTATATTCTAAATATTATAGTTCTTTAACGTTTATTCTATTCTCTATAAGTTGACTCCGTTACACTCAAAAAGCCATGCATTACATTTCATTCTTGGCTAAAAGTTAATTTTTACAACTTGCAACTTTTTTTTGAGGTACTCTCCCGCTCCCTAAATTTAGATGCATGAAGGTAACTGGGAATTGTGACCATTTCAAAGTCACGGCTATAAGCAGCCAGAAATAAAGTTTGTTTTAATAATTTTCCCACTGCTTTGAAATTTATTAGAGCTAAATAAATAACCTGCACTAAATTTTTACACATACTAGAGCTTTTTTTTCTATTTCTTAGCGAACGATTTCAAGACTCTAAGGACTTACGAATTTCTTCGAAATGAATATAAGAATAAGAATATGAGACAAATATGGCTTTACCCTTTCCAGATATAGATGATTCCCAGTAAAAAAAGAGGTATGTTAGCTTTGATGTTTAAAGGAGATGGGGAGGAGTAGGTACGTTGGGAAATGGAAGTAGGGAAACGAGACGACGTAGAAGTGTTCGGTATTGTGAGCAAGTGTCGGAAATGGCTGGGATGTGGCAAAAGGTTAGCGGGAACTATGTGGGAAGAGCCGAGCGCCCTCTTGAGGAGTTTGGGAAGGAGGAGGGCTGCAAAGTCTCTGGAATGGACAGGGAGTTGCAGCGTAAGGGGAGGTTTGCTAACAAAGGGGCAAGAGGGTGGCGGATAATTATCGAGTTATTGCAATTAAAGATTCATTATCGGAACCGCGGAGCGTAAGGCGCATGAGTTACTGTGGAGAGTTCAGTAAGCCCTGCCAATTTGTCTTCGGAAACTGGAAACCAGCTCCTCAAGAATGTAGCCGATGTACTTTATAGCTGGGGATGATTATCAAGGCATTTTGGGTTGAATTTTATGATGAGGGTAGTGGCTTTTGGTACATCTGGATATAATTTTAACCTAGGAGTCTTTAAACGATCGAAGAACAGGCCTTTAAGTGATTATTATAATGCTGCTATTCAAAATGATCCCTGCCAAAATTCTTATTTTTTTTTCTTAAAAGCTCTTCATTTGAAAATAATTTATTGCCTTATCAGGTGATTGCCTTATCATTTAAAAATAATTTAGTGCCTTAATCGGCGAATATCACAAATAATTTTTACATTATTTTCTATGTAATTTTTTGAGTGAAATTCGTTATTATAATATATATAAAATATAAATATTGCTGATTCGTAAAATATTTTTTATTTAAACAAAGGAATCTGAAAAATCAAAGGGAAATTCTATTAAAATGATCGCTACTGTTTAATTCAGGTAAAGGCTAAGTTTTTGCCCATTTCATCCAAAGCAAGACAATTTCATTTTTTATATGTTAACGGTTTCTGCTCGTACACAATATGATAATAAGCCGCCATATAATGAATTTTGTTTATTTAGAATTTTGAAAAGAGGATAATTCGACTTGATGGCATAATTAACTCTCCGTACCTTCGAGAGAAAATTCATGTGAATCAATGTTCACAGGAATTTTCTCTCATAGCATACTGAAGCAGATAACTGACCGTGAATGCTCAAGTGTTTAATTTTTGCTAATTATAGAAGTTAGAATATTATAAAGTATGTACAAAATAAACACCGAATTTCAACGTGTAATGTCATTTTCTTCAAATTAACGCAATTTACGCAACGAAAAACTAGAATAAAATGTGAAGAATTTTGTATTTTTACCCTCAAATTTCATACCGAGGGCCTATTACTCTCATTCTTCATTGTTACTTGTCAGCATGCTAAACCGACACACTGCGTTTCTTTTCCGGTCTTTAGTCTTTGCTATTTACATCAACAAGATTTTGCCTCGTTTATTTATTTAGATCACGGCCATTATTAATTTGGAATGTTTAAAAAGAATGTAAGCCAACCGTCAGAAAATTGTCTATTTTGCAAAAGGTGACAGAAAATCATCTTATATGAGAGCAGTTAATTATTTTAGCGCCGATAAGCCATGACTGACTACACTAAAAAATAGCTAATCTCGTAATTTACACATGGATTTGCATTCTCGTTATCGAATCTTTTTCCTTAGAACAAAATGTATCCATTAGCGCAATTCATTTTACTTTGTTATAATATACATTTTATGAAAGGACTAACCAAATAATTTTCGGTGTGTTCATGTTTTACATATGAGAAATATTGAAATTTTAAAAGTGATGTCAATGGATGTGGTGACTTTAATGCTCGATTCCGCTTTTTAAAATGACTGTAAATTACAGCACTGAAAACGAATGTGTGATTATGTAATGTTTCAGGAAAGCGCTACTTCTAGCGTTATAACGTGTTATATTGAAATTTATTTGAACTCTTTTCTGACGTGATGAATTTAAAAGGGGAAATCTCGCTTTAGCCAATCTCTGATTATTATTTGTAAAGGATAAATGCAATTCTAAGATGAAATGCTATGTAGGTGAATATTAAATAAGGGCCATAAATGATATTATTTCAGACATTCTAACGCTTTTCATAATTTCAATTTGCTTTTAGTACAATGACCATTCCGGTAAGTTGAAATAGCCAGCTGCTTATCGTTGTCGTTCATGCAAGATAAACAAATAATGAGAGTAAGACTGAGTTATATCGGTACCAGCATTGTAATTTTAGCATTATATTAACTATTTCCGGAGAATACGCTTGCAGGTTAGAATGTGGGTTATATGAGTTTTTACACGGTTGTAAAGCATTTCCATGAGTAGTTTGATTTTCCCTTCGATGTCATACTGTGATATGTCCCAAATTTATCATCTGATAATCTAAAATTAATCTCTATGAGCAGTTGAATGCTGATGGAATTTTAATAAATCCAAAAATATTTAAATCAGTTGTGAAGATTTGTAATATTTTCGATGCTGATGTAAACTTTTGCCGCTTTTGCTATCCATTTAACCGAGGCCGAGTCTCCTTTAATTCAAAAACTAATGTCTTGGCCACGTGAAACGATTTACTCATTGAAATTATCACCCTTGATGTTTATTATTAAAAATTAATTTCTGGCTCATACTTATGAAATATTACATCTGTATGTGTGCTACAATTTAAAATGCTAAAAATGTACCAAGTGTTGTCACTTAAGTGAAGTGGGATTTATCACCATTTCTTTTATGCGTACTTGTTGGGCGGCATTTCTCCACATTGTTTAAATTATTTGAGTATAAATTAATTAAATGTCATTTTTCATTGCAATGTCATTAATTCTCCCAGGTAATTGGTAAAAATATGCTTATTAAACTTTATGCATAAGGGATAAGCGCTGTTCTTATTCTTTGTACGATAGAATGAAATTTACGACGATTTTAAAATTGTATTCATTCCGCAGCAACAGAAATATATCCTTTAAACCGAAGAAAAATTTCTCTGAATGATCTTTAGACTGTTGAATTGAAGTGATTTGATTTTAATTTCGTTTCCAATTGATCAGCAATCGACGTGTATATAGCGGTCGAGGCACACAAAGCTTTAGTCCCAGAGCTGCGAAAGCGTTGGCGGAATTTCCCTCATAGCGGTGCCAACAATATTTCACGTTCAAATACCCAACAGTGCCTAAAATAAGGTATTCTGGCGTTCTTTCCTCCCTTCGTTAACAAAAAACATCCTCGCTTTCCCTTTCACACCCCTTCCACCCCGCTCCCTCGTTATGTACGGCGCTTCTTTTCATCCATCCCTCAAGAAGAACCCT
The DNA here is from genome assembly GCF_921293095.1 of Ischnura elegans. Taxonomy (NCBI): domain Eukaryota; kingdom Metazoa; phylum Arthropoda; class Insecta; order Odonata; family Coenagrionidae; genus Ischnura; species Ischnura elegans. The sequence continues at coordinate 10,823,830 of NC_060252.1, forward strand.
TCTTTCGCGAGCCCCCGACTCCACTCACCCTTTTTTTTCCCCTACCTACAAAACCAACAACTCACCCTTTTCTTTCTACACTACCTCTATGTTCCCCCTTCTCCTTGCCACATCTTATCTCCTTCTCCTCCTCCTCCCTCGCTCTACTGCTGCCATCCACGCACCTCTCCTCAAACCTACCTAAACTCTCCCTCTCCCACTTCTGCTCGAATTGCCAAACTCAATGAGAGTGCGCGCCTCGCATTAGCGATTTCTTTTGCAATCATTTCCTTTTATCGCTCGCACAACTAACAGGCTTTTTCATTTGCTATCTCGTCCTTTCCTTTTTTTACCACCCCTTCATCCCTTGTTCCCTTTATCCTGTCCTTCTCAACACAAACCTCCACACCACTATCGTTTCTACCTCACCTCACACCCCCTGCCACAAACCCTCCCCCGCTCTGCGTTTTAAGCCTCAAACCTCCTCCCTTGAAATTATGCAACCCAATACGTTCCCCTCACCCGAACGACACAATCCCATCCTCCAACGTTTTCTTGCGAACGAAATTTTGTACCTAAAACGTCGCTTACCCCTCTCTAAACCGTTCTTTGATTTAAACCTTTTGTCACTCTGAGAGATGGATGAATCTTTTTGCTCGACGGCCGCACTATATCCCGCAACTAATGTCTCTTTTTTAATCATATTTAATTCTCCCAGGGCTTATAATGGTATATCATTTAATCCCGTGGAAAAGAATGACACCGTGGTTATGTAAGCTAAGATTGATGAGTATCTTTTAAGATGTCTTTTTTATATATTTTGCATGCGCAAAAGAAAAATGGTAATTTTAATCTAATATAAGGAAATGTTTCTGTTTTTTCATCCGAATTTCGCGGAAAACCGGTACATAAGTGCACGAATAATATTCATGCCACATTTATGACGAAAAATATGGCCCAGAATAGGAAAATTGGAACAAGGTATTCCGGTTCAGTTGGTGTATTTGAAAAAAGAACTAAATTTAACAATATGCGTGGATAACTTTCTAATGTAATAATAGCGAAAAAGTTATTTTTTTTAATTAATGAAAAGGTAATGGTTTTAAAGTGGTAAAGAATAAAAATATGGGATAATTGAGTAATATGTGATGCAATAATTAGTGAGGAGTGTGATGAGTAGAAATAAAATTAACGACTTATCAACTTAATGGGTACGTAATTTTTCTATCCTATAAATTCTTGAAATTTAATTAATGTACCTTTGAAGTTAGGTATGCCTAACCCCTAATTTATCGTACGATATTTTTATTTTATTTTCTCTTCGGTGATTGTTGACAAGGGTCATTTCAGAGAAAAATATTCATCTGAGCTGTCGCTCTTAATTGCTGATGTTTTAAAGTTATTTTTTTTAATGGAGTGGCATTAAACGCTAATTTAAGATTTTTTTCTATTTTAATTTTCGGTGATTATAATATATAAGATAATAATGATTCATTTGCTCCCAACACTATGATTTTACAGCTAATAATAATGAAGGAAATGGAGATTTAGGTAGTCTCCAAGGTCAAAAGACCATAATGGATGTAACAAAATATATGCCAAAAATAATGCAGTAAATATTATGTAGGCGTTGTTAAGGAAATGACATAAAAGTAAATGTTCATTCTTTTCTTGAGTGAAAAGCCGGTATTTGGAGAATATTATCAATTTATTTGAGAATTTATTTGTTTAATTTATGTGGACAGTAAATTAAATATCTTTGGCCACACAAAGAGAAAGAACGTTTATGTGAAGTCAATCTTGGTCTGCTTGTTGCAATGATTGACTCACTCCCTAAATTATATTTAAATTTATTAGATACACTCGGCATAATGCCACTTCTCGCATAAAGCAACTTCAAGACTTTAAATAAATACAACTGTCTTAGTGGCAACAGTGTCAGGGCCACAAACAACGGAAATGAGTGTTCATAAGAATTTTGGACGGTATTACCAGAATTATTTTTTTATGAAACGAGTGCACACTTAATTGTGTCCATGTATGCACTACCTCATCAGATTATTCCATAGGAGATTTTGGAATGAACATGAGCATGATAAATGTTTTTTTTTACAAGAAGTGGACATTTGTTTCGTAAGAAGTAAAATATGGACAAGGCACTTCTAAGGCATTTGCTCAGAGTAGGTAAATGTTTATTCCAGTGTCGATTACTGTCCAAAATTACTCCCAAATATTTCACTTCATTCACTCTTTCAATAAATGGACAATTGCAAGCTCAATTTGCAGTATGAAATACAATATTACAATTAAAATTACTTTTATTACATATGCCATAACATATAAATTACATCTTTTCGCTTAACACCAACCCATTGAAATCAAAACAATTATGGAAGAAACGTAGATCTTCCTTAACTAATGTTTCAGCACAATTCCAATTAGATGCTGAGCAGCACAGCGCTGTATCATCAACAAAAGCTCTAAGTTCTCCATTGAATTTATTTTCACACAAATAGTTTGCCTAAATTAAAAACAGAATATGTCCCAAAACAGAGCCCTATGATACTCCTGTCACAGTAGTTTCCCTAAAACAATTTTTTATTTTTACACATTTTGCTCTCGTGGGCAAGTAACTTACGAATCACTTTAATGATACTCCATTTATTCCAGCTTGGACAAGTTTCATTAGTAGTACTTTGTCCGAGAGTGATTCAAATGCCTTATTTATTTGTAGATATAACCCAATAGCTTGCAAGTTTGAATTGACTAAAAAGTATACTTCGGTCACATAATTTTCTAGAGCATCTTCAGCTCCTAATCCATGTTTAAAGCCAAACTGGTTTTCACGAAAAAATTGATCTTGTGTAGGAATTTCAGGAGGCGGCTTTTAACAAGTCTCTCTAGAATTTTTGCAAACACTGAAAGAAATTGGTCTGTAATTCGTGACTTTCTATCTATCCCCTCTCAGCGTGTTTGATCATTTCAATGCATAATATCAACAACGTAATTGCTCGCATGCAATAAATATTTTTACATATTACCTGTTGGCATTTTTTAAACATCAAGTTATACAACGAATTACTATCATAAAAACTGTTCTCCTTTTTTTTCGTTATCCTTTATATGGCCAGATGCAACGCTTTTCATGCTCAATTTCTTTGTTCACATCACTTTCTCCTTTTATTAAAAATACAGTTTACTTCTTATTATTCCTCTCTTATTGTGTTTTCAAAATTTTGCTGGCTTCCAATGCATTCGTTAATTATAATTATGGCGCAAGGAATATTGTGTCCTTACATTTATTTCTATTCCCACCCATCTAAGGTTCTAATATATATTTAGGGGTGATTCACGCTTTAATAAGTATTTATCATTGAAACAAGCGATATTTTTTATTTTAATTGCCGTTTGTGCGTTTTTTTTGTACCAAAGATTCCTCTTTAAGGTTGCTTATACCTGTCTAAAGTGAAAGAAAAAGAAAGAGGGAAAGAAAAAAATATTAAAAGTTAACACAATTAATATTAAATTTTGCCATAATAGTTCCCATTGATTTACTCGTTTGTGGAGAGACTCTCATTAATGGAAGGTTTCGCTCACAAGAGTGAAAGCACCATGAACCTTGTGAGCACAATGCGAGAGGAGAAGGTGGTGCGCTCGACAGAAACTTGTGACGTAATCAACTTATCTAAGATTGTGTTCAAGTCGACGATTTTACTCCGACAATAGATTTATTAATCAGCAATGAAATGAAAAACGGAAAAAAAGTAAGGATCTCTTTTTTAAAACTCAATTTCACTTGCCAATAAAATCGTTGAGCGAACCATCAATGTAGCCACTGTTCTCGCGCACTGAAAATGTCATCACCGAGGGTCTGTTTCTTCTGAGGTAAGGAATCGCACGGTACACAAAGATGTTTTACAAACATTTTACTAATAACGGTAGTCTCATCAACAAGAACCGAAAAATTTTTTGGTTTTATATCTATGTTTAATCTTGATTTAACTTAGTACTAACATAAAAGTATAGTATGCTGAGAATCTGGCTGATAGGCTACCAAGATGGTTTGGTTCCCACTCTGTGGCTCCGGGTTCACATATCGGCGGCGGCAGTGATTTTTCAGAGACTGCCGTGTTAATTCGTTGTATTATCTCCTATTATTTATATTCGTTGGAAAAATTCAACTTAAAGTAAGAGAGGATCGTTCCTTCAACTGCGCAAACATTTGCCACTACATAATTTTTCTCCTATTTTACGTTCGCTGACTGGACTGCAGATGGAATGGGGGTAGTAGCAGGGTAGAAGACAGTGGATTTGGTGGAATGTTTGAGGCTGTGGAATGGGTTGGAGAGGGGAAGAGCGCGGCAGCGGAAATGAGGAGATGAGGACACCCTACCGACTGTCCTGGCGTGGAATGATTCAATTTACACGGATTCAAGTGGAAAGAGGGGAACAGGGTGGGGAAGGGGCTGGACAGCGTTGGAGGGCGAATTACGGGACGGAAGATCGGAGATGAGCCAGAGTGATAGGGCACTAGATGGAACGGTGAAACGAAAGAGATAGTTCGAGCTCGTTTTCCGTGTTCTAGTGACGAAGAAAATATAATACTGATAGCTTAAGAAATAAAATTTGTTGTATTCCTCACAGAATTCATTAAAAACATTGGCGATAGTTGCAACATTGACCGAGTAAAATGATGCATTGAAGTTCTGATCTTACCTTAATTACGTTAGGGGTTTTTAGGGGTTCGCTGACAACTTTGTTTAAAGGCATTTTACGCTGGAATGGAATGGAATTTTTTCATTGAATGTCGGCATTAGGTTATTACTGCTGATAATTCTTGGAGAATTATTAAAAATTATTCCTGTGTACCATTGAAAAATCTGCATGGCTTATTTATCTTCAAAGATGATTAACTACTGAGTCCTTTCGAGACATGAAACGTATTTCAGCAGTTACATATAAGGCGAGTTCAATAAGTAATGCAAAACATTTTTTTTTCACGGCCAATTTTGGTTTAAAAGACGTTGCATTTTCTGCGGAACATTCCAACTTTTTCTCGTATAGTTGCATTGACTTCCGATTCTCGACCGCGCTGTATGGAGTTTTAAAATGACGTCTGTAACGGAGGTGCGCTCCTTACAACGGGGAGTTTCTTTTGGCCTACAACCAGAGTATCGCAAATAACGTTTGAAGGTTCTAGGTGAACCCTTCGAGGATACAACGCACCGGGGCCGGAAACCAAGCCAGTGGCTTATACGCCCGATCACCCGGGGAGGGAGAGGAGAGAAGGGGAAAAGGAAAGAGGCGCTGCCGCGATAGGAGCCCGTCGACGACTCTGGGAGAGGAAAGGTGCGGAAGGAACGGGAGAGGGAAAAACACCCCAACGCTATAAATGCGAAGAGTGCCCTACTAATAAGCGTTACCAGGCAAAGACATTAATGTTCTAACGATCTTGGAGGATTATTCTATGAGGAAGAACAATCCAGCGATCAGATCGTTAGATAAGTATCACAAATAGTCATAGGCGCTTGCACCATATCTCCAGTAGTCTGGTAGCGGACAAAAGCCCGATTAGTCTTTGGGCAACGCGTGTTTCATAACCGCCGCTTTGGGGGTGATGAAGAAGTTATTGATGCAGTACGACACTGGCTCCGACATCTATCAGTGGAGTAGTACCGTACAGGCATGTAGGCTCTCCCTTCAAGTTGGCGTCAAGCCGTAGCATTGAATGGATATTGTATTAAAAAATAGTGTTGCTTAGCTAAAAGAATAGGAAATAACATGATATATTTTAATTTTGAATAAAACAACCCATGTTTCAGAATAAAATGTATTGCATTATTTATTGAACTCCCCTCGTATATAACTGCTGGAATTCGTTCCTTGTCTAGGAAGGTCTCGGGAGTTAATGATCATTGAGGCTTTTCAGACTATGCAGATTTTTCAGTTATTACTGGAATAATTTTTAATTACTCTCCGAGAATTCTCAGCAGTAATAACCTAATGCCTCCATCCAATGTAACATTCCCATTCCATTCCAGGGTAAAACGCCTTTAAAGTTGTCAGCGAACCACAAAAAAAAACAAATCTAATTACGGTAAGATCAGGAATTCAATGTATTATTATGCTCAGTCAATGGTGTAACTGTCACCTCGTACTCATTTCTCCAGAGAAGTATGCTTAGTGTAAGGTATTAAAATTTTTAAACCTGATTTCCAACCAAACTCTGATTAAACCGATGTAAACTGAGACTTAAGAGAAGGATTCTACCGTGGTAAATTTTTGACAGTGTTTCGGTTGAGTTTCTTCCATGGAAGAGATTAAATCGAAATGAAAACTTCAATCTATTTCATATAGTGAATAATTATTCAGTGGCTACATGTATTCCAATATCTCGCATTTTGTTCCTAATATGTGAACATGAATATTCTGCGTCATAATTTATTTCCGTAAGATAATTTATTTTTGATCACCGTTTTGTTGATTGCTTTGCTTATTGATGACTTATTTGCATTTATTGTTTTAATATACTATTTATCATAGTGGAAATGAAATACCATTTAAGTATTTCATCCTCATTGAACCATTATAAATGATAGAAAAACGGCTCAGCAAAATGCGTGCTTTTATTAATTTTACGGAATTCTGTGAATGTATCGTAGCGTCAAACGTTTTTTCATGTGAATATTGCTTGTCTTACTTATCTTTCCGTATTTTTAATCTAAAGTCTCATCCAATTGTGTACAAAAGAATGAGTTCAGGTTTTATCTTTAAAAATTAACCCCTTTTCTTTTTTTGCATCTTATTGTTTTTCATTTTAATTACAGGAATCTACTATGGATCACCCACATAAAACTTGAGTCATTCTGGAGTTGTAAATTTTAACACCCATCTGGTGCAAGAAATTAAGTATCGTGCCTGCATGACAATGAGTGAGAGAACAAATATATAATGGCATGCGTAAGAGACGTGGTGAATTGCACACAAGATTTAATGCCTTCCGAAAGAGTGCTCCGAGCTAAGTAGGCCGAGCATGTGTGAAGCATTTACTCGAAAGGAGACCCCAAAGAGAAGTCAGTCCCGCCAGGGTTGATGGAAATAAATAAATAATATTTCAAATTTTGAGAAATGGTATGGACATGTTATGAATTTGATGGATCACATCAATAAAAATATAACTTTCGGTACTTACACAAATTATAGACAAATTTTCCGTTAAATTTGGATCGCTCTGACCGTCACTGACGTGATTAGTGACTTTGGTAAACCGATTTAAATTTTGCATTTAGAGGCTGGCAGGTATATCCTGGACTGTAATAAAAGTAATATAGGTATTTATTACACTGCCCATGAATTATGCCTAGATGCATAGAAAATCAGTGAAAAAAGGCACCCCAGAAAATAAAATCTTTTCTAGTGGTTGCCATTCAATGAAAATAAGACGATGCTCGGCAGTACATTAAAAAAAATAGTTTTAAACAAAAGCAGCTCATCTACGAGTCATCATAGTAACCTATGTCCTTATACAATGAATAAAAAGAGTGTGATCGAAAATTATTGCTAAATAAAATCAGAATAAACTAAAATTGTAATCAAATAAAGTTTGTAGAAAAATAAAAAAACATACGCAATTAATATAATCCGTGAAACCCTTATTAATCCGAAAATATTCGTGTGGGAACATTTATCGTCCCCAAAGACTATATTTCAGCTGTAGCTATGTTGGATCTGCCAGGGGACAGCTGACTCATGTGGATTCAGTGCTTTCAACTAACTTGTGATTTATTTATTTCTATGCTCCTCCAACTTTATTACAGGAACTCTATAGGAAGCGACAAAGCTTTCATTACTTAATGGTTATAATTGTGTGACATTCCGTCTAAAATGGTACTTTGCTTCCTTTTTACAAGACTTTTTTCAATGACATTGAATTTTCACACAAAATAAGGCGTGCGGCAAGATGTCAAATTTAAATTCTGTTGCACCTTGCCGTAAGAACACCATTGGAAGCGCCTATCGCGAACTTTGTGAAGGCCGTTTTAAAAAAATTGGGTGAGGTGGTGTCCCACGTCTCGGTGGATACGCGCGAGGCATCTACCAAGGTCACGCCCGTATTTCGTCAATAGTCGTCAATCCTCATTAGCCCACAGTAGTGGACGCATTTTCTCAGGTGAGCAACTAGCAAGTCGGGAAGGGTGGGGGAGGGGCCTCGTGCTTTTCCACCTCGGCCCTTGGACTTTCATTCTAACCTTGGGGTATTTAACTTCGCTCCTACAGCTTTGACCGAACAGCTGAGACGGTTGGCAATTTCCAGTCACTAGTCATTCCTCGTCCCGTTACCATACGGTGTGCTTCGAAGCATAGCATGGTTTAACTCTACTTTCGTGATAGGGCTAACTTTACTTGCTCTGTTTGGTTAGTGAACTTGAATTCAAATATTCGTTTGATCTATACATCTCTTGCCATAAATTATTATTACCAAGGATTTCGATGTTGTTATGGATCCACAACAAAAGCCGAAAGCAAGGTGTACGAAGCTTTGGGAACGGAGAAGTGACTAGTTTAGTTTATGGTTAAAAATATGGTGGGCGTGAAGAAAGACGATTCTCGCTTCAGTGCTGCTGTGCGCTTCTTCTGTTGCGCGTCTATTTTGATTAATAAATCGCAAACAGGATTTTCTCATATTTTTGCGGTGGCGTATCACCTCTGTCGCGGAGTCCTCAATGCTGCATGGGTCACCAGGAAGAAATCTCAACTGTTCCTTACCATGGATGCAAGTAGGCTGCCATCACGCTTCCTGTACAGCTATGGAAGCTGGCTTAGAGGTGTGTACATAGTGCTGGAGTGTTAAGTCAAGACTGCGGAGACACATCAAACATCTGAAAAAAAGAAGATGGATAACTAAGGAGGACTGCCGCCAGGAAGGACTGCCGACTCACTGACGATGATTACTCCAGGACATGGCCGGAGTAAGGCGTCTAAGGACCATTGCGACGGCATGGTCTGGATCGAGGAGGCCGGAAGAAGGAGGTAACATATTGTTTATCATAATATTTCATTTGACTTCCATTAAGGGCGACAGGTCTCGCAGGTCACTGATTTTTGCGCTTGCAAATTAAATATGTTCATTCAGCTTGCTACATCCTCTCTTTACCCCTCAGGTGAGCTATGTTCACTCTTGCTATTTATAATAATGATAAAATAATTCCTGGAGTATCGTTCAAAGTATAGCATGGGTTAGCTCTACTTTCATGATAGAACTTTACTTGCTTTACTTGCTCTGTTTGTTTAGGGAACTCGAATTTAGATATCCGTTTGATCTCTAGATTCCCTGCGATAAATTAAATTCATCAAGGATTTCGACGATGTTGTTGTTTCGTTATGACCTATACTCCAAGAATTATTTTACCATATATATTAAATGAGGTCAAGATAAGAGGAAAAAGAAAATCTAATTTATAATAATTATTTATATAATATTATAAATATTCATGAAGAATGATTTGCTGCTTTCCCAGCAAATAGATTGCGATTAGACATCTCGGTATCGCTACCGGGTCAGGATCAGCAATACTGCCGACGTTTCGATGTCCGACTCTAACATCATCCTCAGACTCAATATCCCTCAGGACGATGGCCGAGTTGGACATCGAAGCGTCGGCAGTAATGAATTTGCTGACCTATTGATGATTCCCAGAACTCCTTACGCAAATATATTTACGCAATTTACTTTGATGGTGGTCGTCGTTATATGTCACTGGTGCTTACTATATCTATTTTTCCTTACGGAACTTTATCTTATTGCTCAATTTTTACCTCTATTATATAAATCGCATCATTGCTATTTCCCATGTCACATAACTAACGGATCTTTCTCTTGCGTGCGGTTCTCCACAATTCCTCCTGTTTTCCTTTTACTCAATACTCATCCTTATTTCGCACCTAGCCATCGCGCGGTTATATAAGTTTACGTGAAGTCACCACTCGCAGCTATGACGGTAGAACGACCGCAATTTCGAAGAGAAATAACTATAAGTAGGGCTCTTCATGAAATTTTACTCGATATCATTCTGTAGTATATCGAATCCATAAAGTAGTAATTATATTCATCGCGAGTGTAAATATTATAACCTAATACACAGGACATGCATATACTCGTGAAATCAAATCAAGATCCATGTATATTTTAATTACCTTTTCCATACTCTCATTACGTAAAGACGCAAATTAAGAAACGTCATTCTTTCCTTACCGATAAAAGGAAGAACATGGCTAATTTGAGAGCATAAGAAACACAGGGCTGAACACGATGGAATCCAATTTAAAGAAACCGAAAAAAAATCTTAGCAACATCAGCCGACACGAAACGAGTGGACTTTGAAAGCACTAGACCGCAAGTATTAGCGTAATGCTCATCAATGTGGGCGTCTCAAATGATCTAGAAATCGATGCATGGTACAACAATATCGATACTACCCTAGTTGCACTGATAGCCTAGGGTGTCGTTGTTTCTACATTTTAACTCAAATATTCAGGAACGCTACGAGACATTTTATCCGGGGCGGGGGAGTCTTTGGGTTTTATGAGGGAATGTCTATAAGTGCTAGAATTTTTTTTTTTAATGTCCGCGATTGAAAAAAATAAATTTCATTTCAATTCATTAGCTTTAGATTTCACTTGCATGCTTTTAATTACCGCCATCGCTTTTTTTACGGAAACTACCGAGGTTACTAGGTCTGGTTCTCTGTAGGCGTTTATCTCTACATATTTTAGAGTTCAGTGCACTAGCGGAAGTAGTTAATATTATCCAATTTTGAGAAATGTTTGAATCTAAGGCCCTGTTATCAGCGAGTATTAAAATTACTGATAAATTTCCAAATATACTTTTATTTTCCTTTCGCGACTAGTTTTAATGCATTTGTATTATCATTGGGTCCCCTGAAAGTGATACAAAATGCCCCACCTGAAAATGGAGTAAAGCTCTCTTATAATGAATTTCAGGGGACCATCGTTCTATTTAGTTGTAATAAGGATTTCCTTATACCCATATCAAACGATTTTTTCCGATAAATGACAGGATTTCCGGCTAATATTCCGTACATTTCCTTTATTTAACCCTAGAAGTGCACACTTCTTTTTTCAATCATAAAGTGCACACTGGGGTCCAGCGGACCCCATAACTTTAAAATATTTTAATTTCAACCCCCTGATATTTTTTGACTATTAATATAGTAAATATCAATAATAGAAGTGTTTCTTACACAAATATGTAAATATAAGTTATTTAAACATATTAAAATGAAAGTAAAACAATATTTCTCATTCTGAAAACATAAAAATTCTTTAAGAAAGTCACCAATCCTACTTTTATTTACTCTTACGAATGTTTTAGATTCACATACAAATAGTTTTAACAGCTTAAGTATTACATTGTGCAATTCATTTAAAAAAATGTTTCATATTTTTTCTTTCCATAAAACGTATTAATTTTAACAATTGAAAACAACAAAAATTTCCGGTGTATTTTTTTTTAATTTTTTCACAAATTTCATTAGGACTTCCTATTGCTCCAAAATGTACATTACTATTATTTATTTTACCGGTAAAATATAATTTTTTAGAAAAAAATGCTTTGTTGTTAATTTCTCACTCCAGTAAAGGTAGTACACAGATAACTTCGGTGCTCGTCACACATCGGAGCGCGGCACGATGAGCATATAATTCTTGTTTTTCTGTCTCTATTCCTTGGGCATAAGCTGCATCGTATTTTGCTTTGAAGGATTTCAGGTTTATCAATTTCTGATATTTCAATTTTTAAAATTTCTGCAATGGTATTCCTGATTGAAGAAAGCAGGTTTTTTTTTCAAAGTTTGATGAGTAACAAAGCTAAGTTTTTCAAAAATGTTCTCCGATTTATTTTTTCATTACTATCAATATGAGAGTAAAGAATCATTGCGTTTATACCAGCTTGATCTAGCATGTCATAGAAAATCCGCATTGGCTATTAAGGGCTTTTCTGGCTGTTGTATATTCATGACACAGTTGATCAAATGTGTCTGTTCCTCCTTTAGTGGCATTATACATGCAAATAATCTCGGGCTTTCCATTGTATTCATTTATAGCTCCATCCAAATGAAAAGATGACAACAAGAGCACTATTTTAATTATTTTCGGTGTGAAAGACACCAAGGTCATATCAGGGTCAAAGACAAATCGTGAAGATTGAACAACAGCACTTCTTGTAAAATCCACTGGAATTTGAAGCTTGTTTTTACGAATGGTGCCCATCATCGTTATTGGATAATCTTTTAGCATCTTCTTTACAAGCTCAACAGAAGTGAACCAATTGTCGCACGTAATATTTCTATTAGTGCCATGAATTGGTGTTGACAATGTCCGTACATAATATGTCGGAACAGTTTCATCTGGATTGATAACTACTTTTCCTATGTAAGGACAGGCATTTACCATGTAAAACGTTTTTTCATCATTCATCATTACAATTTTTATGCCATACTTATTCAGCTTTCCTTTCACATATATCCGAAAGGGGCAACGGCCTCGAAAACCGAAAAGTTGTTCATCTACAGTACAATATTCATGAGGAGTGTAATATTTCTTGCAATTATCTACAAACCCTTCCCAAATTTCACGAATTGGCGCAAATTTATCGATCGTTCTGCATTGCATTCTCGTGTTTTTATCATCAAAACACAAGGTTGACAGCAAAAACAGGAATCGGTGAAGAGAAATTGGAGCATTGATACAACGTAGATCCAAACTCAGTTGGCCACAGTTCATACAAATTTGTGTTGCTCGTCTTCTGCACCCCAGAAAAATATGGAAGTCCAAAAAAAGCCTCAATCTCCTCAACATCTACATCACCGTGGTACGATTGAGGAATTATGACATTTTGACGCTGCCGTTGTATTTCCTCATTTGTGTGCGTCATTATTTTATTTCGTAAAGCGCTGTCCAACAGTAATTCCCAAGCTTGCCGGGGAGTTTTGATGTCGCGCGCTGCTCCTTTTGGTCCAGGCAGATCCGAAACCAAATTTCGCTCTCTCTTTCGATCTCCAAATGATTTCAAACGTCAATGTTTGATGAATAGTTTACTATTATGAGTAATATATGTTCAAAACTATTGCTCTACAATCCATTCCATTGAAGTTTGTTCATACGTCTTTCACTCCGAAATTCCTAAATTATTTGCAAAAGAGGAAACCAAGATATTTCACAAAAAAAGTTGATGTCCTCAAATATCCCAAAATGATAAAGAATGATAAATGGCATTTTAATTACTTTAAACGTATAAATACGATTATAACAAAGGTATTTGCAGCAAAAAAGGCAATAAACAAATGTATTAATTTTTTTTTGCAATTTCAAAAAAATTTCATGAAGTGCACACTGGGGTCCAATGGACCCCAGACCATTTTCAATATTAAATTATAAAGCAATAAGCGCGTTGAAAAAATCACCACACGCTAGAAACTTTTACTAAGATATAAAAGGAAATTTACATTGGTATGAGCTTTCAATATTTTGTGCATTACAAAAGTTACAGCAAAGAAAAAAACTCCTGGGGTCCACCGGACCCCAGTGTGCCCTTCTAGGGTTAAGCAACATATCCATGGCTATTAACCATTGTCCCACCCTCAAAAGGCGGTAGGGAAAGGATTTTAAGATCAACAGTAGAGCTATGTAGTGATTGCCACACGTGAACACAGCTATGTGATTATAAGATAAGGGACGGTTAAGCGGCAAAGAAGGCCGTAATTTCTTTATGAAGGAGCAAATAATTTCCCGAGGGGCCAAAGAATAGTTCTTAACAGCAGGAATTTTTTATTATCCGAAATCGTTACATGTGGAAAATTAACATTGACTAGGGAACTCTAAAGGATCGGGAACTCACCCCAATATTGGGGGTGATTTCGTTTTATGCTTGACCGTTGTTAGCTAGTTTTACTGTAGCATAAAATGTATTAAAACGGCTACTAAAGGAAAATTCGTATTCGTCAAGTGTCATCCGTATATTATAATTTACTGATATAACATACCACCAGGTGAAATAACCTAATACACTCTGATCCTAGTCCACAACTTTAACTATTGAAAGTACGACGTCTCAGCTCTAGCATAAAACAAGCTTCTGTCAGACGGACTGGGGCCCTTAATATTATTCGATTTTGACTTTATTTCGGATAAGACTCTTATGTTAGTTAATAAATGAAAAGGTACTGGGAATTTTCCCTAAATAATTCAATTTTCCTTTCCTGGCCAGTGTCAAAATACTCAATATTATTATAAGGTCCTCAGAAGGTAATAGAAAATACCCCTACCTAAAAATAGTAAAAATTGTATCAAACCGGTCAAGAAAGGAAAATTGAAGTATTTTTTGAAAATCGCCTGTGCATTATAATATACTGTTATGCTAGAATCCCACCAGATGAAACAACCTTATATACTCCGATCTTAGTCCGCAACTTTACTTGTGAAGGAACGACACAGCTCTAGCATAAATCAAGCTTCTGCCAGGCCGACTGGGGGTCTCCTCTGTGTAGTCCCCTTGGCAGCAGGGAGAGGTCGCGGGAGTTCGCGAGGACAGCAGGGCGTGAAATTCGCACCCGTGCTTCTGACTCCAAATCGGGCACTTTTTTCTCCCACGCCGCGGAGAGAGTCGTGTGACGGGTGTTTGACCTCTCCACTTTTCCCGATTTCGCCGCGACGAACCCTACACGTCAAACCCTTCCGACCTTTCCCCTCTCTTTCCCCTCACCCCAAACCAAGCAATTACTACCCCTCCCTCGCTGTATTCGCTGCCGTGGATCTCTGAAACCCATTGCGCAACTGCCTTTTTCCGAGTGACTGTCCAAACTCTGCCGGGGCGTGCGAGTCATGCCTACTCCGTACCTTTCATTTTTCGTTTCGCGCCAGAAAATATGTAGTGTAGTGAGCTTCCCGGACTCCCGCAGAGGAGTAGGGCCACTCCAGCTGCTATGAGTGTATATAAACACGGGAGAATTTTGGGCATCTGCGCCTGCGTTAAATATGTTAAATGGAACTAATTTGAAACTTCCACACAGCTTTAAAACTAACTAGATCGATTTCAACAATTGTGTATCACTTTTAGAGGCAGACCAGCTCTTTCCTTGGCACCTGAAAATGGCATATTGTTGTTGAAATGTGTCGGGGTAGTTAATTAGCTGTGTGGAAATTACTTTCCTCTTTTATGAATCTTTCGTATGTCTTAATCTTCTTTTAATCATGGATTATTTATCAGTATTTTTGATATATTAAATGTTTAATATTTGTGTGAATACTTCTCATTAAAAGAGAAGTTCGCAGTTTTGTTTTTGTAAAACTGATAGAAATTCACCTCTACCATTTCAAGTAAAACGATAGACAAAATGAAATGAAGAAATCCCGAGAAAATTATCAGTTTGGTGATAAAATAATAACAATATTTTGATCTCTGAATTGCATGCAGTCTGCAGAATAATTTCCTGTAGTTTGTTTAAAAATTATTAATTTAAATTTCACTAATCACTCTAACATTTAATCACACTGTCAAAGGAAACATTTGCGCCTTTTTAAAATTTTCTTTGTGTACTGGCTGATGAGGGTAAGTTTTACTCAATGGTACAGCTAACTGTAAACATGCGTTCGCCGCGACCTTTATCGTGAGACAAAGTAGTTTCACTTATAATGCTTACCCAAAGGGAACTCCACCTTCGTCCATAATTTTAACTGTGCACCTACGACCAGGATTGACTTTACAAAAGAATTCGTCTCGGACAAGGACATACATAATTTGATCCTTGATGAATACGGGTGGCTGATTCCGAAGGCAAGATGCTGTTTGCTCGTTTGTTTTTTTGTATGCTATAAAGTATTGAGAAGTATGTAATCTTGTGACTAGTATTTTCCAGGAAGGCTGAAATAGGTAATTCTCCAATCGGTTTTAAATGCGTTTTAAATCACCGCAAATTTATGCGGGTTTACAAAAATCACCACCCGTATCCTTGACGGGCAGAGAAATCCGAATTTAACAAATGAAAAAACTACAATTATGGCTTTTAACCGAAATCTTTGGGATACGATGGATAAATGAATGTACGCACATTGGATAACACACCCCTAGCATGAATAAAATATTGAGAATAAATAGATTGCTTTTTCCTCATCACTGCCTACTCAAGGGACATTTTTGAAACATGGACATTTTGAGTGCAGAATGATCAATTTATTCGAAGTATTTACGGTGTAATATTTACCATTGTGACAAATAGCAATGAAAACCTATGAATTTGACATATTACATCATCAGAATTACAAATTTTTTCGACAGGCCTATTTGTAGCCATTTTCTTCATGTAATTTTGAACTGTATAATCAATTTCCTTATTCTTAGAAAATACTGACTCATAAATCTTTGTAATGACGCAGAATCATCAAATTTGAAGCACTGTTCTAATGAGTGAGAAGAGATGAGGCCGTCTACCGAGAGAGATATTAGTTCTCCAAAAGCAAAATAAAACAAAAACAAGGCACCGTAGTCAAGAGAAGCATTAGGAGACCGCAGCCGTGAGGAAATCTGACTCTCAAAAAGCGAGCGCGAAACGTGAAAACTCAGCATGCGTGTGGGAACATGATTTTCAAACGAAATGAACAGCAATTAGAACAAAAAATATCGTGGTAATAAGCCGATTTGCAATCTTCTTGCACTCTAAATGGTTGGAGGGGTAGGTGTGATATGGTCACATGATCTTGGATTTTCCAAACTGTATGATTATATTTTTTAATCGTTGTATTATAGGTAAGCACCTCCATGTAAACATACGAGAGTGGTCAAGTTTGCAGTACTGTTGCTTAGCGCAAAATTGATACCCCAACTTCAATATTACCGGGGACGGCGGAAAAGGTACGCATGGTAAATACAAAGGCGACTACAAAGAGGAAGCCTCAGTCTGTCGAGTAGAATTTTGATTGATATTGCCTTATTGATCGCACTTTTATCAATTTTTGTTATAAATATTTGCAAAAAAAGTGTTTGAATCTCAAGGAATAGCTGAAAGAAAACAAACTCCCAAAGGCCGGCCTCTCTGCTGGGCATTAAGGTGGGGGTGGGAATTTGGATGGATGACCAAAGAAAATATATTAGGTTCTTTGGTCATCCTTCCAAATTCCCAACCCCAACCTTGCTCTGCAAAGAGTACGGCCTTGGGGACTTTATTTTATTTCAACTGTTAAACGGCCGTGGATCGTCCAATTACCTATATAAAGGGATAACATTGAAAAGTGATAAATTTGATAGATCAGATCATCAAAAATATAAATTTTCGTCAAATTACTAAAACTTTCGTGGTTGGCGTTTGCCAATATTAACGGATTTTGGGAACAATCTGGACCCGGGTTACCCCCGTAATCAATTAATATTTACGAATAAATTTTGGTCAATCGGCTGATTATAGTCTATTTCTTATCGATGTTTTAATCTCTCTATCTGTAAGCGATACGAGTGCACTGCTCTCAGTGCAGGCTTTTGCAAACCCATTTAAATGCGCATTTGGTCACGACACATTTAGTGGCTAGGGAATCATACATTGCAACAATAGTGATAAAAACCATTCAGTACAAAATATCACTCTCCCCCTGTTGAATTATCTAAATCCATCTTATTATTATAAATAAAAGCAATACTTTCCCTCTTCAATCTAATGCCGAGAGACTGAAGGACACGCTGCTGGTGTGGCACTCATCGGACGATTTAAAAAAAAAAGGGTAGCGATCGTTCCTGCCTTGTCTGTTGGATTCTTTAGCTTCCCATTTCGTTCGGTCTGACTTGCAAGCGGCGAGGGAGAGGGCTTGATCGGATAAAAATAGGACCACTCAATCACGTCCATCCGGCCGAGCGGTGCGGCATCACTTTTCCGTACATGGCGAGCGCAATGTTTTCCGCCATTCGAATCCCATTCCCTCTTAAACCACTTGGAGAGTGACGGATTAGCCTCGCACTTAGTCAGCAGCGCCAGGAGGGTGGACGGGTGACGGAGGCGGAGGAAAAGGGTCGGACGATGATTTCCTCGTTTTAATCTGCGGCGGCTGCGCGTGAAACAGTCACTTGCCAACTATGTGCACGGGGAGCGATGGAATAGCGGAGATGGAAGCGGGATTCAGTGCAGTATACATCTACGTTGGGGCAAGCTAAATGTGTAAGCAAAATTGGACATTGCAATATTTCCACTGAGTATTATTTTTGGCACTATGCGTTTCGTTTGCTACAAACCACATTATCAAATGTTGTTTGTAGCAAATAAACGCGTAGTGTCAAAAATAAAACAGTGGAAATATAGCAATTTCCAATTTTACTTTTATTAAGAACTTCTACCACATCGTGCCAAACATCATGCAGTGCCTAATCCACTGCATCATACATGATAAGCTAAATATGACTTATCTTCGGGATTAATTTTTCCCTCGTTTTTCCCCGAAAAGTTGTCTGCTTTTATCAAGGTCTCATATTGGATTTTTTAAAAAATTGAACGGTGTTAACTACTGTCCAAAGTCTAAGAATTGCAAAACATTTGGCACTTATTTTACTTTAGGACTCACTTTAGGTGGCAATAAACAGTTGCGAATTTTTCAAAAACATTAGATGATTTTGGAGTCAGGCAAATTCTATGGAGAATGGATCGCAGCAATTAAGCGCATTTTGGAAATGACCAAAGAAAGAAAAAGAAGCCTCTGATAGGCAAAAGAATTGGCTTGGGATAGCGGGGTTGCTGTATGCATATCAATCTTAGTATTGGAATACCATGAGTATGCAAGCGAGAAACCGTCACTAAAGGGCATTTATACGAAGGCCGATGGAATGGCAGTGATGGGAAAATGGGATGTCGGATGGGGTCGTATTTTGCTCATTTCAGCGGCGGAGAATTGCATGGTTCCAGCATGGAGGTGGAAGGAGGGATCGCCTTGCTGAGCGGAGCGAGTCGTGTGCTGTACAGTGGGTTGGCGGGCTCGTGGTTTGGTAGGATGGGGGCGTGACTCAATCCAATCTGCCTTCACTTCCCATCTCGCCTTTTTATGTTCCTGGCGTGATTCCTCTCTGCCCATTTCCAACATATTCTCTCCTATTTCATTTATCAGTACTACTCATTTATGAGTTGTAGTTAAATGTCGGTTTTAAGTCGCTAAATATGAAGTACTCAATTTTTCATCAATCAAATCAGAAAATAATTCTGTTTTAAAATAGATTTTTATTTGATATTGTACATTTATGTAATTACTAGAATATTTCCATTCTTCGAACGATTTTACTCCACCTTCTATCAACTCGTTTTTCCTTTTTATGTATTTCCTTCAATTGTATTTGCTTAGACGTATACCGAGGGCAGAATTAATTGTTAATGCATTTTTATTATAAATCGGGACAAGTTTTAGCAAATTTTATGTTTTTAGCTCTTGAAGGTCAGGGTTTATTTTCACTCTTTTCAAATTCTCAACCCATAAAGTTCTTTAAGTATAAAATAGGGATTCCTTTGTACTTTTTTGAATGCATTATACTTTTTGTGAGCCAATTTTGATCTATAGTTATCAGTCCTCCGGTTTGTTTTTCATTTGAATTACCTGCTTTCCAGTGGTGCTAGCATATCTTATCTATTTGAGTCCGGGTGAGATTCCAATCTGCTAGCAGATTCGAGAAAAGTTCACGCAGTTCTTTCAGCTGGCTAGTTTTTGAACACATGGTTCTTTTCGAAAGGAAAATCTTTTGCTTAGTTTTCAATACTTTTCAGTGCAGAATTAGCTACAAATATTTGCGTATATAATAAAAAGGACTCTTGAAAATTATTATGAAAAAAATCTATGGAATTATAATTCAATTTTTGAGCTGGCGATTCCAGCCGTGTGTCTATTTTCGATCTGCACTCTCCTCGCGTTTTCGATCCAATTCCTTCACTCTCCAAATTTGTCCATTGAATCGGCAAAATAACCACGCATCAATTTATTTTTCCCCATTTCATCGAGAAGTCCAATCCCAATAGCTCATCCCATTGAAATGTTCCCTTCCTTACATTCACCGTTTTGCCCATCAAAACCGCACTCAATGATCAGTCCACTGATCCTCACCACCCATCAACTGAATGAGAGTCGCTTTAATCTAATCGATCCGACTTTTTCTCCATCAAATCTCCTTTTCTCCAAAATGTTGCTTCTTTTCAATGAAATATATATCGGTTGCATTAGCTGAGTGATGCATAAACGTTATCCATTTCCAAATGAAAGCTGTATTCGTGTACTCATCGTAGCCACGAAAAAATCACTACCATTGAATGCGTGTGCACTTTTGCATGATAACCTTGGTTACTTCATAAAACCTCAATTTTGAGGCCGTTTGCCCCAGAACTTGCATGAATAACAATTAAATTTAGTGAAGGTAGGAAATACGGTTTCTATCGTAAGGGAAGTTGTTGGATTAAATTGAACAGAGTGAAAAAATCGGAAAGTGAGAGAGTGACGAATGCTAGAATTTGAGCAAAAGTGAAAATGCGGAGATAGTATAAGGAAAGAGTCATTGATTTCATTTTGGCAGAAAATTGATAAATTATATTAATATTGTGATGTAAATTAATTTAATGTACAATCTGAAGCCATAAATGGCTTTTTTCATTTCAAACCATGTAAGTACCAAATTTTCTTTTCTTTCCAACATGTTCTCAAAGAATTTCCCATCGGCTCCACCATCTGACCACAACCACCATATTGTAAGATTCATCTGTCGCCCTCTTTTCTACCTCGGCGAATAAAATGGATTTATAAAAGTCGCTCCTCGTGAGGCTCACTGCAGAGTGATCCGAATTTCACGAAGAAAAAGCCATTATTGGGGCTGTTGACCGAAATTTATTTTACTAGGCCTTGATAAGTAAGGACTTTAAAATTCATAACTATTTATTGCTATTCCCCGTGAGTGCCAATTATTGGATGGCTCTACACCCCGGGAATTTTGCCAAGTTTTTTACGCATTCCATGTTGTTTTCTGTTACTAAATGTATATTGCCACTAAGATCTAAATTCGAGTGTAAGTGAAAGATTAATTAAGAGTTAATTCAAAATGGAATCGTCTGAGCAAGGACGGTAAACACAAGACGAGGGCATATATTTTTGTTGTACAGCTGCATGAGGGAATTACCCTTAGTTCTTTCGTATTTATACGCAATGTTTGCACCTGTTAGGACGTTCGCAGGTGGAAATAGGGTAGTTTCCTTCATCAAAGAAAACGAGAGGCATTGATTGCGATTCGTTACCCACCATTAGTGTGTTCATAATTTACAAATTATTTGGTTTTAGATATACCGGTTTAGGCGAATGGCAAGGGTCAATTTTATCCTCATTTGAAAAAGGCTAGATTGGCGCCCATGCGATGCCACTCCACGCGACGTCACAGGGACCTTGTTTCTATGCGAGTAGATAGGAATTTTACATCGTCTGAGATTACCAATGAGGCACAGAGCTCAGGGAAACATGTCTTAATAATCACGTATTAAAACTGTCTAAGTTCGGGAAGTTTTCCTCGTTTGATAAGGTATTAATAATCCTTATTTAAGCCAAGCGCTACCAGCTAGCATGATACTCTGCTACCTGCTAGCATCCTGCGTCGTATCAGCGCTCAGAACCTCGCCCAAGGTCACCTCACTTGCGGCAGCGGGAACCAGAACGACGTCACACGGGAGTTTTCCCGGCATTCATACTCACCCGTCGCGTTTTCGCACGCTTGAAAATTTTCACTTTTAATTTAATCGCGAAAAATAGATATCGTCATTCGAAAATGTAAGAGCGTGAAATACGTACTCCAGGAGTAGTAATCTTTCGATTTAGCCAATAAAAAAATAATAGGAAACCACCCTATCGAGCGTCTTATGAACTAATGTCCATAGACTGGGGCATAGAAGGGACAGCAGGGATGCCTCCGCAGAATCTCGACTTTTGTTGCTGCTTTAAGCGCATTTTAGTTGGTTTCCGTAAACACAAATGCCCATAGAACCGCTAAAAGTGCCAAACGATCCATTTAATACCAATATTTGGAGAATAATTTTTGTACTCATTGGCATTAACATTAAAAAGTTATGAATTTGGCATATTATATCATCACAGGAGCGTGTCAGTTTGATAGGTAGAAAGATTGGAATCTGATTATCTACACCCACATCTACACAATACCCTGCTAGACACCTCTAGGGTGTTTGGCAGGGAGTTTTCAATCGCTAGCATTGATGATGCGACAGGATTCCCTAATGCACACCACACGGTGCAAAAAACGTTACGCGTGATAAGAAATTCTACTACCACATTCATGCAATGGCCAACTACTAATTAAGGTAATCTGCCAATAAATCTAGCAAACACAAACATGCTATTAAAAATAATAAGAAAATTCTAAAACATACATTAAGGTACACACAAGTTAGTAGGCTGTACTACAAGTCATTTAATCCATTTGTGAGTTCAGCAATCAGGGGGTCCCGGGTCCAAATTCCTCTTAAAGCCTTGGGACAACCCTAACCTTCGTTGAGTGAATGACACTGGGCTGAATCACTGGGGATGTGATGTATCTTCACAAATATAAAGTTCTGTTTAGAGCCCTAATCATAACCTATCTCTGGTAAAATTTGGATAATCTCCATCCATCAGCGTCGTGAGTGACAAATTTCGAAATCCTTATCGAATATGTATTGAAAATAAAGGAAGAGTGATTAGCCAAAAACTGCTACAAGCTTGGAAATAGCGTTACATAGCTTTTTCATGAATTTCGCTGGAGTCGCCAATTGCCGAGATACGTAGGATAAATGCTAGGTTAAGATTGTTTGGGCAATCATTTTCACTAGCAATAATAAAAAATTGAAAATGCTTTACTCATAAAATGAAGCCATACATCATCTCAAAGTAACCGTTGCAGAGGCTAAACAAGGATAAAGGTGTGTATTAGTAGACAACGTTTCTTTTTATGAAACTTATGAAAGCTCAACTCATAGTTTTGGCAAATGATTGTAAAAAACATCATGTAGAAATGAAAAGAAAAAAAATATTTGACCACTCTCGCGCACCTTTTGCTCAACGGCTTATAGCTTTCTTTGTTAGTTATGCATTAGGTTAAAATATAAACTATTCTGATGCATGGTCTTTGTTTAAAACGACTCTGTGGTTTCTTATAAATTTAAAATACACAGTATTTGTAATTACATAATTGTCAATAGCCATTTGTAAAGTCAAACTTTTCTTATACTTACAAAAGTTTCATTACTCATGGTCATTGTATGTTTTACTTATGGTGGCAATGTTCAAATAAAGATTCGTGTGCTGCAGGAATTTGGGATGAATTAACCTCTGTGTTTCGAAGGGGAAACCACTATTTTGCTATTTGCTCTACATCTAGTCCCCTTTTACAATAGCTGGAGGTATTTGAATGCCTGCCTAACATTATCCTTGGGTATTAAATAAATTCTAGTCTCACCCGTCTTTGTACACACATTCGTCGGACGCATTTGTACACATAAACTCCTGCAACCTTTTCTTCATGTCTTTCTTGGTCCGCCTCAGTTGCTGGAGCGCAGAGTTGGCACATCAAAGGGTTGGCCAAGTATTTCCTTTTACCTCGACGTATACACAATAATAACCTTTGACTGAAGTGGAGCGTGGAGGAGGGCGGTGGTTGGAGCTGGAGTGGTTGCCATGATACCTCTAAGGGTTGAGATAAAAGTGCGGTTGGGAAGAGGGCGGACCACGAGAATACTGTCTGCAAGGGTGAAGGCCTTAAGTTCTTGACATGCACGGGCTGGTTGACAGATTTTTTCATCGTAGGATCTGTACGTTTTTATTTAACCGTGGGTGTACCACTGGGTGGTCGTGGCTAGCAATTGTTGGCAGGAAAATATTTTAACCGTCAAGTGGGCGACAAGGGTTGCGTTTTCATTTATGGCTGGGATAACCCCCAAACTGGTTTTCTCAAGGGAAAGCAAGTGCCCGCGTCGAGGTTAAGACATCTACCCATAGATGGTGAAAGTTATGCTCCTGCGTCCTGAATTGGATCAGTATTATCCACACGGCGATCTTTTGAAATATTATGGCCTCCCAAGAAATTACGTAATGCGTGCACAAAAATTGATTCTGAAACCATATTTACATACATCAGTTGCACTGAAATAGAGGTCCTCCTTAGCAGCTGCTAGCCTTGTTAATCCCTGCTTTAAATGTCCCTTTTCATGTCATAAGTATTGTTTCTTCTGTGAACCAAGAAATTTACTCCTCTAGATCTTTCAAAATTGTTTTTCCGGAAATCTGTTAAAATCTATTTAAGGAAAATGAAAGAAAGTCCTTGACCTGATGATGCTGAAAAGCGAAACCGGTCGTATCAATAAATGTAAAATTGTGGAAATTGCTCCTGCTCTTTCATTTTCATTATGTCACGTTTTCACTCCATCTCGCCTGAAACCTCAGACTATATTCTATTTAAGGACTTGGCAAGGAATTGCGCCGTCCCTCACTGAAGAGGGAATCATTGGAGCAGACTTGTGGGTAGTGTAATAATCCTCCGCCACAGTACCCGGCAAGAAACCGGTCAATAGAGGCCTGTAATACCGATGGGAAAAATGAGTCCAAGCTACATAAAGCGTTGTTGTCCCATGAGCACGGGGTATTTGTGTTTTGGTGAGGCTCTCGTCGAGTGTTCGACGCTGAAGGACCTGTTCCCGACAGACAGACCCACGGCACCTTCTTGAAGACGTCTGCTACCTCCACAGCTAAGGTTAAAACGTACCCGAAATCGCGCTATACCCTTATATGTCGAGTCTGGTTGATTTCCATGAGCCGGTAACATTTCATCTACATCTACATAATACCCTGCGAGCCACCTCCAGGGTGTTTGGCAGGGGGTGATCAATCACCAGCATGCCGCATGCAATTGCACTCCCACATGCACACCACACGGTCCAAAAAACGTCACGTATACTAACACATTATGCTACCACATGCTGCTAGAAATAAAAATAAAATTAAGAAACATGCATTAAGTTTTACATCGGTTAGTAGGCTACACTACAGGTCATGCAATCTATTTATGAGTCCTATCACTGCCGTTATAACCTCTTATTGATCGTGGAAAAAAAGACATTCCGAATCTGTCTGTTCTATAATCTATCTCTCTTATTTTATTTATATGATCTAATCTTCCGTAGTATGTTGGCGTCCGTGAGACATGGTTAACTTCGTTAGAAAAGACACTGCTCTTGAATTTATCTAAAAGGTTTAGTCTACGTTTCAATCTACGGTCCGACAGAGATTCCCATCCGAGTTTATCTAAGAGGTCAGTTACACTAACAAGACTATCGTAACGACCTTTCACATACCTGGCAGCTCTTTGCACGCGTTTTACTCTGTTATTAAGCCTTTTTCATGAGGGTCCCAAACACTGGCAGCGTATTCTAAATGTGGTCTAACGAGGGAAAAGTAGCTAATTTCTCTCACTTTGTCGTCGCACTTTCCTAATATTCTTTTAACAAAACCCATTTTACGATTAGCTTTACCGGTTATTTCTCGAATATGTTTATTAAAGTTATTATTTCAGGGGAGAGGGTTCTTTTCATGAAAGACCGTTTTTTAAATAAATTATATTTTTTAAAATTTTAAACGCCGCCGCACTCCTTGAACCTGTGCAAACGTTTCAGGACACAACACGGACTAAGGCGGTGGAGGTTTGAACTTTCTGCGCAGTGAAGAAAATGCACAGACTGGTTTCACATTTCTTCCTCGTTGGACGTGTCCATTATTTGTGTATTTTGTATTTTGCACTTGGTGTGCCGTCCTCTTGGTGTGGCCTGCAAGACTAGTTGGGGAATTTTCCTCCGTTGAGTGTGTGACACGTGTTGCATTGGCATTTCTCGCTGGAACACCCTCGAAACAGGTGACTTCAAGTGAGAAAATGTTACCGTGGAGGAAAAAAATACTGAAAATAGATTGGGAATATTACTCTCCTAGTGAAATTTCCGCTATCGGATTAAAACAACTTTTCAGGATGAATTTTTTTATCTCGCGGCTTAGAGAACGAGGTTGTCCGTTGCGTAGAACATTTGGATAATTATCAATGAATCCTGGGTTCAAATCGCCAGAGATAAGCTGTTGGACGCCCCCAGAAAAAATACTCGGAAATGCGATGTCACCTATAGATTATAACTTTTCAATAAATAATAAATGCATGGTAATTTAGAGTTTTTTGGATCGAGATATTGATATTTCAAACGTTTCCAAAAAAAAATGCTTTACCCTACTTTTTAAGTGATGTAAAAAATTATTTTGCATTTAAACTTTCGACTCATTGTAATCTAAACAGGATCATTTTTTTTAAACAAAATTGTGGTTCAAGAGATACTATGTCAGTTGATTTTCGCTCTCTAGCCGGAACATCTGATTTAGCATACTTCATTATTTATACCAAGTAAAGCTATTAAAACTTAACTCTTTGACATTGTAAGCTTATTCATGTACAACATTGCTTCTCCAGGTCCATGAGTTTGTCCATGGTAAAATTTCTTAGCCAAGTGTAAGAGGCCAATTCTGGCAATAGTATTATATAACAACCAAAGGCAATTTTTCATTAAAACTACTTCATCTGAATTATTATTTTTGATTATTAAAATCGTAATTATATCTACATTAAGTGATGCTATGCACTTTTATCTTCTTAAATGCTGTTTCTTCAACGTGAAATTTCCGGATGGATGTTATTCCTTGAATTCCCTATACACACGCCAGCTATAAGGTATTAAGGACGCCTTTACTGAAACGCACTCATTATCCACGAAGTCTTGTGGCTATTATTTACGTTATTACCTTCGTTAAAGTCTCATTAAATTATTGTCTTGCCTTCCGTATCGCACTTCAGCCATTTAATTGCGTTTCCCTCGCCCGGCCGGGCTTTCTCGCTGCGGCCTCCGGAAAACAAACAGGGTCGATGGCCTTCTAAGGTTTTCATCGCGTAATTGTACGGCGGTGAACGTGAAGTGCAATTAATGAAGCCCCTCTTTGGATTTTTCCAAGGTTTATTGTAATCCTCCATAGACAGCAACGTGTCCTAACTGACTGAGAGATCCATTCAATTATCAATACACAGTCCAAACTACTTAAGGTTCAGCAGTGAATTTTTCAGGATATTTTTCTTATTTCACGCGTAGCTACACTAATAAACTATTTTGGAATAAACGATTTTTGGGCTCATCTTGACGTCATTAATATTTGATTTTTTACTCTCACAAGACATGCATTGAATTCCATGCAATTATTGCAAGTTTTAGAAATTTGCATCTGAGACATTGGATGTTTGGGTGTGTATGACTTTACTCATGAAATGACATGCTATAATTTATTCTTATGTTTCTTTTTACAATTCTACCCGTTCCCTTCTGATTGCTGTGTGTTATGATCCCAGTTAATCAATTCTGCCTTTATTTCATTAATAGAAGAATTCCATAATTATCAGACGTAAATCACCATCATAAGTCAACAATCTTAGGATTGGTTTGACGCAGCTCTCGATTCCTCCCTACTATCCGCTAGACTTTTCATAGTGACGCATTACTTTTTATTTGAATCCTTTACATCCTGTCCTATGTAAATCATTCTGAAATTTCCTTGCCCTTCATCCCATGCAGCTGTCTTTCTATGATTTTTTAAATCAGGCCATAATGCCTCATAATTTGGCCAACTTGGTTGTCCCGTTTTCACCTTAAGGATTTTAAAAGACTTTTCCCACTCGTCTCAGACGTAAATATGCATTAAGAACATACATAACAGTGCAAAGACTTTATATTAACCTTTAAAAGCATTTAAACAATGCCTTGACAATTTTTATGGCATCCTTTGTTCTTCGTTACCTTTGAAATTCTACTGATGTCTTTCAGTGGTCTTCTCACACATAAAACAACGTGTCCTGAAATATTGACTGACTGATTCATTCAATCGTCAACCACAACCCCAAACTACTAAGGGTGCAGCCATGAAACCATTAGGATATATTCTTTGTGACATATACAAGCGCATTTTGAAAGAATTTTCGATAAGCAATTTTTGGTTTAGTTTTCAGCCCATGTATGCCAAATTATTGACTCCAATAACAATAATATAGATAATAATGAGCCTTTACATTCGACTTTATATAGACTTAATTTCTGCAATGCAGGGGAAACGGCATTCAAGTTAGTGGGACCAAAAGTTTATATACAGAATTTTCCCAATCAACTGCGAACGTGTGGTATTTTTCAACGGGAACATTTTAGTTCCTGCAGAGAGTGTTGACTGTAGCCGTTTATTCTGTGTGAAATAAGTGATTTCCTTCACAACCACTCCAGCGTCTCTCACCCCACTCTTCAGCAAGCAACTTTTAGTCATTTTCTCGTGTAAAAATTCTCTGGAGCATCGAGCTCTTTTCTTTACCATTTCCTCGTTTATTTGACTCTTTGATTGAATCCTGTTTCCTATTCCAGGGCGAAGTTGCCTTTATCCACCTCTTAGCTGACCTTCTTCCAACATTCCTCTTAAAAGGACTTGCCAACGCGCATTTCATATAAGCTTTCTCTTACTGTATTTACTCTTCGGATAAAACACCGCTGCTCGAGTTTCTTTTATTTCCCCACTCCGTGGTAGTTCTCCCCTTCCCCACTCCAAATCCTCAAGTCTCCTTATTATGTATCCCGGCCGCCGGTGGCAGCACTGGTTTCCTTGGCTACCTTTCTGGCCCCCTTAAAAAACTTCCACCTGCTCCTTTTTCCACTTTTCCCAAAGGTCCTCTCGATTCCCACAATTCCCAACCCTGCTTCTTTGCTTTCATTTCTTTTTTAAAGAAAGTGTTCTTGACCGCAAGTTTTTTGAGTTCACACAGAGAGAAGTGGATGAAGAGAAAAAAAAGAAAAATCATTCCTTATTTTCCGCTGGTAGTGGAGTGTGTGGCCATTGCGAGCCTTTCTTGTTAGCGAAATATAAATGTATTTGCATCTGGTATCTCCATTATTCCCTTCTCCCTTTTGTCGAGGAAATATATTCTATGGTCCTCGACAAAGAGGCAAGCTCACGGATCTGTCAAGTGTGCGTTCATTGTTGGGCGATTTTCGGAATAGACGTTCCAGTTAAAAGCGGTTATATTTAAAAAAATATTATCTGATGTATGATCGTGCAGTAATGCGCAATGCGGCATTCACGAAAGCCTTTTCCGTGATTTTCTTGTTTTATGCGTTTATTTTGAAAGATTTCTTCTGGTAAGGCCGGCCATAAGAAAGGTTAACTTCATAGAAGAAGGAAATATGAGCTGAATTTCTATCCCTCTAATACTATATTCTGTTTTCTTACTGTGTAATATAACATGGCTATTTACTGCGATATAAAGCCAAGGATTTCATAGGATATTTATGTTACCATATGTAGTGATAAGGTATTCAGTTAAAATAAGACGCATTACCTACTCTTTTAAGTCTGTTAATGTTAATAATTTTTATTTCGTTTAGTTTAATCGCAAGTAAAATATTGCTCATCATCTTTTGTAAACAATTATTATAAATTTATTGTATGCAGCGTTTAACTCAATTTTATTCGAATTAATCTTTTGCACTTATGTAGTGCCACTCCTCATTCTTTATTACCTATTCAATGAATTAAGTGCGATCGATCCTTTTGGCGATTTTGCTATCCATTTTTCCCTCGACGATTTATTTTATCTGCCTATCATGTCTCTTCATTTGACCCTCTCATATGGTAAGTTATATTCTTAAGGGTTTTATAGTTCGTTCTAAGTAATTTCTCATTACTAACTCGATAGATCCATTTAATTTCCATAATTCCTCAGTGGCACCATAGTCGTAGAATTTTGAACCGTTTCGCATATATGTCTATTCTCCCTTCCAAACGTTTTCAAATGTTTCTGTCTCGATTATGAAGGTTGCGCAATTTGGAATATGCAGCATGCCAGTTGTTTCCTAGTGGATTCCTGAAGTCTGCCGTTTGATTTAACTGTTGTCGCACTGTCGTTTGAAATTGTATATTTTTTAAGTCGATATCAAATGCTGTATGAAGTCTTCACAAAGGTTTATCTGGCTGTCCACCGTGTCAAGGCATCCATTTGGACCTAATGGATGTCATGACCTGATGAATGACTCCAGAAAAAGTTTTGAAGCAGATTCACTAGGAAGCACCAAATCTAAACATTAAGTTTGTAGCGAGTCGATCTGTTTCCATTTTGCGCTGTCTCACTTAAGGGCGTATCTTAGTCATACCAAGTGCTAGAGGGCCTGGTGCTTTCAACGCAGAATGCACAGCATGCACATTTTAAACTTGGTCCCAGGGCTGTGGATTGAAATAGCATAAATTTGCGGAAAAAGCGCTAAAACGGCCAAAAAACAGCCTGCCCACATTAAGGGAGTCAAAAAGTGGCAAGCCACAATTAATTCCTTTCTCTGCATTGGTCCTCCAATGCAAAACTGTCAAAGTAGAGCCAGACACTGGCATGCCACAATTAATTCCATGTCCCCCAAGCCTACTGTGACCATTTATCGTAATTGGTCCATGATTTTCGCGAGCAGGCCATGACAAGCAACAAGGTAACAACCGGTAGTCCACCAGGGTTAACCTGAAAGTTGAGCACACATTTGGGCACAGCTAGTACTGCTGATTTAAAGTCGCGAGAATTACAGAAGACGATCCTGAAGTCGGCCTCTAAATGTGATGTCACCCACCGCGCATTTAAATGGGTTTACGAAAGTCGCCACTCGCGTCGCTGACGGACAAAGTGATCCGAGTCTCATTATGGGTGTTAACCGGAATTTAAATACACGATGATGTGATCTATGAAATTAATGACTCTTCAATCACTCGCAATCATAAGCATCATATCGCAAAATGCTGGATTAAAGTGGATCGCATTGCACTCATCACCGCGCCGCGGACATTTTTGAAAACCGTTTAAATGCGATGGAAGTGGCAACAGATATCAGACTGAATTCTGCCATATTATGGTACGGTGCATTCCCCATATTTAAAGTCATCAACCCACCTTCAGGGCATATACCTGGCCTTGCCTTCAATTCCCTACCATTTTCTTTCGAGCCGATCGTCAACCGTGGATTTAAACGACTCCTCCTCCCACACCGGCTTCCCCACAGATGACGAGGCTTCAACCGTTCGCTCCAGGGACCTTTACGTCTCATACGATTTCATCCATGCACACCGCCTTCGCC
This sequence comes from Ischnura elegans, assembly GCF_921293095.1. NCBI lineage: Eukaryota > Metazoa > Arthropoda > Insecta > Odonata > Coenagrionidae > Ischnura > Ischnura elegans. The sequence continues at coordinate 10,855,080 of NC_060252.1, forward strand.
CTAACCCGAAACACACGCACATGCTGGAATAACCGGGCGCGTAAAGTTGTGGCGGTGTGTTAAGCGGGGCGTCAACACCGTATCCCTTCCCCCTCCGCCCTCCAACTGCTTCGGCACCTCCTAACCGCGAAACCTTTATCCAAAACACATGCGTCGCTCCTTCCCGCTCCGCGCTCTTCCCCATTTCAGTCGAATTCACCGCGGGCTTCCGCTTGAACCGCGGGCGGCTCAATTCGACTCGCGCCCGCTGTCCGCTCCATTGCACTGCCGCGTCGCTCGCTTGTTACGCGCGTCATAATCCCGGGCGCCCCGCAACACATCTTCGAACGCATGCCCCCCCGCGGCGCTAGCAATCTTCGCTGCCCTATCTTAATCGTGAAACACGTTTTTTTCGGTCCCTCAAAGAGAGAGAGAGAGAGAGAGCTCCAGAGATAACTTTACAATTGTGATTGCTCGACCCTTCATTTTCTAAGTCACGCGGTCATTTTACCGTCCATTCATTTATCACTTTCCTTGTTTACAACTGTCATTTCTTTGGTATTCAAACATGCTGTCGCAATCACTGTAAACAGCAGTGCATTATATTTTCCTGAAAAACAGCGACAGCTATGGTTTCAGTGACGAGAAAATGCCCGTGCCGAGTAGGTAATGGAAAAAGGGATGGGATCTCCCATCTCTGGAGGCTTCGCCAAAAATGATGGCGTAAATTGATCAGTTTTCCGCCATCTTCAGAGTGATCATGGGATCTATCGCTCAAAGGACGGAAAAATTCAGGCTTTATTGATGCATGAAGATTTGATATGAGGGGATGAGAAGCCAAGGGATACAAGTGATTTTTTCTAAACAGAGTTAGGTACAATTAATGCTGAAAATAAATATGCACAAGCTTGGTTGCCTAGGGATACGAGTGAGTCTGTGTTCTATGCTGATATCGAGTGGTATATAAAATGCACTGCCAAATATCTAATTTATCTCCTTTGTTTTTTTTGTCTGATTTCTGTACTTAACCCTGTTTAGAAAAAAATATCACTTCTACCTCTTGGGTTCTCACCCACTCATACATTATGTTACAACCTTACCGCTGGGATTAAACATCAAAGCGACTGCTAAAGCAGTCCTCGACCACTGAACTGAAAAAAATGGGTTTTGGGTCGCTAAGGACGGTGTATGCGAGGAGTTAAAACCAGTTCCTACACTGCTACAACCAAAAATATACTTGCCTTTATTGAGTCTTTCTCTGACGCCTTCAGCTATAGGGAAAAAAAACATCAATGAATAATGATCAATAATTAGGTGGAATTGCGGGAAGTAAATTCCAAGCAGCATTGATGAGTCTGCAAATGAGCACAAAACTGAATACTTTTTAGTGTGTTCCTCAAAGTGCAGATTACATAAATTTCGGTGTTACTTATTTTTTGATTTTTCTCAGAGGTACGAATTTAATCTCTTAGAATATACTTCAATGTTTTTATAGGAAAAATAAGTCTGGTCAATTTATCATATTGTAAAAATGTTGGGGTAAAACATCACGTTATTGCCTTTGAGGCCAAAATTAACTCAGTTTGCACTGATCCAAGTATACTTTTATATGGAATGAAAAATTTTAGCGCGTAAATCGGACGAGAGGTCCACACTAATGGCGCGTCGAGTACTCACGGGTCGCTGTTCTTGTTAGCTGATTGGTTTGTGTAGGGTTAATTGCTTTGTAATATATCTTCATGTTTTACACCTGAAAATGAGGGTTATGTAAATTTGAGGGAATAAGTTATTATTGTTTAAAACTGTTTTCGGCGTTGCTATTTGCAGTTTTACCATCATGGCGTCAATAAATTTAAACACCGTAAAGCAACATGAAAATATTTTACTATGCGATCCAGGTTATCCTCTGCAGCGTTGCACCTTCAGGCACTTTTACATCGTCTGCATTAACTTAAGAATCATGATCTGTTGTAGAGGGCCGAGACCTCACTATGAACCTGACTTGCATCCAGAAATACAAGAAAAATAAGCATAAATGATCTCCGCTGGAAGAATTGTGACAGCACATTTACATCGGGAAAAAAGATGAAACTTTTCACATGAGGATAAAAGCACACGAGGGAATTTTTAATTAGTAATACCACACAATCTTTCCTAGCACCTTGTGGAAGACCAACACCAGAGTATTTTATTTCCAAAATTATCCTAAAATCCTAAAACACATTCGTTATACATTATTTGTTTATTTTTGTTGAAATGGTTTCTGTGTACCTAAGTTTTCACCCGTTAGAAAAATATTCTGTGGAAAATGCATAAGTTACCTAACCGAGGGTGTACGAAGTCCACTTAACATTTATCATGAGGGTGATAGGATCGGTGTTTGCGAAAGAACTGTTGTACAGTTGTGTTTTAAATTTATCCATGTTATATTCTCAAGGAAAGGAAAAGCATATTTTGTGCATCAATTAAGTTTTCTGGGCTTCATTGCATGATCATATTTCTGCAACGTTTTAAAAATGACCAAGTGGTGAATTGTGAAGATTTTACCATGTTCTAATAACTTTTTTGTCGAATCACGTTTAATATTTAAAGTGGGCATTAGCTTCATATTTTAGTGAAAAATGAATTTAAATAATAACGATTCGTAATACGCCCCAAAACCACACTCGAAGCGTAGATGGAACGCGTCGAAATCAAGTTCTATGCTATTTTTGCGGTGACATTAATATTTTAATAGATATTTTATGCAAATATCTAAAAATATTTCACTCATTATTGATGAACACGAGAATCGTAATCATAAAAAGTTATCGTCTGGAACCCTTAAATTTTTTCGAAGATATCGTCGGCTATTGCCCTACATGCGCTTCGTAGGTCGTGGATTTTAAGCCACTCCCCTTCCGTCAGCTGGACAATTAGTGGAGAAGAAACCTTGCTCCTAGCTCGGCCGGGTGGAACCTAGGGCTAACTCGGCTTGCCGCTAGCACATCAGCGACTTTACGAAGTGACTTAACTCCATTACCGCACCTCACACAACGCGTCAAGCTAATCGTGATGAAGACGGCCCTAGCAGGCGAAGAGGTTCCCCTAGACCGCCCTCGTAAAACCGGACCACAAGTAGCTTCCTACGTGCCCTCCGTGGCCGCCGGCGTTGATGAGCTAACCCTTGACGGGCAAGGGAAGGAAAGAGTCTTTCCCTCACGTTAAAGGATCGATTATGCAAAAGGTATAAGATGGCGAGAATATCCAGGAAAAATTTGGTATATAATGCTCATTGTCAAGAGTTTTTTTTATTCAAATTCCGTTTTCGTTAGACTTACGTCTTCATAATAACCTTCGAGCCGTTTTTAGGCTGTTCGGAAAGAGACGACCAAATTTCAAGGTGCAAGGGATATCTACATACGCACCACAAAGCCACAAATGATGTTATGTGTAATAAAAAAGTGCATATTCATGCTAATTCAAATCCTAACAACGGTTTGTATTTCCTGTAGTAAATCCATGCAAGGTTAGAAAAATGGAAAAAGATGCTGCGAGTCGTCCTAAAGAATGACGCAATTTGTGTTGTCAATAGAGAACATTTGCTATCCTTAGCGCGAGGAAAGAATGTCATTAAAATCTCTCTATTTTCCAGTCACTATCCATTATTTTCTTCTTGTGATCACGTAAATGAAGGATATTTTCACGTCGCCTAAGAAATATTATTCATACTAATTTTAAAAATTATCAATAACGAATCAGTGATCAGCAAAATCATTATCTTTTATATAAAACTAAGCAGGTGCTATTTTATAAAATATAAATTTATATCCAACACGGGTTTCAATTTAACAACGTCATCACCTGGGTGATATTCGGATTTAGTATAATTTCCTTTGTTTTTTGCGGCTCGATGGAACCGCATGGAGACGAGGAGTATGTCACCGCTCCTGCTTCAAAACAAGAATGAGGGACGCTATTATCAAAGTAGTGACGTTCTTCTTTCGAACCGTTAGCAATGAGTAAAAAAGCCTTATGCGCAACATGCGGTGAATGTTTAAATTAATTATTTTCCCTTTCGCCGCTCTTTTTGGACGTACCATGCATTAATTGGACAAATTCTCTTCGGGAAATGGTTCGAGGTGGTGCACTTTCTGCCCATAATGACTTCACCGTTAAAACGATTCCGACCGGAGATTTGAAATCATCATGAAAAGGCCCATAATGAGTCGGGTGCTGTGATGACATCAGTGGGCATTTCTCCACCTCGTTTGCTACCTTTCCTCTAAAACCATATCCCTCGTTTTACCGTTCGTTCCTCTGTTGTTCTCTTCGTGAGTGTCGATATTCGCCTTTCAAAGATCTGATCCTCCAACTCTCCGATTTAAAATCGCGAATCTCGCCTCTCTCGACTTTGTAATCGCATTTAGCCTTCACTACTGTCGATTCCGGCATCGAAGTGTAGGGTATGCGTGATCATGGTGTTTTTTTCAACGAATATTGCCTTTGCAGTACATGTTTTCTTTGAAATTTACAATTTTAAATGTTTGTTACATGGTAGCCTCCGAGGAGTGGAGTAGCCAGGGAGTTGAATCGAAAACTCATCAATACCACGTTGTTAACGGGGAAACCCCCCGTGGCTCACGCCACTGCCAGCGAGACCTTAACCTCCTATCCTCTAGCAGTTTTTTAATTAATTTATTAATTTGAGTAGGTTAACCTCTAAAAAAGATATGAAGGCATTGGAAATCACCGTTGGCACATCTCAATGGATAAATAAAATTAAATGAGGGAGCGTAGATCTCCAACATATCGATCACTCGTAAAAATGAGACTCGGTACTGCTATAGTGGTGTAATTCTAAGAGTTAAAAGAGAGTTAAAAAGTATAGGGAGTAGAGTTGAGCCCCAGGGAAGCGTGTTTTGAGGTCAGGAAGGTAAGTAATGAAAGGATTCGGTGAAATAATATTTTTTGCAACCTTCTTCTGGCCGGCCTATATCAGTTAAACTCTAGCCGTCACGTAAATCATAACGATTCACGCATAAAATAAAATAAATAGTTCGGTAAAAATTGAAATTTATCTATCTATGTTTCCATTTTTAGACATCCTCTCAGCTCCTTTTGGATTTGACTTGTAGCACTTGGAACCTGATTCGTTAGTTAATACTTCATTTTCTCTGTATAACGAACATAACCTTGTACTTAATGTCTAAGGAATTGCAATATAATAAAGGGCCCAATTATTGCAGAAAAACAAATTTTCTGATATAATAAAAAGTGGGAAGTTGAATATTCATCCTGCCAATGTCTCTGAGGTTAATTATTGTTCCTAGGAAACTCTCCACGACCGACATTGTTTGGCGATGGCTTCGTTGGGGGTGTCGTGATTACCACCAATGGTTTGAATTGAGTCGCAGTGAATGGAATGACGCTGGGTTTTGCGTGGGAAATCCTCTGCCTATATTAGTGGTCCTGCACCCGGGAGGCGACCTTGACCGTTGCGCCGAAAGATGCGGCAATCCTGCCGGGACCACTTCAAACATTTTGCCCTACAAATCGCTATCATTCGAAATATGAGTTTTGCGCTTCGCATCTGTGTCAGTCGACGTGACTGCAGCATTTTTCCCGCTCCTTATTGCACCGCGTTCACTGATTATATCCGTACACCATAGGCTGACACTGATCATTATGTCCCGAGGACAATTTAAGTAAAAATATTTTTGCTAAGATTATCATTACTCGCCTGTTTGGAGGAATTATAAAAAAAAATATCTTTTTTGACCTTGCTGCATTGGTATAGTTTTTATGGTTTTTCGGTACTTATGGGGATCGAGTAATATTTTTTTCTTGTCAAAAATAATATTTTTCTTAGTCTCGAGGAGTTTCTTGAGTGAAGCGCTTCACTGCTGATCGAAGAATCTCGGTTACTAATCCCGGGTGACGCCCTACATAAAATCCTATAAAAGCACGTTGGCCTTGGGAAAGGAACTGGCTCGCATACGCTGATTTTTTAAAATTATATCTCTATGGCATAGTTCGCGGTGAGATCTATCCTCTGCTATCCAAACAATCTTCTAGTGGTATGAATGAGAATAACGAATGGATAAACATCACCTTTGTAATTTCCACATAAATACAGTCTAATTTCTAAACTGATCTTTGTGCAAAGAAATACTGTGAAAATTATAAAAGGTTATTTTTATTTATTCAATAAGAACTTTCAAGTAGTGAAAGCCAAATTTATCGATTTAAGTGAGAATAACATTAACAGTGTAAAATATTCGACTTATATTATTTATTTATTCATATATTTATATATTTATTTATTTATTGGTCAAAATATTTTTTTAGTAACGATTGTGAAAGAGCTACTCAGTATTTATGGAATCCCTAAGAACTGCTCATGGAAGCCAATCCAAAGAGCATATTAATATTTTCGTTTTGCCTTACTAATCACTCTCCTTCTTATATAAGGTGAAAATAGGTAAATATGACAAAATCAATAAAAAATAGTGATAAATTTGGCATATACGATCCGAATATATCTTTATTTAGGATATTGATAAACTACCTTTCACATATATTTAGGATAGGTGAACAAATAGAATAAAAACTACGAAATCCAGAACTCATTATGAAGAGAACTCCGAGAGCATGCCACCAAAACTCGTCGGCACAAGGGTCAGAATGACTCTTTGTCAGCGAATTGTCTACAATGTCAGCTCACAGCCTAAAAATCATATTTTATTTTTACCCAAGTTGAATACTTCCATATGTATTTCTATATGTAAGTATTCAGTTAATTATCTATTTTACCTACTGTCTTTCAGGTAACATAATTGTAATCTGCACCATTGAGTTGAATTCATACTAATGGCGCTTAGTTATTCATTCCGAGTATAGCCAAATTAAGTCTCACGTTGTTATTTTACAACTCAATTAAAATGGCTGAATTTATTGGTAAAAGAATTTATTTTTACATCCTAATCAAATTTTGTTTCTTGGCATTAATGCAGTTAGTTGATGTCCTTACATATTGCAAAATATTTTTCGCAGGAAAGGCTAGTAGCCCCTGGTAATTGGTTTCTTCAGCTTCATCCTTTTGTGGTAATATAATAATTCAAAATGGCGTCCGCAGATATATTCATACATATTATATCGTAAAAATTTTGCGGTTAGAATAAAAAATTATCTCATCTTGTTTTTTTGGCCGTAAATAAAATCTACTTTATAGGATAAATAAAAAGTTAAATTTTTTGAAAGTGTGTGGCCGAGTGAGAATAACTCAGCTCAGCAGTAATTTTAGCTTTAATGTTGCCTTTTGCCATGAAGATAGTTATAATTTTTTTTATTCCTGTGTGAAACTAAATCATATTGCTTACATTTACAAGAATTCCAATTAGGTATTCCTACATTCCTATCAATATCCTGGAGGATAACCTGTTAGGGGTCATCAACATCTGCTGTACATGGGAGAGCTGATGCATACGTAGCACCATATATTATCGTCGTATAACATAGATATTGTGTGTAAATAAAATTAAGTGATTATTGATAGTAAATAAGTGATGATGATGTAAATAAGTGATGATAGCTTGCAAATTAATTCGTACATTCACACTAAGGTACTTGGTTTAAATTTTCCAACGTACCTACTAAGTAATTTATCACATGAAATGCATACACACACTTTATGATACCAATTTAAATTAAAAGTCCACGTCCTGGTCGCGTATGGGCATTTTTTTAATAGGCCTCATGAAGGCAACTTTTTCTCGTATTCGGGGCACTTCATTTGGTGACAAAGAAAATGATTTATTTTAGGCCCTAAATATCCCTATGGTCAACGGAATCCTTCGTTTTTTCTATCATGTAGGTATATAAAAGCCTCTTTTGAAAATGGTGGTGTAAGTGTAGGTAAACTGGTTCTTTTAACCTCTGAAAATAAAGAATATTACTAGTTCATGAATTTCTCATGGGCCGTGCACCAGGTTATTGGCTGTATTTCCGCCGAAGTTGAGGAAAATGACGTGATTTCCATTAGCAAGGCGTCATCCAGTTTTTTTTAGTTTTGTAATTTTACTTTGAATAACATGTTTCATTCAATTTACTACAGGTATCCAAGTATTTTTTAGATGGAAGCCAGTATCACGATTGAAATTTTTTTATTAAGGCGGATTTCGCTGGTTACCTTGATTATTCGTTCCCAGTGGCACCATGGGTGGCGAAGAATTTCATTATTGAATTGCATGATCTTCATTTATGGCTTCGGAAAAGAATTTCCTTGTATTATTCATTAATAAAATGTTAAATGGTACAATGTTTGTCGGTGTTTTGCATACAAATGGATGTCTTATTGGCAGGTTTTTGGGTTCACTAAAAAAGGGGGGGAAATATATTGCGTTATTTATCAACGACAGAGGACAATTAATACGGTAACCGACCACCGTCGTCATGTCAAAGCTGGAGGCGGACCGGCTGCAATTGACGCCTCCCGGTTGCAATTAGCCAGCGGAAATGACACCCTCGCAGTGAGCATGTGTACGTTGCTAATGTGGAGCTTTGCAATGAGATCGCGGGACGCGGAAATTGGCGAGCCAATCTCGCTACATTATCATTTTCATCTCTATTTTTTTCCTAAATTAACTATTATCATATCTTAATTGATATCCATGATCATTAAAATCGGGGCGATGTATCGGTTCTTGGCAGTACAGCTTGGGCCTGCGAATCGTCGCTCGGGCATTATTATGGCGTTTGAAACGTTATCGCTGGACAACTAAATCTAATTAACCGTCTGCTGCTGGATAACCCGCCATCTGCGATTTGGAAGCTTGCCATATTATCTGGTACAAGCATTAGCAAATTTTGCGGCAGTGCATATTGGAGATTTTATGTGACGTCGTTACTGTTTTAGAAGCAAGGAAGAACTGATATTTTTTATTGCTAGGTGTAGTGAAAGAAAGTTTTACCCGCTTTAATTTCAATTTAAGAAATTAGCTTAATTATGGCACATATTTAATAGCATGGGTCATATTATGTTTGCAATGTAATATCGTAATGCAGTTGTCAATAATATTACACCACAGACACTCGTGTTTTAATAATTTTTTCATATGTAGGTATATGAAGTTATTGATATTTATATTCAATTATGATATTTTAATACGTGTAGGTTTTTTAGGCTAAGTTAACCTTTTATGCTGTATTCAACTTTATTACAACAGCACGTACGTAAATCAATCTCAAAATTTAACCAACGATCCAATTTTCGTGTATTTTACTCCATTCTCTTGAAGGATTGACAAATTTTCTGAGCCTGTTCAAATTTGTAAGCTTTACAACTCCAAATTTATTCTAATCCTTGATAAAATAATGGTTATTATTCTTAATTTGTAATTTATTATACGCATTAGAAGAATTCGTTTTACTAGGGATACCGTTATTTAGCATGCTTTAATATGCCGAGTACACCCAGTTATAATCGTCAGTATTTGCTGAAATATTTCTCGTGTATCTCAATATCATCTTGACCAGGCCTAGAGTACTATAGCATTGTAGTATGTCTTCAAAACATAAAAAAGTCGCCAAATTCTAAGTACTTTGCTTTCGAGTTAATTTTTTTGTGGAAACTTGTTATTAACATAATTACATACACCTAATTTAACTGTCATTAGCATAATATTTGTGCACTAATTAATTGGTTATGACGAAAGGAGAAGAGTATTGAGACTTTTAGGACAGGCTATTCTTATTTAGGTAGTCACCTCATTGAGTTTTCAGTAAAAAGCAAAGCTCTAGGGCCTCGAGGCACGCGGGACGTAATTATATTTTCTCGGATTGCAACCCCGAGATTCACCCACGCGATAAATATTCTCGAGCGAAATAATTACCTTTCCGGAGATTACCGAATTATCCTCGTCAGCGCGCTTATTGATTATATTATGCGCATCATGAAACGGGAAATAGCTGTTGCGCGCAAAATATACGTACCAGATGTCCGATTGCGGGTCGGAGATGAGTGCTTCTCTTGACGACCGCGATTGTCATCACTGTACATACATTCACTGCAGGGACAATCCCTGCTCGGCAGCGAAGCCTTACCCAGTAATTAATACCCACAGTCATTGAGGTCGGGTGCTCCTAGGACTATTCTTACTCCTCTCTCTATTCTTTCTGCCTTCTTATTGTTAGTGTGCTATTTTAAACCATCGTCCCCCACCATCGCATGTGTGGCAGACAAAGAGAAGAGACTAAGACTTACATTAAACTAAGAAAACGAAGTGTTGAAGAGTTTTACTACCAATGAAGAGGAATAACAAGCGTACATATATACAAACAATTGCGTGCAATAAACTATAAAGGTCAGAATAATCGTCATCTGATGGAGTTATGCTACCTGATTAGTCAAGTGACCAGCAATGGAGGCAGGAAAAGGAACTATAACTGTATAATAACCATAGAGACCAGTGGTTACTGTTTAAAGAGAGGGATTATTTACAGTTTGTAAAATGAAGCTCTAAAGTAAGAAATAATTTCATTATGACTTAACTTTATAGGCTGCTCCAGCAATATATCCAGCCGATACGAATGACCTTATCTACATGACCGATAACAACATCAGAGAAGTCAAAATTGAAAGCGTTCAAACTTTTGTTTTACAGCGGGATAATGAAAATAAAATGGATACGTCATGTTACTAACGTGGAAATTTTTAAAAGAGCGGGAGGAAATTATTTAGGAAATCATGTGAATCAGACAGGACAACATGATCGGCCACACCACATAATAAAATAGTCCTTAAAAAATGGTCGCTTATCTTTAGATCTTGACTCACACTTGAATCAGTTAGCACGTTGGTATTACGAAAACTCGGTAGAATCCCACACCTCGTTCAGACTATACTGCAAAATAATAAGTTGAGTTTCAACTCACAATTAGACACCAGACTCCTAGGTGCCCACCACACACTCCTCAATTTTTTAAAATTAAATATCTCTCGTAAAAGCACTTCCCTTGTGGCATTTTTTTCTACTAATATAAGTTTTTTTATGAGAGGGAGATCATGAGTGACAAGGGTTTAATAGAACAAATACTCCATAGTGACAAATACTCTAGCTCAAGTGAGTTGAGTTGAAGCTAGTTTAGAAAATAGTAAATGTTACTCAAACATAAGTCTTTGATCTGAGCCACTGAGGCAAAGAGAGGAATCGTGCCAGGTTATGAAAAAACGAGCTAAGCCTTCGAAACGTCTGTGCAATGCTTCACCAATACCTAGTGAGAAACCCGATAAATCTTTCTGGGATCATAATGAGGAACAACCAAAAATCCTTCATCTACATTAAGCTCCCGCCTATTCACTAAAGTGCCTTCAGTATTCCTGCACCTTGGGTGCGGCATCAAATCCCGACGTTTGCTGATATTTTTCAGAGTACCCGATCGCTGCTTACGTGCTTCGTGGATGGATCCTCAAGTGCAGTACTCCGATCGTCGGATGGTGCGTTCAGTTATAGTGTCACGTTTGCCCTTAAGACGTACTTAGTGTTAGTTTGGAGTGCTCGCAGAGTTGTCGGCGATATAATGGGCGCCATTGTGGGTGAATAAAGGGCTTCCGCCCACACTCGGAGGGGGTGGGATTAAAAATAATTTCTCTTTACAGATTTTCTCAGAGTAGGCGGCGACGGAAAACAATTCGCTGACTCTTACACCTGTTCCACGCCGAGAATCAGAAGAGGTTGGAAAACAGGACACGGTGGTGAAAGGAAAACATAAGATTAAGGTAAAGGGAACGAACGAAGCAATACTCGGGCTATCGCCGACTACCTAAACTGAAAACCACAATCACAAAATCCTAACCGGCCTCGCCGGACGATAGGAGGATCTACCAAACTCCGACCAAAATCGCACTACCCGACCAACTGCCTACATTTACTGACCTTGGGTAAATAAACCAATACCGATGCCATGTCTACACCTCGACTCTCACCGACTATCTTCCCTGAAGTGTTCGAGGGGGTTGCGACCTCCCCTTTTCTCCCCCGACAGCGGCCTCCGCGGCTGTCTACGGGAGTAACAAAAGAATGTGGGCGCACCCAAGATAGCCAGCATAAAAAAAACGTCACATCATTCCCCGTGACGCCTTTCGTTACTTGCAAGCAAGCTTATAGCAACGTCGGTTTTCTCTCCAACCTTCCTACCCCACCATTACCTCATTTACCTCAGCTATCGGTCGCCTCCTCCAATTGTCATACCGTAACTACGAGGGCGGTCTTTTTTCAACCTCAGATTCCTCAGTAAAAACACCATGCAAGCGGCAGGTGGGTACAGGCAGGGTAATTGCTCGTCCTCCGCACCACACCCTCAAGTCATTTCTGACCGTAAGTTGTTAGATAAAGGTTAGTAGCAATCTCATTATCTACGCTGTCTCAATTTATTCTCCCGCTAACTATGCACTGCGGAGAGATAGCCATAAAATTCGCCGAATGGCTTCAGCATTTACATGTCTTGACCCTCATGCCGAGGAAAGAGAATTTTTCCATGCACTGTGGCTAGAGGGTGAAAGTGTGAAACATTCCGCCCATTCCTATTCAAAACCAAAAAAGAGACGTGCTGACTTCTGGAAGTGTTCTGATCCATGTCAACCCCCGTCATATCAGCGCTAATGCAGCCCAACTACTCTTTGAGCAATTTCAATGGGACATGTTCGATAACCCGCCGTGCAATGTCGATAGAGTGCCGTATAAATTCCATATTTACGCTGAAATGAAGGAGCGGCTGAGAGGGAAGCGTTTTTAAAAGGGGCGATGAGCTTCAGGGCAAAGGCAAAATTCGTAGGAAGTCATTGGCGGAAACATTCTATAAAGAAGGTATAGTAATGCTTCTCCACAGACACGACCAATTCCTCAGTCACTGAGGCGATTATGTCTAAAGGATACCACAAGTGCGCTCAAGATTTAGAAATGAAATAAATTTTAATCAATCACTTCGTCTTCTGTTCATGACCCATCGGAGGTTGAAAAAAAACGGCCCTCGTATCATTGTCTGTGAGACTTGGTACTTTCCTGGCGCACGATTCTTCACGAAATTATCACCAAATAAGCTGTACACTCAGAACCAACGTTTCAGTGGCTACCTCAGGGCATTGAGTCGATGAAAATGGCAGAGATAGCCATTGAAATATCGGTTCTGACTGAACAGCTCTCCTGGTAGGAATCCTGTGAATAATTCATCCATATTGTTATATGAGTCTAAGCTGAAGCCTTCGAAACGTCACTGCACTGCTTCAAAGTTACCTGATGGGACACCCGAGAAATCTTCCTGCAATCATTACACGGGGTAACTTGAAATCCTTCATTTTCCTGGGATATATGTCTACTTTGCTCATTCCCTCTCATTAAAATACCCTCTCCCATTCGCCTCTCGACGCGCTGTGCAATATTCTGTGCGTGAGCCGCTGACAGCCCCCGTCGCATATTAATACCTTCCCCCTCATCTGCTCCCGGCCCACCTTCGCCGCCCCCCCTGGCGCACCGCCACCCGCGCCACGGCATCACCCCTAATTGGGGGAGACCTAATAAATGCATTCCTGTTAATCCTTATCGACGCATCTCAATTACGCAATAATTAAGAGGCTGAGCCAGTCGGACGTGCGGGTTGAGTTGGGAAAAGGGAGGGTTTTAAGAGGAGCATGTTTTCGGGAAATGTAGAAGGAGGGGTCGGGAAATTTCGGGGGGGAGGGGGTTGGGATGAAAGGGAAAGAAGGGTTGGAGTGGAGGGGGACGAGTCGTTGAGGAGCAAAATGAATGGACCAATAGGGACCTGGCATTCTTTATTTCCCTCTTATCTCTCAGAAAAATTCATCTCCTTTCTTTTACTCACAGGTCTTGTAGTGACGCGCAATAAGTAATAAACGGTACTCCAGATCTCAATACGCGCATGAAAACAGGTGATTACCAAGTGGTGGCAAGCTAACAAAAAGGCCTTTGTTTTTCCATTTCTGGTAGCCAGAGTGAAATGTAAACCTCGCCGACATGGCGTTCACGCCCGGATTTGTTTTTTATATTTATACAAGACTGTAAGAACATTTAGCAGAATTCTGATAGAAAATATGGAAAAAAACTAGATGTTCGACCGACTCCCATGCATCCCATAATAGCTTGGACTTGCCTATGAAGAAGCTTTTGCAAATTTCATCAGATCTGTGCAACAACTTTTGCTGTCCCGCTTGTGATAGTGCAGTCATAGTGCAATGATGGGCGAGGTCTGACAATACTGCCTACTAATTATATCGGTAGATTTAGTCCACAACGATAATATGGTGAACAGAAATTTCTAATACTTAATATCAATGGTGAAGTATAAATGTACTAGCAAAGCCGTGTTTATTTTAATTATGCTGACAGAAAAAAATTGTAGAGCATACGCCATTATAATTGGTGGTATTTCCTGAGCATTATGAACGCGATGCATTTACATAGGACGGAATTTTTGATAGGTGATAATTTTTATAGGCTCTTTTAAGTTTTTAAAATACTAATGTTAATAGTCAATCTTCCTCCCTTCGACTAGCAGAGGAATACTGTCGTTTTCTTAGCAACGAATTTTTCCCATTTTTAAGTGTCTCCTCATAAAAATAAGTGAAATAAGGCCATTAAATTGTTATATACGAGGAAGGTTTTCTTTTCAACCTCCGGTCGCTCATCAAGAACACCATACAAGCGATAGGCAAGTTCTGAGCAGGTAGGTCAATTGCGCGTCCTCCGTACCGCACCCTCTAGTCATTTCTGACCTTATGTTGTTAGTTTAAGATTAGTGGCAATCTCATTAATTGCACTGCCTCAATTGATTCTCCCTTCAAAAGTTCTCTGCGGAGCGACTGTTGTGCGCACGCGACGTGGATTGACGGATCACCCCAGGACGCTGCACATTTTAGGGATCTTGCCACGTTGTCAGCTGACCAGATATTAAGAACACCTCAATCAATAAAGTTTAAAACAATTTTTATTGCACAGACACAGTTTGTACACACAAGTCGTGGATTTAGGCGGGGAGTGCAAATTCTCTCGAAGCAGAGAGAGAGTCAAGTGTCTTAAGTGGGGCTTCTTATAGTTTACGGCTTACCGTGTGATTCTTCTCAGGACGACGAATTAATAGATAAATATCAAAATTACCCGAACTAACTAACGACGAACTGGCCTGATTTGACGGCGAACTACCCTGTTCCATGAACTGCCCTTGAACTCCCTGTCCTTCTGTGCACTTCCCTTTCATTCTACATTGGCCCAAGCTGTAAGGAGAGGGTTTCCGTTAGGCGTCCACCCCTCTAAGATTAGAACCGAAAGTAGAACTCTGAAATGGCACATCATGACTGAAGGTGACGGAATCCCACGGGACTGCGGGGGAAAGGCGAAATAGAAATAGCTTTAATTGCGAATTGGGACATGAGGTTAAGGTGTGAAAATGGGTTTCGTAGACTAGTACTTTCTCTCTCTCTCTCTCTCTCTGGCAAACGGTATTCATATATACCGTTTCTTACGCTCACAACACGACAACCAAAAAATTCGCCGAATGGCTTCAGCATTGACATGTCTTGGCCTTAATGCCGATGAAGGAGAATTTTTTAAATGCACTGTGGCTAGAAACAGAGTGGTACATTGCGTCCATTCCCAAGCAAAACAAAAGAGGAGACGTGCTGACATCTGGAAGTTTTCTGATCCTTGACAACTCCCGTCATATCAGCGCTGATACAGCCCAACTGCTCCTTGAGCAATTTAAACGGGACGTTTTCGATCACCCGCCGTGCAATGTCGGCATAGTGCCGTGTGACTTCCTAGTGGCCAGGAGGGAAGCGCTTTCAAACGGGCGATGAGCATTGGGACAAGGCAAAATACGTATGGAAGTCATTGGAGGGAACATCCAATGAAGAAGTATAATAACGCTTGTCCACAGGCACAACCAATTCCTCAATCGCCGTGGCAATTATGTCGAAAGGATACCGCAAGTGTGCTCAACGTTTAACAATGAAATAAATTTAGATCAACCGCTTTGCCTTCTGTTCATGACCCATCGGAGGTTGTAAAAAAAACTTTCCTCGTACTTTATCCACAATGAGATTCTCTATTGAATTATATATTATATATTCCCCAGTAGTCACACGTTTTAAATATAAATTTGAAAGTTTTGGCTGTGTATAATGCTTAAATTTATTTTCAAATATTAACTGAACTATAAACATGATGCACACGCTATGAACATTCTATGAATTACCAACGAATAAATTCGTGTAATTTTTAAAATTTAGCAATCCCAAAATTTGTGTGTGTTTTTGAATTTGCAGCCTCATTACTAGCTAACATTTTCGCATGACAATTTCTTCAAATATAAGAGTTAAATGAGAAACATTTAAACGAAGCCATCTTTTTTTAATGAATTAGCCTATTTCTATCGCGATGTATTTTATAGATTCCTAACTTTTAGTGGCTTGCAGCTAGAAGAAGGAATAAGTAGACTTTTTGGTGCCCAGTACTACTACAGCCATACCAACTATAATTTGGATAACAAATTAATCCAAAATTAACCTCTAGCTAATTTTTTTTTTTACTCCACCGTAGCTTTTTGAACGAGTATTTATATATTTTGGTTCGTAGTATTGAAAGAATACCAAAAACATTTCGAAAAAATATCTTGATTCAAAATTTATATCTACTTCATATTTAGGTTAAGTAGATACAAATGTTTCACTATTTATGCTAAATGTCAAGTAGAATATCTACTTAGCTTTTAGGATAAGTACTGCAATGTTGTATAAATTTGCTGCTTAACGATGCAGGTTTCAGATTTTCAACGAACGTCTCAGACGTCTTTCCCCTCAGTTTCTTTTCTTTTACTGTGGATTTGCCTAATTCACTTCTCCTCCTTTTCCCTCGTTCACGTCTTCACTCATCCTCCTGTCTCCCTACTCGTCTTCTTTCTGAAGCGATCAACGTAGCCTTTCTCCTCTCCCTTTTAATTCCTTTGCATTCCCCCGCCGTTGCGGTTCGTCTTTAGTAATTGGATTACTCCGCTAGGGTCAAAGTTCGAGTCTCTCCGGTTGAGGGATTTTACCTTTGTACCGACTTTGATACTCCCTCGCGGTGCATGCAGACACAGAATTGGATGATGCTTGCGTCCGTATGAGCCATTCATGTTTTGTTTGAGAAATAATCCAAAATGCTTGGTTGAGGGATTGATGAGTATGATTTGCTTTGTTCCATTTTGCCTTCAATTTCGCACAGCCACTGGTAACGACTTAAAGGTGGTCGCCGCCTTACTAAAAAGTGTATGGGTCGACTAAGTCTATATTTAATAATGTGTTCCCATATTTGGAACTCCTGTATTGCTTTTATTTGGGCAAGTATATTTTTACATTAAATTCATACCGTGATTTCTAGGATGCGGCGAAGGTAACTTTCAATAGTTTATACACACGATTCTCTGGGGAACAAATTGATCTTTTTATGTGGTTTATCAGAGGTGCATCAGCCGTGCAGAAGAATGCAAGTTGAGATCCACGATAAAATGCCTTATATTCATCACCACAGAAGGTTGTTATATTTGGTTGTTATTTTCTCAATACCTACGTTATTAAATATTTGACCATTTGATTTTTACTAATATCTCCTTTTACACAAGGATGTGAAAAGTGTTTTGAATTGGATATTTGTTGCTGTAGGGTAGCTGCGCGAATAGTGTTTTCAACAATATGGAACTCATGTTCTTTGCTAAAGGAACAAATTATAGTTTTACATTTCAATAAAATTTTTTTCCGGAGGATGGCTAATGTAGATAGAAGTCTTTTCTATGCATTATCACATGCAAAAATTGATTTCTTTTTCAGATTAATGTGGGAAATACCATATCTAAAAATATCTTATCTATAAATATGACAAGCATCTCCAGTTAATACATTTTTATGTCTCCTATTCACCAAAATAGTTTTATTTTTATTTTTCCAATTTGCTAGCAATTTTTTGCCTTGTTTGTCGCTGGTGCAAATATTCTAAGTACAATAAATTTACGGTGACTTAAATTCAAAGAATTTTAAAATTTAGATTTTAATAAAAAATATGGGTGATTAAAATTGAGTCATATCCTGGGTATGTCTGCAAAACTTGTGTATGACTCTATGTGCATCTTTTTTTAGCAGTTTTTAAATAGAATTGTTAGGGAATGTAGAAAGTGTTCTAAAATAATTTTGAAAGAGAATTTGGATCGCAGGAGAGATTGAAGGAAAGAAAAGAATCAAATCAAAATCAAATAGACGTATTTACCAATTTATATGAGGGAGTGATTATTCCAAGATGAGTCGAATGATGTATAGATTGGAATATATTCGGTATATCCTGAGGCTAGGCGGCTCACTGAAGACTTCATTAAGAAAAAAATACTCAAGTTTTTGATGCTTAGAAGGTTATTTTGAGGATTTTATAGCGATTTTTGGATGATTGAAGAATGTAGCGTTATATCATTTACCATGAATTTGAAAATAACCCCATCGCTGATCAAAATATCTTTTAAAATCTCTAATGAAACCTGACTATATATATCCAGTGACGTGGTCAGATTCCGCCAACAGTGGAGGTGACTTATTCTGTACGCTTTATACGTTGGTCATTATTCAATGTTACTGAGCTTAGCGTAACCTATATATTTTTATGTTGCTTACCTAATAGTCAAAGTTATAGAATGGTATTAAAATATTATTTTTTCATTCGTGGAGCTATATAGAAGGGTCTAAATAATCGTCAATCATTTTGCCCTTTCAATCGTTTTTCATTTGCTTCCGTTTCCTCAGGAGTCATCCCTAGTCAGAAATCCCAGCCATGTAGCATTCTCTAATTAATGTTCCCACAAAACGTAGGTAGGAATCTTTTTCATGCTCACGAACGGAAACTATTGAAAATTGTTTTGTAAGTCGGAAGAAGACAAGAAGAGATTATTTCTACGGCCACAATTCCTTTTCCCTTGGATTGAAGGGGTAAGCGATTGTTTCTCTAAATTCAGCATTTTTGGTCCACGGATTCCTTTCCATTTCCGCCAACTAAATTAATAGGGTGTGACGTATGTAATTGCGATTAATATTACTATTCCATGCGCACATTTTCCGTCAATCCATTGGCATACCCAATCGAGCTCCTAGGAAACTCTCTTAACATTCCATGTTTCGCGATGGCTCTACACTAGCGTCAAGATTGTAAACGAACACTATATTGGGGAGCATCGTCTGATGAATGCACATCAGCTCTTGCTAATACCGTCGAGGAAATATTTCTAAGGCACAAGTGATGGTTGCAAGGTTGTAGATATGTCAACGCTGAAACCCAAACGTCCCTGTTGCTTTGAGAAATGTGGGCAATTACCAAAATGAACATGTTGCGTAAATACTTATTCAGGGTTGAAAAAAATTGTGTCACGAGATTTTAACCCTGGATAGGTGCTGTCAGTAGGAACCAAATCACCAATGATGTTAATGTCGAAGACATATTGTTGAACTACAGAAACTTTGAACCAAGCGCTCCGATTGGTTCAGAGTTTTCCCTGTTGCCAGATGCCTTGGATACGAACCTGCTTCGCGATCTCCGGAAGGCAAAGCAATAAAAAGTCGTGAGTTGTCCAGGTAATCCGGCTACAAAGCAAACTCGCGGCCAATCAGAGCCTTTCGCTCAATGATTCTGAAGTTTGTTAAAGTGCATTTTCAATCAGCTATATAGAATTAAAAATTTTGAGAGAAAATTTTTCTCAACCCTGTACATTTTATTAAATCCATATATTTCTCCTTTTCTTGAGAAAACGATAAAACATAAATTAAATTTACGATCAGGATGAAGAACATGAAAATGTTGTAGAGAATGTCAGACCCATCATAACCATCAAGTGACCTCGAAATTTAATTTAGTCATTTCAAATTCCGTCGAATTGGTATGTTTCCTCAGAAATTAATACTCACTGATTCTTATTTTCGGTGTCTTTTACATAATGGTATGGATTTCGAATAATTGAATGTTAATTATAAATAAATTAAGAATTACATTGTTTTATGTTGAATAATCAGGCCAATGCAACCCGTTATTCAAATTGAAGATTAGAGGCGGGATCTCTCATAATTTAATTCCATCAGTCTCCTTTACTGTGAATGGAAATGTGATTCTACCTCAATTGTATTTTCCATTTCCTTAAGTTCCTTGTTTCAGGTGTTATTATAATCATTACTCAGTCAGACATTTATTTTATGAGTCAGTCGGCTTCTGAACTTGACTGAACTATTGTAGGTTTACTTGGAAATCAAATTATCGTCTAAAAATTACTTTTTCATGTATTTAAATGCATCGTCTATTTGACGTCATTTTAATTTGTAAAATTCCTTCAAACCTCCATTATATCAATTTCCTCAACGATGCACATTCATTGCTGTCACTATATTTACACCTCTCTGCTTTACAGTCAGACAATCTCTATCTGCATATGTATTGGCTTTATGTACACATATATACTATAGGAAGGAAATTGCCCTGCAATATAAAATAAATATATTTGAATCTGGTTCGCTCAGTGTGTTATCCGAAGCAGAACCCCATTTTCCTGCGAAGCAGATGTCATGATTATAACATATAAAAATTTCTTCCATTCTTTTATAAATCTTTTCTCCAATGGTGCGTGACTGCAAGTATGTTTTATCGTCGTGTCGTAGGAGGAAGGTTTGCACAGGCGCGCAATTTTAGGATATAGTTTTATAAATTTTTAATTCTTTACGTGCTTTACATAAATTTTAATTCACCCTTCTGTTGCTCGCAGTAATTTATTTCTTCTGATGTCCCGACTAGGATGACATAGGAAACTGTTTTCACGTGAGATTATTCATTTCAAATACGCCATGGACATCTTAGAATTCGACGATTCAGTTTGAGTTTGGATTCAAATTATCAACTTTGGAGCAAAATCTGATTAAGTTTTGGGACTCGATTGAGTTTACGTAACAGCAACATAGCAACTCAGTTGAGTTTGAGTAAGGACCAAGACTTGAGTAACGTTCTGAAATACTATGCTGGGCGCTCTGTATTCCATGTGCTTCCTAATCCTGCCGCTCGTTCCTCCAAACATGTAAATAGAATCCACCTCCTTACCTGCGCATTTAAATGAAAAAAAACTTTCGCAAAGATTGAACATATTATTTTTTAAAACTTTGTTATCATAATTTGTCCGTGGTGATAAAAAGAAGTGACACCCAGGAAAACACTCCTTCACGAATGCATATTCTGACAGGTCAAGTCAAGTGAAAGTGTCTGTGGAATTTTAATTTGCGAATGAGGTATTTCCCTAAAATTAGCCACAGACATGGCGATTGTCAATGATTTTTGAAACTCGCCACTCATTTATTCTGATTTACTGAGAGCTTGGATGGGGGATGATGCAACACCACCAGAGCGTTGCAAAGATATGTACCGTCTAAGGTGTATCCTTTCCAAATAGACTACTTCGTCAGAAGGATTACTCTCTCCCCGAAATATTTTTATGGCTACGACTTTGCACTAAACCAAAAATTACTGTCGGTTAACCTTCGAACACCACTTTCCAACATCGTCTCTTTTTCTGTTATATCACAGTCAACCTTTGATCAACCAATATGGAAGCACCCGACCGTGGGGGATAGGCAGGTGAAAGATTTTTTCTGGAAGTGTAATTTACGAATAAAAGTTTTGACTCTAAATTAATTGCAAACTTGATGCTTGTCAAATGATTTTGAAAACTAAATCGATAATTCTTGTGCTAATTTTTTTGGAGCTAAGGAGAGGGCGAAGGTTTTAAGCGCCCCCAAATATTTGAAATACAGTCTTAGAAATATTTATTTTCAGAGGATCCTTCCTTCCCCGCAATGATTTTCACACACTACAGAATTTTTTCTTTTTGCTATATCCTGGCAAACCTACTCCAAGAATTATGGCTGGTTAACTTTCCACGTACCTGATGTTAACAATCAGTAACAATGCACCCGGCCCTAATTTCTACGCAACCCCTCAAGAAGATCCCTCAAGAATGTGGATTCCTCCCTTCATTATCATTCTGTCCTAGAGAAACCCTCACCTTAATGTCTCTTTACCCTGTGTAAAATCTACGCCCACTACCATTGGAACCGAAGCCCGTTGTCTCAAGCCGACAGGTGAATAATTTCTACGGAATTTTAATTTGAGGACGATTTTTACTCTCAAAAATTTACTGCGAACATAAATATTTTCAAATTATTTCTAAAACTTAACCGATAGTTCTTGTTCTGATTTTTTAGGAGGAGGGTAGTGAAAGCCCTAATCACTCCCCCTTCCCTTAATATTTGAAAAATATTTTTCGGTAAATCCTATCCAAAGGAACCCCTTTTCTCATCTAAAAAAAACTGGAAATATTTTTATTGCTACGTTCTGACCAACCGACACGAAGAACTATTTTTGGCCAAGTTTCCAGCATTATTTTCCAATACCGCCTATTGTTTTTTCTAGCACTCTTCTGCTGTTATCAACCAGTATTAATGAACCCTACCTAAATGGACTGGCAAACCCTTTACCTTTGTCATTTCCTTCATTCAGGACCACCCCCTTCCTAGACGAAGCCCTATTTAGTGTCTTCTCCCCCCGTATCGTAATTACGCCACCACCCATCGAAACCCAAACCCGTTGTTCCTACAACCTCCCTACGTTTCTCCCTCTACCATCACTATCTCCTTCTCTACCACTCTCTCTGCATCCCTTCCTCCCACGTGAGCCGGCAGTCATGGAGGAGGATTGCTGGAGGGAGGGGGGGGGAGGGAGAGAGGGGGTGGTGGAGGCGGGGGTGGTAGAGGGGGTGGAGCTGGGTTCTCGGAGCGCGCGGTCCGACTCCCGCAGTCTAAAACTGGCAACGCTGCCGCCGCCTGCCTCTTCGGCAACCCGTAAAGCAGAGAGAGGATCCGGCGTGGGATATAGAGGAGTTTTTCGCGGGCTCGCGTCCGTGCTATATAAAAACCTCTCGTTTTTTCTCCTCGTCGGAAATCTTCTCCGATCGTCTTTTTTTTCTATCTCCTCGAGAGCGAGGAGTGTGTCCTGTGACGGGTGGGGAGTATAGAGAAGGAAATAGCGTCCCGAAGGCGGGAAAAAGTCGTAGAGAGAGATTTATCGGGAGTTAAAAGTGAAAAAAAATTCGCGGTCGGATTCCTCGGCGACAACAAAGAAAGTTTTTTGCATGCAAAAAAGTGTTTTGAAGATTGATCCACATATAGGACGTTGAGTTTGTTTTTTTATCTCCAAACTTTTTTTTAACCCAGTGACATTCCTCCCTCTTAGTTTTCGTGGGTGTGAAGAAAGAGCTTCTTAGATATTCGCTTCATTATCTGTCGATGTGCGCGTGGGGAGGGAAAAAAGTATATTAGTTCCTCAATCCCTTTCTCCTCCCGTGTCAACTGGAGAAAAATAAGCTCTTACCTGCCTAAGCACACCCATTGCAGTTTTCACGGAAAAATATAAAAATATCCCTAGTTCCACTGCACCGATTTGACATTAACCTGCCCTTTTTCCCCAATCTTTGCACCATTTGGCGACCGATGGAAGTCAGCCGTCTCTGAGGGGTTGGTCAAATTTTGCGAAAGATTTAACACTCTCACTAGACCTCCCCAACTCCCTAAAAAACACTCCCTCCGGCACACGTGAGGTCAACTGTAAATCCTTGCGGGTGGTCAGTTCCCAGGCAGTTCCAAGCCTGAACAGAGAGGGAGTGGAAGGGGAAGGACTTGGCGCGTTAGGATTCCATTATTGTATTTGAACCCTCTACCCTGACCGTGTTCCATCTCGCGTGGATGACTTGACTCTTCTCGGTGGACTATTCTTATTATTCGATTGGAGCTTGCATCGAAGCCCGGCCTTCGTGTTGGACGTACGCCGGAGTTGCTGGACCTCGCGTTGATACGAAAGTAGGGGGGGCATCTTCACCCCACCCCCCCGCTATTGTAATCTCGCCCCTCTTTGACTGTCGTGCTTCCCCCGTCGCCGGCCCACGTGCTCTCGCGCGGATCGGGTGCGAGAGATAGAAGGGGGAAGAGGAAGACTTCCGGCCGGGAGGCGACGGCTCATCGCCCGAGGGTGGACGGGAGTTGTCGCGGAGGAGGGAGTGTTGGCGCCTTGAAGGAACATATCTGCAGACCAAAGGTATGATGAAGAGGATGACGGCGACTTTTTGAAGCGTTTGAAGCGCGTCGTCGCGCGGTGCGGAATCGCTGCTGTCATTTTTTTTCGAAATTATAAATCAAATGGCGCGTACAAAAACCATCGGCCATAGATCATTGGATCGTTGAAATCACGACCTCAGACGGTGCGAACTTATTGTTTTATATCAATTTTTCAATTTTTTTAAATTATATACTGCGTGCTAAACATTCCTCAAGGGTCTTGTAATGTTTTATAGCCATCCACACGCGTTATGGACCTGCTGTTGTTCTTTTTACCGTAAATGTCAGTCAAATAGCGCGAATCACACGCTCGCAGGTCTGGTTACGTTCGATTCTCTCATTATGCGAAATCGCTATTGTCCTTAACTTTTTTTCTTTTATATGTCGTGTGTCCATTTATTTTGTATTTGTCTGTTTTGGTTTCGAGGATATTTTTAGCATATCAATGTTGCTGGATTTAATAGTTCTATCCATCGCCGATAAAAATAATTGATAGCATTTTCGCTGCGCTTCCAATACTCTCATTGCAGCAAACTAATTAGGGATTATCACCAAGTATGCGAAGCAAACTTTTCTTGCTCCACCTTTATCATTTGTTGCATTACGGCTATATTTTTATTTCAGCGTTTTATTGTGGTATAAATTCTCTAAATGAGTGTTTTTGTATTGCTCATTTATGCGCCTCGGTAGTTGTAATATTCTAGTGCTATAGAATTCTAATTGACGGATTACAGCTTTCAGGTTTTTATTTAAAGTGGCAGTAAAGATCATAGTAATCTATCTCCTTTTTTCTCTGCGACTGTAATATCTGGTAACCATTTTAGGTGGCCATGGATCGAAGATCGGCCTTGTTAGAATATGCTTTATTATAGCAGGAATATATTACTTGATTTACAGTATAAGATGACTGATTTATTATATTTCGGGAAAATAAATTAAAGGAATCAAAAATATATAATAATATTTACATACCAAGACGTAACCCATCCATCCAAACTGAAAATAACCTAATTACAAAGATATCGATTCAGCCTTTTATTTAAAAAAATGAATTAAAACTGCTGTATCATCTAGAATTTAAACAAGAGAGGCTTTCAGGCAAGCTGCAGCTATATGGCAAAAGTTAAATGCCACTTTCAAATTGTTTAAGGAGTGTAAGTCTTTATAGTTATTAATTCACAGGTCTATTTTTGAACAGTATTTTTATGGGAGTTATGATCATATTTTTCAAAGATGATCCGAAATTTAGCTATGTGATTTATTTTTCCAGTTATTAAAATCTATGATACCTTTATTATTCATCGTGAGAGTTCTTTTTGCGGATGACGGTAAAGGCATTAAGTGCGATGAAATTTTTGTCTATTTAGTAATTTTTTGGAACAGCTATGCTATCAATGGTGATAAATATTATTTTATTACAAGTATATTACCAGATATATATTTTTTCAAATAAAAATAACTGTGTAACATAAAAGGACTCCCTAGAAGACTGCCTTATTCGTTCCAGAGGGAAGTTGTCGCTTGTGCACTGTAGAAAGAAAGAATGTCATTAAGCCGACGAAGTTTTCTTCCTACCTACCTCAATGACCAATTCATTCCCATTCCATTGATGCACGAGATCCAACTATTTCAATCAGAACACATTAGTTGAATCAGTTTACTTTAGCAATGCTCTACTTCCAAATATGTTGGCCGAACGCACTATGGATTTATTCATATCATATGATGAATTCAATTTTTTTCAAAAATTTTAATGATAAGTATAAGATATATTAAATTTAAGTTTGCATCCCAGCTTCCATTCCATTCACTAGGTATTGTGCTTTAAAACTTCGTCGTGGTAACCTTATATTATTAACAGCGTGCATTGTTGCTGAAAAAAGTAATTAAAATGGCATGGTGAACGTCATACTAACGGATCTTTTCCGTGTATCCACTCTACCATGAGTCGCTCGTAACTTTCCTCAGTTGTCTTTCGTTATTATTGACAAATTTAGTTTTTGAATGTCCTTTTTAAATGAAAGCTATACCACGCTCTGAATTTACTTCCAGAGGGTGGATTGTACGAGTGTTGTGATTCACGAGACTTTGGGTTCTCAATGTATGGTCGAGTCCTTCGTTGCATTTTGGAGTTCTCAGTGTTCTGTTGCATGAAGCCACTTGATACATTCACTAGCAAAATGGAATGGAGGGAAAGACTCGGCAACAATGTATAATTGCCCTACTTTCTCGGGCTACACGGCCCATAAATAAAGCCGTGCGTTGTAAGCTCCGGAAAGGTGTCGCGTGTACGCGGAGTTTCCAAGCCTCAGCTTCGAGTTTCGGCTGTCTTGGTTAGGGACTACGACAGTCATAGGCTTCATGTGGATTTAAAAAAAAACAAGGAAAAATATATAGCTTATCTTTAGGACGATTGTGCATACTTGACTGTGATCTCAAATTTATTTCTTCGCTTATGAATCGAAATAAATAAGGTACTAAGTAACTATTGAAATACTCTATGTTTAATTCAGTTTCATTGATGGAGTTCTCATCTTTATTGATTTCTCACTGATTTCGTATTACCGTAGAGAAATAATGATATTAAAGTAAATGAGCGAAATAAATGGACGAGTTCTGTTACATGATGTCCATGGAGGATGATAAAATTTCTAAAAATGTATTTTTAATGAATTAAAGTTTAAAGGTTTTAGCCGACATAATTTTTTCTCTGTAACCCTTTTGTAAATACTTATTTATAATTTAAACAAAAAATAATTTGAACTTTATTCTACCCTCACACATTTACTGTTGCAAAAACTGGAATTTCGGCGCGTCTAAATCAAAACTACTATCTAATGGCGTACAATTTTTGGAAATAATTTTAGAAATTGCTATTATTTAAATGAGTGAATGGCTATGAGAATTACAATTAACAATGAAGTAACAGGATCATCCATTTAAGCTAAAAATCGTCGGCACTCTTGGCTTAATATTATTGCTATACGACCATCGTGTTTCTGTGCAAATTTGAAGAGAAAATATTTTTACACTGCAAGGTTAATTATGTATATGATATTTACGTATTTAATTCTACATAGAGCCGTTTTATTAAAACGTATAATTTACTTTTCCTGCACCCATTATGACGTTAATGTATATGGATCCTCATTCTAAATTTTCATTGCATATTTCCTCCACCAGGTCTTGTCATAGTGTAAAGAAAAAATGAAAAATTGAACGCTTTTGATTTTCCATCGTGACAGACGCCTTTAATTATGATTTGATATGATTACGCCTTTAATTATGATTATGACTTCAGCACGCACGTACTTTCTTTAAGAAAGCTGAATATGTTTTCTTTCTTTATCTAAGCAATGATTGCCCTCATAACATAATTACATTATGCTACCTACTTACGTTGCCTACGTTACTATTTTCAAATTATATATCTTTAAGTTATGTCACGAATGCTATAATGTGGGTTGAAACCTGGCCTCTTAGAAAACGCATAAACCGTCTGTCATGATCGACTTATGAGTTTTTTTTAACCATATAATTCCGGTTATAATCCCGGTCCGGTATCCCTGCCTATCCCGCAAAGTGTTCATATCCTAAAATATGCATCATAGCTTCACGTAAATTAATCCAAGTATTTTAATATATTTGAATTTTTAGCTGTTTATTGATATTTTAATTTAATCAATTACTTTGCGTGATTGATTTTATAATGATTTTTATAGCAGTGGTTTTTTCTTCAGAATTTAATTGATTCTAACAGAATCAATTGTTAATTATTTTCACGGATTTCCCTGCGATGAGCCAATTAGCATAACTGGAACTTGCCTTTTTCATAAATTAATATAATGCTTTAAAAATTTGGATAAGTTCATAATTTACTACGGAGTAATTGTCTGTTTGGTAAATTTCAATTGATATAAATTTAATGCAGGTAATTCACTTTTTTCGGAGGGAAATGGGAGAAATTATTTGAGCCCAGTGGTTTATTACGCCATTAGTGATTTGTGAGCCCTTAAACGTTATAGATTAATTGCAATTTATCTTTTTCAAGATTAGAGTACAAAATTGAGGTTGAATCAAGGACAGTCGTGATATAGCATTTACCTACTATTCATTAAGGCCTTTGGAAAAAATTATCGCCACACGATTCAGTACTCCGTAATTAAATTAAGAGAGACATGGCATTAAATTAATCAAATTACATTCATTAATAATTCGCCATATGCGCTTCTTGATTATGACGGTTTTTCGTGAAATTTGGTTCGCAAGTGCAACAATTGGAGACTCATCATTGGGAATACTGTTAAGTTTTCATGCGTTTGATTTGGAAGCTCCCAGATTTTCAGTTATATGGTCATTTTTTCAGACCGATTCATTATATATATTTTCGGTTGCGTTGGTCTAACTTTTCTGCTTATGCGTTTTGTTTTTTTTTAATTTTATTCCAGTATCCCACCGGTAAAATAGGTTTACACGGAGCATCATCGAAATAGTTCCGCCGTATCTACTCCCATCTTCGACTTCCGTCTTTGATTCACAGTACCAATGCACTTTCATCCTGTCTACCCTATTCTCTTCCTATTTCTCCCTCTCCTGTCAAGTTTTTTTACTTCTCTTTGACTTTACATATTCCCTCCCTCCTCAGGACTCACTCCATTTAAACCTTCTGACTTATCCGTATTTCATCTAAATCCTTCTCTCCTCATACCTCATTCTAACCACACACTTCATATTTTTAATTTCATTTTTTTTTTTAATTTCGTCTCTTCTCATGTTCAACGTCTCCGCGTCGTGAAGGCTACTCTCCAAAATCCGCAATTTTCACCAACCTTTTCTTAAAATATTGCATAATTATGATCCCATCAGCTCTCTCCAATTCCAGAACGCCACCTTTCTTAGACACCTACTTCTTGTGAGATACTGTACGCTGAGGTTGAGTTGAGTTAGTCGTTTAGTGGGTTAGCCGTTGTATCTAATTGTACCTCTGCGTGGTTATGCGTAAGAGGACGCACCACTTGACTTGGTAGGTATTTGTTGTGCAGAACTTATCCTGTCGTCCTAAATTTTACTTAGTGCATGATAATCATGAACATAGATTATTCTTTCCTGCTTTAAAAATTTGAATATCTTACTTATAATTTGTCCCTGTAAATTTGTAAATTTTACATTTCAAATACTCCAAATACTGACAGAAGTTCTCTCTATGTATCTTTAAAATATTAAAATTATAGCAGAAATTTTTGGGAAAAATTAGGTCGGGTAAAAGGAAAATTATGGGTTATCAATGAGAAATGATTCATTTTTACTTATTTTTAAATTCAACGATTTTAGTTTTTTTTTTTAGTGAGACGGACATCTGGTTATTACACAGTATTAGGAAATTTTTCCCTCCTAAGTATAACAACTTTTTGAAAGATTATATTATTATTATCATTATATATATTTTTTTTGTAAGGATATACCTCGGATAGGAATTGGCCCATAGCATAGGGAATAATATTTTCTCCGCGCACTCCTCATTTTCCTCATGGATTTGAAAGAATTTCATTAGTCAATTTATTTTCATCAGTCACATCAATTGCAGTCGACTTCATTACGAGGTTTGTTAAATCATCGCCCTACAATCCTTGATTTCTAGAATGTCACATTCATTTCAATAGGCTTACTAGTGTGTTTACCCCTGTTTTGTCGTCTCACTCCTCTTTTTACCAACTAATTTTTAAACCAGAATTCATTTCTTAAAATATAGATACCCTTTCTAGTTACAAATCCTCCCAATATATTTATACGCTCTGAAGTTACAAACTCAAATGCATACTTAAAATGTGAGTGCACATATTTAAACAAATTATTTTGAATTCATTTTTTTTCTTCTGAAATTTCATTAAAATACACAAATTATTTTAATAAAATTGGTTTCCTCGGCGGTTAAGTTATTACTTGAAGCATATATGTTGTACTGAGGGAAAATATGTGGCAAATATCGTTTCACAGGTGTATATGGATATGATGTTTAACTCGTTCTTTCAGCCTTACCAGTGCACTAGGGCATAGGACTAGGAAACTTAGGAGGTAACACGGCCTTTCCAAAAATAAAGAGGCACTTCTGATGAGTGGGCCTAAAATATATGCTGTAACATATCAATAGAAAGGTTGATTGGGTTTATAAGTGAACTCGAAAAATATGTGCGGGGACGTTTTTACACGAATTTTTAAAATAATATGCTTCCCCGCGTATTTGATAAAAAAACAAATTTATTCCTTAAAATCTTACCCGAATTAGTTTTTTCAGTGGAAAAAAATGCTGCTTGAAGCTGCGTCACACCTTTAACCTTCGGGAATAAACTCAGGACAAATCGCTTCACAGGTGCAAATCGATATGGTGTTTTTTAAGCGTACACTCAGCCATAGCCTTCCAGAGGTATAACTAGGAAATTTAGGTGGCATAAAAACCCCGGTCCAAAAATAAAGAACCACTTGGAAAAAAACTCTTACGAGCGGACTCAAAAAACTGCTAGTTGTGCGATTAGATGTCACGAGAGGGAATTGGCCGGGGTTTGAGAGAAGGGGTGCTGGGGGAGGCGTCGCTTTCCGACGGCCGCAGACGACGCGGCTTAATCGGCATGATAGACATATCGACGCCCGGCTTAGCCTATTTTCGGGCGGACCCCAACGGACACTGTCCACTGTCAATTGACGAAGCAATTTGCTCCCTCCAAGTGCTCCCTCGTCACCCCAGCCACTCGTACCAAATGCTCTCCATTTCCGACGCCTTCCTTACCCGTTCCTCTTCATTACCCGGCTGTCCTCTTCCGAATCACACCTTCAACCCCTCCAATTTACCTCATCCCATTACGCGTCTTCGATTTTTTTCTCCCCTCACTTGTTTCTTTTTGGGCTTCGGTTTAATGTGTGGTCAATGCTTTCTCCTCCCCATTATTATTATTTTCGATAGTTTGCACTCTCTCAGCTGTATATTTTTTATTATTATTGTCTTTTTCCTTACATTTTCTTCAGTTTTCACCAATTTGTTTTCTTGTATATATCACGGGTTTTGACTAAGGCAACTACTGTTCCACTGCGGAGAGAAATTTTCTTGTGATATGACAGGTTGAAATTATTACAGCCTTTTGCAATTTGATGAATTTATTTGGATGAAGGTTGAGTATTTTGTATATGTTTTGGAATTATGTAACTTTTTCGAGAAGGGCTGTAATATTTTTGCTGGTAGGTCGTTTCAGTACAGTATGGTCATTTTCAAGGAACTGCTTTAAAATTGTTCTCTGTGATCGGTACTCCATCTAATGTTTGTTAGCAGTGATAATCTCGTTAGGTTTGGCATTGATATAGGCAGGAATAAACATACTTCATACGTGATCTTGCAGGTGGCTTCGTGTAAATACGACTCGGGCTAGTACGCGGATACTTCCGTGAAATTGGACGAATATTCATTACTCGTTCGTGTTCATAACCCGGGTGTCGTTTTTGGATTCACGCCTTCAAACCCTCTATTTTACCTCATCCTTAAAAACACATCGGCTTGCCTTAAATTTCTCCTCCACTCACCTATTTTTTTTGGCATAGGTTTAATGCGCGGCATGTCATTCCCCCTCATTCTGAATTCGATCGATTTGGCTTTTACTAGGAGGACATTCAAACTGAATGAATTAATAGAACATTTGTAAATTTTCACAGAATATTTTTATTTTAAGGTACTCGAAAAGGATGCTTTAGCATTGAAACGCATATTACGTCTTACAGTTATTTGCAGTATAGTCAGTAGCGGTTGGAGAGGTTTAGCATCAAAATAGGGAGGAATAAACGTACTAATTATTTTCACATGCAGGGGACTCAGTATATGTATGACTCTGATTATGTTTCACATATTTCCGTGAATAAAGAGGAATTTTCATTATTTTGATGAAAAAAAATATCATCATACTGTTTACATTGAGCTTGGTAATTGTTTAAACACAGTAATATACTATTCTTCTACGTCTGAATTTATTTTTCCTTATTTTTTATGTATTATTTTATCAATGCCTTGTTCCTAAAACACTAGGCGTTCGATATTTTCATCACCGCACTTTATCACACACAGGAATACTTTTACGCAAAGTTTTCACATATACTTGTTTATCTAGTTTGACATTTCACTAAAAGTGTATATTTAAATGGTATATTTTTGATTCATAAATGTTTGTTTACCGTTTAACATATGTTTGCATTGACGCTTTCGAAGGGTTTGGTGGAAGAGGGGAAATTTTAGTTTCAACCTCGCCCGAATAAAGGCATCTATTATTATTAATATTATCTTGGTGCTCAAGAATTTTAAACACCTTTGGATCATATACCGTTCTCTTTTTTCTACCTCACGCCTCATCCTCTCCAAAATTTAATGGGATATTGTTTAATCACATTGTTGTTAGCATTAGCTTTCTGTGTATGTTTTTTTAAGTTTATTTTCTCATATCTATCATTCATCTATCTGACGTACTCAACTCTCAACTCCACAAAAAAAGTTTCTTTATCATTGGCAGTCATTTGAAAGCTATGGCATTCCTTGACGGAAGCATAAATCACCATCTTTGAAAGGGAGGAAAATATTTTTAAGCGATAAATTTCATTTTTATCAATATTTTTTCCAAAAATAAATATAATAGTATTTCCTTGCTAATAAAAATTATTTTATACGCGTAAATTATAATGGAACTAATCATTTAAGAAAAATTATTTAAAGTGTGAAATATATTCGAACGGTTTCATTTTTGTGCGGCTGATAATTTCAAATTTCGGTGGCTTGATTTTAAAGAAAATGATACTTACATGCTCTGTTGGTTTAAAGTCACTCATTTGATTATTTGATGAAGCTGCTGTTGACGGTCTTTCGTTCATTATTTGTACAGAAAGTTGGTCAATACGAATTTTATTCCCCCTCCAAATGCCTACGTTTATGTCAATAATTTATACAGGGGATATGTAATGCCTTCGAATGAGTATAAATATGACTCTTCCATTCAAATGAACCCACATATTGTACCTTGCTACATTAATGTCAGGGAACATGCCTAATGAGATTGTGTCGCGTATGGACAAATCTCATACAAAATATTGATAAATGTAATGAAAAATGAAGAAGTTCTGCAAATGAAGAAGTTTTGTGAAAAAAATATTAGCCAATTCATAACCCAAAAATTATTGAGGTACAAACACGCTGGTAGCATGTTTTGTATCCCATAAATCTCTTGGAATTGATTCCTATCTTTGATGAGCCTCGATCTACTATTAACTAATCAGCATCACAAAACACCCGCCAGAAATATCATTTTCATTAAATTTCTCTCCGTCTCCATTGGAATAGGAGAAAGCTAGCCAGGCTACTCTGAATAGTGAATACATTCAGAGGGTCGAAATATTTGGGACATGATCTTTCATTTGAAGAAAATTTCGGTTTCTTTGGACACGTAAAAAAATCAGAATTTGTGCACGAACTTCAAAGTGGAATGCAGATTTGTGGCTGTTACGTAGAAGTAAATCTTATGCCATGGTAGAGAACATAAATGATTTGTCCCTTTCATTGTTCCTAAGGTAAATCTAGCGCCCTTATTTAGTATGTAAGGCTCAAGTTCATCAGTGTATTCAAGCTGGAGAATATTAGACAAATTTTTCATTTTCGTTACGTTAGTTATTGCAGTAATGTTTTGTATACATTTATACTCATGGGAGTTAGGCTTACTCTTCAAGGCAAAAAGTATTTAAGCAATTTGGTGATTCTTATTTTATTCATGGCTTGCATATTTCTAATGAAAATGAAAGGGCATTAGGATAAATGATCGCTGTTATATCTAGGGATCGAATGTTCTATATCATAGATAGATATTAGGAGACTATGCCATGGTTGTTCGGAATATTACATATATTCATGGGTAACTTCGGTCATTTCGAAGATTCGCTTATCAATGTAAGTTAAATAATTTTAAATTGTGATCAATATTAAATGAAGCTACAACCTATTACGTAAAAAAATGGATCGTCCATGAAATGAAATTTTACAAATCAATTTTTCCTTAACATTTCAAAAATGTCATCACGTGCCTAACCATGGGTGGGTATCTTTAATTGTTTAATGCAATCCTCTTTTTCCATGAATGAAGAGAATTTCATCAGAAATTATTATATATAAAAATATTTAGATTATCACTCCGTGCATCTATTTACGGAAGAACCATTAGAAAATACCGATTAATATTCTCCGTATGGTCGAAAGTTTTAAAGTAGCTGACTTAAAATCATTGAAATGTATTGTGGGGGAAAATTCGTTTTAGTTTTGTTATTAGTGCATGTAAATCGATGTACATGGGATGTATATTAATGTTAATTTATTAATTTTCATTAACCTTTACCGTTCAAATTACATGTTTAAAATAAAAATGCTAATACAGGGAAATATTAAGATTAAAATGCGGATTATACTGTAATTCTTTCGTAAATGGCCTTAACCTTTTTGAGGAAAATATACATTATTTCATAGGTATTTCGGTGAGTTGAAATATTGCTATCTTTTTTAACATGCTCATTAATGATGCGAAATATTATGCTAATCCCGGTGAATAAATTTGTTGCTGAGCCATGGGATAGAGATAAATGAATGAATATTTTATTATGCTCTAAGTAAAACCTATATGAGCAAAAGAATAGAAAAAGATATTGTTGAATAGTAGATGAGAGAAAAGGGTGTTTTTTTATTTAAACACTGGTGTAATGCATAAAAAACTCCTGAATGCTTTATATATATTCCCGTTTTTTGAAAAGCGGGTGTTGGGTGTTAATGACGTATCACATCCCCTGATTTCTACCGCACGTCAAACTCCAATCAGTTTCTGAATTTGACTGGGATAGCTTTTCCCACTTGACGTATTTCCCACTTAACTAGAGCATTTGATGGCTTCTATAACCAGTCAAATCGAAGTTGTTCATACATCATTCTCTATTCTAACGTAGCTGAATATATTACGTCTATGGCATACTCATTTGATTCATCGCTGCAACTTTGAGTTTCTGATTGCGTGATTTTGAATTCATCATGGAGAAAGGGTTGAGTTTCGATGACTCTATTATCCAAGTGGGAACGCGAAAGGGTGTTGATGTCATCTCTTTTGAAGGAAAATTCATAAATCCTTATATATTTTTATTGATAAGTAATGGAAAGGAGGTAGGCTTGCAAATTGATGTTGAATTTACTTTTTTAATATTAGTTAACGCGGAATTTCGGTATGGTATTTAAGGGAGGCGACCAACAGCTTCGGTCTTTCCACAGCAGTAATGAGTATGTAAGGAAAGATGGAAAGAAACCCGGCGTCTGCATTACAGTCTTCGCAACGAAAGGCGCCTAGAGAACTGCCGCTTAGCAATCCACCCGACTCACAGTGGAGCCAAATGCTAACAAGGTGGTCATAAGTATATATCATATAATATTTTTGAAATCTGGATTAATACAGTTTTTGAGGTCACTAATTTAGAATATAATATTGCAATATAAATAAAAATTAGTTTTTTTTTGCCAAAAACATATGATTTTTTTGCAAAAAAGACAGTTATTATTAATTATATCCCGTAAAAAGGGGGAATATTTTTCAAGATGTTAGATTACAAATGTGAAACTGATTTTGTAAATTTCATCTTTCCTGAAATGCATTGAAAATTTTTGAGACAACCGAAATGATGATTCTATGTATGTTTTAAAAATAAATAACAAAATTTTTAGGCCTATTTTTAATTGTCAACCATTTATAAAGAAATTGTTTTCCGATATTATTGCGCGTAATACGAATTTACATACTTATGTCTTATGTCTTTGGAACACAATAAGTTAGCCAAGGCATTTACATAAAAAGACTGACGGAGTGAGTGTTGCCCTTAAAGTGACCGCCGCATAGCAATAAAACAGCGATCGAGGAATCTGAAAAATCTCTCCTACCTCCGGAAATGAAATCCATAAGCATAGAGTGAGAAACCATCGATAGAGCTATGATATAAACCCAATTGCGTCGTTGAAAATTTAAAATAGTTTTGAACTCAATAATGCATTGAAAGCTGTGATAATTTTCACTCATTATTGTTGTTTTCACCAGTTTATCTGGAATTCATTCGATATATATAAATGTTGCGATGGTAATTGGCCTATATTCCACCTGTGGGCTTCATCCAAGTTCAAAAAATGGTGCACCAAGTGCTGGGTATTTATTCGTCAGAAACTTATTACGAGCATTTCTCATTTCCTATTCTTTTGTGTTAACGGCTGGTGTCCTATAACCGCCTCCACCACACGCACATTGAGGCGGACTGCGGGGTGAAACGCAAATGTAGATGAACGTAGTAGAGGCGCTTATATATTAAGCTGGGACATTATATTTAGTCTTTATTCGACAGATATTTAACATAAAAGTACTTTCAAATGGTAGACCTTAGTCTAAAGTTGTATTACTCTATTATAATGCATTTACAGGCATAATGACCTAATGCAAAATTAATTCTGACGTGTTTTGGTCCAAAATAGCCCCTATTTAATCAGGAAACTTCTGATTAGCATGCCTAATTATCCCAATGTTTTTATGTAGAAATATCTATTAAAAATTTTCAACTTTATTATGCAGCTCCTGTAATCAGATTATTTCCTCCCTTACCACTGTTATGTGATGAACAAATTTGCCTCACCTCCTTTGCTTTAAGTTGCTGATTCATGAGCCTAATACGTTTTACCAATAATTTTGGAGTAGATATACGCCAGTGTGCAACGATAGGATATTTCAAAGTTCCTATGCTTATAAATCGGAGCTAAATCTGTGAGGGTGGTGTTATTAGACGAGTTTTGGGTGACCTTCTGCCGAGAATGGGTGATATCTACGTTTTTCAGCACTTATGATCCGAGTCTGTGACCCACATTGCATCGATCGATTGTTATTGGTAATAGCAGCAACGGTGAAATGGAGCGATTAGAAAAAGTGTTCCCCAGCATTGTTTGCCTGTCTCTCGGAAATGATGTCGTGCTTTTTAGGATAAAAGAAAGCCATGTCAAATCAGGGCACCACTTCAAATCGAGTGCATTTCGCAACATCTGCGTCAAGTAGTAAAAGTTTCTGGTGCAAGTCTGTGCAAATTGGGAGGCAATAATTTGAATCCTGAAAGTGATAGGATAGAGTGGAGAGGATTATAAGGCATCCGTCGTGTTCTCATGGGCTGATTTCTTATAAGTACAAGGTCTGATGTTCGAAACGTTTGTGGACAAATCCATGTCAGCATCCTCGATAATAGACTGCTCACCATGCGCCCATATAAATATTGCAAGTCCTTGTCCCAAAGTCATTTTGAAAGTTTATTTTTTACCAGGAATTTCAGTTTATGGTGGTTCATAAATATTTTAGTTGCATAAAAGGATCCAATCTCACAATGATTACATAACAAACTTTCGACACCACTATAAATAAAAAAATGAATCAAGTATCCTAGTATTCCATATCTCTGTATATTTTTCATTTGTATTCGTAACAAAGCAATCCATCAAATAAAACGATTGAGCCGATAAGAGATACCATCGTGTGTTGCTCTTGAACATATAGAAATGAAAATTCAAAGACCACAGTATTTGTCAGGGAACTCAACATGAAAGAGACAAATCAATCGGTTTCAGGTATATTTATGTGAATGATTTCCACCGCCGTGGGATTTGAAAAAGATTGAAAAAAAATATATGCTAAAATTAAATTTATAAAGGGAAATTTGCGAGCTATGTTTTATTACACAATGAAAGTAACCAATTCTTCTATTTCAATGCTAAATATTCAGGTATCAACTTACCATCACCGAAAGATGAAACATTGTCATTGAAGCCCGATTCGGAATGAAAGGTATTTTAGAATGATGTTGAAATTTTCATGATGCCTTTTTACTTCAAGAAGAAAATTGTCCATTTTCAAAATAAGGGCAGTCTCGGTACGCTTGTGACAATTTTCATTTTATCGTCCTTATTTCTGTAAGTAGGCTACTAAACTGAACGAAGAATATTTGTTAGGGTAATTTATTTGTAATTACAGGTTTAAATATTAAATTTTTACCCCGGAACAAAATGGTTAGCTCATCGTATCAAGTTACAAAAAAACATTTTAAGTGTCACAACCGACCACACCCTAATGGCGGATGAGGCAGTACTTCTGGTTGATAGTAACAGGTTTCCGAAATAGTCTGAAATGGTCTGAAAGTATGACATGTATAATGTAATAAAGCAAAATATTCTTTAAAACATTAGAATTAAAAAAATAAATAAAATCTGGGAACACTTCTATAATTCACAACTAATAAGGCAGTGTCGCATCTAAAATAATATCAGTCTTCAAATATACTCTATAGTTTATGCATTCGTCTTCATTGACAAGTAGCTGAGAAGTTAGGTTAACATTTCTTGTCATCCTTTAAAGAAAATTTTATCAAAATATATAGTCCATAAGTCGATGGCCCAAAATAAATGTCCGTTTTTTATTAGGTGCTGCTCTACCGAAAGACGAAAAGACGTTCTTGAGAACGACATACCCCATGCTGACAATGTTTTCATTTTCGCCCGAACCAGAGCTATCGCGTTTACGAACACATCTTATCAGAAATATGCGATTTAATTCCGTACGTTACTGTAGATCTCTGCAAAGTCGTCCCCGCGTTTCACTTTGTAAACTTATTCATAATGCGACATGTCACATTGTAAAAGGAAAAAACTCAATTCCATCTCCATTCATGTTACAAAAATCATCAAAATAAATATAAAAACTTACTTTTGACCGCTGAAAACCAATATGGGCCTCTGCTAGCGTTTATGCCGCGCGGCGGCTGACACATTACTGTGACACAGGTTCAGACGAACAAGCTGCTCCTCAATACCCTTTCACAGTCCGCTATTTCCTAAAATTTTGCAAATATGACGAGTGTCACTACCGTGCCCGTGCACATCCGAGCCCAGTCTACCCTATTAACGTGAAACTGGAAAATTTACTTTGAGAAAATCAATGAAAAGTAGATATTTTAACATATCACGGAAATTGAAATTTATTTCACTATGTTGTAGGTACTTGATATGAAGAAGTTATTTTTTATAGGCGCGTACTTAGCTGTTTTTGAAATATTTTCTGTGAATAAACTGCGATGTGTTTCTCATTTTTGGTAGTTATAATGCATTTTAGCCTCACAAGGCTCAATGGAATTTGAGCAAATTTCAAGTGAAAATGAAAAAGCAGGAGCAATTTCCACAATTTAAAAAAATATTAATACTACCTGTTTCGCTTTTCAGCATCATCAGGTACAAAAATATCAAGTGCGCTACGCTTAAATAGGAAAGGCAGGATGGGGGTGGTTAGACGGGAAGGCGGGGGAAGGGGAAAGGAGGGAGGGTGTACACGTAGGGCGGATCGCAAAAATCGATTTTTTTCAAATCCATCTGGCCCAATGAAAAAAAGTTGTGGGACCGATCAAAAATAAGGCCTGAAAATTTTCAGACCTGTACGTGAACCCCTGACCCTCGCTCAAATGCAATTTAGGGGGGGAAGGTCAAAATTCGAAAAATATAATATTTTATGGTTATTCCCTATAGATGTTGCCAAGTTACTGCCCTTTAAGGGCGAAAATTTCGTGCATTTTGACGTATCTGCCACCGTTTAGCCACAAAATGCCTAATTTGAGTCCGCGTCCGCGAAGAAAATATTCCAACGCCCACGCAGCGTCGCGGATACCAGAGCCGAAGGCCGATCCCTTCCCCTCCACGCTCGCTTCTCCCCCTCCCACGCCTCTAATACAGCAAAATTCATTCCGCGCATGCTGCTAGGAGGTCGTTTATCTTTGATAATATAAATCAGAAGATGGTAGAAGGTAAAAAGCGATGCGTAGTGAGACGACTTGTCCCTTATTTGGCGCCTCGTCGGCGTTAAACAAATCGATGTTACCAACTTTTAGAGAAGTGATGAAATATTTTTAGATCTGCGCACGCAGGAAAGGAGACTACTATCTATGAAGACGCCTCTCGTGTGGCTATGAAGGTGTGCGAACTATGGTGACGCGCTTCTCTTCCATTATGAATGTGACTAAATGGATTTAGCGGTACCACAGGAAGTACTAAAACTTACGAAAATCGTCATTTGCCAAAAGTAGGGTTTTATTGAAGTAAAGACTCAAACAATTTTAAAGGAACATTTTAAATTGTGCGATTTTTTGCGTGTAAGTTCATTGAGGAGCGTAAGGTTCCGCGACGTTCCGCGAGGTTGGTATCCGCGACGCTGCGTGGGCGTTGGAATATTTTCTTCGCGGACGCGGACTCAAATTAGGCATTTTGTGGCTAAACGGTGGCAGATACGTCTAAATGCACGAAATTTTCGACCTTAAAGGGCAGTAACTCGGCAAATTCT
Source organism: Ischnura elegans (assembly GCF_921293095.1). Lineage (NCBI taxonomy): Eukaryota > Metazoa > Arthropoda > Insecta > Odonata > Coenagrionidae > Ischnura > Ischnura elegans. The sequence goes on from NC_060252.1 coordinate 10,895,697, forward strand.
ATAGGGAATGACCATAAAATATTATATTTTTCGAATTTTGACCTTCCCCCCCTAAATTGCATTTGAGCGAGGGTCAGGGGTTCACGTACAGGTCTGAAAATTTTCAGGCCTTATTTTTGATCGGTCCCACAACTTTTTTTCATTGGGCCAGATGGATTTGAAAAAAATCGATTTTTGCGATCCGCCCTAGTGTACAGTCAAGGAGCTTGGGAAAACCGAGGATGGAGTTAGAAAGAAGTATGACGAATACATTAATTGTCCTTAATGTCTTCCTCCAAGGGGATGGTGGGAAGGCCCCTGGTTACCTCTCCGCTGGGTTCCAACTCTTCCAGTCGCTCGGTCCGGTCACCTTACTTTAATTACCACTTTTAAATTCTTCGCTATGTCTGTTAATTACGAGAATGTTCGGTATTCCACTGCTTCGTCTGCGTGTTTATATAGCATGAGGATTGTATTGGAAGTTGCTTGAGAGACAAAGCAATTTGTAAGTTTCCCGACTATTTCACTTTTCGTATGTCTCGGGCGTCATAGTTACCTTAGACCATATAAGTTATGGTCTAAGATAGTTACACCAAAAAAAAGAAGACGAGGTTTGTTGGTGGACTTTCGGGGCACGGAATATTATTCATGAAACAAAGTATCGCGGTATTCCTCTCAGTCGCGTGATCGTGGCTTCTTCTGTCCACTTCCCGTGAATCCGTTTGAAAACTTTTCAATTCCGTGTCACCCGCTCATATTGCGCTTATTTTTTTAAACCCACCTCACATTCAAAGCGTCTCTTTTTGCAACAATCTGTGCTTTTAACCCGTCTGGGTAAAGAGCGCCTATGGGTTTAAATTTATCGTTTTATGAATTAAGCCAGAACCTCTATCCCGTTTCATGCATAAAATATAGTGCCCCTTATTGTTATTACTATTCCCAAATAGCTAAAATTGCTTTTACTCTGTTATTTTATTCTACTTGAATAATTTTCACACTGGCTCTTTTTAGCAACTATCTCATATTCTTATTAGTCAGTATGTCGTGCTCAGTTGACTATGTAATTTTTCTTCTCTTTTAAAGCGTCATTTTTTTTCAATGATCCTCGCTTTTACCTTGTCTGGGTCAGGAGCGCTAAATGATTCAAATTTATTGATGTCTGTCGAAACATTTATCTTTAAGGTAAAGCTAAATCTAAAGTCTCCTTTTTTATTTGAATAATTTAAATGTGGTTCCAACGAAGAATAATGATTAAGTCAAAATAATGATGCACTTATTCGGTGTTGGATAGGATCGTGGTGTATTTCAGCGAGCGTCGGTGGTGCTGGAACTCTTGAGCTACGAATCGGATTTACTAAAGACCGAGGAGACTCATTCGCCACCCTGGCTTAATGCTTCAGGGAAATTTGCTTCGTTATACGATGATTCAGCGTTTTCCGTAGGCCCGAGCATCTGCGATAAGAAATGTTAGAGAGAGCTGGATGTTTTTGCCGTTTCTTCGTCAATTATGACGTGAGAGTATTACGAAATAAATTTTGAATGGAAATGGGTGCTCAATTTTCTTCCATTCGGATCAAATGGCTATATTATCAGTGAAATATAGATTTAACTTGTATTATTGCATTTACTTTATAATTTTTATTCCCTTAGAACAATTTTCGCAGTAGCTGTCTTAGCTGTTATTCTATATTCTTAGTGGTTATTTTGTCATGCTCAGTTGCGTATTTAATTTTCATGTGTGTTTGATTGTAATATATGTACGCTTATACATTGCCCAAAAGAAGTAAACTGTACGACTAAGCATGGTACTACTTTTCCCTTTCCCACTCTTATCCGTTCGTCGGCTTTCTTCTGAAGACCTCTTTAGTGTTACGGAAAAAAAGACGGCGGAAGGTGTATATTTTTTTGAAGCAATTATTTTCTCATATCTTTTAAAGACATGGGCATGCATAATATTGTCAAAGAGAGGGGTATAGGCACTCCTGACGAAAATCAATTCTTGTTTTGGGGTTGCGAATTTACAAAAAGCAATATTTCTAACTTTTTTCAACAAAAAAATGATAAAGATATTAAAAATTGGAAAAAAACTCTATTACATTGCCTGAAATAATGCTAATAGTAGATTTTCAGAGATGGCAAAGATCCCAGAACAACCGCGGAACGGAGTAGTAACATTGATTCATAATTAAAGTCAATGGAGGAAGGTGATGCGTCGTGGAATGTCTGTAGGCTAAACTTGTTGAATGATACTGCTCTGTACTTTTCACTCAGAATCTTAATTTACCCATTATATTTGATTCATGAGTTTGTAGGAGAATATTTTTAACTGTCACCATGGTAGATTGGGACACGTATACTGTTATATATCGAATACTTATGATAATATAGCACTTTTTCTTTGCTATCTTTCGTTTATTGATATAAAATTTTGTTAGGGTATTTTACATCGTGTTGAATTCATTCCCTTTCAAAAAATATAAAAAAACACGTAGTAGAGCCACTATATACGTAGGAACTCTATAATTCAATTTTTATGCCCTTCCTAGCACTCGATCTCGACGTGAAGTCATAAAAATTTTTGACTAGCTCAAAGTTCAACTGAGCATGGTGGAGGGGGCGTGATGAACATTTTATGTTTTTAACCCACAAAAAAACACACGTCTCGCTGCTAAAGTTTGAAATCCAGGTTGTTCACGATGGCCGCCGTGAAGCACAACACAGCCATCCATGATCCCCCGTTGAGCCAGGCAATGCTATGCTCCCGCGACACGCTGACTTTTCACCCGTACCGCTCCGGCACCGTGTTGTCGACGAGGAAGTGGTGGCAGATTAAACCGCTTCGCCTGCCGCGCCGCGCCGTCGTGCTGCGCTAGATAGCCCCACTTAATCCTTAGACAGCTTTCCTGACAGGGTCTCCGGCATTTTTATTCCTACATCCGAGCGTTTTTTTTTGCACGGCTCAAAATTTTAATTCTCGCTCTCGATACGCGGAACACAGCCGTCATTTGTCACACAAAGTCAGCGGGACTTTCCGCTTCCTTCTCCCCCGCGCAACTATTGTGCTTTTCGCCCCCTCTCCCCCCGCTGGGTGAACCCCACGGAGCTCGGAGTATTGTGGCCGGGTCAACAGGCTGCTGAGTGCCCACGGATTTATAAACCATCCCTACCTCACGCCTGGGCGATAATTTACTTTCGTTTCTTCTTCTTACGTACTTTTGCTTCGACAATTTCGTCGGCGTTTCCGTTTCTATTTATTGTTAACACATATATAAGGCTCATGCCTTTTTCACATATGTATTATTTTTTGGTCAAATAATTTTTGAGTTGCTCATAATAGTTTCTTTTAACACGTTTATCTTATGAAAATCCCACGAAGTATCACCTTCATCCAATTATTAAAGTCGTGAATGAATGCTTTTACCCGATTCCACGATTTTTCACGTGTCTCTACCTATTATATTGTCAAAATATTTGTCTTTATGGATATGTATATATATAGACCCATTCCATGGCAACAACTTGGAATTCGATACTAGACATAGAGCAATGATTATTTTCAGTTAACAAAATAAAAAAATATCTATTATCTGTTCATCGGCGAAGTAAAATGTTTATAGGTAGTGGTTAACTACATTGATTGATTGATTGTGTCCGATAGATAAGTACATGAAATCTCGTCTAGACCTCACCTAAAGAGACTTCAGTGCCGCGTTGGAGAATGAATTTCATCACTTATGTTAGCCAAATTTTGCACATAAAATATTTTTGGGCTTCACCCTTGAATGCTTATGTCCATCCGTTGTTCGTCTTCTTCAGTGAAGAAATTATGGACGAACAACGGATGAACATGTATTATTGAACCACCTTATAGGAATAAAAGCCATTCTGCTTTCGCGTGCGTTTTTATGCCATATCCACAATTAGTGTTGTGGAGTTATTCTAAGATTGACTTAATGTAACGGAAATGTAGATGAAATCCCACCTTCCCTCTAACTATTAATGAGACTTATGTGCCATGTTTGAAAAACACTCCGCTGAACAAGAAATAAAATATTTTTTGCGCTACTATGCATACCTGTTTCACAAAATTACATGGTTTGAGTTTATGTACCATGTACTTGCTTTATTTTTGTATTAATCATCCCTTTAGGTATACCTATCTTAGTAAAGCATATTCTATGCCCTGTCTATTAGTGTAATTACAATGCTTCTTTTCCAAATCAAAAGACCTCGAAATTAAAGTAAAAACTTATTCTTCAAAAATTACGAACGAATATCTTATGTCATATCATCCCTTTAGGTACACATATCTTCTAGTAAAGCATATTCTCTGCTCTGTCTATTAGTTTACTTACAATGTTTCTTTTCCAAATCAAAAGCCCTCGAAATTAAAGTAAAAACTTAATCTTCAAAAATTACGAACGAATATCTTATGTAAGTACATGGAATCCGACTCTTATTTTGTCTCAAGGAATCAAAAGCTCCGTTGTTGGCATTTTTTACATTTTCTCACTGTCGAATCAAAATCTTTAGGTCTTCAAATACCTGATGATTTCATTGAAGTATTTCCACCGTGGATATCTTTGAAGTAATGAATTGCAATGTTTTTCAAATAAAATTATGACTGCCTGGCTCCAACATAATTGCCAAATAATTCTTTCTCGCGGGATGTGTGTGAACAGATTACATTATCATTGTGGGCATTTACTTGAGTAGAGAGTAATTAATTCATGACTGGAAATTTCCTCCGAATTTATTTGTTGTAACGAGTAAAATCTGTGATGTCTTCAGAGCAACCAGTTTCATGCATTGCGGTGCACTGCTAACTCATTGTGTCAATTTTCGGGTATAAATCGGAAAATACGTATCTCATTCGAAACTTATTTATCTCACTTTAACGGTGCAATTTTTCCATCTATGAAAGTCTTTCACTTTTTATATAAGTAGTTTATTACATCCGGCGTGCGGTGTCTGAAGTTCGTGCAAGTGTTTTTTATCTGTTTACGTAACGTTTGGCAACAAATGACGGAAAAAGAGCCTCGAATTGAATTTCAGAGTAAATATTCATCCAGGCATCGCAAAATTAAAAAATAACGCCACTGAGAAAAAATCCGATTTCTTTGATGTCATTAGTGGTACATTTCCGAAGTTTGTACGAAGCAAAAGAGTTATTGAACGAGAAAATGTCTGCTCATTCCTCGGTTTTCCGTCTTGAAATATAGGGAAAAAGAAACCTTTGAACACTGCTCAGACATTTTTAGGGGAACCAACGGTGTGTGTAAGACTCTTGTTGCTGTTCACGAGCATGCTTAGACACTACCTGTGAAATGCCAGCAACAGAAGAAGCAACATGCAGTCGGGTCAAGTGGTTTTTTCAGGAGTGTCAATCCTCTTTCAAAGATAGGGTTGCATGTATTGGAAAATTTGGGGAGTTGAGATAAACCTTATATAGGATTATTCATTCCTGCTTCATATGTATCGCGTCTCTTTGCGTTGATAATAATCAATTATTGAGTTATTTTGATAAAAATCATATTAAACAGTGTTAAATAAGCTATTTCTGTAAATAGTTAATCCTAACTTCCACTAAATGTTTTTTGAGGCAAGCAAAACAGTAATTTAATTTCCATAAACATTTTCAAACTAATTTCTTTAGTTGAATAAAGGTAGCGTAGCACACCTTATCGATTTAAATACAATGAAACCTCATCTATATACAAAAGAAAGTCGGAAATCGAGTGAGTTACAATATTTATAACTTGAGAAAGGCTGAACCGATTTGAATGATATTTTGTTTCTTGGATTCACCTCAGCCCCGGATAACAGAATACACATTAAAATGTTGTAAAAATTCACGAAAAAAATAATCTTGATGTTAAGGGTATTTTTTAAGGAGTTGGTGATGCTGCAACAACTGTTAAGTCGGTCAAAACTACCAATTAAATTATTTGTTTTGTTTTTACCAATTTTAAGACAGAATCTCGTAATAAAATAACATTTAAAAGCTACATATATTATACATATTTAAATTATATTTAAAAATGTTAATTCAGGCTAACTGTAGCCCATGTCGAGTCAACTTTTCACTACCTTGTTTGTAAACAAATCTCCAAGCAATTGTGGACTCTCCTTAATGTCCATGTTCCTTTCGACGAAGAGAGCAGTTTGATTCCATTTCCTCGGAATTTTTGCAAATTCGTTGTATTGAAAAATTAGCTCATCAACAGTGTATCCGAACATGGTTGATCGCCTAAATCACAAATGGTTGATTGAGGGAGCAATTTTGACGGCTTAGAATGAAGTTGTGGATGACTCAAACTAAGCAAATCAGGATCAAATAGTTGGTACTCTGCACTCATTCAAATCTATCGACTCCATAACAAACGACTAAGTCACCAACTATCCATCTGAATTTTTAAAGTACCTGGATGTGCCTGGCTTACCGCGGCACAATTTACACCCAAAGGTAGGCTCGGTGTTCATGATGCTTCGAAATCTAAACCAACCAAAATTATGCAACGGTACATGTTTGAATATTAATAATAAATATTAATAATAAAAAGCTATTAATTAATGTGGGTCACGCGACTATACTCATTGGACAATTGCATTCGCGATGATGATCAACACATCACTAGGTAAATCTTTAAGTTTTTGTGATTTTTGTGCTCATGTGCTCATAAAAACCCATGTTTTTCTCATGGTAAATCATATGTGGTTCGTTCACGAGTTGATTAACCATCCGCTTTATTTCTTTGTTGTTTCGATATATTTATTTCGCTTCATCCGCTTTATCTTGTACCTGGTAAAAAACAAAAACTGCTGTATATCAGAAGGGGCTTGACTCGAGATCAAGCCCGAATATGTAGGGTACACCGTGGTACGTTTACGCTTGGATCACGGTTACACATGGATCACGTTCAAGCATTGCACTTTTTTCGAACCGAGTTGCTATAGCTGGCGCGCTAAAAGTCATTGCATATTATTGCGGCTACCTAGGGATTATTCCTACACAATTTTGAGAGACAGTCAAGCATCGGTCTAGCGTTGTTTAAACTTTTCCCGATATAGGGCCAAGGTTACGAAACAGACTTGCGCCTAAAAATATTTTTTACGGCTAAAAACACAAATAGTCAACAAATGAATGGATAAAATTTTGAATTTATTAAATGCTTTATAAAACCGCAGTGTCTAACATTTCTCAAGTTAAAATAACGTCACAAAATTGGAAAATTCATTTTAAAAAATCCGCGTAAGCGCGCCCCGATCCACCCTTTGTAGATTGAATGAAGAAAATGTGTTTCTGACAAGAACTTATGATACTTATCTATGTAGTTATATTGAATTTATTTTTTATTACATTATAATACGTCAAATGTGATTAAAAACGGCTCAGCCGCTCTTTATTTATAAATGGTGTAACTAAACTTTTCCTTGAATGCTAGGCGGTAGGAATTTCGCCGGGTCAACTAGTATAGCTATAGACATAGTTTCTGCGCCCTGTAAAATCATTGCACATCGTTTGTTTCTGCAATATTTCTCAACATTATGGTACTTCCGGAAAGAGTAAGTCCTTGGACATACATGCATGACGTGATTCGAAATTTGAGAGGTTACCATTACCATTTTGTGAAAACTGATTAGAATGCAAATTTATACCGCTATACTTCCAGCTAAAACCAATGAATGAATGACAGCTATATTAGGCAATAGCCTTACTTTTTCCGATTTCTTCAAAAGCAGAATAAAAACATATATTTCATGTAGCTAATTCAGCAATAAGATTTACTAAATGTTCAGGTTTGTTTTAATCAATCTGAGATCGTATGTTTATTGCCAGAACGTAAGGTATCACAAAATGTTTTTAATAATATCTTCTATGTATATAAAAGAAAGTCGAAAATCGTGTTAGAACACTTATAACTTGAGAACGGCTGCACCGATTTTAATGATATTAGGTTCTTTCGATTCGTCTCAGCCCCGGATAACATATAAGACATTAAAAAAGCATAATTTCGCAAAACGTTCATCTCTTTCTTAGTGATATGTTTTTAGGAGTTGATAACGCAACAACAATTGGTAAGTCGGTCAAAACTACAAATTAAATTATGTTTTGTTTTTACCAACTTGATAACTGACATTCGTAACAATATTACATTTTAATTACGAAAATATATTCAAAATATTGAAATTGTCTTTAAAAAATTCAATTCGAGCTAATTTTAAGCCCAGCTTGAGTTGACATTTCACTACCGTGTTTGTAAACAAATTTCCAAGCAATTGTTGACAAACGGTAATGTCCGTGTTCCTGTCGGGAATCGAGCAGTTCGATTTCACTTTCTCGGTATGTTTGAAAATTAGTTTCATCGGAAGGTGAGCTCATCAACAAAGTGTTCCAGAATATGATTGATCACCACAAAAAAAATGGTTGATTGAGCGAAAAATTTTGACGGCCTAGAACGAAGATGTGGATCACTCAAACAAGGTAAATCAGGATCAAATAGTTGGTACTCTGCATGAATTCGAATCTTTTAACTGTATAACAAACGAAGACGAAGTCACCAACTATCTATCTGAATATTTAAAGTCCTTGGACGTACCTGGCTTACCAAGGCAAAATTTACAGCTAAATGTAGGCTCTGTGTTCATTATCTATCGAAACCTAAACCAACCAAAACTATCCAACGGAACGCGTTAGGTGATTTGAAAAATTGATAATGAATATGATTCTCGCGACTTTACTCGAAGTAAAATTCAAAGATGAGGAAGTTCTCATTCCGAAGATTCCATGATCCTAACGTATATGCCCTTTTGTTCTTAAACATATTCAATGTCCAATTCGTGTTGCATTCATGATAATGATTAACAAATCGCATGGTCAGTCTTTCAGTTTTGGTGATGTTTGTGCTCCTGTGCTAATGAAAACCCACGATTTTCTCATGGTCAATTAAACGTGGCATGTTCACGTGTCGGTAAACCATCCGCTGCGTTTCTTCCCTCGCTTCAAGGGTGCAGCTTAGGCGATAGAATTTTAGGCGCAGCTAATACTGGCGGGTATGTAGGGTATAGTAAGCTCGCTAAGGTAAGCGAGAGGTGTGGGGGCCATCCCACAGACATTTTTTGATAAGTGGTGGAGGATAAATGGTTCAAAATAGTGGTATTTGCGGCTGTGTGAATAGTTAAATATGTTTTGTTTGTTACTCATCCGTCCCCCTAATATTAGTAACAAAGTTTTTTATAAAAAATTCTCTAAGCTCTTGGGGAGGTTTTATCCCCCCAAAACCCCCCTCGCTGCGTCACTGCTTCGCTTCGCTATATTTATTTAGCTTCATCGGCTCTACCTTGCGTCTGATAGCAAAAAAAAAACTGTTGTTTATCAGAAGGTGCTTGGCGCAAGACATTAAGCCCGAATATGTAGGGCACGCCGTGGTGTGTTTACGCGTGCAGCACGTTTACGCAGTGCTATTTTTTCCAAATAGAAATACTATAAATAGATACCTAAAGTCATTTGATACGAACGCTACTTCAAAGGGGCTTTTCTTACACGATTTTGAGCATCAGACAAGCGTCGGTATAGCTTTGCGTTAAAATGCCCCGTGAACGGGCCAAGTTTATACAACAGACTTATACCTAAAAACATATTTATACGGTTAATAACACAAATAGCCAACAACTTAATGCATATATTTTTTTAAATTAACTGCTTTATAAAACCACAATGGCCAAAATTTCTTAAGCTAAAACGTTAGAAAATTCATTGAAAAAGATCCGCGTAAACGTGCTCCGATCCATCCTATGTAGTAGGTTCAATAAAGAAAATGTCTTTCTGGCAAGCAATTTTGATACTCGTTTACGTAGTTTTATTGATTTGGTATCCTTATTTTATTATAATAAATTAAATATGATTAAAAATGGTACAGCGGCTCTTGATTTATAAATGGTGTAGCTAAACTGTAAGTTCATTGATCGTTAGGCGTTACGAAGTTCGCGGGGTCAGCTAGTTTCATTACATAATCGTGCATTTTTGCATTAAACATTGTAAATTTTGTTTCGAATAGGAACCTAAGAGCCTTTGAAAATTTGAGGCGTCATACTCTCACGATATAAATGTATTTAGCTCCTATTGGCTCACAATCAGGCGTTAACCTTCCTTGTTTGTGAAATATAAAGTGATTTTAGCATCGTGTTCTTATCGACCTACGCAGTAAACTCAATTTTTGATGTTTGAGTCTCCATGTACAATATTTTCACCGTTTATGCTATTCAATAAACTCAAATTTATTATGTGAATAAATAAGCCGTAAGGTTTACTCTATGCAAAGGGAATATTAACTCATGCTAAAAAAAAATTTAAAGTTTTTATTTCTGATATACCAGATTAGTATTCTCTTCTCCTGCGCTACTTATAATATATCAAAGAATAATGAGAAGTAGAAAATAGCTTCGCGAAGGTTTTATAGTTTTGAGTGAATTTGTGAATCCACTTTGGGTGTTAACTGGAACTTCTAATTTCAGGAGTGTAGCTTACACCTCGATAAGCCACCGTAATCCAAACCAAATCTGATTAATCCATAGGTAACGTAAATGCAACCTATATCACTCAGAATTATTAATGAAAAAAGCTAGCTCAGCGAATTATTAATGATAATAACGTATCTTAGCGAATCATATCTCATTCCATAACATTGGTGATAAAACTTAAAAATGACTTAAATTTGATTAGCTATAGGGTTGAAAACGCAAATAGTGTGTCTTTTGATTCAAAGCATCTTTCTGTGGCGATAACTCGTCTTAAGGTAATCTAAATTCGAAAAAAAATCTCAAATTTATTTTGAAATGAACCAGTTGTGAGGAAGATAGTTCATTCCACCGCGAGGCGTATGAAATCTCGCTATTCCTCTTTCATTGATTCCACGATTGATGTGCTGATTGTGATAAGATATGTGGGAATATGGAATTAATTTATCTTATCATAATAAGTTAACTGAATGAAAGTTAAGCTTTCGAAAATCAGGCCTAAATATTAAGAGCTCAGTGTATTAAACAGGTGCAAATTGTATCAAGAAAATATTTAAAAACGTTTTTCACTGAGATCACTACTGTAAGAGTGGAGAGAAACCCGACTTCAACACTAACCATTTCTTAACGAAAGGCGTCAAGAGGAGCACGGCTTCACGTCCCATCCGATGGATGGGGTGCTGTACTTGGAGTGCCCTCGGCAAAGCTCCCAAGTAGGGCACACTCCAAAACACTTTTGCCACCGTCAGGATTTGAACCCGAGCCCGCAGGGAGACAATCCAATATTTCAGCACCATACTGACCCGATCCCTATATTATTGATACAAATATCACCCTAAAGTTCGCCTTTAAGTTCTCATGTAGGTTACACTTTATACTCCCATATTCTGTGCTAGAGATCTCCATCATCCGATTTGGAGACCAGAATTGTTTGGTCCGATGCATTCGACAGCTATCTCGGCAGATAATTTTTTTTCCGCTTATCCCCCGCCGAAATGATTGCAGTGCACTGATCCGCTCCCTTTCAATTATCTGAGGAAGTTGCTCTCTTTGGTGGAGTGACCCCGAGATGGAAATCTCTGCTTGGCTCAGGGAACGGTGGTAAACGGCAAGAGTTGGAAATCTCCGTGGGACTCCGTCATATGAGATCCCGGTTGCGGGGGATGTGCTCTCTCCCCGTTGAAGTTCGCCGCCGAGAGCCACCCCCGTAAGAATTAACCCCTCTCTCATCCCCCCACCACCAGGACTCTTCCCCCCCGTAACCAGTCTCCTGTTTTCCCACAGTCGCATCTGAAAAGCAATCCTTAGGGAGGTTTTTTTACGGCTATGCGATGCTGAAAAAATTTGTACCATATTATTACTTTTTAAATAACTTTCATTAATAGACTAGTAAGTCACCTAGGGCTTCTCGGGAAGGATAAAACCCAGGAAGGTAGGAAACTTGGAATTTGGATTTCATGGTCATATGGGATTTTTAATATTTTCTGTTTCAAAAGGTGTGCCTACCAGGCAGGATATCCAACCACTGTAGTTTTATAACGTCACGTAAAAAAGAGTATTGAGAAGATAACTCGAAGGACGACTAAGACGCAACCGAAAGTAGAACTATGGGGTTTGGAAGCATGAGATGCGACTACATGCTGACTTTGGTTACAATCCGTGCATCCGAATGGAAATCATAGTGGGCAAACAAAAACACATCCCCTTTTATATACGTGGACATCCAGCCTCTTGCTAAACTACGGTATCGTCTGATAATGAATCCTCAAGGAGATTTTGCCGCGATTAAGCGATGTAGAGCGAATAATTAAACTGACAAAAATCTTCTATGCATGGAATACGACTCTTATTTTGTCCTATATATTTGACACAGCATTGCAAGGAGTGGTAAGGTCTGCCGATGTATATTTTTACACATTTCCGCTGCCAAATCATTGTCATTCAATAGCTATTGATTTCATTGAAAAATTTTCGCTGTGGATATATTTGAAATTATGAATTACAATGTTTTCCATGTAGAATTGGCACGGCTTGAGTCTAGTACAACTACATACTAGTCTGATAAACAATCTTTTAGAACATACTGCTACGACTATGCAATTCAGAGCGAAAAATTTTCGAGATGAATATTTCACGACCTTCCGACTGGATCACGTTCTCCATTACTGCCGACGTTTTGATATAATACTTCTCCATCGCCCTCAGGGGTGATAGATTCATTGACAGAGGACAATGATAAAGTGTACTATCTAAACGTATGGTAAAATGGGGGACCTTAACCGGACATGAGAGATCAAAAAGGATTTGCCTCATTAGTATATCTGGAAAAAAAACGAATTTTCAAATCGTTTTCGTACAATATTATTAAAAAAGCGACGATTTCATCACGAATTCATTCGTTCCTTTGGTTGAGTTGGTGCTTTTACGCGGTATGAAACTCATCGGTCCTTTTTAACTAATGAATTATTTTTAAAGTATTCACAGCACAAATATGACAATTCCTTCAAAGTAGCTCAGAAAGTTACCAATCTCTCATTTTGAACTTTTATTCGTATCGAAAGTAATACCTTCGCCAACTCCTTCTTCAGTACAAAATACCCTTCTTTTTCAACAAGCTTGATCTTTCTTTGGTGAAGTAATGAGTTCCATTGATTGTTCTAACTGCATAATTCTAACTCTAAAATGCCTGCGATTATCTCTCTAATCGTAGTATCACATGAACAGCTGACCTTATTTCTACTTTATGTCGGCCCGGAATTATTCGACCATTACCGTATAATTAAAATTTTCTGGTCTGGGCAGTCTTTCCCATCCACATCAGTGTCACCACCGCACAGCCCTCCTCTTGTAATACCGCGATTCGGAGAAAAATAATTCGAAGTGAAGGTATTTCATCAACATTATCATAGGTCCTAGTAATTGCAGTTCTTTCCAAATTAAAGTCGTTGCATGGAATAGGAGTATTAATCAATATATTTTGCCTTCCAATATGGGAAGCAATGGCTACGTATACTTTGTGAGAAACCTATTTACCCTTCCAAGACGCTATATGCCGAGAAAACACGAGAGAATGCTTCATGAATGCCTTCGTTTCCTGGTGGTAATACTCAAGCGACCTTAGGTCCAGGTCCCACTGTGGGAGGGGCAAGGGAAGGCGGGTGAAGAGGTTTACCGATTCCGGGAGAAGTGCCACTTGCGAGTGTCACATATGGCGGTGGGACCTCCGCGGATTTGAGGTGAGGAGGATGGGTGGGACCCGAATTGATGGAATTCGTCAGAGTGGAACGTGGTCTCCGACTGCTCTTGCGAGGCGGCGGAGATGGTTTCCGGACGGCCTCGGTGAAGAGGGAATCAGGGTTTTGGTGGCTGCGGGGAGAAGCTCACTGATCCCATGATGCCTCCCACTAGAAACTTTGAGGCGTTAGGAAGACCGCACACCTCTATCCCCTCGACCGAGTTCCACCCTTAACCGAGCATAACCCTTCACCCATCCCGTCCCTTGTTCTATCCCTAGCCTCCTACCCTCCAAAGATAGAAATAATGTGGGAAAAACTAACTTAACTGCACTGTTCTTGCAGCCAAAAGTCATAATAGTGAAGATTTTTTAATAGGAGATAGCGGAAGTAATGCTCCGTCGGTAGGTGAAATTTAATTGTTCACATTTTAAAATCATTTGAGATGGCGGCCGGTTTCTAACCAATGAATACCCAAGCTTATTGTTCTCTTATTTTGTCATTATTTCTAGCTTCTAATATCATATAGTCAGACAAATTTTCACCGGCGCATGTGGTCCCCAGACTGCTGTGGTTTCATGATTTTATTTTATTTAGGTACATACTTTTCAGCCAAGAAAAATATCTTCAACGCTAGGGTCAATTTCAGTTTTAATGGAAGGCAATCCATTTTGATTTCAGCCCACTCAGGCGAGATGTAGTGGAGGTTCGTCATTTAATTATAAAAATATATTTTGCAATTTCCAATAATTATTTTAATGCGTCCGACTATGCTACGATATTCTCCTATATTATGATACATAGTACCATATTATGGGTTTGTGAGTCAGAACGCGTCGTAAGCACTAACGCAAATTTTTAAAAGTGCAATTTTTACTTCTATCATTACGTTTCATCACATCTTAGATAAATCTCCTCAAGTGCTAAACTTCCAAACGAAGTGAACCTTGGCTCATGTATGTTTGTGAATACAGCCCTCACTCACGCATTTATGCACGCCAAGTAGCCATCATTGCATTAAGAATCAATATAGCCGGAGGGGTGGGATCGTTCAGTGTGGCGTGGATGCCATAAAAATAAACGCCAAGTTCACTAAGTGGAAATTAGAGGGATGAAAAAAGTAAGAGGCCTGGGCAGTCTTTCCCATCCACATCACCATCACCACCGCGCAGCCCTCCTCTTGAAATACCGCGAATAATGTACACCAATCCCTGGGAAAGGGAAGGGAAGGATGGAGAGGGAGGAAAGAAGGGCATTCATTTAGCCCTATCTAATATGCGGAAACTTATGCCTAAGAATTTCAAATATGAACGATACCCTTTAGGGCGTAAAATTTTCCTCGGCCGCGGAGGAGACGTGTAAGGGAAGGGGAACGGAAGGGGAAGGTGGAGAGGGCAGGTTTTGGTAAAAAAGAGGAAGAATGTGAGAGAAATGTGGGAGGAGAAAAGGCCAGTGGGCGGAGAGCGTTTTTAAAATCATTCGCACTCGCCTGATTTTTCCATGACGTCGCCCGCTCTTCCAGCCTCCTCACCATTATTGCCTCGAAGTCTCTAAGTATCATCTTAAAATTTCAAGGTACATATTGTTGACTTGAGTAGACGGAACGTAGAGTATGCCGAAAAATGAAATAGAATGGACAGGGAAGACTTGAGGTATTGAAGACTTGGTGCTGGCGGCGTGCAATGAAGGGCAAGTAGACGGATAGAGCGAGACACCATAAGAAATACCGGAGAATGGGAAAAGAAGGGGAATGGTGGAGTAGGTACCACATTAGAGAAACCGTGATGGATAGTTAATGCCTCAATGCTTAAAATTATTTAAAGAATAACATGGAGGAAAAAGGGAAGGAAAATTCTTCCGAAGAAGACCCAGATATAAGTGATTGGGAGTGTTAAAGAATGACAATTCGAAAATAGGAAACCGGTGGAACTATTAGTTGACAAACGGCAAAATGGAGGCCTGCAGGGTATCTATCACAGGACTATATTGCGTACTCTAGCCAGCTTCCACGCCCGGCTCATAGTTTTGAATAAAGTGAGACCTCTCTTAAGCGGCAAACGAAGGGGTGAAATAAAAATAATTGGATTGGGAGAAGAGGTTTGGTAGAAGGGGAATCAAGTAAAGGTTGGTGAAAAAGTGATAGAATTAAGCAAAATGCAGAACGGGGAAGGCGGGGAAAGGGGAATAGGGAGAGAGGATTCTGAACATTTTACGCGATCACTTCATTATTCCATGACGTTTCGGAGCTTTTCCAAGATTCTCACCATTTATGTTTTGTTTTTAAGGAAACTATCATGGCGGCTTATAGTTGCTCATAAAGTGGAACCTGTCTGAAGCGTCCTCCAAAACTAAGAGGAAAAGAGCCCGAAGAAAATGATTTCGTTTTCTGAGACACAAAACATCGCAATTCATTTTTATTATTCGGTAAATGGAAGGAAAAGATAAGTAACGACGAATATTCCTCATTCAGCCATTCTTTCATAAGTTAAAAAAAAACGCTTGTTGCAAGGAACTAAAACATAGGTATTCCCTTTTTGCTTGAATGATAAACGATTTTCACGCTTTTCCGTGAATCCATAGGTCGACAGTCAGTTCTGGAGCCATATCAAAATTCTCTCAATTTTAAAGCCACTGCTAATTTTGTACCCAAAAATTGAATACAATCAAAGCTCATAGTGAGTCGAAAATATAAGGGGAAGAATACACACATGCATTTGATTTCAATTTAATTTTCAAATTAAAAAATATTTTACTAAGCCTAAAAAATAGAAATGGGATAAAAGGATCAAAGGGAAGCACATTTTAAACTATTGACCATATCTTTAGTTGCAATCCACGAAAAGCGTTCCTCTGAGCCTGCATTGCTCTTGAGTGTTTACTGTCAATCATGGTCAGTCTCTAATACACGTTGCACTCGTTAAGATTAATATTGTGAAGTAGTTATGGCTATTTCCAAGTTTTCTGTCATATGGTTTTCTGTTTTCCCTTCCTCCTGATGTTTTTTCTTTTAAAAGAAATAAGTATTCCATCACACAAATGGCTGTGAAAAATTTTGTATCATCATAAATGTATCCCATATTTGGTCGGTGTAGCCAAATGGTAAATACCATTCTATGCTCATTAGTCTATACTCAGTATGGCTCTCATTTTCTAAAATATCAAACTCCGTCAGATAAAGATTTAAGCACCTACATGATGAACACACTAAATACGTGAGTATTCAAAATAAGGAAAATCAGCAACAATTTATAAATTATTTATTTGAAATGAATTGGTGCTCATCGAATATACTTCACCGAGATTCCTCTATTTTCCAGCTCGGATATAATAAATAATAACAGCTCATTTTATCAACAGTGCTACTGATTGGGAGTCAATTGTTTTTTTTGTGTGGTGATAATCATGTAATTTGTAGTTACTGTGCGGATAGAGCATTTCTCGGAAATATTTCGCCGGTAATACAACCGTTTCTTTGGAACTGAGCCCATATGAGTATGCGAGCCCAAGGGGACTGCATAGAGGAGGCCCAATTCTATCTCACAGAAGGCTGATTTCTGTTGCCATTTCGGTCGCATTTTTATCGGTTTTGAAAATTTCCCCGGCGCGGTGATGAGTAAAATGCGATCTACTGTCTTCCAATATTTTGCAGAATAATTTTTTCAAATACGGTGAATAGCATTAAAATTTTAGGAATCAGATAGCTCACATCTTCATGTATATAAATATGGGTTAACACCCCTAATTATACCTTATTTGCCCGTGAAACTCGGATAAGTTTGTCCGTCAGCGATGCGAGTGGCGTCGTTTGCAACCCACTTCATTTCTCGGTGGTTGACAGCACATTTAGAGGCTGACTTGAGGATCCTCTTTTTTAATATTCGTGTGCGAGGCATAGAAAAGTGAATTTCAAGAGCAAACAATCATGAAATTAATATCTACTCTGGTGAGTCCAACTTGTGCAATTGTACAGGAAAAACTTTAGCACGTGTCTCCGAAGTAAGCTAAGCGGAGAGACATCCAGAAAAACGAAATATTGATTCGTGGAGTGGTCGCTGATACCTTTGACACCTCTCGAGAGTGGATTTCTTGGTCTGCCGAGGAGCATGGTAGGAGGAGGGAGAGAATGGGGCGGAGTGGGTGGTGAATTTCGCCTTGAGATGGGACGACGTACTTGACAGTGACTTCCCGAGGAATCTCTTTTGTTTCGTCGAGGAAAGGAAGAAGTGGAGATGTTAACGAAGGGAGAGACGGCAAAATAAAGGTGGAAGGCTGAAAAACCATGAGCGGGAGTAGTGAGAAATTTTTGAAAATGAAAAGTTTTATAATTAGCGAAATGATGAGGAAGAGAGTTTATATTTGTTTCAAATTAATGTGTAATATGTATCTGTTAAAGTAGTTTTGCACGACAAGTGCTCTGAAAAAGTAGTTGTGGGCAAAAAGGAAAGTCGGTGGCGGTGGGGTTAGATCCTTGCCATCCAAACAGAAGGTCGCGAGTGCGAGTCCCACGTGGGTAGGTTGTCCTTACCCAGTGCGTGGATGTTCGTGTATTTTTTAGTTGTTAAATGTCATATAACCTAAGATATAAAGACCAAGTAGCGTTTTTTTTTGTGTGTGGCAGTGAAAATAGTCACTTGTTGCAAAATTGAAATACATCTATAGAAAATGCGTTAGAAATTCGGTTAACTTTATATCACCATTCCATATTACACGAGAGTAAGCTATGCATATTAACTGAATATTAGTGAACCAAAAGTATTACACATCGTCTAACGGGAAGTGCATCAAAGCAGAGATGGAAAGAGAGAGTTGGAAGAGAGAATCTGAAAAAGTTTTCGCCGTCGTCTGATTTTTCCATTACGTTGTCAACCTCTTGAAGTAAAAAGAGTAGAGAATGAAATCCTTGAAGATGGAGCGAAATGAGGAATAATCTAAGGCTATAGGAATGCTGCAAGTAAAAAGCGGTTTAAAGAAATAATAAGCGATGCATATAAATGAAAACATTTAAGAAAAATTAGCACCACAGTTTCGAGACGTTTATGGGAAAAATAGCGGTGACTTGACGCCATATATAATTTTTTTTGCAATCTACCGCACACAAGTTAATGATATTGATTTGATCTCACGCTATATAGTACGTACTGATATATTGACTCCCTCAGTTATTGTATGTTTTAATATCTATTATAATATCACCTTGTTTCTATGGTTCATCTTGTTTCTCATTATGGCCTTTCACCATGCTTTTAATAGTCAAATACTGCTGCGCCATGTAAATTGTTAGTGATTGAGTTTTTTCTTCTAACGACTGTCATTTACTGCATTATTGCAATATAGGTATTGGCGATGTTTTTTTCGGATGTGCCGTAGGAATTTCCAAAAAAAAGTGACCAGCCAACGTCAAAAAACGTCGAGTAAAAAACCGACTAAGTACGTGACGCATATTCGAAAGAACATCACCAAGAGCCACAACAACCCGCGATGGGCTCAGCAAAGAAATATTGCAATGCATTTTTTTGCTATAATTTATCATTGCTGAATATTATTATGCATCATTATTTGGTTAAGTTGAGTATTATCTTGTTTTTCATTTAAAGCTCTAATATATTCTATATTAGAACATATTAGAAAATATTATGTATAGTTCTATACCATTCTATGTTAAATTTTTGCTAATTTCATTCTAATAACCGGCTGAAGGAGTAGGGAATAAGATCTTGAAAGGCAGAGCGGATAAAGGAATCGTCTAGGGTCAGAGGGACGTTGCAAGTAAGTGAATGGAGCAAGGGATCCTCTGGGGAGGCCAAGGGGGTGGAAGGAGGGATGAGAGCAGGGTTAAGGACTTGTCGTAAGAAAGGAGAAAGAAGGGTGTCGTTGTCGTGTGCTCCCATCTGGCTCGTGCCTTGCGACGGCGGCGGCCCGACTTAACTCGGGCTTTTCAGGGAACGGGTTGAGCCGGACCATTTGGGAGAGCAGATGGCTTTGCGGAGGGGAGCGTGAGGAGCTGAACTTATTTCTCTGGAGGCTGTCGCGTTTTCCCTTATATTCGCTCATCCACTGTATCCATCCTATGCAATATTTTAGGTCTGTAGATTCATCTTTGCTAAAAGTCTATGACATGAGCTTGAGTGAATTAAGGCATCGTCTTTCCTCACACTATTTCCAAATATTCGCTTGCAATACCTACTTTCTTTACTATGGGTTAATTCCGCCGGAAAAAGTAGATAAATTTCAAAATACAAGTCAGATTTGTAGAAAATTTTAAAAATCCGGGAATAATCCATTGCTTATTCCAATTTTTATCATATTCCACACGACTGAGTTTTAAACAATTACATAACTGCTTTTGTTGTAGATATTCGTTTTTCTACCCTTGAAAATAGGATTTTCGTCAAGGGATCTGTGCAAATTTTCCATCCGTAAACTCTTTTATTATTCCTGATTCCATAATTTTGATGAAAGATATATTTACATTAGACTTAACCATGATTCATTAAAATCAGACCACAAAAGTGTGGTGATTTAACTGTATATTTATTTATTTGAACGTTTGATTAATTTTATGCGTTAATGACCCATTTCTTTCAGGATCTAAATCCACTTAAATAAGATTAAAAATTCTAAACACTCAAATTAATTAATTCCCACTTTAGAAATCATGTTAGTTAAAAGTTTACAAAACGCCAGTACCATGAAGACGAGTATTTTATAACTCATTTTCAATATGACGTCATTAGCTATATTAAATGCCGGTTGAGCACTAAATAAGTGCTCATTTATTTTTCACTATAGTTTATTTTCTTAAAATGGTTCATCCCTGATATCACTCTCGCTTACCCTGCCATTGTCACCACTCTTTAAAGCAGTTGGCCTCTTTTTCCTCTCTATTGCAGCTCGTTTCCCCAATACTCCGTCATGAAAGCTCCTCATGCTGTTCAACACCCCTCTTGCTGCTTTTTTCTTCCTCGGCATTTTACATCCTTTCTGAGTCGCGATATTCTTTCCTTCATTATCCACCTCTCCCTTGCGCTCAGCCTTTTAAACCCTCTCATTCTGGTTTGCATCTTTCCTCACCCCTGGCTTTCTTGATCATCCCGCGTGAAGTCGCTGAGCCAGCATGTAGATTTTGAAAACTATTATCAATACGAGGGAGAGAGGGAGCCTAGTGAGTAGAACACTTGGAACATGTGATCCATGGTTACCTGTTCAAATCCTGGATGAAGCCCCCCAATAAAATCCTTAAAGTGCGAGGGGGTCCTAGGGAGTGGATTTCACTTCCCCCGCTACATTGAATGTGTTTTAATTATAACCCCTATAAGTTAGATTTGGATAAGCTCTACCCTTACCTATTCAGGGAAACCATCTGATTGAATCTCTGAGTGAGACGGTATGATCAGTACCACATTGTGAATGCACATTTTGATGGAGGGAGGTAAATAATAAAGGTCAGTCCGAATTGAGCCAAAAGCATGTGAAATTATAACATTAATGGCTGTGGGACGATGGCAATTTTTGGGGTGACTAAAGACACCACCAAGATGGTTTCAAAAGCTAAAAAATGCAAAATTAAGTGCATTACTATAATGATAACTTCTGATATAGGACGGACTTCGAAGGCGGCGACCGACAAAGGTATTTTTACGACACGATGGAATAGAAGTGAAATATGGAGGAAAACCCGGCGTCGATATTAACCTTTTCATTACGAAAAACGCAAAAGGAACCTGTGTTTAATGTCCTATCCTGAAGATGGACCAAGCACACCCGGAAGCACTCAAGCAGAGATCGAGAACTCTCCTAAAAATCTATGCCACTGCCTCAATTTGAGTCCGAACATCCCACTGGATGGAACTATGCCCACCAGCCCAGCCCGATCACATCGATAACATTTTGTTTTGTTTTTTCTATGAATCGGGGAGTATTGTAGCCTAGTGGGTTATTCACTTGGCTTAAGGTCGAAGTGTTCAGTGTTCATGCCACGGATGAAGCCTTTGGACTCCTCACAAAACGAGGTCGCGGTGCGAGGAGGCCTCGAGGAAAAACTCTGTTCCTCCAAACCTGAATGTTTGATTTCCACAGGTTATTCGGTGCTGCTCAGTCTGGGATGAGATCTATCCTTACTTTTTCAAGTTTAATTTTTGCAATAAGCTTAACTAGTGTGTTATTTTTATGAATTTTGTTCAATCATTGGTATAGTGTTTATCCTTACCCACTGTGAACCCTGCTCTCTCCTCTCCCAATTCCTCGCCGACCAACTCCATGACCGAACGCTCTTACTCTCCTCTCTGCACCCATGCTTTTGACTCCTTCGCCCCCCTTTTAGCCATCACCCGCTCCCGTCACTCCTTCCGTTTTTTCGCTAAAGAGGTCGTGGGTGGGGAGGCGGGTTTGAGTCCTTTTCTCCAGATAACGATCCATGCGAGCGGGTGAGAAGGAAACATCTTTGTCGTCCTCGCGGAAATGAAGTCTCCGACTCCATTTGAGAAGAAGTGCGGGGGTGTGAGATGGGTCGCCTATGCATGGAGGGAGGAGGGACAGACGAGGCTTTGTCGAACTGAGAAAGTCAGGGGTAGAGGAGAACGAGCTTATCAGGAGACGAAAAAGAAGAGGATGCCAAAGAAATAGGTTGCAAGAAGGGTCCCTATAACACTAGGGAAGAGAATCCCTGTTATTTGTAATAAGCAAAATCGAAAATAATTAGATTTTTTCTCTATGTATGGGATCTGATTTGTGTGTCGGATAGAGTTCTGGCTTCCTACCTTGTATTTCCGGGCTCGATTCCCGGCGGAGGTAGATATTTTTGTGAATTTTGAGATGATAATGTCGAGAATAGGAGGTAAGCTTCTCAGGAGACGAAATAGAAGAGGATGCCAAAGAAATAAATTGCTAAAAGAGTCCCTATAGCACTAGAGATTGCCTGTTATTTGCAGTGGGTATATTATATAATAATTTGATTTTTTCATGAAAAGGGGCTTGTGTGGTGGCTAAAGCTCTATCTTCCCACCATTTAGTTCCGGGTTCGATTCCCTGCGGCGATGGAGGTTTTTCAGAAATTGCTCGATCGTTGTGCGAGAGCTTGCAGTGGGACAATTCAAGGGCAGCACTCCGTCCATCAGTTGGGACGTAAAACCGTGCTCCCCTTGGCGCCTTCCGTTAAGAGCAGGCTAATGACGATGTCAGCTTTCTTTCCATCCTTCGGTCCTTACCCTTTTCTTATGGCGGAAATGATATCAGCTGTCTTCATTCTTCTGTTTTTTCTGCAGCTATTCCCTTTAGGGGCAACTTTTCCGGACAATTCGCCTCCAACTCGCTTGGTCTATAGAATCCCTTTCACTTCTACCTTTCTCCTAAAATCATTCTTTACACAGCCCCTTCATTTTCTTTTTGGTCTTTCCTTGAGCCTGTAAATTTTGAATTCGGTTCTGTGCATACCCTGAAAATGTTAACTAACCATTGTATCCATCTCTCTTGCACCTTCCTTGAAATGTTAACCACTCCTGCCATCTGTCTTATTGTCTTATCCATAATCATGCCTCTAATTATTTTACCCATCACCCTCAGCTTTCTTATTTCTGCAACAAGCATTTTTGAAAGGGCATTTCCGCGGGTCAGGTTTCACTGCCATATGACAGTGATGGACGCAAAAAAAGATTTTATGCATATACTTTTCGATTTATCCTGTGCCCAATCCTGAAAACACACAACACTTGGTACTTTTTCCGGTATCTCTTTATCTGATATCAGCTGTCATTCACCTTCTCTTAATAACATTTTCATGAACAGAGTTTCTAGTATGGAGTAAGCGCTGGACTTGTTGGCATGCCTTTCAGAGGGTTCAGGTTTTTATCTCGAAGATTGCTGAAATGAGTTACTCATTCACATAGTTATTCGACAGGAAGGTTGTTTCGAACTGGTGAGAGTAGAGCTCCCCCATGACTGAGCCTTAGGCATTTGACATTTACACATTCAGGGGAAGGGGCGGGGCATTTTTTTTTCTAGCCCACATCACACTAATGGGATAGGGTGAGCGAATGAGATTGTACAGAGGTTTAAATCTGAGACCCTTATATTGCTGGTTCACTAGGCATCCAAATTCCCTTAGTGTGAAGTATACAAATTTGTTCGATATTTTCCCCTTATGAACAGGATTGTTAGTGTAGAAGCATTGTGTGCATTGTTTGTAGGAAATTCATAATATTTATTTATTGATTATGTTTTTACTTACTCCTAAAACCATCGAATACAGCTCATATGGGTCATTTTATTTCGGGATGCTCAACAAATTTAATTACACGTAAGCGAACAACCATGCCCTATACAGGTGATACCTACCCAGACGGGACTCAAACCCGTGATCTCTTGTGTGGCAGGCGAGAACTTTATCCCGCCGTGCTACCGAGGCCGGCAAAATACTGGTTTTCCGGTCTCCCAGCGGATGCAGAAACTGTTCTATCGTACACGTAAAGAGATACGCCCCTTTTTATACTTAATCATTAATTCATTTGGTCCCTTCCTCTACCCTGACTCCTAACACCACACTGTTTATATTTTCACCGGAGGAGCCCCTTCATGGCATGGTATTCAGCTATGGGTATCAAATTGAGCGTGTCCTTAAAAACAAACTTTTATGCTTGGACCACTATTTGGCAAAAGAAAAGCATCTAATGTTTACATGAATAAAGTAGACTCTGTGTGGAAGAAAATCAGTGCGTACCTTTGTTTGTTACTATGTAGACGATATAGGTTCTAATACCGGCGGGGCAGCGCAACGGTTGCAGATAATGTGATTTAATTCTCTTAACCGCAACGGAAAATGATACCGCACAAAAAATGTATCTTTTTGGCGCTCCTCAAAAGTAAGAAGTGCATAGCTGAGTCCTGCCCATGTTGTTATCCTCCTTCTGATTTCTACCGCCGCCAAGCAGTAATGGAATGGTGTTTGCGGAAGTTTTGAACGAAACCAACCCAATGTAAAAAATACAATGCAATGTCGCCCTCCTCACTCCGTATTACAACTGTGATTTTTTCCCAAGATGTGTGAGGATGTAAGTTTTTTATCAGAAAATGGATTATATTTTATTTAGTTCATTGTAATACTACCGAAAAGAGCAATGCAACAGGTTCGTGCAACGAGCCAACAATAGACATTCAGAAATATCTCCGCCCTGGATAATGACAACCGACACAGGTGGGACTCAAACCCACGACCTTCGGAGTGGCAAGAGAGGTCGGCGAAGATAATCGAATAATACCTCTGTTTTATTAAGTAATCAATAGCAAGTAAATCACAATTTTTATAGATTATTTACACCAGTTTTTGTACCATATATGTTGTAAGAATAACGTAAAAAAATTAGCTCACACATCGTGAAAGTTCTGCGAGATACATTAGCTGAAGACTTATTGTGCAAGGCCTGGTTTGAAATTACCCTGATGTCGGTTCAGACTAAGAAAACAACTGTTTAGCTGAAGCTTCCCCTTTTTGCCTTGTAATTAAATTAGAGCATGCCATCTTATGGATTAAGACCTGAAAATCTTACTGCTGCTGAAAATCTCATGGCTAAATTATTTAGTTTGTGTTAACTTTAGAACAGCCTCAAGAGTTACGCATAAGTACAATACAATTTTTTTTCAGGTTAGTATCGGGTACGAGGTGGTGTTATTATTGGAGCTCCTAGCTGAGGACCAGAAGGTTCCTGTATTTTTCTCCGATTGAAGCCTTTGATATGCCCTCTGGATAGTCGCCACCTTATATTATCCTCACCAGCCAAGTCAACGATCGGGTTGAAGTTCAAATTAACTGAGAAAAGGTTAGTGATAATTTGGGTTAAAATGGTGACAAGCAGATCAATTTCAAGGAAGTGTTTTGCAATGCTGGATTTCAATCTATTGACTAGCTGACCCGGCGAACTTCGTACCGCCTAACAATCAATGAACTTACAGTTTACTTACACCATTTATGAATCAAGAGCGGCTGTATCGTTTTTAATCATGTTTAATTTATTATAATAAAATAAGGATACAAATTATATAAAAATACGTAAATGAGTACCAAAATTGCTTGTCAGAAAGACATTTTCTTTATTGAATCTACAGAGGGTGAATCGGAGCACGTTTACGCGGATTTTTTTCAACAAATTTTCTTACGTTTTAGCTTAAGAAAATTTGGGCATTATGGTTTAATAAATCAGTTCATGAAATAAAAATTATACGCATTCAGTTGTTGGCTATTTAAGTTATTAGCTGTAAAAAAATGTTTTTAGGTCCAAGTCTGATGCATACACTTGGCCCATTCAGGGGGCAGGTTGACACGACCCCAGACCGACGCTTGACTGATGCTCAAAATCATGCTAGAAAAGCCCCTATGAAGCAGCATTCGCATTAAATGACTTAAGGTGCGCCAGTTTTAGTATCTCTGTTTGGAAAAAATGCACTGCGTAAACGTACTGCATGCGTAAACGCACCACGGTGAGCCCTACACATTCGGGTTTAATGTATTGCGTCAAGAACCTTCTGAGAAACAACAGTTTTTGTTTTGTTATCAGGCGCAAGATGAAGCGGATGAAGCTAAATAAATATAGCGAAGCAAAGCAGTGACGCAGCGACCCCCCCCCCCCCAAGAGCTTAGAGAATTTTTTATGAAAGATTTTGTTATTAGTATTAGGGGGACGGATGACTAACAAACAAAACATATTTAACTATTCACACAGCCACAAAACCCACTATTTTGAACCATTTATCTTAAAAAATGTCTGGGGGAAGTGCCCCCACACTTCCCGCTTACCTTAGCGAGTTTTCTATACCCTACAGACCCGTGGTATTAGCTGCGCCCAAAACCCCCTATCCTAGCTACGCACTTGAAGCGAAGGAAGAAATAGAGAGGATGGTTTATCGACTCGTGAACATAGCACGCTAAATTGACCATGAGAAAATCATGGGTTTTCATTAGCACATGAGCACAAAGAACACAAAAACTGAAAGAATGACCATGCAATTTTTTAATCGTTATCACGAATGCAACACGAATTGTAAATTGAATACGTTTAATATCATAAAGGGCATATGAGTTGAGATCATGGAATCTACGGAATGAGGACTCCCTAACCTTTGAATTTTCCTTTGAGTAAAGTTGCGTGAATCACATTCATCACCAATTTTTTTAATGATCAAACACGTTCCGTTGGATAGTTATGGTTGGTTTAGGCTTCGAAAGATCATGAGCACAGAAACTACATTTTTCTGTAAATCGTGCCTTGGTAAGCCAGGTATGTCCAAGGACTTAAAATATTCAGATAGATAGTTGGTGATTTCGTCTTCGTTTGTTACACATTTAAAAGATTCAAATCCATGCAGAGTACGAACTATTTGAATTTACCTCGTTTTAGTCATCCACATCTTCGTTCTTGCTCGCTAAATCAACCATCTTTGATTCTTTTGGTGATCAATCATATTCTGGAACTCTTTGTTGATGAGCTCACTGAAACTAATTTGCAATCATTCCAAGGAAATGAGTTAAAACTACTCGATTCCTTGACAGGAACACGGACATTACCGTTTGTCAACAATTGCTTGGAGATTTGTTTACAAACACGGTAGTGAAGTGTCAACTCGAGCTGGGCCACGGCTGGGCTTACAATCAGCTCGAATTAAATTTTAAAAATGTAATTTCAATTTAATTAATATTTTGAATATATTTAGTAATTAAAATGTAATATTGTTACAAAATGCAGTTATTAAAGTGGTAAAAACAAAACAAATTATTTAATTTGTAGTTTTGACCGACTTATCAATTGTTGTGTTACTATAACTCCTAAAAGCATGTCCATAGGAAAGAGATGAATTTTTTTTGTGAAATTATCCTTTTTTTAATGGCCTATATGTTAACCCCGCCTGAGACGAATCCAAAGAACCAAATCTCATTGAAATCGGTGCAGCCGTTCTCGAGTTATAAGTGTTCTAACTAACACGATTTTCGACTTTCTTTTATATATATAGATTAACTTTACATTTATATAATTTTCAGAGGAAAACTGTTAAAATTCGCCATTTTTATTTTGTAGCTTTATAAAACCAATTATTATAATACGAGTGATTTTGGCTGTACCTTGGATTTCGTCAGACCGACCTTTTTTCTAAACGACTCTCAGGACATGGTGGGAAATATTAGCACAATCTTACTACCAGCTACTTTTCTGCCACCTTGTGAAATTTGTTGTAACCCTAATGATGGAAAAATTGGGATAGGAGGGTTCAATTTTATGTGACCAGCGCAGCGTATGGACTATTTTTCGGACTTCCTCGTTTATGTTTGAACTCAATGACCAATCCATATTAAAAAATACTGTTTGATGGGAATAGATTAACACCATCTTCTTTGGTAGATAAATAAGGAGTAACTTTAGTACATGTTTATTATCCTAGCCATTAGTTGAAACAGTAATTATCTATCAAAAATTATTAAAAATTCTTGGAAGTCAATGATAGCTTGTCAAATCAGTGCTAGCGGAGATTTTCAAGTTAGCTAGTTTATGATTCAGTCGTCAAAAGGAATTTAAGTTATAAATCACGATGGATGAATATCAGACATCTCTTTGCAGGAATTTATTATTTGAATGCTTCGGTTTCATTTGGTGTCACGATTTTCCTGTGAATTTATTAAAAAAAGGCACATTACCATGATGAGTTGTCGAGTTCTTTAATTCATAAGTTCAGCAAATAAAAATTATTGGGTCTTAAGTAATTTTGGATACGTATTTGAGTCAACAATTTCTCTTATAGTAAATCCAAAAAGGATCTTACCTACTGTTTAGCAACCTTAATCATTAACCTAGAATCTTTATTTTTTTCTCATTGCTCACACAGGATTCAAAATCTAAGCATAATTATTGCGTATGCAATCACTATATGCGTAAAAAGTGTTTTAATCACTAGATTATATGAATATCCCGCGTCATTAGATTTAAATGGAGACTATATTATTTTTTTTCTAAAGTTTTGAGACATAAATCCATAATCTACTGAATTAGAACTTAAATTCTTTTTTTCCAAATCATCGCTTGTTCAAATTCAACCTTTCAAGTTGGAATGGTCTGCCAGCACCATGCTTGAGGAAAAAAGTTGCAATAAAATTTTCACAACCACAGCGGCTTTCTTACGGGATGGCGCGCGGAAACTCTCGCAAGCCTCTTTACCTAAAAGGCCTCAGCCGCAGTGTCGGCGGTCAAGCATGCTTCTTATCACTCCTCCTTCCCGTTGTTATGACGCGGTCTGGTGAAATCTGCACCCAGTTTTCCTGGGCACCCGTCGCTTGTTCCTTATTTCGTGCGGTCTGCATCGCCCGGCTACCAGAAATCACCGGAAGGGCAAGATTATACCAACCCGCGCGCAGGATTGCCTCCATACCGTGTTTCCGACCATGCAACCACCACGACCAACGCCTCACTATGCCTCCTCGACCATTCCACGCTAGGTTCCACCACCCGGATATATAGCTATCCCTACTTTTCCTCTATGCAATGTGTGTTGCGGAGACTTTTCCTCTCTCTCTCTCTCTCGGGTATCCAACGTTTTGTTCCCCGGGCAAAAGTGGCAACCATAGTCGGTGCCGCGACAGATGCGCGCCTGGCGACCGCGAAGCTTGTTCTCGAAAGTGGGGGCTGGGAGTTGTAAAATGTTTCACGCTGTCCAATACGGAAATGTTTGCACTTGAGTTATTCCAAGATGCTTCTTACTCGTCGTGGTCGCAGTCGGGAGCGCTTTAGACCCACTTGTTTTTTCTTTCTGAAGGAAAAAAAAAGTTGGTAAGTTTTCTGCGTTGGATAGTTGTCGTGCCGGTCCGAGTTTTCGGCAGCAAAAGCCGAATATTAAATCGTCTTGTCAACTCCATGTGGTGGAGTTGGGACGCATGAGTAGAAAAAGCGAAACTCTTGGCACACGCTTGATAAATTTTTGGCACGATATAGAATGGTGACATCAACACAAAGATATTTAGGAACTTGATCGGGATGACATTTTATATCGAAATAATAAATTAAGCTAAATTACATTGTCGATAAAATATTTTCTGAAATCATTGACTAGTTCTTAATTATTTTCATACCTCCGAAACCAAATTTTATATATAATACGTACTCGTAATCGTTAAAGTAATATTTCTCAGATTCATCGGTGTCATATAAACGTAATTTCTATTATACCTACTCATCTTTTCCAAAATTTACTTTGAGGTGAATTTTAGTTCTTAATTTAACACGCTGCTAATGAAAATCAAATATACGTCATTATACTGATGTTATTTGCTCAGTGCTAACTTCAAATTTCTCTGGCCGATCATCAAGAAGCACATAGTATCACGGAATTGCCTGCGGACTCATTATAGACGGATAAAAATAAAAATAATATAATCAAGCTTAATTTTTGATGGTTAAATTAAAATTCACAAATGTTGATCTTAAAGGCAAATCAAAGAAGTATGTTAAATATTTTAAAGGAACTATATAGCGTATGAATTTAAAACTTTTGAATGAGGACATGCAATGCTGATCAGAAATAAAACCTGACAAAAACATATTTAAGTATGGGTATGGACTAAGAAATTGAGGATCAGGTTACCTTGCCATATGGGCAATCTACCCAGGTGGGTCTCCGACTCGCGAACTTCGGTGTGTTAGGCAAAGACCTAACCCCGCCACCACCAAGGTTTCGTTTGCATTAATAACAGTTCAGCGACTAATGCTAATAAAATAGGTGCATTTCAACTGCGCCTATCTTTTCGTAAAGATAATTCAGTACTTCCGTAGATGCAAGGATAAGACTAAAATATTATATAGCTGCCTGAAAGTAAATTCTCGCCAAAAAATGTAACGCATTCTTGAAAAGCTTTCTATTTTTGAGTCTCAACAGGAATTTTCTTAACGACTACCGCCGTTACTGTGTAGTATTAGAGTCCTCCTAACGTTTCAGGAACGCAGCGCTACTTTTATTCTTGAATAATTTGAAAAAAAAACTTCGTCAATTTAGCCCAATTTGTTGCGGTGGCCCGGAATAAAAGTGCATAGTTGCATATTTAGAGAGATATACCCATTAAAAGCCTCAGACTTGAGTATGAGTGTCCTAAAAAGTTGCCTGGATATAAGGACTTATCATTAAATGTAAAGGTCAATGTACAAGCAAAACAAATGTAAGGAATTCAATGATAAATGCGCAATATCTTTAAAAGCAATGAACAACGCATATCAAAAATATGAATTAAGAATTGCCAAAATTGCGTTCACGCAACGTTGGGTAGAAATGGATGAACAAAAGACCATCACAAAAATTCATGTACTGAACACGGTCAACTTAGCCTAGCTTGGCTCAAAATAGTTACCTTCGGTATAGTAGGCAAAGATCTAAACCCCGCTGTCACCGAGGTTTCGTAGGAACTTAAAACAATTCTGCGACTAATACTGAAAAACTAATCGCATTCTAACAGCGCCAATCTTTCGTCAATATTAATCTCTCGGAAGGGAATCCTAGTACCTGGATGAAATTCCGGAGTGCCTTAGCAGTCGCCGACGCATGCACACAAACATAAGAACGAATCGACTCTTTCGCCTCAGTTTTATTTGGAGATTTCCATTTCATTTTGCTTCCCCCCCAAACCAAACCCCCCTTCATCGACCTCACGTGAACTGAAAAAAAAACCCGTCCTTTAGCCAAACTCAATCTCAAACGGCCCCCACCTCCGTCCCCTCCTAGCGACTCTCTTACTTTTGAAATAGTTTCTCCAAAACGGGAGGGTTTAGAGGGAGGGTGTGAGGGAAAGAAGCTGTGCTTGGAAGAAGGGAAAGTGAAAGGAATATAAGGGGTGGGAAACTTCCAACCCTCTCCTTCCTTTTCCACCCCTTGTTCGTCTCATCCTTTTTGGAGCTTCCCATACCATTCCTCTTCTACTCTCCTGCACCTTCTTCTTTGAGGCCCTCACCCCCCCCCCCCCTCTAAAGACTTCGATATCTCGCTGCCTGCCTCCTACAGTCGTCCGACCCCCCTCCTCCCCAGCACAGCACAGGGGGACCCCCCAGCATCTCTTCCCTTCCCCTCACCCTTATTCCGGATCACCCCCTCTCAATCCGACCTTCCAACCCGCTCTTCCTATCCTCTCATGCACATCCCCTTTTCCTTTCCGCGTATTCTTTCGCCTCTGGATCAAACGCCCGCTTGCTTTTCTTCGGCTCGAGTTGGAGGAAGGAAAAGGGAGGAGAGGTCTTTAGAAAGGATTTTGAGTTCTAAATTCTATTCCATAAAAGGGAGATTGGGGGTGTGGGTTGAGGCGGAAGGAAGGTTGGAGGTGGTGTTGGGAGGAGGTCGCTCTTCAGCGAGGTTTGAGGAGACGGCGAATTATTGGTACGGTTCGGGCCGAGGCGCGGGCGAAAAGTGTGTGGGAATCAGTTGGAAGTTTTCCGATCCCTACATGCTGTGGGGGTCTTAAAATGCTAGCGTGTGGATTTGCGTAAGTTTTTTCTCTAAAAATATTTTATTTTATATTATTCTTTCAAATGAGCCTCGAGCGAGGCCTTCCTCGAAATCAACCTAACAAATTCCTCAAGGTGGTCCAATGAAAGGAACTGCCCCCCTACCGTGAATGTGTGAAATTCACGTGGCTGTTGCTTAGCTCGAGGTAGCTCTGCCCTCAGCTATTCCAATCAACTTTCACCTTGAATTTACTGAGTGAGTTACCAATTGAATTGACCAATCGAGAGATGAGAAAGTACGTACGTAACAATCAAGCTCATGGCTACACGTGATTGCTACGCTGCCGCCAAGTGACAGAAGAGGGAAGGAAAGGCCTCTCGCTTCACGTTAAAAATGACTCCACAACTTAACCAAGCTATTAATTACAGCTGTACGTTTTCTGATAACACTAAGGACATGGTTGCACATCAACGAAATATTAACGCACCTTTATGACAACATTTTATTAAAATACCTATTTAGCGAATCATGCAAATCTTTCCCCGTTTTCTCATCACATTCTCTCGGTGAATTAAAACTAATTTGATATTTTATGCTCACCACAAAATTGTTAGCTGATATGATATTATATTTATTCAGTGTAGGTTTTGTGTGAATGAACAATTGTATTAAATTCATGTGTGAAAAAAAAATCATCAGAATATTAAGTTTATACACTCAATGAACGATTGCCCTAACTATAAGAATTTGTAGACTCATAGGTAATTGTAAATGGAAATATGTTCATAATATAAACTGCAGTGGTTTCTAGTGCCCTTCTAATACTGCTATTACCACGAAAATTATTCTAAATCAGATTTATATCAAACCTCAGGAACAACTTTTTCTCAGCTGGGTAGCAAATCGAGCGACCACCATGACAGATATGTGTTCAAAATGGGTTTGCGTTTGCATGGAATAGTTCCAAGTTGGTCATCGATTTGAATTCGGGTTCACCCGTGACTTATTCTTTCCCCTCGTTATCCTCTCACCCGCCTCTCACTTGCAAAACTTAGCCTTGGATTCTATGCTCCTCCTACCTTTCAAACTAAAATTAATTAAGGTCAATTCGACTACAATTAAAAATTAACTGTAGTCGAATTTCAGGCAGCGCTTGTGTTAGAAGACAGCATTGGTCTGATAGGTAAAAGGAAATGAATCTGTGGATTTATAAACTGCGTATATCATTTAAGTTATTGCATAAGACAAACCACTTTCTTGCAAAAAAATGGCTCCCAATACCTGGCGATTAGACCGGTTGTGTTTCATCATTTGAGACTCAATACTTATTTTTAAGTTAGGTGAGTTTGGCTACCGTAAATTTTTATGAATAGATTGAAATTTTTGTAATATTATAGTCTATAAGATGGCTTAAAATCTTCCCCATCTCATTGTTACCTACAACAACTGACTTATCCCATCGAATATATTTTACAAAAATATTTATAGCTTAAAGCCCCTCATCTAACACAGGCTTCGCATTCTTTGCAAAAACGAAAGGTATTCTTGCTAGTCATATTGGATGGAATTTTCTTTGAAGCGGAGCAGTAAATCATTGAATTCTGCCTAGTATGTTTCCATATTTTGCGATTAGAGCAATTAAATGCCAGTCACAGACAACTATTGTTTTTTAAATAAGTGTTTTTTTGTTTTTTGCTTTCCAGAGGCAGTTTGTAATGAACTCCTGAAATGGATTAGTCTTTTCTTTTTAATAAGACATAGTTCTATATTTTTCAGCTTATTCGCTTCATGAACTCTACCTGTTTCCATCCTACCCTTCCTTTTCTATCATTTACTGCATGAAAGAATTGAATTATCCGTGAAACATAGCTGTTAAATATTTATGTATACGAAATTGTATGATTAAGTTGTATTTATATTTTTGTATTCCATCACCATTTACTTTTGCTAATATCAAAGGTTCTCATTTTATCAAACCAGAGTGTTATTTTTGTATGAAATATCTTAAGATTTAATCCAGAATTGTGTTGTTTGATTGACTGACGCTTTATGCAAATAGCCTATCGGTTTTCTAGGTTACGTTCTGATAACCGATCGCCCACAATTTCTATTAAATGCTGAAGTGCACAGCAGGGATGAACTGGCAAAAACTAATGTGTGGTTATTATATGCTGCTTCATTTACGGCTGAGAATAATTGGATTTGAATTCTTCATTATAAATTTAATAGCGTGTGAATAGATGGCAAGAATGCAATGACTAAAAAATTATGGAGGTGAGACATGAAATCAATGGACTTTGGAATTGGCGAAGGGTGATGGTTAATTAGGGAGCAGATTAAACAGATTTGTGCAGATTTTGAATTAGGCTGCTTCCACCCCTGGGTGCACCCAGCTATCAGCCTATCAAAGGCATTAATTGGGGACGTGGGAATTATAGCAAAATTTATTTGTTTCCCCGTGAGCAGAGGTTCCGTGGATTGGGCTGCAGGAGTTGGTAGATAGGAAATCGCTTACTATTATGGTTATATGAAGCCCATGAAATATCTGCTCAGTGAAAACACGAATTATATTTTGTGAAATATGAGGAAGAGAAATACTGGGTCGGTACAAGCATATACATAAATGAGTGGTACTTTTAGGTAGCTAGAATTAAAGTATTACTGTAGGGAATTGATTTTAGAGTCAGAAGGTGTGGTAAAAGTCTTAAATGGGAAGATATATTGCTTACCTACCAAAGTGCAAAAGTAAAATATCCACCTGATCTACAGAAATTTCAAACAGATAATTAATAACAATTTATTTACTCCTACATTTTTTTACAACTGACTACAAAAATAACAAAGAGAAGGGGCTTAAGGTGATCTCCAAGGTCATACGACCAGAATTTAACCACCATCAAATAAGAAAATTTATGCCAATCAATAAATAATAATGCAGTAAATGATACATAAGTGCTTTAAATAAATAACATCAAATTAAATTTTTAATTATTTCTTGGTGGAAAAGCCCTGTCTTTGGCAAGTGTTAACATTACCTTTGAGGATTTTTTTTAATTCTAGCGGGCATTTAATGAAATAACTTTGGCCCCATGTAAAGAAAACAGCGTATGTATAGTGTTAACTTAGGTCTGTTTGGTACTGCAAATGACTCACTCCTTAAATAATATTTATATTTATCACATCCACTCGGCATATTTCCATTTCTGGCAAAAAACAATTTAAGCACTATGAAAAAATGCAAACGCCGTGGTGGCAACAATTTTAGGGCCACAAACAAGAGAAATGACTGCTCATAATAATTTTTTGACAATATTACCTGAATTATTTTATTGCAAAAGAGTGCATACTTAAAAGATAGGCATTAATTAACTTGAGATAGGTACTCTTAATTTACCTATCATTTGGTTGTTTTATTACCTTAAATTGCTATTGATTTTTTGTGGTGATGATGTATGAGAAGTTTCTTAAACCCACTGCGTAAGATTTTGTAAAATATATTCTATAACGATATTTTCTTCATTGTGTATGACTCGTTTAAAAGCTTTTGTTGTATCCTCTTGACTCATTACAAAATAGCCATTGAAAGAAAAAGGTAACTACTTAGTAGTTTTAATTGCAATAAAATGGGTTTCGTGCAACCATGTATTATATAATGGATTTATGTCTATGAAGATAGAAATTACATAGACTCTATTGTAGATGAATGCCACTACAAGGGAATTATTCCATATATTTTCCTGTTTTTACTGTCCTTACTCTGATCGTTATCCGGGAGAGGAGCGGGCTCTGTACCGTGATATCCGACCGAAGTGCATTATCCTGCTTTACGGCCGCTAAGAAGATTTTGTCCGCCATTGATAGCAACCAACAAAACCATGATTTCGTTTATATTTCACCCGGTAACATTGAGAACTCTTAAAAATATCACAACGAACCAAAAGTCCTTCCATTTTAATTATATTTTTGGCCAAGTCGCAGAATTATTTAAGGCTCTGATTGGTAATTTTTTTTTCAATATTTTTTTTTGTTTTTTGTATCCGCACTCCCATTGGTAGAGGTAACTCGTTATAGGTGGAGAGAGGACTGTGTAGCGGTTTTGGTGTGGGTAACGTTCGGGGCAACCGCACATTAATTGATGGCTTAGGTCATCACGCGGAAAATCGCGGGGGATTTAGGACGATTATAGTCTCCTTTTAATTTATTTCTCTCTCTCGCTGATATTGTGCGCTTAATCCGTTATGATTTAACGTTTTTGAGCTGCCAGAAATCGATTTTATTGCTCACTGCGTGGTATATATATCATTAAAACCGCAATGTGAATGCAATAACAGCCGGGCCGACCTCTTAGATGCTTTGAAAATCTATTGGAATGACCATGATATAGTGTGTTCGTAGGTGATAACATGGAGTTCTTCTGTAAAGAATTATGGCAAAAAATTATACTATGGAGTGATGATTCAATTACTGTACTACCTTAATCTCTGAGGAAAGGATCTCTGTTTATCATTCATAGCAGCTGGTGCAGCAGTGATTTGCTGATTTTTTCGAGAATATTCCATTAAAATAATTTTTTTTCCACGTATTCATTTTCCGTTTTGATTCTCCATAACACTTAATAAGTTTTTAATGCATTATATGAAAAGTTTTTTGGCAACAAGTATGAACCACGCAACTATTTTCACAACAAGTTAACAATTCCATGCATTTTCCTGTTTTCTTACAAGGGGGGCTTTTAAATTTTTTAGAATATCATTTTGGACCATTCATTCCTGATTTATCCCGCATATATTCAGGAAAGAAAAAAACTAAGTCCGTAAAAATTGAATTGGCGGTGGTGAAAAAATCTCCAAAACAGATTTCCTGATATGATACCAGTTATCGCTATCGACATTCACAAACGGACCTGCACTTGACTCGGTTAAATGTTATTTTACTCATGTTAAAATATGATAGCATTCATCTTATGGTCAAAAATATGTTAGAAGATTAAAAATTGGGAAGATATATCTTCCCTTTTTCAGGGAATTATGAAAAAATTGATAGATTGGGTATTTTTGCTTGTACTTCATATTGATTACCTTATTGTGGACTGATGGATAGAAATATTATTTCCTAAAAGATCTTTTTCATATATTAAAAGCGAATTATCATCGAATTGAAGTGTGTTTAGCCGTGTAATTGTTAGGAGAACGATTAGTAAAGAGTATTTAACTGGTTATTAAAATACTGCATGAGTTTTTTTTAATATTAATTTTATGAATATGTATGCCATGTAGTATGAATGAGTGCGATTAAGAATATAATGTTTCAATGAGAAATATATCATTTAGCACATGTGCGGTGATATATTCGAGGCGATGACAGTTGATGAAAGATGTAAGCGAGGGTAAATTTTGAATGGAAAAGTCGTGTTGACGTGACTATTAAATTCCTTTAAAATTAAGTCCCACGCTTAGCGGACAGGTAAAATTTGCGATTGTAACTATTGAATTCATTTCATAGGTGATCCTGAATATCGATTGCTGCTTAAACGAACCATTTTACCCACATTTCACTCTCTGAAGAATTTCCACATGTCAATCTAGAGAAGAATTTGATCAATGCGTTATGCCAAGAATCACCAACATGAATCTTTTTCTGAAGTCAATATAAAATTCACCGATCCTTAGAAAAATGCTACACTAGTCAATAGATATGTTATAAAAGAAAAGCCAAATTTTTTTCTTGAAGTTTCTTCATAGTTTTGGCACCCGTTTACTGCAATTCGCATCTGATGAAAAACAGGTATTATTTAGAATTATAATCCATTTCTGTGAATCGTCATTATTTCCATTTTCTAAGTCTTAGCAAACGCAGGGTTTTGTACATTTGATATAGCGCTCAGTTTATTCTGATTTTTCATTCATACCTATGTTTGTCGTTTTGGTGTTATAAATTTCATCTTGCTGCAACTTTATGTTTTTTGTAAAGCCAAAAACGATGCCTCCTCTCTATGGTCTCTCACTTGTCTTCGTCCTTTTTCTCTTCAGGCTAAGATTTGTTAGCCTCTTCCATTAATTTATCCGTCATATTTGTAGCACTTTTAGTTTCTATATACTTATCTAATTAAAGTATTCATAATCTCTCAGGAATAATAATGATCAAGAAATCAATTTCATGTTGCCGGATTTTATTTTTCATACTACATCTTTGAGTGTGCACGTTCTATGGGAAGTTCATAAGGTAAGTATGGTAGGCAACGTTCAGTTGGGGGTTAGACATCTTTGGAAATTATGATTCCGGCTGAGCAGAGAGTATGAGATGGTGCTTAACAGATGGAGTGAAGCAGTTAGTTGAATATGAGGGTGGAAATAGTTTTTGAAGGGATAGGTGATTATCCCTGGTGGGTGGAGCAAATTCGCTCCCTTAAGTTTTGAAGGCCAGTGTTTGAAGGGTTGTAGCGCCCGAAGTAACAAGGAGAAGTTTTCCTCGGTTATTGGGTAAGCAATATGCGTTTACTGGCAGAGTTACGCCGTGAATATTTTGCCTTGATACATTTGATGTGCCCCGTGAAGTACCACTTACGTCATGTACTATTCATTAATCTTCATTGAGTGAAAGACAATACTCAACCTTTTTATATAAATAAAAATACGTTTTATCTAAAGCATCATTTCTCGACGTCTAAATGCCATTTTTTTATTTATACTTAGAATCAGAATAAAATATTTTCACTCATCCAGTGTGAAAATAAATATATATTGAACCACACTATGATGTTGAAGGATTTGGTACGTTGGCAGCAATGTCCATCCTGACCTGGCTAATTTTCCGAGAAGAATTCCTCAACACTATGATATTGATTTCGTTTTTCAAATAATTTTAAATCTCTCATCCTGATATTCAATATTTTGCCAAAATATGGCCTTAATGTATCTCATGCTAAATAGATGGCTATTCATGAATAAACGAAAAAAAAATTAAAGTGGTATATTTTATTTGAAAAAAATTATAACATGTCTGAAACTAAAATGAGGATAGCTTCGTTTTATTACAATATTTCAGAATTTAAAATAATTCAATTTTTACTATTCTTGTGATTTCGACCAAAGTCTATAAATGCAATGTGACTCATGAGTCCCTCTCTCTTGAGCAATGTTCAAGCTGAGAGGTTGTGTGAAATAATATCTCTTCAAATGGTTTCGACGATGCAAGCGTCAAAATGACGCTGAAAAGATAGAAATAGCCCCGTAGACTAGCGTAGACATAGTATCGTCCGTGCGATTTGTCGCAGTATCACTCGGCCTCAGGCGTGCTCGGCTCGAGAGTTTGGGAAGAAAAGAGGAAGAAGGTATGAGATGAGGGAGAGGATGCTGGCCCCTAAGGCTCGTTGGGAATTGGAGTGGGTGGGCGGAGAGGCAGCGTGAGTCTCCATTTAGGGACTAACGGTGCTTATCTCCTTCGCGCTGGGTCTTTAGAGATGAAGACGGGGTCGGGTCGGGGGTTTGCTGGGGGGTGGACATAGAGAGAGAGTCAGTTTGCCTTGGAGCAATGGGGAAGCGGAAGGTGCTCCACCGCTTAAGATCCCGGCATCATCACAAATGTATAAGGCGATGAAAAGATGTTTATTCGGCCGCGGCAGGTGAATCCCTATACGCCTGAGATGTCCTTCAGGAAACCTACTCTTGACCAAAAATATACGGCCGTTCATTCATAACACCTAAATCGGGACTCAGGTTCAGTAATTTAGGGGCAAAATAAATGCCTCTCTAAATATTTAGTGGGAGGGCATTGGCTATTTCTATTTCATAGAATATAAATATGTATTTGATTACTAATGATATACTTTTTTCTTCAATCGATTCCATTTTTTTTCGCTGAATGAATCTGAAAGTTTCTCCGTATATTTACAAAAAGTACATACATGTACATCATCCTGTAACTGGGCACCGAATACAGCAATCGCATCCTCTTTATCGACAAATGAAATTATGAATAGTCATTCACGATTCCTATCCATTTCCGCCTGAGGTAATAAATGTTAGTTAACATGTTACTCTAATTTGCGGATTTAATTGCGATTTTGAAATAAAATTTCCAAATCTTGACAGGAAAGGATGCCAAAATAAGGTAAAATATTTAATTTTATCTTTAGTGTATTGCATGCTTCTGTTTGCCTCACTCTATAAATTTTACTGATTTCTGGATTCACTCTTGGAAAAAATTGCGTCTATGATCAGTAATACTTTTTACAATATCAATTATTCGTGAATTAGCGACTGAGACAACTGATTATAGCCTCTAAATAACCGGAAAATTAAAAATACACTTCTAAAAATATACTATGGGGATAGCAGAAAAACTCATGTGACTCTCAGCATTGCAGGCGTAAATCATTATATACATAGTTAAATAATTACTTTTTGGTCCTAAAAATGAAATGAATCGCTGAAAGTCTCCTAGTAATATAAAAAATATTTTTTGTAAATTTACCTCTTTCAAGCATGGTATAATAAAATGTCATCTTCAAAGGATCGGAATGTAAAGATTGCTTTACAAGACGAGTATTTAAGACATACATTATTATCTTAGAAAATATTTTTGCGTGAGTGGCTGGTTTTCCGTCTTATATTTACTCTCTAGATTCTCTATGACAGTAAGTTCATATCACGACCTTAAATGGACTGTGGCCGTTCATCTCGCGGCCTCTTTGCTTCCCTTTGGAGCAAAAATTTTTCCGAAAGACGCTCGCCGCAGATGATATCTACGAGAAAAAATCCCTCTTAACGCAGCTAGGAAGTCTCGCCGTTATCGCATTAACAGTGGACACTCGCCCACTTTAGACGGGAAAAAGGCGGTGCACGAGATAAGGTCTCCCGCTGACCACGTGGGCTCATCAATTATTCCGGGCGAGTGTCGCGAGGGGTCGCAGAGTCCACTAATTCGCTCACCGGCTCTAAGCAGACTTACCTTCATTCCCGGACCTTCCTCCACAAGTCCGAATTTCATAAAGAAGTCTTGACCGCGTTATTTTATATAAAAAAATCTCCCTCTCTTACTCTCCCACCATTCCAGGGCCCACATGTCCCAGCATCCTCCTCGCTGGAGCTACTCTCCCGATCTCTTCTTGTCTGGGTTAATCTCCGCCACCTCTCGCGCTCCTCGGCTCGGGCTTTTGCTTCTTGTTCGTTCCGCTAGATGGCCTCTCCGATGGCGGCGGGGCATTTTCCGAGGTCGAATGGGGTAGAGGCGTGCAGCCGGTGGAAATGGAGATAGCTTGTGACCAAAGCTGAGGACAGAACGAGAGACTTGATGGGGCATTTCCTCCTTTTTACTCGCGCAATTCCACCTTTCTCCTCCTCTCGATTCTCGACCCGTTCCAAGAGCACCTCTGGCTTGTAGTTTTATATAGATAGGAGTTGGAGATAAAGAAAGAGTGGGCCCGAGGGAGGTTGCATGGCGATATGAGGAAGGCTCGAACGGACGTGGCTCTTCTCGAGGAAAGAGAATCTTGCCCCGAAGCGGGATGATAAAAATTTTCTACATTTCTTTTGTCTATTTTGCGTGTTTGGCTTGCTTTTTCGCCTTGAGAGAGAAAAATCTCTTGTTGATAGATTGGAAAGATAGTTTAGCCATCATGCTCAGTTTTTTTTAATGCTGGAGAAGAGATTCAGCTTCTTTATGGACTTTCAAGTTGGAATCGAACTCTGGAGATTCAGGATATGGTTTCTATCCGAGCCTTTCTTTAGTTGGGGAAAATGATACAATAGGTTTATTTAATATTATATGAACTATCTACTTCTCGGAGAAAATATCATGTAAATAAACGTTCCAGCGAGAAATATAAATGTAAGAGTTTTAAAAACTTAAGATGGTATAGGAAAATGTGTATCAATGCGGCACTTTGAAATAGCTACTCAGTAAAAAAGGAGTTACGAGAAGGCAATGGCAGTATTTATGTTCTGAAAATTAAAGAAAAAAATCGTAAATAATTATGATTTTGGTATTATTGTTTCATTCTCACTGCTAAAAGTGCACAAATACTGTTATAAA
Organism: Ischnura elegans; assembly: GCF_921293095.1. NCBI lineage: Eukaryota > Metazoa > Arthropoda > Insecta > Odonata > Coenagrionidae > Ischnura > Ischnura elegans. The sequence continues at coordinate 10,937,909 of NC_060252.1, forward strand.
TTCTATATATTCAACGTACCCCACTAAAAATGAATTTTAATTTGAATGAATGATGCGATAGGCAAATATTTAGGCTTGAGTAACAGATATTGGCTTATTTTAATGCTTACTCTCCGATGTTATACATTTTTGGAAATACATTTACATGCCTAAGAATTTTATGCTCCCGAATAAATATTATGGAGGAAGGGAATGTGGCCTAAGTAGATGCGTTAACACGTGCGGACAGGTCTCCAGTTTTAATGGTAATAAAAACCCCGGAGTGCAAGGTATCGCACAGGAATGAACTGGCTGCTCTACACTGAGTACATAAAATTCATCATGACTTAGATCGGGGTGAACTCTACGCTTATTAGGCTAAACCCACCTATAGGTTGAATGATCCGTGGTAAACTATAAGGGGAAATGCATTCGATATATTTTCGTGTAGAACTTGTCTAACCTATATTTCTAGGTAAACAGCGCAGTTTACCTTATTCACCTTCGATAATGCCTCTCTTTTTAAGCATTTTAATCCCGCCTTCTCCTTTCCTTCCATTGAGACCAACGTCATTCTTGAATACTCCATCCCAGTCCACCCCCCACCTTCGCTGTGAGAGCCTCGTGCTTTCCAATCTATCCGAATGAGTTGGCGTGCTGACAGTGCCGCCGGCTATCCCGTGCCTTGCTTATTTTTCCCTCACCCCGGGATACTACTCCCTCCATTACTCGCTTTAACTTGAAAACCCTCGCCGTCTTACCCCATACCGCCCGCCTTACCCGACAGCTCGTATCCGTACCTATCCGGCCTAAACACCGCGTCACGAGGCTTTTCCTCCGGGGGAGGCAAGACTCTCTCGTGCACTTGCATTTTGCTTCCATTAAACTCCAAAAATAGCACGGCCTCTTCGCCTTTCAGGCGTCTCCAACCCCCTCTCTTTGCTGACCCCTTACTTTTTTTGCACTGTACCTCGTACTGCTATCCCCTCTCATATTATTTCCCCATCCACAGGTCCCGTTGCCTTTTGACCCCGGAGAGCCATAGTCAGACCATGCGATACCTCCCACGATGTCACAAAAGGGTCAATTTCTCTGCCTCTCCTCGCCGAACTTGAGTCCAAAATCCTCCTTTCGACCATGCATGTGCTGAGAAACGTTGACCCATGGGCAATAGCCCTCCTTTCGTTCAATTTTTAGTTTTTAATAATTCTTACCGCTTCTGTGATGAGTTTCCGTGCCTAGTTTCTTGAGTTTGCAATCCGATTAGCTGAGTTTTGTTTCGTTTATTTTATGCCTTCCGTGTTTCTGGTTAGGCGGATGACAGGACTCAAAAGCCCGCAATTTCAATTGTGCATTTTTCTATTTTGATTATCTTCAAGCTCGCTAACCTCCCAGTATATTTGGGATAGAGAGTGCATAAACGAGACAATGTAATACCGTCCCTTGATATGAGATTGTACTGCCAATCTGTCATAACTCTCAGTTTGGTCTGAGCAAAGTTCAAAACCACACAATATTCGTACTTTTTGTATTCTTTGTGATATGAAATGAGAATATCGGTGATTGAGCTATGGATATCGCCCTACCTTGTTAGGATGCCTTTGAGTTATTAGCCTTATTATGATTGATTGGAGTGATGAAATGTCAGCCTTTCGTGTTTCCTGTACGGAACATTTCTCGTGTGTTCTTACTAAAATCTGCTGTTAAAGTGAGAACACGGAGGCGAAAGAATGTTTCTGAAAGTGACGTTTTTCTATAAACCGCATCTTTTATGCCCTCGACGATTGGTTTGTATTAATAAATAACAATCAAAAAATTCACTTTTTTTGTCGTATATTATTCTTTTTTTCTTCTTTTTGTTGGGTTTTTATTGTGAGTCTGAAAAACATTTTTTATTTTTTATTGGAGAATTAGAAAATCTTTCTATCTTGGAAAGTATCTGCATGCTATAACTCATTTTACTGTCATTAAAAAATCAGAAACTTATCATACTGATCCTTGCTCGCAATACGTATGCAACAGGAATCCATTAGTGCATAGAAGGGAAAGTGTGATACTTTCTTTTGAGATAGTTGCCAGGCCCCAAAGAATTAGTACACGAATGGAGCCATAGCTCACAAAGTATTAGAGAGTTCTTTTTTTGAAAGAGCGGATGATGGTATGGAACATAGGTAAAACTTGGTACGTACATGTAGCTCATATTGCATTATTCTTGACGTTAGTCAATTTAAAGGTCAGTTTTCTAAAAAAGTATCATGGTTTAACTTCAGGATGTAATCGAAACTCGCATGACCAAATTTGGTATTTATTCGTTATCTTCTAATAGGAATAAAATATTGACATTATATTTAAATAATTTGTCTTTGCCTATATGTAGATAAATGAAAATATTTCGCATGATCTTCAAACACATTTTTATGTTCTCGCTCATAGCCTACTATTTGAAGCCCTGAGCAACTGTCAATCCCATCTATATAGTTCAAAACTTTTATCATCATTTTCCAGAAGTTGCTGCTACTTTTTAACGAGTACTAACGTGAAATAATTTTGCAAGATCCAAAATATTTATAGGTACACACTTCTCATTACTGACTTAAAATTATTAATCACGCAAATGGTTTTGATTATCTTTGAGAACCAAACTACGGAAATATTGATATCCACGGCGGAATAATGCCCTAATCGATATGTTATACGTATGGATAGGTAAGTTTGAATAAAAAGTGGATGCTAACATCTTATATAAATTTGATACAACATTTAAATTGGAAATAATTTTTTTAAGAGCTAGTGCGAATGAAAAGTCGTAACATGTCCAGTTTTTATTTAATTCATTCAGGCTAAGTAAATATGAACTAGAAATTATCTCAAATAATTTAAAGACAGAACTGATTTAAGAGCCTATTATAAGTGGCTAAATTAATGAGCTCTCAATTCTTTATTCTCTGAAAATTTTCAATCTACCATGCATCGTCTTCAATATACCAATTATGGGAGAACTTTTGTCTCACAATGCTCCGACCGCTTTTATGCTGGGTTTTCAAGTGTAATAGTAGGAATCATTGTTAATGGATTTAGAGTACTTGTTGACTGATCGTCTTATTTTAATTTTATAAAATAAATTATTAACTATCAGACTTCTCACAAGTATTGTTTGCTGTTATTTAAACATCAAACAATACCCCAATTTTTGAAATTTATTAATTACTTATTATGTTATATATATATATATATATATATATATATATATATACACTTCGAAATGTTCCTCGGCGAGGTAAATATCATAAAAAACCCTAGGGTGGGCAGTATCAGAACACACAATAAAGAATAGAAACTAACACTCACTAAATAACTAAATTTTCGGTGGCATTACCACCTTCCTCGGAGTGAGTCTTTAACCTAACTCCGAGGAAGGTGGTAATGCCACCGAAAATTTAGTTATTTAGTGAGTGTTAGTTTCTATTCTTTATTGTGTGTTCTGATACTGCCCACCCTAGGGTTTTTTATGATATATATATATATATATATTTTTTTTTTTTTAATATTGCGTCAAGTTTCTAGAGCAAAAGCGTCGGACTTGGAGGTAAAATCTTCTTTGAAACATCCTCTTGGATGCGCCATCTGGTATTCAAGTGGGAGCTTGGAAATGTTTAAGCGTGTTTCAGTTGCCGGCTTGATTTGCATCCGTGATGGGACGTTTCAACACAATGGCCCAAAACTTTAAAAGCTAGCCAGCATTCCCGGCTTAATTTTGAATGCATACATTGCAGAGAGGCATGCATAATACCTTAAATTGTTGAAATAGCCAACTTTAGCGAAGGAAATGCAGGAAGCAGTTCCGATGGTGCGGAGGCAAGTACTGTAGCTCTTTGAGTGGAAATTTAAGTTGTCACCCGCAGCCTAAATACTCTTCATAAGTTTATTATAAGATTAAATTTTCGGTTACCTTTTTGTTGCTATAAAAAAATGAATCGGTATATTTCAATAGTGTCTATATTGAAGCTGACTTTGATAAAAACTCTAATTAAGTAGTACTTAATAAACTTTTATAAAGAGAATACTTCGCTAAAATAGAATGCAACAATTATTTTGCTGGTGTTTTATTTTAGCAGTTTTTAAGGGGTATACGTATTCCAAATTTGATTTCATGAGCATGTTTAAGAAACACTAATGCCTATATACACACAATTTTTTGTACTTCGGTACGGTATTTTAAAATTCAGTGGGAGATTTTCGTTTTTAATTGGCAGACAATGCTATGCGCTTTAGAGTGAATGGCTTGTTGATGTAAACAAAATATTCATTTTTGCGTTTAAGCGAAAGCTATATCATAGACTTTGGGATGTTTAGATATTTAGTGAACACTGCCGGTTTAGTTTAGCTTGTTATAGAATGTACTTTAACATGAACATGCAGAAGTATTCCTTATGGGAAAAACGGAGACGTAGCCATGATAACTAAGAAATCAGATGGGGATGAATGATATTAATGCATGTTTGGTTTCACATTCCATGTATTCATTTCAGTACATATTCACATTTTGTATAGGTTTAAACTTATATTCTGCTTCCCAAGGTTCGTTTGGCATGTAGGTACTATGTACCTACGCATATGTTATATCGGCGAAGCATATGTTTTTTGCTAATACTGCGGGCGATACTATCTTTTGATAATCGCTTTCGAATTTAGGAGGTAAAAATACAGAACGAATATTTTCGAAAAAAATTCCTGTTGCCTTACTTATTTTAATATGCAAAAAAATATTTAAGTCCAGAATTAATACTCTATTTGGAAAGTATTAATAGATTTCCAGAGAAAGCCTTGACTACCGGTTACCTTTTTGTGGCTAGCTTAAATTTCACTCTCGTTATGCCTACTTTCTATTTATGTTATTTGGAATGGAAATATCCATTCTTTTGTTCTTTAGCTATTGCAAACATTTACATATTAGGTTTAAAGATATAATAAATATAATGCAATAAACTTAATTGTCACAGTGGTGATAAACATGCCTAAGTTGTAAACTTAAATGTCTTGGCCAATTCTAAAATAATTTCTCTAATAAATTAGAAGAGGTAAAACGCATAAAGAATACCCAACTTTTAGTAAAACGTTTTTTCATTGTTACGTAGTGTTATTAACGATGTGTTTCGAGCGTCAAATCTCTCGTTCGAAGCGAAATTTGCCCGCACCTGCCGCGGATTCAAAGCTCAAAGGCTCCTCACGTTTTAACTGCGTCCGCCACACCTCTGACAGTTTCAGTTGCGCGCGGATGTGTACCCACGTGCAAAATCGTGGGGTGAGGGGCGGAAATCCATCGCTCCCCCAGTTTTGATTCGCTTCATTAAATCCCCCTGATTCCGCCGTGCTCCGAGAGAGAGAGAGGGAGGTGGTCTTTTCCATTACGCTCCCGTGCGACCCAACCCACCCCCACGAGACCTCTCCGCCCCCGCAGCGCGTTGCGTTCGGCACTCATCGCGCCGCCGGCCAATGAGGCCGCCCCCAGACCCACCCCCGAAGCCGTGATTACGCCTCCGTCGGTGCCATCCATCGGCCCTGGGAGGGAAACCGTCTCTCTTTGCCCCCTCACTCACACACGCGCAAGATGTACCGCCTTTCTCGACCATTGTGCCGGCTCCCCAGGCCGGCGCATTTGTCACTCAAGGGGTCCAGCGGACACATTGGGACGTGGCCCGGCCCTGGGACAGGGGGAGAAAATGACCAAGGGCCGCCTCACCCCCCCCCCCTCGTGTGACAAACCCAAGTTCATCAATCAAATCGAAAGCTTCTGCTTCTCCATCGTCTGCTCTCCTCTCCATCTTCTCCTCCTAGTCTCCCTTTTAACCTCATCCTTCCTCCGTTTTCTTCTGAGGTCTTCTTTAAAGCTGGGTTTGTGTTAGTTTCTTTAACGCGGAGCTGTAGGAGACACTGGCTTGGTGTAAGTGAAAAATGTAACTTCAACTCAAGACACTTCATTTAATTAACATAATATCAGAAGAGTATTGTTACTGAGAGTAGGCATTAATACCTAAATTTGCTCGCTAACCAACGAACATCTGAAAATTAAAATAATAATAGTTTATTCGTCATAGTTACTGCTGTAGTAGTAGACTTAAAGCAGGGATGGCAAGTGAAACGAAACGAAAATGTTTCGTTTCGACCCAGATCGACCTGTATCGACCCTGTTTAAGGCCTATACAAGGTTATTAAAATCACCCAAGAGTTTAGCTTTGATCCGGACCGAAACTTTACTCCCTGGAACGAAACTAAATTAATCGAAACTCTGCTGCTCATAGTTAAGTTTCGATCCCAAAAGTTGAGTGGAGGGGTTAAGAGGGAAAGGTTTCAACCCATTTCATGACAGAATATAGAGAGTATAAAACATTGAGGTTAAAAATCGAATGGCCAGTTTGCGTAAACCGTTTTCCTGTCAGTGGTAAAAATAAGAGTGGCCCATGCATCTAATGGCGGTCGGCCGAACCTCTACATCATTCAACCACACTTCGTACTCGGTGTGTGTGTCGAAACTAAACTGTTTGAAGGTGAAGCACGTGGTCCCTCCGGTGCGAAACATAATCTGTGATTCGTTTCGTCCAAGAGTTTTAGTTTAATTTCGACCCGAAGTAGTTTTGACTCCGATTTCGTTTCGACCCTGAATTTAGCTCCCCGGGTTTAAATGCATTTCGTTCCGTTTCCATACTTCACTCCTGGGAACGGAACTATTGAAATCTTACTGGTATGACTTTCGTTTCGTTTCACTTGCCAGTCCTGATTTTAAGGTTCCACTCATAAGTATGGGCAGCGATTGCGAAGAGATAATGAATCGATTGTGGTTTCCATTCGATGTATTGGCGGAGTTGAAGCATTTCAACGAGTGGCAAGCTGTGGATATTGCTTGAAGAAACTGCTGATTGAACTACGCAGTCAATGAGTATAATAGCAAATTGCTTTTTCACCAATGATTTGTAAAACGGGTTGATGTCAAGCTAAAATATTTTGATCTTTTTTTATAATTCTAATTTCACGCATTGTTTTCCTTTTCTGTTGAGCATAAGGGTATTCATTTGTAGAACCAACCCAGCTAGAATTAATTCCTCCAAAAATTTTATTTATCGTTAGTAGCAGTCACTCTTTTTGTTATTCTACCTCTGTCACAATAAAGCATATTGCCCCTGCTGGGATACTTCTGAGATGATACCAGTAATAAGGCTTAATTCACGTCTGCCTAACTTAGTGTAACTTGACTAATCATGAACTAACCCAACAAATGACATTTTTCGTTATAGCAATACAAAATGCACATCAATGTTGAAATTGATTATAGAAGTCCTAAATGCTTCTAATGCTTATTAGTAGACTCATATCATTTTCTTACTACTGGTGAATTACACATAAGTTTGGGTTGATCACTACTGATGACAATTTTCGATGTGCTCCATTCTAAGCTGCTACGAGCCAAAATAGGCTAAGTACGAACTAAGGCTAAGTATGTGCTAAACTCCACAGTAACGCAGAGTTAAATCGAGTGAAATTGTTATTGTAAACAAGGGTTTAGTATTCTGGGATATACACGATCCTCACGATATTTCTCTCCTGCTCCCTTTCTCATAGTCCTTTACTCGTTTCATTCAGAGGTCTTCCATAGTGTTTCATGGTTAATTTCGTTACCCTCACCATTTTAATCCTTCTCCCTTTTCACTATCGTTTTCCCCGCTTTTTTCTTACGTCTAATTTGGTGTTCCCGGGAAATACGTAGAGGCGGATGCTCAATTAATTTATTTTTGCTAGCGTCGGCGGCAGGGTGGTATTGTCCTCGCCTTCCCTACGAAAGACCACTGATTCGATTCCCCCCTGGGTTTTTTTCCACAGTCTAGGACAGAGGTAATTGTGAAATGGTTAACATTTTACGAAATATCGCTGTAAAAAGCTAATTTTGTGCTATTTTTGGAAGCATGATAATAAGGAAAGAGTGGAATAGAGGCACTCACGAGGTAGAGTAATCCGGTGCTGGGGTTACAAATAACCGCCTTTCTGGCTTCATTCGACGAAACAAATAGAGTACAAAAATTCATTATAAATATGAAAAGAAATGCATATACGTTCTCTTAAAGACTTCTCATTCACTCCTAAGTTTTCGGATAGAACTAAGTTTTGAGTACAAACCTTCTTTACCGTCGAGGCGTGAAGCAATTTTGCTAAAATATTTACACTACGCTTTAACATTCTTCGTTCTTAGTGAGAAGAAATTTTAACAAATACCTCTTCTTATACATTACCTTTTATTGCGTCTTCTCTTCTCTCGTTTCTTATTCGTTCTCTTTGATCTTTCCTTTCTCTCGCTTGGCTCGCCAGATCATCGTCCTGCAAGTGATGTGAGAGCCTCAACATATGAATCATTCCGACCCGTTTCGATCCTTTCGCGAATGGTGGGCTTTATTGGCAGGTGTAGTCCACCAACATGGTATTATCCCCCGAGAGATTTGCAATTATGTATTATGCTATGTTGTTAATCATATCCATGAGCAATTTTCAAATGAATGCAGTGCTCCAGCGCCGTGGTCTATTCACGTGCTTAAACGTGGATTTAATTCTTAATCTATGGCTTGATCGTTCTACCGAGGAAAAGTTATTGCAATATAATGTTTTTTGTCTTTATTACGGATTAAATACATTGCAATTATCTATTTCTCTTAACATTTAAGTTTAAATTTTGAACAAAAATATTTTTATCAGTCGTGACGAGCTCAGAAGGAAAACAACCAAGATAAGGACTTAATAAGTTGACATTAATTTCTTACTTGAAGCCACTTAAACTTCTAGGGTGATAAGCAGTTATATCTAATTACTTTGTTGCGTTTCAATGGAAAATGAACTCGTAGAATTGATCACAAAGTTATACCTGCAATATCAACATATTTAACACTGATTAATGATTTTATTTGTAATTTCTAACCCTACAGAGAGGTATTAGCTGTTTTAATGGATCATGGTGCATCGTGTTTTAGAAATACGCTCTTGCTTTTTATTTTTCCGGAAAAAAACAACACATGACCATGCTAAAGAACAAAATGTAGAAATTATATGTTTTGAAGCCACCATCTATTTGAAAGTAATTACAATGGAAACATTATCTCTCCTTTCCAATACTTCTACTTCATCAGCCTTATTTTTGTTTTTTTTGTGACGTGCTGATACATCATTACATTATATTGTCTAATAAGCTGCTCTCGGTGGAGGCGCGGTAAAGTCCTCGTATGTTTTTCCGAAGGACCTGAGTTCAAGTCCCTCCAATTTAAGTTACCTCTATCCATGGTATGGGTATTCTTTGTTTGGATCCTCGATATAAAGGCCATTTCAAGCTGTTTTTGGGGTAAGTATGTGAAAAAAATCAACTTACCCAGTTATTTGGAAATAGTCTGGGCTTATGCATTTCACCAATGTCAATAGTTTTGTGAATGTCATACTTTAAGAAATTATTGAGAACTATATTAATGAAAAAGAGGAATTGGATCGGGCAAATTTTAAAAGAAAATGGAATTATAATTCCAACATATTTGGGGGCCGTGAAAGGAGAAAAGGGAAATCGTAGTGGAAGGCTGAAGATGACAGACGCATTGAGGCTAAAAAGAACGTATTAGGAGATTAAAGAGAAGGCCTCGTACAGAAAAAGGTGGAGGCAACGTTGGCGTTTGGGACTTGCCAGTGGGTAGAAAAACAGTTGATGATGATGCGTTATGCATTTAAGGATTCGCTAGTAAGGAAATACTGTCTGATATATTTTATACGTAAGATCGAGGGAAAATGGAAAAGGATCTAATTTAAATGCCCTGAAAATTTCAAGATGATTGCGTGGGTGCTTAAGAAGTAATGCATCACGAAAGAGCGGAAGCTATGGGTCCCCTTCAACAATGTGGGTGAATGTGAGATTGCGTGTTGTACGGGCGTTAGCTTTGAACTTGGCCGGCACATCAATTTCCCTAGAACTAGAGCTAAACTGTACTTATCTAGTATATCTTTCAAACTCCGTCATGTGTCAGCATGTAACACATTCATGGTAGTCCCTTTCTTCGATTTCCTTACGAAGACAGGGAGAGTTATCCATATTTTATCCACTTAACGAGCTCTGCCAGCGTTCCAACAGATTTTCCCAGTTTTTACGCGCAAACACTTCAGTATTCCATCTATTTTGTATCATGCTGTGGATATTGCATATTTAAAGGCCGCAAAAAGTTATATAAATATCTTCTTTTATGTAAGGCGAGTCTTGCGTTGGAAAAATAAGATGGCAGAAAGCACAAAAATTGAGAAGTAACGCAATGATCACGTATAATATACAAATGTTAATTTCCTTTTCCTAAATGCCGTTGAAAACACTCGGGGTGACAATAACTGTAATGTTAAGGTGCTTTTTTCGCAACTGTCTTTGTTGAAAAGTCACCATTCCCTGTATGTTGGAATACCCCAAACAGGATTCAATCCTGCGACTTTTGGGTTGGCAGGCGTGGAGCTTACCATAATCTAGAAATTAATCCTGAGAGATAGACAAATTGTCCATTTATCTGTCCCCACTAACATATCCTCTCTGAATATTCTTCTATGATTGCAATTTTCCTGCTGTTATATGAAAACTAAGGTAAATAAGTTCAATTTTTTTTGTATGGCGATCATGACACAATAATGGTGCTAGTTATTTGTGTTATAAAAGTAAATATATCTCTCGAGGACATATTAAATTTTGACTTATTAAATTTGATGTTTCACAAATATTGTATATTGTATATGTTTTGTATTGTGAACGTTTATCTACCGTTTTTAAATGTGTATGCATTTACTCTATCGAGGGGTTAGGTGGAAGAGGGGACTTCTTAGTCTCAACCTCGCCCGAATGAAGACATCTTATTATTATACGGAGGTACTTTGATCGCGTGAACCACATGCGCTGTTTAATATCAGATATACATTGTTCACACTTGCAACTTCGAATATAAAGATAGGCGTTCTCTCCTTTCTCCCTCATTGGCTTCAAGGTTAAAGAATCGTTACTTTTTGGATTTCAATGAAGGCGTATTGGTTGAATATTTTCGTAAAGGCTGAACACACCACTTCACAGTGCTGATACTTAACCCTTACCCGGTGACGTGCGGTCTGAGAGACCGCTGCGTTTCTAAAATTATGAATATTTTCAAAATTAAGATTTCAAAATATCTATAATTCTCGTTAGCTTCATATTTTTGCATAGCAAGGACATCCCACTATTTAAATTTAACGTTCCTTGTATTAATTTCTGTAAATTCGCAATTGAATTCGATTAGTGGTCTGTGAGACCGCACGTCACTCACTAAGAATGCATCAAGAAAAGGAATAAGCGGATATAGTCTGAGGTTTCAGGCGAGATGGAGTGGAAACGTGACATAATGAAAATGAAAAAGCAGGAGCAATTTCCACAATTTTACATTTATTAATACTACCGGTTTCGCTTTTCAGCATCATCAGGTACCTACCTGGGTACCTGATGATGCTGAAAAGCGAAACCGGTAGTATTAATAAATGTAAAATTGTGGAAATTGCTCCTGCTTTTTCATTTTCAGGAATAAGCGGGATAAATTTCATGGCTACTTACTACTTAGCCTTCCAACTTTAACATTTAAGTCTTTTTTTGAATCTGAAATATTGATACATAAATATAATAATTATAACTCAAGTGTTTTTGGCATCAGTTTTTTGATCCTGCTTCAAATCACAATTTTTTATGACAAATTGGTTGGTATTGGGAGTGTAAAAATTTTAATATAAGTTTTAGAAAAGCTAAGAATTCAAAGAAAAATCAAACAAAGCAATAAAAATGGCGTAGCAATATTTTATGAATTTTTGTTTTATTGCGGTCTCCCAGACCGCACGTCACTGGAAGTGTAACAAGAGTTGCACGTCACTGGTTAAGGGTTAATGTCTCATTAGTAAATTTAATGAATGTTATGATAGAAATCAAGGATTCCTTAGATGGCTGATTTAAGTTACCTCATTTTGTTAATTTTGATGTGTTTGCAGAAATATCCGCAGCGCGGCGAAGAGTACAAAGTGTTCCATTGTTTGCCAATTTTTGCATTATTTATTACCAATTTTTACTAGTAATGAGTTGCATTGAACAGTTAAGGAATCCGATGCAATGCCATCGCAAATTTAATTTCGGTTAACAGTTCTAACTATGGGTTAGTTCAGGAGGTTAGAAACTTTAATAATCCCATCGAAATTCAAGGCGCGTTAAAGAAAATGGCTGGAGAAACCTTCATTGTAATATTTGTAATTAAAACTAAGGCCAATAGAACAGTATTTCCCAAAACAAAGACTTGGTAATGCAATGGTGTCCTAGGATTCCTTCACGTCTAATCAAGGATGTGCCTAATGAGTATAAAATCCTCCCATGGGTAACAGGACAATGATGACGAAAATGTGGGCAACAATTAATGAAATACCTGCAAGGGAAGTGTACCACGTGCATTCCCCTATTGTGGCCAGTGCAAGACAAATCGGAGCTAACATATAACAATTAGTATCACACTTTGTTCAGCTGCAACTTGGTTAACGCCGAAAAAATATGGCACAATTAAGGCTTTCACCTACCTACGCCAATAGAATATCGACCGGCAAATACCTTGCATTCGTAGCATCTTAGTAAAATTGGTTTTGCCATTTTCTACTGCTTACTTTTAACGGACGTTTGTGCTGCGGTATTTTCAAACTTTTGTCATTCTCTGAAATATTTAAAAACAAAACAGTTATGTCATGTTATGTATATTTATATGTTAATCGATCAATAGTGGATATGTGTTTCAACATTTAAAACAAATATAAAAACATAAATCACCAAAAAATTGCTCCAAATACAATTTTAGAAGTTATTATTAAAGAAGTAAATTTCATAAATTAACCGTAGGGGAGAATTAATCGTATGACAAAGAAAATTTTAAATATTCTCAGAATATATTATAGCCTAATTATATTACCTAAGGTTTAGCTTTTCTCCGTAGACTGGCATATCACCGAAGTTGGAAGGTTATAGTTTGATCTTTTTTAATGATCGCGGCCCTTTGATGAATTTTAACAGCAAAGAAATAGCATTTGGAGCAATTGGATAGGGTTATTTGAGTTCATGGTGGCCCGCGAGAAAAAAAAATTCAACCGCAGCCATCCCTAGCTATGTATTTTCCCATTAAAATCCACAATCCGTAAAGGTTTTCAAACTCAACGGTTAGGAATTATAGATAGAACTGTGAACATACCCTAACAGATAATTTATAAGCTCAAGGTGTCAGTATTCTAAAACATATTTCGACTAGGTTCATAATTTACTTCTCTGTGAAGTGTATTACCTGCTTGCTATAATTTTTCCGAGTATGAAACGATAATCAGTAGGGTGATGAATCGTCATTGCTTTAATGCTTCAATTTGAATGAATGAGCTGCCTCCATACACAAGGCTGTCTTACTTTAAAGCCTATATCGTCATACCCTGGGCGAAACCCAGGGCACAACAGAATAGTAAGGGCTTGAGAGCCGCTGCCCCCTGGGGGAACTTCGACGACATTCCGAAGAAACTTTTCGAGGCATTTGAAGCTATTAGCGGGCTGTACTTAAAACTTCCTCACTTGCCTCAAGCGGAACTCCATTCAAAGAAGTAAACCAATATTTTTTCTAACTGGTCTGCAATTTACCTAATCCCTTTTAAAATTCTAAGGAAATTGGCCTAAATTGTATAAATTATAGTAATATTATGCATAGTTATAAATGCTAAACCCTTGGTAATAGGAGCTCACCCGGCAATCATAGTTTTGCCTTATACATTATTTCTATTGAATATTCTGGTAGTAAAATAAAATATAACTTAATTATTGTAAGTTTGTGGAGATGAGGTATATAACTGAAAGAGGATCCGCTCGCTGTGTACGATAACGACTTATAAGAACAACTAAAAACCAAGCATTCATTTTTTGAATTCTTTATACTTTTATTAATTTAATCAATAAATTTCAAATTACATCTCAATCAAAAATTATAACAATAAAAAAAGAACAATATCAGTCTCTTAGTATAGCGGTTCTATTTGTCCTTTCAAGTGTACGATATTCTTTGTGAGGCCATATTTAGCCAACAAAATAATGACTGGATGATTTACACACGTGAGAAAATGCCACGCATAATTTTCTGCATGAAAAACACGCTGCGCCCAAATCTAAACCACAAACACACATCGTTTGGCCTTGAGACTTATTCATTGCCATTGCGAATGTCAATAATTCAAAATTGAACCCGTTTAAATTCAATTGGCATATCTGCTGGAATAATATGGATTAGTGTTAGTAATTCATCTTCTCCTTAGAACTTTTAATTAGAAATGCAAGGCTTCGACAACGTTTTTCATTCATTTTTAATGACTGAGCACATGCCATTGCACGGCCGTGCTGGCTTCAAATTACGAAACAAACGAACTGGAGATTTCACCTTCAGTTGTAAATGGTGCGGTGGCATGCCTAGATGAGTTCAAAAACTCTGCTGGATAAATTACGTCTTCGTTAGCATCGCATACTGTATAGAGAGATTTGTATGCCACCAAGTCCTCTGGCGACAATACAAACAATATTGAAGGTCGTCAAGGGGACAACAGGCCAAAAACGCCCAAATTTCAGCATTTTTATGAATGATTTTTCAAATTTCATCGTAAATTACGTGAAAAACAAAATTTGAGTGCCAGAATAATAAGGTTCATTTGTTTTTCTATCCGATAGCATGTATTTCAACTACATGTGACCGTTATCACTGATTCAAGTATGCGAAGTGGAGAGGTTTTCAGGCAGAAATAACGAACTTCACATGTATTAAGGAAGCTCAGATTTATCTCGATTTCGGCGGGGGTTTTTACTCAGAAAACTCCCTTTGCTTTGGCCCACAAGAATAACCAATATATAGCACCGGGGAAGCTCACCACTTACCAACAGAAGAATTGAACGAGGACACAAGAATAAAAGGAAAGATAACTTACACGATAGCTGAAACAGACAGGAACATGCGTTTCGGGGCACGCTGAGCCTAAGTGAAATAAGCCAATATGGGCGATATACTACTTCATTCATTCACACGACGCTTTAAGCGCAATAATATGAATAAATTCACGGGTAAGGAAAGAAAGGTATGGAAAAACGCAAAAGAAAAAGCGAGAGGACACAGGTGCTGTGGTAGATGGAAAAGGCCAGAAAATCAGAGAGTAAAAATGTGGCCTGACTGGGACTCGAGTACAGAACCTCGCTGTTGCCGGTCGGGTTCCATTGCCAAATGGCAACCGCGCCATCAGGACGCTTAGATTAACCATGATTTCGGCGGGGGTTTACCCGCCGACCGACAATCGGGAGGTTCCAGGTTCGAGTCCCAGTCAGGCCGCAGCCAAGAGTCCTGACTCATGCATTCCCCTTTTTGTTTGTCCTATGAACCCACGCGAAGGCGAAAACTCGACAAATATCCCAGCCCACGTGTACCAAGAAGCGTGTTATTAATTGGAAATACAAATGCAAGTTTTTAATTTCGTTTCGGGGATGCGAACAGTGCGGTGTCGGCTGAAGTGGGAGCTCGATAATTCTCATTATACAGTGATGGACCCTTTTTTATTTGTGTGTCCGGCGGCTAGAAGTGAAGTGTCCCAACGGTGGCGCTTTTGCTATGCCCATCTTTACGCTAATGAAGTAAACACGCAGTCCACAGTGTCCCATGGAGAGGGAGACTACAAAAACAGAAGAGGGTGCAAACGGCGACACCGATGTCACCACGAAGAAAGGAGTCAAATGGGGCCGCGGCGGTATTGTCTGTAAAATAAATAAAATGGGGCCGGTTTCGCCGAACCACCACTCTCATTCGAATGTTTCTCGCGGCTATTGAATTATTGAGCGAGACTGGTGGGTTAGCATTTACAGTCTCCATATTTTTTAGTTTAAGTTAGCAGAATTAAATACGTGGAAGAGAAATGAGTCGGTGTGGGTGGTGTTTTTACGGGGGAACGTAATTAAACCCCCACTAGTATGCATGCTATTTTTACATTTTAAATTTCAATTGCGGCTCTTGCGTGTTAATGTAATTAGTATTGGCTTTTTTAAGTTTCACTCCCGGATATTTGAATCATGCCAGTAACTTCGCCAGAAATGAGGGGAGAAATCTTTTAGAAGATTTCCATTCAACCATGAATTTTAGTTTTAATGATACTTCGACGGTTTTTAACAATACATTAAATACGATTTAGGTGAATTTAGCTTAGGAAGGCAATGGGTGGGACGTAAGATTCTAAATTCACCTAAGCCTCCTTTATGTTATACATGCTATTTCATTCAGCATTGAAAAAATGTATTTAGCATGAAGCACAGTTTACTTTTTAGCTGCAGTGTGGTATTGGTTCATGGTCTGACTTGTCATTGTTGGAGATTTATCGAGATAGTTTTAAGGGAATCTGTTTGCTAATTTTTTTCATAGAGTCACCGAGTATTCCGTGCAGAAGTAAAGTCAATTTTGTTTTAAATATTTGCAGAATACTTAAATTAATTAAAGCTAACCTAATTATAAATAAGCTTAAGTTGAAACTTAAAGATTGTGTATACCTATACTTCTTTGTCAAATAACACATTAATTTCGGTTGACAGTCATATTTTACTTAATGATTTCATATTTCTTTTAGAGTTGAAGGCTTTCACATACAAGAGGCTTGAAAACATTTTTTTTAAACTTATATGCATCTCAATTTCTTTTCTACGAAATGTTGACGAAGATCACTTCCATCATAACCATTGGTTATCCCTTATAATTTGAATTTGTAATCAATTTAATTTCAGCCTGTGAGGTAATTGGGTGTCAAATAAATATATTCCGTTTGTTGTGAAGATGTGCAGAATATATTTTAGCTTCCTGATGAAGTAATTTGTGTTTCCGTTAAATAAAATTTTACTCGAAAATAGCAGATGTATTCTGGTAAATAAAGTTGATTATGTGCGTAAGAAGTACCCAGGAAATACCATATGGTGTAATACCGCGCTATCTTATTATTTTTCTGTGACAAATAAATTATCCTCATTCCTTCCACTTCCAATCCTTATATCCTCGACATGAATTTAAATTTTTTACGCAAACTTTTGAATGTAGCAGATTCCGGAAAGCAGTTTTGATAAGAGGGACATAATTTTAGCTACCTCCGCGTAGATAACTGTTTAGAGAGAGCTTATTTTAAATAAAAATGCTTTAGTGCTTATTTTATATAAAAATAATATCCAAGTGAAAGCTTTATTTTGCCTTAATGTTTATTTTGGTCTAGGAATACCCTTATCCTAGGAATATCCGCCGTTGAAAATCGAATCCACCTGAACGTGCAAGCACCCCGCAATGAACTTGGAAGTACGCAATGGGCATGTGTTCCCATTCCTTCCTAAACCTTTACTACGAAAAGTAGACGACGATCTTTCATTTCCAATGACTACATTCTCGTTAGGAATTCGATTTGTATTCCAAGGTCGCGTCTATCGAATGCCTCCCGTGGCGTCATCTCTATTGACGAGGCTTTTATACGTGACAAAAGAGCGTTAAGTGGCCCATCACTTTGTCTCCACCGCCGGCCTCCCTTATATCTTCAAACGGCAAGCTCACCACTTGGGGATCCTCATCAACCCTCACTGGGGGCCAACGGCTCTCCCGCCCCCCAACTCCTCGAATAACTCCCCCCTTTCCTCTCCAACCCTTTGCTCCCTAATCACCCCTAACCCTCTGCCACGGTTTCGGTGTTTACTCTGGAATCTCGTCTCAAAACACACGATGTCTCGCTTTTGCATGGTGTGTGTCCTTTCCCTCCAGTGCGTAATACTTTTAGCCACTGGAAAACCACCCTTGCCTTCCTAAGCATCGACGTCCCCTGCTCTTGCGAAGCGTTTTATTATTTCCCTATCTATGCCCCTACCACCCCCAAAAACACACGCCTCTGTTCACATCCATGCAAACTTTCCACACTCCGCCAGCCCCTCCATTTTGA
Source organism: Ischnura elegans (assembly GCF_921293095.1). NCBI lineage: Eukaryota > Metazoa > Arthropoda > Insecta > Odonata > Coenagrionidae > Ischnura > Ischnura elegans. The sequence goes on from NC_060252.1 coordinate 10,955,936, forward strand.
TTCCCTTTTGACCGTCCTTTTAGTGTCCCTTTACCGCCAAACACTTTCCCAAAATCAGAAAAACACGCTAACTCGTTTCTCTGATTTTGGTCCCCACTCCTGACTAAGGTATACTTAAACTGACTTCCCAGTCAGTGTACACAACTTACGATGCAGAATATTCATCTAACTTTGCCACCATTAACTTGGAGCATGGACTATGGTGGTATAGAGCTGATATATCTCATTATTAGGAAATCATATATGTTGTTCTACAAATTTATGCATATTCATATAATGACCCACATCACTTTTATGCATGTTTTTATACACGTATTCATTCTTTTTCACTTTCTGAAGTTCATTTTTTGTTTGCTTTAGTTGCTTGTTGATTGTAAAGTGTGTTGTTTGAGTTGGTGCCTCGGTGATATGGATAAAAACAAAAAAGTGTTGTTCCAGTAGCCATATTGAGATGTAAAAAATAAAGAAAGGCTACAGAGGAATAGATATTGAAGTTTCTACAGTCGCTTTGGTACGTTGGTGTTCATAATGCTTCATTAGTATGCACAACAACATTTGATTGAATAGAATCTTTTGAACTAGATAGACTTTCGCAGTGAAAACATTCCTCAAAAACAAAATCCTAGTTTTAGTGCTTGGGAAAGTTTTGAGTTCTTAATGCCACCAGGTAAAATTAGTAATAATCGACCTGAAAATCCTGCATAAATGCAATTTGGTCTCGATGGGTTACCGTTCCGTACTTTACAGAGCATTCTGGACCACTGTGCACCGCGGGGCTCAAAACATTGATTGTAACACCTTTGCGCTCTCCGACATTCCTCATTTCGAATTCTCACACCTACTTCCCCCCTCTCTCTCTGCTTCCATTCATACGCCTTGTGCACACACAAACCTAGCTCTCTTCCTTTCCCCAGAAATCGTTTTTATTAGGTTTGTGTCCACGTGGACGGTAAAGTTTGCTCCCGGGAGATTGTGCCGCTCGCTTCCCACCCCTTCCCGCTCTGGCTGACTAATGCCCCTCATCCCACTGGCTCCCATTCCTACCCATAATCCCCCACTTCCCCCCCACACCTCGATGGGACTAAACCCCTTTCCGCCTGCATCCAACGGGTCGAATGAATGCAGGGCCTGCTGCACGATGAATATGTATATACGTGGGACACTCTTGCCTACCAAGCAACCTGGGCTATTCTGGTCGGGCAATCCATTTCACCCCCCCAGTCTCTCGCGTTTCCCTCTCTCTAGTGTCCTCTTAGCCCCTTGTATCTCTCTCTCTGTCCTGCAGCCAAAAGGACACGCGCTATTACTCGTCCCTTTACCTGGTCCCACTTCACTACTTTCCAGCCTATTGTCCATACTTACTAAACTTTCCATGTGGCTACGAAGCAGGATCTTAGATTGCGCTATTATCTGGTATACCTCCTCAACGTAAGTCTTCGTCCTCCAAGGAAGGAGAACATTTGTCAATCAACGGCAATTATTTTGACATATTTTGTGCTACAAAACTGTGAACAAACGAACCCGAAATATTCATCCATAGTTATTTAACTACAACAAGATTTGCTTTATTCAAATAATTAAAAATTTTGAGGTGACGTAAAATGAAGAATTTTTTTCAACTCGCACCGGAGGCAAGACCTTTCATATAACCTTTGAACATAGATCTCTGCTTTCGAAATTTTAATTATTGCCATTGGTGATTGCCAGGTATTGCCTCTTTGTAAATGATATAACAACTAAAAGTGTTAAAATAATTACGGTCATGAATTTCACTACAGCATTGACTTCGCTTCTGATTTAAATGTGAAAATAATAATAACTCTTTATACAATTCTCGGAGTTTTTTTACAGCCCATTTGTCCTAAAAAAAACTTTATCACCATCTACGCTGATAAATAACCTTATAATTAACCCCAAGATACTTTAAAATTTTCCCCCCAGAAGAGAATAATCCGCATAAGTTGGGATCGCCAAGATTTATCGCGATCTAGCCTCATGGCCACAACTGTAACAGAAACTGAAAAAGAAAAGTTTTGTTTCCCATAGGAATACCGAAAAGTCTTAACAGATCGTTTCTAGCGATACTAAATCAGGCAACCAAACATAACAGTAAAGAAATGTTAGGTTGCATATGTACCTAGGGGAACTTTTAGAGAGACCCTTTGTGAGGTTTCCATTTGCGGTAAATCGAAGTGGTTCTCTAAATCAGCAGACGTGACTTACGGGGGGATCTAAACACATGTTTGATAGATGATGATATTCCTTAGAGTAATTTATTTTGGGAAAGAAGAGATATTTCCCGGCGTATTACTATAGAATATTGTTCTCGGACTTCTGTTTGTATGATGTCCTCGTTAAAATGATCCATACCACCAAATTTTCAGATAGAATGTCTAAACTATGGATTATCTGAACACGCAAATCACCCGGACGGAAGTCCGAGACAAAATTATCATATTTAAAGAAATCTTGAGAAACATTGGTAAAACTTTCTGGGAATGCAACCTGCTAGAATGTATAATATGCATGTAGTGGCGTCACACGTTCCATTGTAATATCCTGGTTATCTGCAATTGGAATTTTATATGAGTGAAAAATATTTATTTCCCAATCATAAAACTCTGAGTGATAGGCAAAGGGGATGGGAGATTAATCAGCAATCATTGGAAATATTGCAGCTGAGCGCAAGGACATAGTAAAATAATAGTTTAATGGCTTGTTCATCAGCGGAGGGAAGTTACGAAATCCTGCTAAAGTGAATCGGTCATATAGTATTTTGAGCATATTTCAAATGCACCAAAGTCATTTTCTTTTCGCAAGTTATCTTTCCGTTCTAAGCGAAAATATCGTGATGGACGCTTATAATTCCTAATTACTACATTCAACCTCAATGGAACTGGTAGTGGTAGTTTGTTACAGAAAGCAATTGATTGAAGTCCACAATGTGCTATGCAGATTGGTTACTTACATTATAGGTGATTGACTGTTATGTAAGGAAATCGAAAGCGATTTTTTTGGTGATTTCTCCGTAAAAAATATTTAATCTACCCTAGGTGTCATAATCTCACTTTTGAAATCGCATAAACACGCAACTTTCCATACTAATCAGTGGTCAGCAGATCATAGCGCTAACAGTGCATACCATCAAAAATTGACTGAGATGATGAATTAGCTAGGAAGAAATGGAGATCCTATAGATATCATTTCGAGGTTTTCACTAGAGGCAGTTGTCTCTGAAATTAACATTGGCTACTTTGGGTAGAATATACCTATTCCTCAATGTTCACATGCCGGTGTGAAAAATTCGTCATTCATTCAGGTTTCTGTTGAATGTACCGTGACATATTGAAAAAAATATCCCTCATAAAATTACTGCTGTCATTATGTTGTCCCATAACTTAACTTATAACCATATATTTTAATTTTACTAGACTTTACATCTACTTTTACCAAGTATGCTTATTACGATAGGCAATATTCTGTATTTGGTGGGAAAATTAAACGCATTAAATCTTACTTTTTAGATTAAAAAAGCTTTGTACTTTCTCTTTTCCGTGATTACGAATTTTAATAGATGTGAAACATCTAGATGAAAGGAAGAACATGTAAATTGACGATATTTACGGAATCAATTGATTAGAACCATCATAATAAACATGATGTGGGATTACATTCTTGGCGATGTGATTGGTGTTGCAACCAGAATGTCGGCTTCCCATCCCGTGGGCTCGGGTTCAAATTCCGGCGGTGAGAGAGAACACGATCCCTGCTTGAATGTTGTGTGGAGGACATATCAAGGGCAACACTCCGTCCGTCAGATAAGACGTTGAGCCGTGGACCCTTTGTCGCCTTTCATTAAGAGTAGGCTAATGCCCACGCCAGGTTTCTCTACATCCTTCCTTCCATACTTTTCCCTCATGGCACAAATGATCTCAGCTTCCGGTCGCCACCTCTGAATACCACACTACCGGAAATCATCCTTGTAACTATTTACTCTGAGGAAAGCTGTTGGAGTGCAAGTCAAAGATTGGGAATTACACTTTAATGAGTCGGGGCAGTTGTCTGATAGTCTGATGTCCAGTTGCAAGACCATGAGGTCACACTAAAATATTCGTAGCTCAATTGCTAGCCGAGTGGGCGGAACGCTAATTACTAGATTAAAATGAAGCTCTTTTATTTTCGTGGGAACGAAACTTCCTAACAAAAGGAAGATGACGCAAATTGACCAGATGGATATATTCAACCATTGAGACCAATCGCAGATGGCGTGAGAGGAGAATTCAATCTTACAAATCTTCTTGCCGCAAATCACTTTGCTTTACATGTCTTTATGATGAGTTACATCCTGAAAATTGCAAATAAAGGATTAACTGGAGTGGTGAGGCAGTGTACTGGCCTTCCACATCCAAATCTCGGTAAATAATTAAGGGGCATTCCTAAATTCAATCCCTGCGTGTAATGTGGATTACACTAGTTGTGCAGTACACCGTCCGTCGGATGGGACGTTAAGCCGTGGTCCCCTTGGCGCCTTTCGTTAAGAACAGGCTAATGCCGACGCCGGGTTTCTATCCACCCTTCATCCTCAGTTCCTAATCCCAAGCTGATCCATTCCTTATTTAAATATTTTAAAAAACTCTTTTAAAAATATATTCCATAGTAGTAACGAAGATAAGAAAACGAACTTTAAAAATTTAAACAGTAAAATTCTTAAAAAGTAACACGAAAAAAAGTTCCCTTAGCGAGCATCGATCTCGCAACCTTCACCTCCACAGTCGGACATCGTATCCACTGGGCTGACGCCCTATTGTTTAACATGGGCGTTCAAAACAGTTTATATAGCGTACCTTCATTTTTAACGATTTTTAATTGCTTTTTTCTCGGAATTTTACGAGAAGTGCGTCGTCTCGCTTCGGCATATTACATTTGTACCCATAAACTACCGATTCGCCAAATTTGAGCTCGATCGGCGATGCGAAGGTCGTGTATTCCCCTTGTTAGTCGTATGCGTAGAAGCCGAAATTCATCCTTGCGTCCATTTACGCTGAGGTAAACCACTGGGGTACCGATGTCGGATACATGTAGGGAGGTCAGGGGGTGCGCAGCTCCCCCTTACGGGGCCGCCCGCATTGCCGAACATTGAAAAACTACAATTTTAACTTTTTATATCATAAGATGGCATTGTCTTGTATTCTTGCATAACTAGTTCAAACAAACCTTTCTGAAACGCTGCACGTAACTTGATTATTTTTTACTACGATAAAAGTACAGGCAGCCCAAGATATCTTTTGCGTCCCACTTGAGTTTATTTGTATCCGATACCGTGAGTTACGAGTCAAAGATTAAGCATTACTTAGTAATGACTCGGTGCCATAGGGAGAGAGCATGTCGGATTGTCTGATGTCCAGTCGCAAGACAGTTTGCATTCGACCGCGAGATCACTGTAAAATATTCGTGGCTCACTCTCCGGGCCGAGTGGGTGGGGAGGAAACGGGAGCCGCCAAGCCTGGCCGCAGTTTGCGTTGCTGAATACAATCGGGCGCATCCTTGTGTGGTGCCGGACACGAAACCAATACGACTGCAAACACGCCGTGCGCCGAGGTCGCGGGGAGTTGCGTTTATACTGATGATGACCGCGTTGTCCCACGCCTGTTTTTCATCCATTCTCCCGCGTGTCCCTCTGTCCCTATACCTCAACCCCGTCTCCACAACACCAGCGTGCGTGGGCAATGGGGGGTTTGAATCCTGCGGCCATTCGTTGGAGGAGTCCACAGTCATCCTATGCAACACTGATTGAATTCGTGTCGTTCGCTCTGAGGGGAAACGGTCAGTGTCTCTCTCTCTCTCTCCAATCGGACGATCCCAAATCGATGTCCGTCTGCTAATGAAAAGTCAGTCCACGTGATGACTCGCAGCGGACTAAAATGTGTGCGCATTATCGCGCGACCCGAAATGAACGTGGAATTGTATGACCTCCAGTATTTGCTAATGGCTCGCGCAGTTTGGCTGACGTGGAAATTTCGGTGCCAAGCTGGGTGTCTTCATTTGGTGATTGAACCTTAGTGCAACCACAGATGGAGTGGTTGATAGCTTTGCTTAGTTTTCCGGAGTTTGATGCCTATGATAATTTATACTGCTCATCAAAATATTTGGGAAGTTGCTTAAGATGATGCTTTGAATAAGAAAACTCCTTGCCAAAAATATTGCTAGTTTGATTCATGATTATATTCCGAGGTATGTATACTCAAGGTCGAAAAACCGTGTTAACATAGAGCTCATCTTGAAATCTTTAAGTAACTCAGTTTACAACCAAGAAAAAATTAATGATCGTCACATATTGGTTATACTGGGATTAGTAAGACTTCTTTCTTCTTTGTTCTATCATCAGATTATCTTTTCGCCCCTTTAAATAAAAGATGGCAGCACTTTTCCACAATATTTTAATGCCTACGACACGTTTCGACTCACATAGTCATCATCTGGGACAAGACATTGTCTTACATTTAAACATCACCTTTAGACAGTGGTACAAGACATCTTGTTTGCAATCATTTTAGTTGGTATGCTCAAAGCATGTTAGGGTTTGTGGCCTTCTTCCTGAATGAGAAAGCAGAGGGTGAACAGGACTGATATTGATGATAGTCTGCTCATAGAATATACTTCTTAAAGCCGCAGAGTTGATGGGAGAAGATATGAAAGATAATAATCATTAAAACATTTAGTTCTAATCGTTTTAAAGAATTTCTATTTTCTTTGAGGGAAGGATAGTGAAGATTTATGATGTTAAGTAGTTGCCTTGCTCCTTAGGTCCTCTATCGGGAAATCCCCTGCTTCTTAGAAGATGGGGCCCTGTTTCAGCGGTCATTTCCCGTAGGATAATGTGCCGCTCAGATCCGTCCTCACCAAGCGATATCCCTCTACGCGGTGCGCCTTCTTCGGCGTTTAATTAGACAGAAGAGCGGCGAAAGAGCAAAGGAGTGGGGCCCTCTCCTCTCTCTAATGAAAATTTTGCCGACGTAAGGGCTTGAACTCGTACACCCGCGCGGTGGATGGGGGGCTTGCGAGAGCGGTGAGTCTGATTACGCTCCCGGCCCAGAGCAGCTCCAGCTACTCTCGGCCCGAGTGAAGGAAGACGAGATGAACGTGTGCGTGTGTGTGTGGGAGAGCGTTGAAACTGTGAGTAAATAGTATTTGGGTTGATGGAAGGGACCCGATGAGCGCTGTTTGATCTTCTCCTACCACCCCTTTCCCTCCCCTATTCAGTCCCTCCAACCCCCTGCAACCCCCTGTCCTCATACCACCCCTATCCAATCCCTCCCTCCCTCCTCTGTCGAATCCAAATTGTCGTGTTGCACAAACGAGTGGCAGTGTGGCCAAAGGGTCGGCGGGACCGCAACCAGTGACAGGGTATTCGCTTCGGACGTGTCACGGACGGCGGAGGGAGAAATTCGCGCAGCCACTCGCTTAATTGGATTTATGAATGTTCGAGTGTCATTTTTTTCAACTTCGGGGGTAAAACCTTGATTTTTCTCAGATTTTAACTTTGTTCTGCTCGAGGTTAGCATTAAAAAAATATGTCCTTTGGATGAAAATGTGTTTTCCCTCGGTGGTTGAGAAAAACGACGTTAAGTTGATAGCGTGGAGGGTAAGCTGCTTCTCGGAGACGTCTTTAGAGGTTTAAAAAAGTTATTAAAACTGAAAAATAAAGTTACTTGACTTTTATTGACACTCAAAAGTAATGAATTCTGGAATTTTTTTATTAACTAGTTTAGTTTAAGCAGCTCTGAGAATACTTAAATTCCATGTACTCTCCGATTCATTAATAATCATTGAATCCCGAAGAAGATACACCTGAAGACGGAGGACAAAGTGTTTCCACGATTCTTGGTATATTACTCTCGGATATTTACCAATGATACCTTACCCACCCTTTGATTGACTCTATTTATAATGTCAGATCAGATAACGTTGAACCCATTGGAATGTATTCATGAATTGCTTAAAAAATCGTCAGCCACCTTTTATTCCTTGACTTATTTAATTGTAAACCTGCTTAAAACGAATTTAATGAATAGCCTAGACTTGGTTTTTTTTAGCAGCAGCTATTTAAATGAGGCTAATGCACTTCGAAATATATGTATTAATAGTACAATATATTAACGAAATATGTGTTACGAAGAGGGACCACTTGATTTTTTTATTGAAAGGGTTAGAAAAAGGAATGACAAACAAAATGACAACTCCCCTGGTATTGGTTAAAAACTGATGAAATCAAAATTAAATTTTTGAAATATTATTAAGTATGACCAGTGATGAATGAAGTAAAAATGAAACAGCCACCAAAATTGCCTTGGCGGAGAGGACTTTCTTAAAAATTGGATTCTATTTACTGCTGGGAATGTGAGTACTGAGGTTACGATTTAAATCCTTGGACTCATATTCGAAGAGTGCTTCTTTATGTTTTTGAAGCAGCAGAGAACTCGAGATTGGAATCATTCGAAATCTGATATTCGAATTGAGTGGTGAAGATCACATTGATTGACCGAGAGAGCATTATAGAAGTCGAATGAAGAGTGAAAGATGTGTATTTCGATCACGTTGAGAAACAGCCAAAATAACACAATTAGCTAACAAGAAAAACACTTAATTGGCACTATAATGATGCACGATGATCTGATGATAACAGACCTTTGAGAACATGGGGAAAGGAAGAGCAGCAAATGAAGGAGTTGGATAAAATATATCCAGATAGTGATGGAGAATACATAACAAAATATTTACGTGTTAAAATGATACCTGATTGAATGTAAAGCTGAATCCAACCAATGCACGGATAGCGGATTCATGATGATGGCGAAGTATTGCTTGTATTGAAGTTTCTATGGAGTGATGTATATAGGCAGTAAATGTGTAGGTGGAGAATCGAAATATTTGGATGTATTATCAGCTTTCATTCGCATGCATAAAAAAGTAATTTACTGCCATTCATTTTTCATATTGCGACGTAAACACTGAATTTCATATTTCTGTTGAAGGATTGGATGGTTCAATTTTACTTTCACTAGAGTTACATGGAGTAGGTAGTGAGGGATGTAAAAAAGGAGAATTACGTGTTACACTACTAGTACATTAAAGTTTTGAGTGGAGAGCTCCCTCAAACCAATCCTTGGATTGCAGGCTACTGATAATGATATTATTTGTTAATGATATACAATTCTATCAAGTATCAATGCGTGTCAATACTGTGTGTACGACATATTTTTTACAATTCAGATAATTATCATGTATACCGCTAGTGTAAGGAATGCAAAGTGTTCAGCCGATTCCTGGGAATAATCCAGAGAAGCAACGGGACCCTTACAACTGGGATAAAGGTCGTGAAGGTTAAGAAAAAAGGCTCTTTTTCCTGTCCACTTGGCACACATCTATGTCCCTGCTTTCTCTCTCTATCGAGTCCCGCTTCCATATTGGTCTCCTCCTTCCCTTCCCCATCCACGGGGAGAGGCGAATAGGCAAAGCCCTTCCTTGGAAGGATCAAGCCAATCCAAATCGTCGGAATTCGTTCATTCTTCATGGATCTCTTCCCCAGATGGCACACATGACAGACTGTTTGAGGACTTTGTGAATCTTAAGAATAGCGATAGAGAAGAAGATGGTAAGACTTCATCGGCCACATCCTGAGGCACATATTCTGATTATAACAAACTTTGAAGGGTAGTTATAAAATATAGATTGGAAAAATGATAGAGGTAGGCCTCAGATGAAATTCTTGGAGCAGGTAGTATACAATATAAAACAATAGAGTTGAGTGTTGACATATTAGCGATTGAAGTAATGAGTAGAAAGCTGCATCAATACAATTATCGGATTGCTAATTGTTGATCATGATATTATTTCCTAATGTTATAAAATGCTATTAAAATTTACGATGCTGACCGTAGTACGGTAGATCTCTGACCCAGTGCTAGCTACATTCTACACTTTTATGTTTTTTCTTATCAACCAATCTTTGATTCGAGGAATATGTGTTTGGTATAATTAAAAAAAATGAATTTCCCTTAATTTTTTCTTTAATTGTTTATGTAGAGGTTATTACCACTCTGTTAAAATATGGCAGACTAAGATTCTTCAAACAGCCGATTGCGCAATATTACGCCTACAGCACGCATGGTGTTAAGTGTTAGTGCACACCAATTCCTAGTGCACGAAACGCACTTGCCCATGCTGAGAATTATGATGCAATTACCCCTTGATATAAAAATGAAGACAAGATATTTAGCCAATTCCTGGGAGTAGTTGGAGAAAACAACCTAATCCTTTCAACAGGGATAGAGGTCAACTAGGTTAAGGAGGAAGTTTCGTCTCTTTCCGTGTGCCCCATATCCAAATCCCTGCTTCCTTTCCATGCTAAGCCCCGCTTTCATTTTGCTCTCTTCCTTCCCTATCCACGGGGAAAGAGGAATGGAGAGAGAGCCCTTCCAGAAAAGGATGAAGCCAATCCAATCGTCGGAATTCGGTCCTTCACGCAGATCGCTTCTCCAGAAAGCATGCCTCTCTCCTGAGAGGGTTGCCAAGGAACGGCGGTGGAGGAGGATGGGGATGAGGCAGTGGCCAGCGAGGGAAGAGAAAAAAAATACATAAAGGGTTGAGATTGACTGAGGGTTGGTTCGTGTTGGGGGATACTCTGGGGCTGTGGCGAAGGGGATGGGTTTTGCTGCCCACAGTCCCAACAGGATGGAGAGCCTGGTGTTTCTATCGCGCGGTAGAGGATGTATGTAGAGAATGACGGGGGAGGTTTGGGGGAGTAAAGGGAGATGTTCTACCATTAGTCGGAATTAGACGCACCCCTCGTTCAGAGGCCGCCGCCCTCTCTCCCTTTGAGGAGTGAGGGATGTAACCCTTTAGCTTAAACCTCTACGTCTCTCTCTCTCTATAGTTGAGTATCCATTTAGTCCGGCAAACGTCGCTCGTTCGTCTCGCTCCTTCAAAACATACCCCCCTGACTGCTTCCCTGCCTTCTAGTTTACCTCCCCTTTCCAAGCGACGTTCTGTTTTCTCCGCAGTGCCCATCTCCAACCTCAACCACTCCCAGGTGGGGAGTCCAGATCCACACTTGACCGCACCGAAGAGGATGGCCATGCGTATCCTTCCGCTCCCACTCCGTCATTCGCTTCGTTTTCTCTCCCATCGGGGTGAAACTGAGGACCTCTTCCCCCCTAAACCCTCCTTCCCTCTCAGGCCCTCAAGCCCCTCCGGTCATCCCCGTTCCTTGGCCCGAAGTGGCCCTTGCATGGCCAGCGTCAAACACTCTTCGACACATCCCCCGATGTGTGTATGCTTATCTCCGTTTCCTCATCTGCCAATCCGAACCGCGCTCAGCTTGTAATAGGCATCTTAGGAACCCGATCTTGAGGTATTTTTGCGATTAGGCATTAGTTATCTGCTCATCATTACTGTTTTATGCAAAAATTTCCTCCGTACAATTATTGTAGCCAAAGAACAAAAGGTAGTTTAAGATTAATTGTTTGAAATCCCTTTAGAGGTCCATTTCATTGAGAACGAAAATATCTGATCTTGAAACCTGTCTGATATATTATTTAAAAATAGTTTGGTCCTTGCATAACCTGCGTCAAACCCTCATCGAGATTTCTCCAGATGTGTGTATACTTCTCTTAGTTTCTTCATCACCAGATTCCAGCAGCGCTCAGCAATTCATAAACAATGCTTTGATCATCTTCGGATGCTAGAATCGGATCTTGAAGCATATATGCGTTCATGTTTTAGTTTTTCGCTCGTCATTATTTCATGATCCTATTTTTTCTTTAATTACAGCCATACAAGCCATTTCATAAAGGGTATCTAAAGATTTAGTTAAACTAACCTTTTATTGGTGTATTTCAATGTTGGTATGATCTTTAAACCGCTGTCTGTTGATTAATTTCAAAATATGTTTGCTCTTTCAGGTTAAATTTTTCAATTTTCATGTTCTATTGTAATTTATATGATACGTGCTATAGGTGACAACTTTAGTAATTAATTTTAAAATCCGTATTAAAAAATTGTCAGATGAGAACGATAGAAAATTTCCTTCTTGATGCCTTAGAAATTCCCACTGCGTTACCTTGCCCTAAATGGCCTTCAAATTGCCAGTGTCAAAAACTCGTTGGCAATCCCGAGAGACTTTTTATATTCTATTTACATTTATAAGATGGATAGTAAAATTGTTACTTGAAGGAAGTCATCATAATATTAATTTTTGTGATTGATATGATCAAAGCCATGAAAGCTTAATGAACACCTTCAATCTCTATTTTTGTACGAGGTACTCCCTAATTGATATCAAGAACGAGCCGAAACCACGTTCTATATGTTGACCTCTCGTTGTCTATTTTTTAATGTTCGATGATCAATTGGATGAATTAAATGTAGCATTTAATTGTCATGATATGAGAGGATAAAATTTTTTTTTGGGTTCCTTGCCGTGAGAGTTGGATCGTGCGTTATCGTGGGCTTAATTATAATGAGAGATTGTTTGCATTTTCTGCATAGTTTCAAATTTCTCCCTCAGTTTTAATTTGAAAAAATAAATTAAAAATGAAAAAATATTTTAATAAAATTCTGCCTGTCGTTAGGGAATTAATTTTGGTTTAATTATGAGAAGTACACACACTAATGTAGGTGGTTCAAGGAGGTTACAATTTGCATTATTAGAGACCCATACAGTGATGATAAGGGAAGTTTTTTCCAACTTTTTTACCCTCTATTATCGTACTCAAATACTTTCCGTTTCATGGAGTGTCACACTCTTCCTATATATTATTGTTGATTCTTTTAATTTAACTCTGATACAGGGAAAAGCTTTAGGTGTGAAAATCGCAATATTCCTGTTCACGTGTCTCTTCCTCTCGGGAAGAAAAAAAGTGAACTTTCATTATTGACTTCATTTCAAAATGAATTTCAATTGGAAGCGGCCTGTGTGTACGCTACAAATCGACTCGATTTTTTTTACCGCTTCATAATCTAATTGACGCTATATCAGCCACTGGTGTTTCCAGTTTCCAAGGGTGAATTTGTATGAATCATTTGAGAAAAAAAAAATGGAATCCAAAAATATATTCCTGAATATCTTTGAAATGTAAATAAAAATTTTGGTGTAGTAAACTGAGGTTGGAGTAAATTAAATATTTTACAATGAGAATATTTTTAACATTCGCATCTTGAAAACTATTACAAACAAGGAAAAAATATTGTCCATGCTTTGGTGTTCTGCAAGGGTGTCATCATCAATTGCTCGAAAAATTTACAGTAGAAATATTTGATTGATGGCACTAGTAGGGTATTTTAAACCATATTTAAGCTTTTCATAAAATAATTTATCGGCGTTGACACGTGCTCCAATATCAATTACATTACGATTTCAATTGCCTCATTATTTCTACTCCTCTTAGAGTCTAGTAATTCTATTAATCACTGTTTTGTTCTACAAATAATATAATGAGGAGAAAATTGAAGTTTTCATCAAGGGGGTCTGATTCATAAAATTATTCGTAGGGAGGAATCCTTGAGAAAGAAATAGTATTTTTCCACTATATTTTAGTGTTCTATTAATATAAATAATGTTTTCACTTCTGTGACGAATTTCATTTAGATAAAAATACTATATAATTATCCATGTGACATTAATTTATGTATTCCATGTCACTTAAAGCCATTTGCTCTTACGATGAGAGAATCATATCTTCATTAACTCAATTTGCACAGTGCCCACCACTTCTGATGAATTTCCAATGAATTTTATTCCCATTGAATAATCATCGCATTGGCAAACGCATAAATTATTTTCTCCCGTAACTATTTTAATGACATCCCATTGAAAAAGGAGGGAATTCGAGCTGTGCACTTTTTGATCCACTTTTATTCAAGAGTAGTTGACAATCTGAATTTTATTTGCGTTGATTTGAACTTCAGGGCAAATTTGCGGTGCAGTGGAGATTTCGCTTGTTATCATAACTGGAGCAATACCAAAATTAAAAAAGGCACAAGGAGAGGATGGATTATAATTAGAAAAGTTTTTCTCCGCGATCATTATGCGATGTCATCCCTATTTCCCCGAGCTACAATTTTTTTTGCTGCACCGACTTCTCCGTTGCCTCCGCAATCAACCAAGCTCTCAATATCTCTCAAGTGATTTTGAAAGATATAACCCCTTGGGTACCGCATATTTTATTATAGATTGCCGAAAGCAATGGATTTTTCCGCAAAATAATTTGTGATACGCTCCTTCAATTTGTTTGGTACGTGTTTTTTTTCCCTTTAGAACTGAACCGTTCACTATTGCGGCTTTCATCGTATAATTTTAATCGAGAATGCATGGACTGAGTGGTTATTCATGGAGGAAAAACATAAGTTTAAAAATTTGTTATCTAATAATGGTTACATGAAGTAAAAATGAGATGCATAATTGAATTAAAAAGTGAAATTGAGCGAATATGGCAAGAATTTACCAAAAATAAATCTCAGATGCTAAGGAATCAATTAATGATTTTGAAATGGGGATCCACATATGGGTAAAAAATCATACCTCAATTAGCAGAAATAGTTCCAGATTGTGGTTATGTAGCAGTAGACATAAACTGAGGAAGAAAAAAATAGAATAAGTTTTCTAGGTCTCTTTAAGCAAGAAGGGCGGGTATTGGGGAAATCGGTGGTACCAGATTTTTAAAAAGACGGGTAAGTTGGCAGTTTGCAGAGTGTGGTTTCAAGGCTCATGTGGTTTTTTTTCAAATATCAAGACACAAACTTGCAATGGGGACCAGATTTATTTTGCAATACGTAATTCAATTCCTAGCGTTTGATAAATGGTTCCCTGTACCTCAAGACATTGCCCTCAACTACCGTGGTGAATCACTTTCTTATTGTAAGTGATTATATCCTAAGGCCGGTATGGACAGGAGAGGGTTGAGATCACTCCAGACTAAGCCAAAGCCGTGTGAATTCCACAATTGCAGGGTGGACGTACTAGTTAGTTTACCGTGGCCTTGTGCTTCGAAATTCTTTTACTTTCAGTGGTCGATTCGGGATCATTCGTCAATCTACTTAGATACTACCCTCTATCAGCAGTTAATTTTACCGCAGAACTGGTGTGTTGCCTTTAAATATCAGGAAAAAATCTTTTCAACAAATGGTTTTATATTTGTGTCGACTGTATTTGAGTTTAAAAAATGAAGATACCAAAATGTTTCAGCTTTATCGTTCAGTCTCCTACTTTTCGAGCTATTTGCGGCTAAGTTTTGACGGGCTCAGCCCTCTCTCACATAAGTTATTGACGTCATTGCCTCTACTCCGCGGACTCGATTAGCCTTCTCATATGGATCGTTTTTATTAACTCTGTTAATCAATTCTATCCTTCAAATATCGGTTCTGTTTGAAATGCTAAATGAGCCAGAACTCTACCGAGATCACCAACTCATGAAAAATGTGCAGTGGCATTTGCATTCATTCATGATAATTTGTTAAAAGAATAGCTAAATGAAGAGAATTTTTCTTCGTAGCCACTTATCTTCCCTATAACTGACCGTATTCTTTCATTATATTTTATTTGGGTTCTCAGTAATGCTTCCCACTAAAGACAGGGCACAGAAATTCATTTGTAAATGAATTAATATATTCTAGTTTTCTTACCTGTAGTTTTCATCCACGTTTCCATACTACCCCTCCAGAAGCCATAATAGGTGCGTGATGGGGGCTTTTAGGAAATTAGCTGTTAGCAAATACAGAAAATGCGCAAGCGTGTTCCACCTAAGATGTATTTAACTCCAATATTTTTCGGAGAAAAACAAATTCTTAAAACCTGTTCCTTAGGCAAAGCACCTGTCTTGATTCGTTTTTTCGCACCTGGAAACATATTAAGGTTCTATTATGATGGTCTCCAAGTCGTTCTGAAAAATATCTATTCTTAGTGGCTCAAGCAATCTAACCTTATCGCGGCTAGCAGCGTAATTTTTTTAAAATCTGTGTAATACTTTCTCAACCTCCGTAGCAATTATCGGCAAATGACATGATATAAGTATTACCGCGAATTTCTGACGGAAAAGGGCAATACTTGAAATCGTTGGTAAATGCAAGCTCGTTTGGAAAATTGTCAATATTTTTCTGTAGGATAGTCCATGGGTGAGATCTAAGTTTGGAGTGCCGAAATAGAAAGCAAAGGGGTCATGGAGTCAAGTCTGGGCCTCCGGAGATGGCCTGGTAAGATCCCTAAAGCCATGTTTACCCCCTCTACCTCCTAACCTGACCCCTTTTCCTGCACTTATTTCTTTGGCTTTTGCCTCGAGGCCCTTTCGTCTCCAACCTTTTATCATTTTTCCATCCTGAGGTGGATTTGAAGAGCGGGTAAGTGGGCAGGGTTTGGTAACCCCCGGGCCTCCATTTATCCCTTATACAACCTCACAGCCCTCTCTCCCCTACATAAAATCACAACCAGCACGACCCACCTCGTGTGGATTCATTATCATTTAGTGAGCAGTACCAACATTGCAAACATGTATTTTATTTTTTTACCACATATCAAGTCTTCATTTTCAAGAAAAAAATAACTCGTTCAGTCAATTTCACATTTTTCTTTTCTACGATTCCTTTCCGCATTTTATTTCAGCAAATATAGCTCGTCAAATACCGACCCACCTACTCTCCTACTTCTCCAACCTTCCCTTCCTTCATTCTGTTTCCCAATTTATCCCCACCATTGTATCTTCTATGAAACCAGTTATTACTACATAAGGCTGGTACTCATATTTGTATGTACTTTGATAATGACTAGCTATATATTTCGAAACAGAGCTCGTAAAATAATCAAGTGCGTAATAGACTAAGAGTATTATTTTTTCGAGAAATCGAGATTCCACAAAGATTAAACTCAGTAATTGGGTCCGGGGGTGGACTTTGCTATGCCCACTGTGTTCAAACTTGATCGCTTTCTACGTCGCATCTACAATAGTCCTGCGCTAGATGGCTGCACAGACAGATAACGGACGTATGGTTTGGTACCATTGAATGAATGGTTTACCGATGCATGTGAATTGTCAGCAAAATATCAGTGATATGCAAACGACATGCATAATTACAACCCGCCTGGCACTGAAATTCTCCACGAAGAAAATTTTGGGTTTTTCGTGCCTGCGTCTAACTATGGTATCTCCTGCGTAACTAGACAACTATGCACCTATTGCTGGCCTTCTACTGTGCCAGTCACCCGGCAACAGTCCCATAAGGTTAATGTCAGCCAATCGGAGAGCGATGATGTATCTTGAGATCGACGCTCAATGCAGCAGA
This sequence comes from Ischnura elegans, assembly GCF_921293095.1. NCBI lineage: Eukaryota > Metazoa > Arthropoda > Insecta > Odonata > Coenagrionidae > Ischnura > Ischnura elegans. Next base: position 10,973,264 of record NC_060252.1, read on the forward strand.
TAGAGGTCACAATCACACAAGGCGTAGTGAAAAAACTTAAAAAAAGGAAACTAACTACAGATTGAAGTAAGCATGCCTGCTTTACTAATATAAATTTCCTCGAGTTTCTGCGTCTTATTATCTCAGTCTGCGGGTGAAATGGTATCGAGTACCAAATGGCATAAATCGTCACACAAGCGTAAGTTTAGGTCGCTCTGGATAGACCCCATTCCATCTTTTACCTTGATCGGTTCGGATGAACGTCTCCGAATCCTCTTCCGATTGGAATTCCGCCGGAGCGAGTCGAATACTTTTCTCTCCCCGTTCTCGAGGAATTCTTTTCAATCGCAGGAACTCGCTCCTTCCCTTTTCGATTTTCACTTTTTTTCTCCCTTCTTCCCCGATACACACTCCCTTCGAATTGTACGTTTCCTCCTTCATTCCCGGCCTCTTTCACTTGCCATATCGTCATCCCTCACTCCTTTCCAACCCCCCCATGGGAGATCCCACCGCCGTCTCACAAGCTCTCTTCCACCTATGTTACGTCCTAAACACGTTGCTTCCATCCTCTCTCTCTCTCTCTCCATTATGTTCTCCCACAGCTCCTGCTACTCTCTCTCCCTCTCGCTAGCGTTCTGTTCGTGTCCCATCGCGAGCTACCACTCCGCGCTGTTCAGACATCCATTACTCGGCTTGAACACCCATCCGAGCCTCCCCATCTCCGCTTCACTCGCTTGTCTCTCTCCTTCTCCCTTTTCCCAGAGGAATCCTGTACGTTTGCTGCCGGCTCCTTCGGGAGAGGATGTACCCTTGGGACGGCGTACCCACCACTGCATCTAGTGCTTATCTTCTCAGGTCTATCGCACATCTGTTGTCACCACAACTCTTTTTTTCTCCCAACCCTTGTATATAGACGCTAGTTTCCTTGCATTTTGTTTCCATTTTACTACCAGTCAGTAGATTGATAGAAAAGGAGCTTGCTTCTTAGTTTTAAAAAAATTTCTGTCTCAATATCGTGAAGTTAATTTAATGCAACTCTTATGCGAATATTGTTAAAAACATTTTATCGGTTGGGATAACTAGCGACGGGAGAAGCAAAAAAGAAATAATCAGCATAATAGTCCAAGCGAAGAGAACATTCCACCAAAAGAGAGACCTGATTACAGCGGGAAAAATCATACATGGAAGTAAAGAACAAATTATTAGAACCTATGTCTGGAGTATGCTCCTATACGGAATTGAGACATGGACAATGACTGCAGCGAAGAAAGCAAAAATAGAGGCCTTCGAAATGTGGTGATACAGAAGAATAATTGGAATTAAATGGATCAACCGAGTTAGTTCCGAGGAATTCCTAAGAAGAGTAGGAGAGAAGAGAGGTATCATGAAGAGCTTGGTAAGAAGACGGAACAACCTTATTGGCCACCTCCTGGTACATGATGGGTTGATGAAGACAATCACCGAGGGACAAGTGGATGACAAGAACGGAAAAGGAGAGCCTCGAACAAATGATATTGAGCAGTTAAATAGAGATGTGAAAGTGAAGAAATGCATAGGTATGAAAATATTAGCTGATAGGAGAATTGAGTGGAGAGCTGCGTCAAACCAATATTAGGATTGTTGACCAGTGATGATGATGATGATCGCTCATTAGAAGGATAGAACAGTAGATTGTTTCTCAGTTGAAAAAATTCTCTTCGCCTCATGATAGGGAAATTAAGTTTACGCAATTGAGATGCGATTATTGTTAAAGTATTCTACCAGTTAAGCTAGATTTGGAAGGATCATTTGAGAATCACTCGCCTCGACTCCCATCTTGGACTTTTCTCTTCATATCACTAAATAATCTAATCCTCGTAATTCTTTCGATAAATCCTTCCCCCTCTATAAATTCTAACTTTCCCCTTTCACCACGAACCAATAAAAGATAAATAAATAAAGAGAGGTATGTAAATCGATTGATAACTTCAGCGAAAAATTTTATTTCCATCAAATTTAACACTGAAAAAGAAAGATTTTGTGGGAGCTGAAGATCAGATGGACGGGTGAAAGGGAAACAACGTAGTGTACTGGGTTTACTTTTCAGTATTTTTACCGTTTGATTTCAAATTTCATTAACATCTTTGTTTCATTTCTATCTTTATAATTTCACTTTCAAATGTTGTTTATTTTTTTCTTGAAGATGAAATAAAAACAATATACGTTCTTGATATCAATCCTTTTCTGTACCCTTTCTCCGATCCCCCACATTTTCGTCCAATTGAAAATTCAGCGGGGTGTTCTTTTCCTTGGCTACTTCCTTTCTTTGCCTCTTCCCAAAAGACACGTCTCAGGGCGCCGAGGCCCAGCCGTGAAATGGGCCGAATTTTCCCTCGCTCCGCCATGTCGTGTGGGGGGTAGTTTTGAATGAAACGTTGGCTATGACTTTTCATTTCGCCTCTTTCGCACCCTTTCTCCTCTCCGGCTTGTCTCCTTTCATTTCCGTCATCGCGCGTGGGAGTGCTTGCGGAACGTCGGCGCGTGTGCCAAGGAACTACGTGCGTGTTTTGAGATTTTCAAGAAATAATGTTTTCCTTCGTGTTTTTATTTTTATGGCATTTGTATTGATTTCATAGCTTGAGAGGTGTTTGATAAGGATTGGAAAAGGAGAAAAGTTATGATTTATTTTGCATTACGTTTCGGCTTATATATATTTCTGCTTTGTTTTAATTCCATGCTTAGAACTGTGCGAAAATTCCACAGAGAAAAAATCATTCACCCAGACCGGGATTCGAACCGGGATCTCCCGATTTCCGGTCGAGTGCTTTAGCCAGTGAACCTACCGAGGTGGTGTTCCCCTGTGTGGAAATTTCGGGGTTCGAATCCCGGTCAAAGTGAACGATTTTTTCACTGTGGAATTTCCGCATAGTTTGTGTATTGCGGGTGACTCCGTAAAGTTTTAACCAAAACTGGTCCCGGTCGCAATTAGAAGTTTAATGACTTTTCGTTTCATCGAACGTATATTCTTCCAATGTAAAGTTTACGTTTTAAATGTATCATTTTTATTGACGTGTGGTTATCTATGAAATTCGTTAGTATTCGTCTATTAGTAATTTATTTTTATATACTCATAACATGAAATTTGGTATAATTCTCATTTATTCTAATATTTTTTGGAATGTGGAAAAGGGCAAATTCTTTTTTTTTCAATAATAATAATATTTAGTTAATCAAAAGTAATGAGATATGAAGTGAAACACTTTGCACTTCCTGCATAAAAATTTATTAAACTAAAATCGACATGTTTCGCTACAGTCGACATGTTTCGAAAATTTATTAAACTGCAGTCTACATGTCTCGAAACATGTCTCGAAACTACAGTCGACATGTTTCAAAACATGTCGACTGTAGTTTAATAAAGTTCTATGTGGAGAGTGCAAACTGTCTCATAATGAGTCTCCACAAACTATCTGCTTCATTATTTCAGTTTATAATAAAAAGTAATTTAGGGATTACGAGGATGGAACTAAACTTATAAACAATAGCATTTTTCAGTAGTTTATGATTTATTACTCAATGATAATGTTTTCGAGGATAGCGTGGAAGTAAAAAGTTTTTCTTGAAAAGCACTCTCCTTCAGGAAAGTACTTCACTGCATGAAGTGACCCATCTCGGGCAATAACACCCGCGATAGTGATCTAAATACTATTTGGAATGCATGAGGCGTCCGACATCCTTGACCAGATTTCTTCATTTCTTTTTTCTTTCGAAAAATGTTATTCCTCCCCGAGCCATTGAGTTTCCACCTCGAGCCATTGAGCCTGGCTCGAATCACCGCCACGTGTCTTTCACGACACGGACGAGCTCTTTTTAGTTATTTATATGACTCTCTTTCCCTCTCTCCTGTTCCATCCACTCATTTCTCTCGTTCCCATCCATTTTTTAAAGCTCTCCTCATCTCATCTGGAGGTATGAGGTATAAAAAAAGCTCGGTCGCGTCCTAACCCTACCTATCCCCTCCGTTACATTTTCCCCTCCGACACGCCACAAAATTCAAAATGACCCAACCTGTTTGCACTTCAAACAGGGAGGGAACGCCTTTCAAGGGTGAAATTGAAACTGTTTTTCTCAGCTGATGACTCGCCTTATGAGAGGATCGCGAGGACATGGGTAGGGACACAGCTGAATGCGGTTGGAATAGAGAGGCTTATACCACCAGAGGACGTGCCTGGTGAGGCTGGTGTACGGGATACCAGCATCCTTCGTTGAAAGGTGAGCGAAGAGACCGCGTTCATGAAAGACGAGGAAGGTTCGGCGTTGCTACTTCGGATACGTGAAGAGAGGATAGACACCCGTCGGCTTGCACAGAACAGATGAAGCATGGGAAAAAACTGACGGCGCATGAAGACCGTGATAAAAAGCCACGTTGTATGGCGAGATGCACGCAGGCGAATAGGTGAATAGGTACATAGAGTTGGAGGGAAGCGGTTTCATGGAGCGCGGGAGGTGTTGATCAAGGAAGGTGGATCGCGGCGAACAACAGTCCAAGTTTGAAGTCGGAAGCAAGTGAGCGTTAAGCCCGCTTTGCACCGGACACGTAATTGCACTGAGCATGACAAAATTACCCCCGCTCTTATCGTTTAACCCTCACATGGATTTACGGAATTAGTTACGTCGTTGGATTTACGTCACCGCAGTGGCGCTGCGTTATATTTTGTTGTTATCTTTCAAAGTTTGCTTTTATTGACATGTTTCCTGATTGACAATGGTAGTGACATCTATTATCTTCATTTCTCTCCGTGTTTTGCTTGATTTAGCCGATTATTTTGGAAGTTATAGCCAAAAATCTTGAACGCTGCATTCTTTTCCATTTATTGCCGTAATGCTTTCTATTTCTATTCCGTTTGCCTGTTACTTTCAAATGAAAGTTTTAATTTCGTTTGTAGTGTTTATTTTTGTATGTTTACTGATACTCCGCTTTTTAAGGTTTGTCTTATTTTTTATGCATATATAGAAGGCTAAGGCCTCTCTCATCTCCTCGGGGTTTCCACCGGGTGAGTTTCTAATAGGCCGTTGTTTCGATACCTACGTCTGCCGTTGCCCTCAGGGTATATATTACACCAGTTAATGGTGTGAATGCATACGCCAATTCACCAACTTGAAGCGGGGCTTAGGTCGATTGGGAGATTAGATAGTTGGCTTCACCCCGGGGGACCGGGTTCTAATCCCGGCGTTGAAAGATGTTTTTCTGAGATCGCCCGCTCCCTGCTTTAGTTCTTTATACGTTTCCAGTGCAGCTCTCCGTCCGTCGGATGGGACGTCAAGCCTTGGTCTCCATGGCGCATTTCGTTGAGGGCAGGAAAATGCCGACGCCGTCTTCTCCTCCACCCTTCCTTCCATGTTTGCTCTTCAAATGACCTAAACCATAGCTGTTGGCCTTCAATTACCATTTAGTGCGACCGCGAGGTGGCAAAATTGCCCCGGCTATTATCCTTTAATTATTGCATGATCGCCTGCTGAACAATGCAGCTTTACGATATGCAATCTTGTGCCCTGTGTAGAACTGGCATTGGAAGAAGTAAGAAGAGAGAGTGAAACGGGTGAATCCCTCGCTTTTCTATGATATTGTCCGTAAATATCATGTGTGAGAGATTCGGTGAATTTGCAATTGAATTAATCCATAAGAGAAGGGATAATAACACTTGATATTCATGTTGTACCTTCAAACACGTCTGGTAAAATAAATTCTACGATAAGATGTAAGTCCTTTATTTTTTTCTCTATGTTAAAGGATTATTAACATTTTGACAAGCTTTGGTTTTCTTCGTAGATATAAATAGATGGTATCCTATTGTACTCGTATTTTTTAAACTCTTTTGCATACTTAGTGATTTCACCGCTTCAGTATCTTCTTTCGGATCAAACTGAAAAAATGAACGGTGTTATGTATGCAATTGTTTCCTCATCAACGCCATTTTTGGTATAAACGCGAGTGGCAGTTCTACATAAGCTTTAATGGTATATTTGATGAATCATATTGAGAAAAAACTTGGTGAGATAGAAAAATCGATGGTTTCCTAATAACATAAATAATTGGAGCTTGTGAAATTGGTACGTGGCAATTAAATGTTTGTCGGAATATATATGTGGACGATCTCTCTAATGGTTTAGGTTTCAATGTTACTGGTTTCACCTTTAGGGAAGGCATTTATCCTTTTTGATAATTTAAACTGCACTGTTGCAATAGGAAAACTGTATATTATTATAATCTTTTGTTATATTTTTCCTTTTATGCCCATTAAAATATCCAATACATCGCCATTTCCTAACTTATAGTGGAACATGTAATCAATGAATTACAGCCAATTACAGCCGGGTGTTGTATTTTAAGGTGGAAATATAGAGGAAGTAGACGCGGTTAAAGGTTTCAAAAAGATGAAGATGTGGCGGCCACACACGGTGTAAGAAGAGAGTTAATTATAATTGTAAGAGTCTGAATGGTGGGGTCACCGACTTAAGAAATATGACCACGACGTGTCTGAAATCCCAAAATGATAACGGCTTTCTTGCTTCCCGCCTCTTTCCCAGCCTCCTTCCTCTCCAAGACTCTCTGAATCCTCCCTCTTATTTTTTCTACCTCGACTTACCTCATCCCATTTGACAGCGTTATTAAGCGCCCAACAATATTGTTCTGTATTAATATAACTTTTTTTCTCATTTTCTTCTAGTTAACTTTATTTTAATTTTCTTGTTTCAGCATTTCTTATCACTGTTAAACTAATTGTGAAAATACAAAAAATACAAATTATACTAATTGGGAAAATGGGTATTACGGGCACTACAATTTCCAATGGTATTTGTCGTATTGATCCAATAAAACATTAAAATATATTGCACCGTATATTGATCATTATCGAGGAAACACGGTTAAATTCATTCGCAATTATAGTCCCAAATGTATATAGGAAGATTTTTATTTTTATTCCCAAAAGATTTCTTTAAAGTGAAGAGACTTACTGAAGCATCTTACTCGATGAGAAAATGGTGGAAACAATTATCCCAGTTTTAGACCGAAAGTTGGTAACATTCACCAATGAAACACATACTATTTTACTCACATGTTTTCAATATCAAGTTCACCTAATAAACATAATATATATTTAGTTAATTAGGACTTTAATCCAAAATGAAGGGACAGTTCATTTCCCATTAATGGAATACGTATATCGTTAACATTTGGTCAAGGTTGGTTGGCCGTTTTAATCGAGAATGCTTACGAATTCATATCTTTAGATAAATGTTGAAAAACTCTTTTTTAATTCTGAATTGAAAAATGACTGTGAGTAAAGAATAGATTAGTGTTTTTACGAACTTGCTCCTTAATTTTTTTCGCTTTCCAATACTGATGCACATGTATTCGTATTGTTTTTAACTAATATAAAAAGGCCCTTTCATGAGCTGAGAAGAGGATGAACATTATTTTTCCTACTAGTTAAACTATCGTGGATGAAAAGTCTTCCTTCTATTTGTAGCCATCAAAGTGGTAATAATTTGGTATGAACAGTTTTAGTTTAGTATTGAACACTTTCACTTAGTAAAAAATACTTTTTGGCAAAATTTAATTTTTGACTTGAATAAGAAATTGCTTTGCTTAATGTATTCTGGTTGTGTAAATGATTGCGTTTACTTACTTGGTAACTTTGCTTTGCAGGTAAGCAAACCTCCCGCTGTACCGTTAAGGACTCGGTTCGTAAGTAGTGCTGTTCAATAATTTTTATAAATCGGAATTTCGCTGTGCCTTCGTTGGTGTAAAATGATTAATTAAAATGCCAAGCTTTTCTAACTCAGTTATTAAAGTCTTGTATCTATCTGGAAATACTAAATATTGAATTTATTCCGTCTCTCATGATAAATCTTTCGTTTAATGGACATCGGGAATGTTTTGGAGCATTGGTAATATTGAAGAAACGCCACGATATCCAAGGGTAAAATATACAGTGCATTGTACATGAATATAAAATATGTGAAATCTTTTTAGGATGACTACATTACATGTTCGTGCATAAAATTTTCAAAGATTTATAGAGGTTTTATATTTATTTTAAATATATATTTTATTTATTGAAGGAAAAGAAATACACCCAGCTACATAATTTAATCATGGCTTCTCTATTAAGATCGTGCAAATAGCGCACTAAATTATGGTAAGGTATTCGGAAGAAATGACTGACAACTAAGGCCTAAGGCTATTTGCGCTGAAGAAAAGGGTATGGATGAAAGGGTGGAGAGAAACCTGGCGTCGTAATTACCCTCCAAGTTAAAAGCGCCATGGGGATCACGGCTTAGTACCATACACGATCCCACGAACAAAATTATTTATATTTTAAGGGAGTAAATATTTTGACGTCACGCGGCTCTTTTCATTATCACCATGTCAACGTCTTTTTTGCAAAAATTGAAATGCTAGCGTGCTAAGACACCATCATACATATGCTAAAGTGATCGCATTTAATCATTTTCTATTCTCTCATGTAACAAAATAGGGTATGCACAAAATTCAAAATATATGCTCGGTACTTTTTGTCGGCCCATGCCTCAGCATCAAATCAGTTGGATGCTAACATGACTCTTTGGTATCTTCTAAATTACACAGCGGAACTTGGTTCCACTGTCGCTTTTCCTTTGTCCTAACGAAAAAAACCTGCATCGTGGCAGTCCTTGTCCCCGCCGCAGTCATGTATTTTCCTCAGTAATGCGGAGGCGAAGGATGAGCGCTCAAGATTTGCATTTTAATTGAACAGTAGCTCCGCAGTGGTGCCATTGCCAAATTAATACCGAAAAGCTAGCAGGAGGCGTTGATTTCAATTTCGGTCGTGTAAGGAGCGAGATAAAGTTACAGCATCCCCGTGAAAGAGAAGCAAAAAGCGTTCTTGTTGAGCTGTGTGTCCGACTTCCCCTCGAAGGACCTCTCTCTCTCCCTCTGCGCCGTTTTCCATCCCCCCTTTCCGTTCTCCCTCCTACGTTTCAACTCGCTTTCTCTCTACCAGTTATCCAATAATTATGGGGTGCTCTGAAGTCTCTTCTGGCCTCAGAATGAAAATGTCGATGTGGCGATGATACTCTCTGTCCCAAATTTTCATGATTTTTCCTTGCATATATACTCGTCTGGATTAATCACAAGAAAACTAAGGTAATGCGGTTTTGTAAAGCATCACGAGCGAGGAATGTGAGACTTAAGATAAAGATGGGTGGTGAAAAACTTGAGCAGGTTGAGCAATTCAACTATTTAGGCAGTACGTTAGAGGAAAATGGATACAGTAGTAAGGACATTAGGAAGAGAATTGCATTAGCGAAGGAGGCGTTCATGAACAGGAAGGAGCTTCTAAGAGGATCGGTATGTAAGAGTTTAAAGAAAAGGTTAGTGAAGAGTTTGATCTGGAGTGTAGCTCTCTACGGTGCGGAAACGTGGACACTGAGGAAAGAAGACGAGAGAAGATTGGAGGCATTCGAGATGTGGGTATGGAGAAGAATGGAGAGGGTGAAATGGACGGAGAGGAAAAGGAACGACGAAGTGGTTGGCGAGGAGAGGCAGCTTTTAGATGAGATACGGAGGAGACAGAAGGTATGGATGGAGTTAGTGCTTAGTGGTGAGGCGATGTTGAAAATGGTGCTAGAGGGTAGAATGTTAGGGAAACGAGGGAGGGGAAGGAGAAGAATAGGATTTTTAGATAGATTGAAAGAGAGTAGGCCTTACTGTGAGTTAAAGAAGGCAGTGCTGGAAGGAAAGGGAGGCTCCCAGATCTCTTCTTGCGTACTCCATGGAAACCTACCTTAATCGGTAGAATACTATAATAATAATATACTCGTCTCATGTTGTTTTTATGCGAATCAAGCGGAAATTTCATTCAAAAAATTGCATATACACATCGTGTTTTGAAAAAATGAAAACTATATTATTATGTTTATATCTCATTTTATTGTAATCTTTAAAATACTTTTAATCATGATGACGATAGTATATTTGAAGACAACATTTAAAAAAGCGGAGAGCTCCATGCGAAAAGTACCATTTTTTACACGTTTGTCAGTATTTTTCTTGCTCTTGGTAGGTGGAATATTATTTTTGTTTATTCTAATTTGTTAGCTTTAACCTTAATTTGATTTTAATTCTCTGTGCTGCAACCAATTGATTAAGTTGGTCATTCAACTTAGACTATATTTTTCAAATTTTAATTTTTTTAGTATTTTACATCTAAGAACTGTTGTATTTTTAGTTTATCCTCATAAATAACTCAAAATTCGGAAAAACTACAGCTCCCGCATTGGAAAAAAACTGCCAGATTATGTAAGGAGGTAAAGCTCCGTTCTGTTATTTACCATACAATTATTCATCGTTTACTTTTTCCCAATTTTTTGTTTGTTCATCACATATCCTCTTCGACGTTTTTCGTTAATCTAATTATATTCGTAGCATTCTTTTCCCTTAATTCTAATTATTTTTATCGTTTTATTGTGGTTTCCCTACATTTTCTCATTAGATTTCCAATTAGTTTCACACAAATTCCATATCATAATCCACGTGCTCCTAATTACCTTTATAACTTTACTTCCTCATTTTCACTGTCGATTTTTCGGCGTTTCCTTTTGTCATGTTTCTCCGCCGAAATAGTACTACCATTAAATATTCATTTTCGTTTGAATGCTATAAAAATTTTTATCGCAAGTTTTTGTGCCTTTTTTGTCGATCAATGGCTAATGTCTTAGAAAACACATTTTTTAAAAATTTGATGAGCCTACCTGCTGAAAGATATCATTTTTGAACTAAAAGGAAAATACGTCTCTGTTTTCTGCAATCATTTTACTTTCTCTTCCCTTCCGTGACAGTGCATAGAAAACTCACGCGAACAACTGTGTGGGGTATCACGGGTACCCCGTTTATAACTCATAAATTATGCGTTGCAGTTTGGTCTTTCCTGTAATTCAACATCATGACTCTTTTTTTAATGATATACTATCTTGTTTTGCATAGTTTATAAATACAATACTGGCTGCATTTTGGTTTTTCATTGATTTTGTGCGAAATGGCAGGAATCTTTAATATTTTGCTGTTGTAACTGTATACATCGACTGACATGCTATGAAAAAACAAAAAGTACAAAAGGTGCCATCATGTAAAATAATGGCATTATTGAAGTTATTATGTATTAAAATTTATTTCATTCAACTTTTATCCCTGCATTCAGAAGTACGGCAAACAAGTTTCGTTGTTGTAAAAATAATTCATTCGTCGCCCAAATAACGACAATGTGGTTGAGCTCAAATACAAAAGTTATCAAAGGGACAAAATAAAATAATATACAACATCAACATAATTTTGATGTAACCGAGTTACCCTGCTCTATCACAGAAGTGTTAAATAAAAATTGCATAATTTTTACGAACATTTCAAAAAATTCACTAATCCAGCAACTCCACTGTGGCTTTTCCCCAAATAAAATTAGATGAATGTTATCACTATCTTCTCGATTTTGAATTGTCAATGACATTCTGATGGTCGGAATTTAGAAGTTTGCCACTAGCATGGTAATATTTTTCCGGTTAATTACATATTTGACTCAATTTATATCAATACTTATATATTTCTGAACGGAATATTATTAAAGGCCTTTAACCCCGTGGGGAGGACCCTACTTACTAAGGAGAAGGTTTAAGAAATATTTCTGCTGAATGTCACACCAAAAATTCCAAATATATCGATTTATATATACCCTTTTTTATGTGTCTAACTTCTGGCATCCAGCCTTCAGAGTGGGTACATCAAGAGGACAATTTAAGGACAGGCTTGTACCACAAGGTGATACGTGACTGCTAACCAGTGTGGGTAGGTCAAGTTTGGGTAAGAATTGAGGGTTGCTGCAGATTCCCCAACTAATGAAAGAAAGAGTTTGAGCACTAAAGTTACGACAGGCCTGGATAAGCAGATTGGAAGAGGTAGTCGAAGGATCTAGTAAGTATTTACTGCAATCACAGTACATTACATGAGCGTTTCTCGCAGAGGAAGGGTTAAGATTTCTCAATTACATTCCAAACACAATGAATACAATGTTCCCAATTTCCGAGAGAGGAATGTTTTTTTCCTTGCCGTATATTTGTCAGCACAATTGGAGGTTTTGTGACAGTACGACTCCCCCCGACGGATTCCCTCTTCTCGGCTACTACGCTCGCCCTTTCCGCTGCCTTCCCTCTGAGACTCCGAACCCAGCATCCACCGTGCAATCCCCATTCCTTCACCTTCCATTAGGAGGGGTGAGAGCAGTGTAGAGCTGGTACACTAAATCACGAGGTTATATGGTATGGGGGAGAAGGTAAGAGGGTGGATTTTGCAAAATAGGGTAGGATGACGTAGTGTGGTGGAGAAAAAGGGTTTTGGCGCTCGCAGGGTAGTGATGATGAGTCAGGAGGCTAGGAAATGGCATTGAAGAGACAAGTGGTGGAGGGTTTCCCTCCTGAGGGATGAAACCAATGCTGACATAAATACATATTGTATTGAACAGAGCTAGCGTTAGAATCAATACCTGCAGATAGTTAACAAATTTGAAGTATATAAAAACAGAACTACATCGTTACTGTCAGCAGTAATTAATTTTACCTACCGTGATTTCAACTAAAACGGTTATTATCAAGCAAACAATATCCCTTAGACTGAGAAATATGTACGAGCTTGAAAGTTGTAAATAAATTAAGAAACATATTGTACTAAGGAAGCAAAATTCATCTCCTTATTCATGGAGTTTCTAATTTGTATTCTTTGAATTTAGAAAGTAATGGCCGTTTTAGTGAGGTTAACATTTTAGGTTCCCGCTGTACACGTGGGAAAGAACTCAAATTAATATTTTAAAAAAATCAAACTTAAATAAAATTAATGTTAGTTATGTATTGCTTTCATTGGAGCTAAAATACACTTGTATTTGTAGAAGCCATGAGCGAAGGAACGGTATCTTTAGGCTGGGGAATAGCAGAGGTGCGGTAGAAGCTGTTTGCTTTCGTGGATTGATACCACATCCACTACGGGAAAGAGAGCTGTTTTGTGTACGGGACAAGTTAGAAGGTTAGGGAATTGCAAATTAATAATATTTTTCGTGGTAAATTTCTCAAAGCATCGTATAAAAAATCAAAATGAGCTAGTGGTAATAAAATACCACTGAAATAAGGGGTTGACCGAATTTTATTTTGACATATTTGCTGATAAATACTTTATTCAATAAATAATTAGAAAATTAGGCAATATCATGTCAAAATTGTGTTATCTTTAACTTTAAGATGGGTAGGTGAAAACGCTTGTGATAAAATGGTATAAATCATTTGAAATATTTTTGACACATGTAGCTGTACCGTCACACACAGCAAATATATTATTAATTATTTTCATAGCGTGCAGTAGCTGAGGAGTGACACGTCATGCATGGCGTGAAAGTTGGAAAATCTCTTACAGTTTATATTTTTAGTTGTTTGCGAGCTAACTTTATAGAATTCACCAATAGTCAAATATACATATTGCATTTTTTTATCACATAAAGCTTTTGATGGAGTAAACTTGACAGGTTTCAACAATTCCGTGTGCTTATCTTTATGAAATACTCCAAGGGTATTACAAATAAGTGAAATATTCCAAAATATAGGCCTTATAACTTCCAGCTACCATTTGAATTGAGATAGAGAGAGTAAAATAAACTACTCAGCATTTCCACATGATAAACACCTGAAACTGGTCGAGGTTATACCAAATAAAACTCTGTGAAATTGTCAAAATTATTGTCATTCTCTTGCGATCACGAGACGGAGCCAAAGTCAGGGATCGCCAATCATATTTGAGCGGTTATTTTCAGCCTACTTTTTACCACCAACGCTTACCAAGCATAAACTACGTTCCAGAGAAGGAAAATACTGACAAAATGAAGTAGGCACTGTTAATTTAACTGAGGTAAAAATTCAAAGAAGTAATATTGAAATATGCACTTGCGATTATCAGCAATTATAAGTTTGCAAGTGCTTATTTAAAAAATTACTCTATCACGCTTGTATCTTCAGATTATGCTCAAAGAAGTAACCTTGTGGGTACGCAAATAACCAAAAACTGGGTAAAACTTAGAGAAAAATAATAATTTTGACCCTTGCCACCTCCTGTATACTCAAGCTTTATGCATAAAGGGTAAGGAGAGAAGTTGGATTGCTGGCGGGCTGAGAAAGGCAACCCTGTGGTGAAAGGGAGGGTTGTATGGCGTTGTCCTGGGGGATGAATCCCATCGCCGACGTCGCAAGAGAGAGAGAGGGCTTGTTTTGTGTCTGAGGTTTTTGGAAAGTAAGAGGATGGTGGGTTGTACCTAGTTCGCACGACATTGATCTTTACGCGTGTACGTACGTAGACCAAAAACGAAGTGTAAACATATATCCTTATGCCCTTAACTCATAGTACCTACTTGAAGGCCGGTTTATAAAAAATAACAATAAATTATCCGAAATTAATGTGAGATTCCAGTACCCGTGCTTCAGTAGTTGAAAGTCACCCAGTTTCCAGTTTTGTCTCATATGCAGCGAACAATCTGTTCAACAAAAACAGCGAAGAGCGATTACTAACAATCAGTTCGTGCTTTGGCTCCGCAGCAAACTAGATTCTTTTATACGAAATGAAATGGGCTATAAAATATTTTTAAACTCGTCATGGCTCTACAAAAATACAGTTTTCTCTGACAGTCTTAAAATGGAAGGTATTTGCACAATTATGCTTTGCGACACGTGTTTTTCGGCTCATAAAGCCGTCATATGGAACCAAATGATGACTCTGTGAGCCGAAACGCGTCGCACGCATTAAATAATTTTGGAAAAGTGAAACTACCTTTCATTGCGATATGCCGAACTCCCAGTTGGTATTTCACGTCTGAATCAGTTGAAATTTGCAGTCTTTGCAAATGTGACGTAAAATCATATTCATTCACGGTTCATGTTAAAAGTGGAAATTTAGCTACAAATCATGACGTTAAGTGCATGAAGCTGCAGCTTATCATGCTGTAAAACTTTGTACTCGCTCGACGGATTATGGTCCTCACTTGATACCTCCAATATATTCCTTTGTGGGTAGCACAGCTCTAGGGTAGTAATAATAATAATATAATAATAATAAACTCATTTATTGCTCTAGGAGTAATAACTCCTTTGGAACATAGAAATTGTTAAAGTGGTGAGCAGTACAATTAACATAATAAACTGGAATTAGCATAGTAAAACTGGAAAAGAATAATTTCTTTTTTTAATAGAAAAACGGACATTAAACATACCAAGAAATAAATAACACAACCTTAAAAAAAGGAAATTTAGCTTAACAAATGAAACATGAGCTAGATTACTTCTTCTAACAAAACAATAGGTATTAATCACATCAATGAGCACATAAATGATTATTAAATTACATGATCAGTGTTCATGGGTAACAAGAAAGTAGGTGGTGGCAATCCTTTTCTTAAATATTTCCAGTGATGCACTGTCTTTTACCTGTTTCGGCAAATCGTTCCATGGTAACGCAGAGGTCTTGTGAACGCACGTTGGAGAGTTGCGCTCGTAACGATCAGCGTCGTGTGACCGGCGTATTCGGGGGTTGAAGGGGTGCAGTATGGTGGAGAAAGGGGTGAGAGAAAAGGGGTTGGTTTTCGGGGAGGCTACGCGACTGCGGTGTGGGTTGGATTGGTGTGGGTGGGCCTCATGCGGAGCTATGCACTGTGCTGTGGGTGTGGGGTCGGGGCAACGGGGTATTCTGCGGAGGGAGTCACGTGGCTGGGTGGCTGCTGCTGCTCTGGAAACAAAGGACCGGCAGACTCCAAAGGAGGGAGTCTTTTTCAGGGCCATTCCAACCCTCCACCCTGTGTATTACGGCTGCTATTTTGCTTGTTATCTCGAAGAGTATTCAGACACCTTTTACTTGCCTCTCCTCTTTTTTGTTTCCGTAGCAAAGGAAAGACGCATTTCATGCAGCGGCATTACATACGTATAGCTCTATGTGCGCAATGCTGCAGCTATGCATATTTACAAGCTATTCACTGTCATAAATAAATTTTGCGTGTGTTGATGTGACTGATATTGTTGAAATTTAGAGTTGAAATTTAATAGAAAATATAATTAGTTTGAACCGACTATGACTTCCAATATCTCCAAATTTTATCAATATTAGCTGTTACATAATGTCTCTTATCGAAGTTCCTCAAACATTAAACTCATTTGACAAACTATGTTCCATTTTTCGGGCAGGAATCAAATTAATGATTTGCTAAGATATCTTCCTCAACATTGGAAACCTAATTCTATTTTTCAAGCCTTAATACGCTTGGTGAATTCTTGTTCAACTCACATTCATTTAACACAATCTCTCTTTTTTTCGAGTAGTCGGATGTGATTTTTTGTGATGATGTGGCATATTCAACCAAGGATAGTTTTGTCATACAGTAAGTTATGAGTGAGATAAAATGTTCGGAACATCAATCATATAATTTTTGGAAATGCAATAGATCCGTCTGTCTTAATGGCTTAAGACTATTTAAATGAACTTGTATTTGGATTATTTTAACAAATCACTTAGTTTTTGCGCAAATTTGAACTGATATTTCAAAACATTATGTGTTTGTTTCCACCATCTTTCTTGCAATTGATGTTTGCCAACGATTAAGTTAGTACACTTTTAATCAATCTTTAAAATATAACACAATGAAGGAATTGGCTGTTAAATAACATAATCCTTTGAATAAGACAGTCTTCAAGTATGAAATAATTCCCGAAATAGCACAAGGCAAAGTGTGTCCCCGACTTGACTGACTGAAAAATAGCGTTTTGCATTTTGGGGAAGCATTTTGCGCTACTTAATGGTATTTGTTTTATAAAATTTTATGACAACTGCAAATGATCGAAATAGTAATGGTATTCTTTTCCCCTTAATACACAATTACTGAAGTCAACATAAATGTTGAGAGCACATAATACCATGGTTTCCGATGGTTAATGGAGAGGTGGAGTCACATCCGGGTTCATAGATATTCTGAGTAAATCATGAATACCGCAGAACATCATGTATCCTTACTTCAATCGAGCTACTGCTTTGCTAGCTATGTAACTCTGCTTATGTTTGGAACTGACCGTACGAGGTGATTGTATGTATTCCAAATTGACACATCTTTTCTCGAGGCATTTTGCCTGTAGAAATATATCTTTCAATATTTCATGGCTTTCTCCGAAAAACTTCCTTTTTAGAATCCCATATTCGGCACGGCTGACAACCAAATTACTCTCAGCAGTCCAGAAAACATGGACCTGTGAATGATTTATTGCTTCGATGTAGCTTCTTTAAGAAAACACGGGCCATTATCAGTACAACGCAGCGCATCAATTTCAATGGCGAGCGGCAAAGGGAAAAACTCGCTCGAGCGAATGTCTTCCTTCATGTCAGGGTGGCTATCGGGCCAATATTTGGGCGGGGCGGGCGGGTAAACTCAGTGACGTTTGCTGGGATGAGAATGATGATCTTCCCTCGCGGCCACGATGCCTTCAAAACACGTCCTAAAACAGATATCTTTCAGGGCCCCGCGCGACCCCAGAGCGCGGTCAACTGATGAGTGCATGGGGTGGGTCGCGTTAAACGCCCCAGGGACATTCTAAGGGAGGGAGGATATTCGCTCATGACTGCACTGATCGATATAAATGATGAGGAAGAGTAGAGAAGGGGTGAATTTATCCACCAAAAAAAAGAGCCTTTTGCTTTAGGTGTCTGCGAGAATGTCTTTATATTAATATAAATTGAAAATCAGTTGCCTATTCAATTTACAACTTCACAATTTGTATCACTATGCATTTCAATAAATAGTCAGCAGAATATCCCAGGCAAAGGAGATATTCTAAAAAATGAGAATCTACTTACAACCTAGGTTATTAGATTGGAATTGAGTAAAACAATTCATCACATGTTGGATATCACGTTGACGACAGCATTGCATTGAAGAGAGGAAGATTTCAAAATGTAGAGCTATGGAAGGATGGTGAAGATAAAATAGATCGAACGAATAGGTAATGAGTAAGTGCTGAGGGGAGAGGGAGAATAGGGCGGGCCTTCTAAAAACTCTTAGGAGAAGAGAGAACAGATTCATTTGCCACGTAGTGAGATATAGAGGCCTGATGAAGACAATCATCGAATGACAGGTACACGGGATTAGGTCCTCGAATGAGTCACATAAGAAATATTACTTAAGGTGAGAAAATATGATAGTATTGCCAGTTAGGAGAGCAGAATTACGAGCTGTGTCAGACAAATCTTTCGATTGTTGACGTAGGATTATGATGCCGTTCTTAGCAGAGTTAGGAATTTGGAAAAAAGTAATGAGAATATGTGCAAATTATACCAAATTTTTAATCTAAATAGACCTATAGTTATATTTCTTGCAGGAGTGAGAACGTATGCCGGATATCTATTCAAACCGTCAACTAGAATCGATAGCATTTATAGTTTTAGTGAAATAGATAATTTTTGGTACTATTACTTGTGGCTCTCCCTTAATTTTGTGTTTTTGGGCCATCGAGTTTGACATAGACTGTAAATTCATGTTTTGAAGAAATATTTATTGCACATTTTCCGGTGGGTTGTACTGTTCGATCCGATGCATTCCCTCCAAGAGCCATAGTTTCGTCGCCTCTATAAAGGTTTGAAGATGATAGGGAAGCAGACGCGAGGGCTTGGAATATTTACGACCCTGAGCTCCTTATTCAAGTCCGTCTCTCTCACCCGAAACACGGTGTCGGAATGGATGGACGCACGAGTGGGGAAGGGGCGATTTGATTTCTTTTCACTTTTTTTTCGACTGTAAAGAAGGAATCGGCAACTTGGCAAGGTTTGAAGAGCGGTAGGGCGTGCGGTTGTCGGGAAGAGGGGAGAAGGAAGTGCCATTAATCCAAGTCCCTTCTGGACCTGCACCCACGAAATCTTACGCTGGACCATTTGCCGCCTATCTCCCCTTCCCCTATTCCACACGCCCCACGACCGGCTTTTGTCTCGAAGCACCCGAGGGAGTCACCCCGTGAGTTGTATACTCCTTCATCCCCCTCTGCCTTATCATTCGAGCACCCTCCATTCCTTTTGGCCCATACACCACCCCTGACTCCCATTTCCGATTAACATTCTCCGTCTCCTTCGCCTGTGGGACGCGTATCCCAGCATCTGACCGCCTCAACCCTTTTGCAACCCCTTCTCATCGCTTTTGTCGAATTTACCGAAATCCCTCATCACGCCTCTTTTGTTGATGCACACCAATTATTGCTCAGTGCTACTATGCGAACTAAGTAGCACCATAGCCACCGTTTCCATGTAATTTTCCCACTGTCAACTTAATGTCCGCCAAGCACTGTACCACTGGAGGTGAGCACTGCTGCAGGTCTTCGTATATTCATTTGTGCCATTTTAAGTAAATAATTTTGAACATATCCGTGATTGCATTTTTGCAGTCTACGGATTTATTTTCACACGATGTCTTCTTAAGCTTTGAAGATATCGTGTGGATCATCAATTACTCAACAGCCTCAGGAGGATTGATACTTGAGGCTGCATATTTAAAATATGTATGAAATATCAGCCTGTAGTAATTCCTTAATTTTTTTTACCTTTTCTGATCAAATTATTGTTTCTGTAACATTTCGCAAATCAATAAACAAAAATTTGGGAGCCTTGAAAATCATTAAATATAAATAAAAACGATGATTAAACTGGGAGAAATTACTCTTAAAATTTCTCTAAACGTCATATTTTGCGTTTATCAGACTAATTTTTGGCTGGATCTGTTGCTAAAAAGTGCTTTTAATGCTGCGTAAGAATGACAACCAAACTTTGCTCGAATTTACTACTTTTTACTGTTTGAAAACTTATTCCTAGCCTAAATAATGAAAATTGTATGTGCTTCTCAGGAATTTTTTTCAATTTCAATTGCTCAATATAGATATTAAAACTTTTATAATTATATTCTTTACTTTCCTCCTCAGTTTAAATGTAAATGTAGTTTTATCGAGCAGTTCGAATAAGGCAATGTTTTCATGTAATCCACGATTTCTGAACATTTTCTCGGAGCGCACCTCATAAGACGACCTACTGAAATAATTGTTGAGCACGGGTGCCCAGCGGAGGAACAGTGGACATTATTCTCCGGAGCTTAAGTGTTTTCCGATGGCATCGAACCAATAATTATATCTATCTCAGACATTTTACTTTTCATTCCGTTGCCAAATTTTTTTGGGATTTCGTCCCCCTGTGTTCCGCGTCACAAAAGTCGATTCTTATCACATTGGCGTTGTTTGCTTAGACTCAAGATCGCATTTCAATAAAAGAAATAGTTGGTGAATACTGAGGATTAATTATGAATACAAAAAAAGATTATACTTTTACCCATTCTCTCACAACTTTGAAATGAAAATCCGAAAGTTTCAGCCCACTTTTCATAAGTTAGTGACGTCACTGGAATTTGACTCTTTAGATATACCCGATTTTTAACTAAAATATTTGTGTGCTAGAGTACTGGTGGCAACAAACTTTGTGAGGTGGACGAGCGAGGGCAAGGGGAGGCGGTGAGTCGCACGGAAAAAGTTAGTGACGTTAACTTATCCGCTAAAGGTCTAAGTAAGAGCGTTGATTTTTCTCCACGAATTGCTCGAGAAGTAGGCGACGGATTCGAATCCCGGGTCCAAATCCCGGCGAAGGATAATGATTTTTTTCGCTAATAAATTTTTGAAATTCACATAAACTTTCAGGTTACCCCGAAAAGGCACGCCTCTAACAAGCCCTCGGAAAGTACTTGAATAATTCTTTGAGGCGTCATAATGGTGAAATTGATCAACTTTGAACGAAAGATTTGCACGTATTTCTCAAATTTCATGTATCACCATTTTTTATGATACAACTAGTGATAAATTTATCATAAATGCTTGAAACTATTTCTTTTGTGGTTATGATATAACGGGAATATTGGCTCTGAAGAGTATTTGAGAATGATTAGAGTTCTGTGTTATCTTAATATTTTAAGTTGAAGTCATATAATTTTCCCCTATTTCACGTTGTATCCCTTCAATTCATACATTTAGTTATTTTGCTCCTTTTCCCTCGTCCTGTTCTTTATCCTTCGTTCAGTAACAGTTTTAAGGCCGTCAAAATTTTTAGTATCGTTTTTACTGCCTTTCTTCCCCCAAACTTTCCCCCAGTCATCGTCCCATCTTTTTATCTTTCCTCGATATATCTACCTGTTTTGATAGCAACCGGCGATAGAATAATGCCATATTGAGGCTCTTTTTCTTTTAGGGTCGCCCTTAGGGCCCTCAATTGATTGCACGTAAAATAAGTATCTGAATATTGAAGGCTAGGTATGCTCATGCTGGTGGTGATATGACTTGGAGTTTCCGGCGACTCTCTCCTCCGTCGATACGTATTGCTTCCTTATCGCAAAGCCTACGCAATTCCGTGGCTTCAGTGGCACATAGATTCTTGGATGAGGCATTGATTGGGCGGCATTACCTATAAATTCTCTTTTTTCGTTCTTCGAAGGTACATTCCTTCGTTTTTGGACATTTTTGCTCAAAAATATGCATTTAATGTAGCATCTCAGAGATTTTAACGCATGTGAACACCTGATAAAATGTATTTCCTGATAAGCAAATAATGAAAAGAGCGTGAGTAATATGTTGCATGTTTAATTATTACCTGTGTCAATGCAACTTCGGGTATATTTCCCTATGAAAAAAATGAAGGTAGCATTTGTGCCAACTCTTTCAGAAACTCTTCATTTTAAATACCGGCATTAGATATTTAAAACATTTCGTCGGTAAATGAAATCAGGGATATCATTAATAGCCCACAAAGGATGAACTAAAAAAAAAAGAACTCCATCTCACGTTTCTGGGGTTGAAGAGAGTGCAGTTAACGCTTGAAGGAAGCTTTCTTCTTTGATTATCGCAGCTGGCAAGCGTAAGTCTCCCCAGGGGAACATTTTCGTTGTTTTCATTAACTCTTATTTATGACTCGACAATGCATTAGAAGTGTCTCGACGACAAACGGCGCAATCTTAACCCTTTTACGGAACAACCACCCCCTCCCCCTCTTTTTTTCCCCCAGAACCCCAGCCGCTGGAGCGTAATATTGCCTCAACGCCCTACCCACCGCAGTCTCGACAGGCAATGCTTATCCCATCTCACGCTAACTCCATACCGAGAAGTACGACATCTGTGCGGCGGAAAGTGAAACAAAGTTCTCCCGTCTTTGCAACTTACAGCAATGCATTAAAAAAGAAAAAAAAAAAGATTTCGTAGTGGCGATTGGGTGGACACATGAGTGTCGATTGAACAGAATAGGTGAAAAAGTCTCTAGGCTCGGGTGTTTTCTTGAGTACCTAAAGAGAATCTGGTTTCAAGTTTTGGCTTCATTAATTTCTTGAGAATTAAAATTCATTTTTTATTACGTACTTAAATGTCCTTTCTTAATTGATATAACGTTGGAAACATTCATAAAAGTGTGATTCAATTTTATGGTTTGAAAATTTCGATTGAAGCCAGCATAACGGCAGGTAATGACGACTTGTTGTTTGAAGTATATTCTTCACCGTTAAAAAATCAGCTTAACTCCGCATAGTCAGTTATTAAATGCCTAAGGGACTAGAAACCGTTTAAATAGCTAATTAAAAATTTTACATAATAAGGTGATAATGGGTGGTTATATGCCAAGTTTTCGAAAATATATAAATCCTAATGCAGTTAAAGCTTAATATTAATTTTTCCATATTATCTTAATGAGTAGTGGCAGATCCAGGATAGGGACAAGGGGGGGGGCTAAATGAGGTATAACCTCTCAGCAGTAGTGGGGGGACAAACAAATTTACCATTCTACCTAGTACAAATTGGACAACCAAGGGGGGGGGGGGGCATAGCCCCTGCCCCCCCCCCCCCCCCCATAGATCCATAGATTCACCACTGCTTATGGGTCGATATATATCATTCATTTAGAGATAACTCGACTCGATTTAGTTCTCTTCAGTTTTTCCTTAATGAATAGAAATTAGGATACAGAGAAAATATGGGATGAGATCAACATTAATATTACTAAATTTTAAATAGATATGACTGGTAAAATAATGCGGACACCACGATTAAGAAATGTGGTTTATTAGTATTCAGCGGAAATATTGGTGCATTATCTAACTGAAATAAAAAATATATCAAACGCAATAATACTACAAATACGCAAAAACTATCTAAGTAACTATGCTACCATCGTCATATCAATCATTGATATAATTTATAATAAGCAGTTGTCTCAAATTGGGAATTAACCGGATGATTGAAGCATGCAGTTTATCTATTTATTTACTCCAGTTGCACGTTGTCGTGGCTACTTGCAAAGGGTACTGAGATGACTAGAAATGTTTCGTAACGAAAAGCGGCAAGAACATTCCCGGTGCGTAAATCTTCTCCGCTCCAATAGAGCCCGAAACTTGTCTTCAGTTTCAAAGCGAAATTCTTTGGTCCAGTTCGCCCGTGTTTTTCCATCTCCGTCCTCCGTGCAGCAGAAAAAAAAGGCACAAAGCTGGCAAACGCCTCGCGTATTCCCCTGAACTCGGGAGAAAACCTCTTGTCTCCACCTCATATTGGCCTCACAACTACGCTCACTCGCTTCCACATCCGGACACGTCTGGGGTGAGGCAAAAGAGAGACCGTAACAGCAGAGGCACCCTGCAAGTTTTCTTCTCATCCAAGACAAACTTTCGGCCAGACGAAGAGGTGAAATTCCGCCCGGCACGCGTTTGGACGTCCACGACGGCCAATTCTTATTTTCCTTCATCACCCTTTTGTCTCAACCGCTGCCTTGTACACCCTCCCCCGCCTCCCAAGAATCCCATACAAGTTTTTTAGTCCATTCCAAGTTCCTTCCTACGCAAAGATCCCCGAGAATTCTGATGGCGAGCAACTAATGTTGCATGACACTTGCCCTGTAGGAGGAAATGAGAAAAAACTATGTGTGGGATGCAACTCGCTGGCAAATAACGTCTGAGTTAACAGCAACAGAAGCAGGAATAATAACATTAAGGTATGCGATGTCTGCATCCGGGTGACGTAAATATATTTACCGTGCTTCTCACAGGTTCGAGGAAAACTTGGTTGATTAAACTTTATATTAAGAAGAATTCATTCGCTAGTGCACTGGTGAGACTTATTTTAGCAAAGTTTAATTATGGAACCCATCATTCATTTTATTAAAACGGTAAACGGTATTTTTCTATATTTCGTCCTCGGCGGCGGCGGTGTAAAGTCCATGCCTGCCGCGTGGATTGTCGCGGCTTCGAATCCCGACTGGGTTGGTATCCGCTTAATTATTAAGTTACATCCGCGATTTAAAAGGTCAGCGGTGCTGTTTTCCGTGGTATAAGAATGCATAAAAAATTTAAGTTATTAATATCATCAAATCTGAATATTTTTCTTTCAAATGTACCTACATTTTATGCGGGCTTTACCAGGATACCTTTGTTGATTCTATCATTAAGGAAAGGGATACTTCTTCAACGATTTACCTTATTATTTTAGCATTTTGCTTCAAAATCAGCCATTTTCTGCTCTAGGAGCACGGGGATCAACACTCCATATTGGACGATGTAGAGGAACGTCTAAATCAAATCAAATAATAAAGTAGTGATTTTGTCATTTTTCCCATTTTTCCACAAGATTTCAAGGCTAAAGATCAAACTTTTGATAAGTGATATAATCCTTATGGGAACTGCTTCAAATTTAAGCCACATTGTAGATATATTTCTCGCATTGAGGCTGCTCATTTTAGAAACAGTGACGGTGGTAATGGATTTATATATCGATGCATTTCGACAAAAAGCAGCTGGCGCGAGGGACCCAACACGAGCGTCACAATGAAATTATTCCGCCGCAGTCGGTACAGCCATCATAAATGGGGAGTCAAGTCAAATTACTCCGTAACCCGATTTATCGTCGCCGTGTCCCGCTGTGAGCGTCATGGTGTGAGATGGACCTTAAAAATCATTTCCGCCGCCGAGGTGGAAGGTAATAATAAAAAGAGCGGGCGATGGACCGATGACGCTCTCAAAAGCGGTGGTGTGGGTTGGTCATCTGCCAAGCGCCCGCCCCGTGGGACCACGGGAAGAATGAACGAGCAAAAGTCACAAAATGAAAAAGAATCCATGGGAAAACGTTTTTACAAGTAAGCACTTAATTTATATCATTTTTGACGATGAAATGTAAGTGCTTGCTTGCAAAAATGTGATGTTATTTCCTTTTACTTCTATATGAGTTAATTTGCAATTGATTATAATAATTTCCTGAAAAAAATGCATGATTAAACTTTCCATCATATTGGGTAGAGGGAAATGGCTTATTGTTAATTTGGAAGCATAACCTTTAGGGCTTGGGAGGTACTGAAGGCTAGCAGTGACCGCATCAACTTCTTGGCCTGCTTCTTTAGTTAGCCTGTAGGAGCGGTGACTGTCAACTCATGGTTTATTGTCCGTGGAATACTTGTTCCAAGTTTCTCTTCACTTGTAAAAATTTTGAAGTAATTTTTTAAGTTTTCTATAATCACCTAGTCCATCAAGCTATTTCTTAGTGCTATATAAGTTATTATTAAGCATAAAACATGCTGCAATCTGGTGAAAGTAAGTAATCTACTAGCTGGGAAATGTAGGATAGTTTTAGTTTCATAGTTCAATATGCCGATGCTGGTAATATGGCTGGGGTAAATGTGAAAACGTTTCCACATTTCCCTCACCTAAATGTGTTCCGTCTACTACATCACCTTTTCGCCAGTTTCAGAAGCCAAAGAAGATTATTGTCCAAAATGTAAATGGGAAAATTGGGATGTCCAATCTATGATAAAAGCGATTGTTTCCAGAGGAGGAAAGAAGAAAATACTTTGTACACCAGTTGTGAAAATGAGAAATACATTTGTGACAAGCAAAGCAAAGTTTGCAAGTGAAAATTTTATTTAAAATTGCTATTTTTAAAACCTTTGCGTTGAATTTTCAATGAATAATATGTAGATGAACTAATATTTCACTTTGCTATAGTATTATAGCCAGAATACAAACGTTTCCACATTACCAGCACATTTTGAAAATCTAATCAAAGTATCAATCTATCATTTACTATTATTTTTAATAAGTAAACGAAAAATTTAGCACAAAACCAAAAGAGCTTATAAAGCGTAGCATATTTGTGAGTTTTTTCATGGATTTAGAAAAATTCCAATGGAAAACAAGCTAGTTATAAGATTATTTAAAACAGAGTTTCTACTTTTGCACCACTCACTCTACTAATAATGATTTAGTCAAATATTATTAATTTTTCGTAATTCAATTTTTTGTGTATGATTGGATTAATCTTTTCAACTGCAGCGCGAATAATCATTTTATGGCATTTTTTTGAACTCATCTCCATATTTTATTTTGTTTCCTCGAAATTTCGAAAAAGGTTGATCGGATTGAGTTTAAATTATCCAAAGCATGATTTTATGCGTTGTCATCGGGAATTAATCTATCTAGAAAATTTTAGGAAGTTAGTTTAAAACCGAAAGCAAAATTTCACCGTCAAAGAGACAAACTCCAAAGTGAAGTAAAGAAAAATGATGCAATAAAAGAGCTGGCGATAGTCCGACGACACTCTCAGAAGCGGTGTGGTGTGGGCTGGTCATTTGCCAAGAGCCCGCCCAGGGGACGATGGGAAGGATAGACGAGAAAAAAATGGAGATAAACGCCTGACCAATCAGTTTTCACCGCTAGCTCTCATCCAACTCACCCCCACCCCATTCCCCTTTGATTGACCCCGGCAATTGATTCTCACGTCCCAACCCACGACACCCTCACCCGACTCCACCCGACCTCTTACCTCCTTGATGACTCTCTTCATTCTCTCTCCTCATAGCCTCGCTACCAGCACGAAAAAATATTATGTATTTAAAAACTGTTAACCACCCAGGTTTTTATTTAAACTAAAAAAATTGTAATATATTATGAATACATTTAAAACACATGCATGTAATTGAACTAATAAGATAAATATAAACCACCCTGACTTGAACTTAAATATAAACACCCCTGGCTCAGGGTCCAACGTTTAAATTTTAAAGATAATATACTACACGGTATTTAAGAACATTTTTGCTATGTCGCCGCGTCGATTTTTGGGTGGCCCCAACGTTTACTGACCGATGTCACAACACCGGTCGTCACAAAGCAATCTCACGTAATTTGCGATTCCCTTGAAAAAGCGGCCTGCATTGCTCGGGCAACGCTGGGGTCACGCAGAAATTGACGCGGTGACATAACCCAAATTTTTTTAACTACCAATGACAAGCACCAGCGAAAGTTTTAATGAGGAAAAGACATATCGTGTTTAAAACCAAAATCGTGATGATCATTCTCTTAACATTCTACTCTCGCGTTATATAAATTCATCATTGACTTTTTGAAAGTTAGGTTGTTACATTAGCATGAATATTTACAGAGAAAGAATATGATTTAAGATGTTGATGCGTAGTTTTCCGCGGAGTTGTCTAGATGATGTCTCCATGTTTCTGGGTTTCACCGCGTGGATTTTTTTTGTGACGGCAGTTTCTCCGGTATTCCAACCGGCGTCTTCAGGTCGAAAAATCCACGCGGTGAAACCCAGAAACATGGAGACATCATATGATATAAGATGTTGGAATTGATTATAAGCTTGAAGAATTTACACTCGATCCCCAGGTTTTCATACGTCTTATTTTGCAGAAGTAGCAAAGCTAAAAGAGTAAACTCTCACACTATATTTATTTATTGCCCATTTCTCATTTCAAACTCTATAGTTTTAAAGTTTTCAAGGAACTTCGACGTTTTGCCTGTTTTTCAATTGTAACACTCATAGTAAAAATGTTTGATTTCACTACGCAGACAAATAATATAATTAGAGTATGATTTTTCAGTCTGTTACGTATTAGGGATAAATATTAAGCCAGCAATTGTGTTTCTCTTATCACTCGTTCACGACTGCCTCCTGTTATTCTTCTAGAGCCACCAGTAGGCGCATCGGCAATCTGGAAAATTTTACGCCGATAATTGTTGAGAGATGTCGTCCTCTAGCCGCTTCTATAGCATTCTACTTCGATGGATAATCCAAGCTTAAGAATAGATTTATAATGTGGTAAATCTTGATGCTATATCTTGGCATATTTGAAGCAGTTCAAATTCGAACGCAGTAGCAACCCATGACTTTGGATAAATCTAAAACGACAACTTAATCTCGCTTTAACTGTTTATGCTGAGAATTGCTCGTGTGTTGTCGTATAACCGGTAGAAACGCGCTATAAATGGATTGTGAAAAACCAGTCATTCTTTCAAAGTGCACGGTTTAACAACTAAGTGATTCTCGATCTTAATTTTTATTTTATTGTTGCAACCAACACTTGTTTTCACTAAAGTCTAATTTCTTTGTAATGCAGAAAAGTTCATTTAAATATAGTTATGTAGAAATACTATGCCTTTTGTAATCTCTGATAAGTGTATGTTTTTCCAGTTATTTTTATTATACAACTTATAACACAGAAGTTGCATGTATTAGAAAGCTTTTAAGAAGCATTGATGACAGGTCAAAGCATATGTGCAATAAAATCTACTAATTGAGGATTACAATGGTAATACGATAGTTCACATTGATCATCATTTCTTAAATAAGAATAAAAATAGCGATACTTATAGTAAGCAAGGTAAAATACCTGGGTTAATTAGGTTAAATTTGGAGCAATCCTATGAATAGACCCACGAACACCATCACCTCTACTTATATCCTTGAGCGCCGAAAGCGTAAGCTGATGAGCCGCAAGAAGAGCTATTTACGGCAACAAATTACACTCTGCTGCGTCGTGGCAGTAGAGAGGCCTCTGTCCACACCTCCCATCCCTCCCTCCTCGAATTCTATTCCCGAAAAATCGTTCTGCCCGCCTCCCAGTTTTCTCTCCTCCTTGTTCCCACAGTATTCTCCACTTTTCTCCGCCCGCTCCTCGACACTCCAGGCCAAAACCCATTTCCTAGCCTCCCAACCCCCTCTGGGAAGAGCATGCTCATCCCGGCCGTGCGATGTTGACATCCTGCCCTCTCCTGTTTGAACGAAGTTGTGCGTCGTAGCCGGGAGCACATCAGTGTGCAACTTGGAACACGCTTCCTTCCTCCACCGAGACAAAGATGAGAAGAACTCGCGAAAAGATGAGGGGAAAAAGGAACGATGAGTAAAATAATGTCTTCATTTTCTCCTCAACCCTAAGGTTGGTGGGCATCTAAATTTCTTCTCTCCATAGCCAGTCTTTTCAGAGTAGGAATGAGGTTCGAATAAAGTAGAGCACAAAGGGTATCAGTTCATTTCTGCTTTCCAGGATTTGATTCTTGTCAATGATTCGTTCATTAAGGACAATTTATGCTCGTCGTATTCGGCTAGCAACCGGAGTGCGCAATTCTATAGAAACGCAACCAACCACAATCAACCTAACTGGATTTGGATTCATAGTCAGTTATGAACGATTTTGTTTATTTCTAACAACTTCACTAGTGAGTCATGATCAAATTCATTTGGTTCATTCCAATGCGTCCCTTCGTTTTGATCGATGCATTCATGACTTTCAATGTTTTCCTTTATCAGTTGTACCTTCTTCCTGCTAAGATCTCCTCCACATATTCCACTTTTGGTCCACCTCTTCAAATGCGGCCCTCTACCAATTCTCCTTTTTAGATTTCCATCCAATCTTGATGACGCAGAAGTTAGCCAATCATTATGTTTATTTATTTTTACTTATACATTTTAGCAGTATTCGTACTTCATGAATTTCTTTACGAAAAATATTATGGACAGAAAGGGTTTCCAAGATCTTATCCACCAATAACTTTCAAAGGACTTCTCTTTCCTGCTTTTCTCAGAGTTCAAATTTCTGAGCCATAGGTGCATGCTCTACGAGCAGATGATTTTAAAATTTTTTTCCCGTTTGATAGAGAAATATTTTTCATGCCAAAATAGTCTTCTTCTTCAATGGTGTACTAGTTATATTCTATTTATCTCTTCAATTGTGGAACATCGATCAAATGTAATACAGCTTTCGAGATTTTTAAACGTTGGGCAAAAGGTTTTCTTAATCTAGATATCTAGGCTTCCTGTTGTCCACCTATGTTTCTTGAAATATAATAGCTAAAAAAGTAAGGAAAATCTAAAAGGATTTAATATAGCATTGCCGATAGTTCATCTGTTAAAAATTCTGTTCACGCATGCTTTATGGCTCTGGAAGTGAGAGTGAACAAAAAGCCTGAATGCAATCGATAAGCTTACTACTCATAACATCCGATCAAACCTGCAAGGACCTTCTGAAAATATTCATGATCTCTAGCAGATATCCCCATTAATCAACGGAGATTTATTTAACAAGTTTGGTGGATAGTTACTCATACGACACTCCCAAGCAAAGCGAATCTGACTTATAAAGGATTTTTCCATGTTTTCGTTCCCGAAAGTCAGTATTAATTTTATTTCAACATAGTATACCTTGTTGAAATTATTACTGAACTCAAATTTAAAAAAATTGTAAAATTATTTATTAAAAACCTTATATGCTAAAGGTTTCCATGGGCTTTTAAATGTTTATCTTCACTTGCATTTCAGATGTATTTTCTTACGCGACTATTTTGCTAATTCTCCCAGTCAGCCACGGAAACTTTAGCATTACACGTAGAAAATCGTTTGGCACACAGGGGGTTAGTATTTATGAGTTTTTTTCCATCGAAACCCTCATTCGGCTTTGTTTTCATGCGGTCAACTTCATCGTTTCATTTTTCCCTCACCAAAGGTGGGTCCTCTATCCTATTTCTTCCCTCACTTCTCATCGTCGCCATCTTCGTGCTATTCCCACATGTCCTTCCGGGTCCACATACGTCCGTCCATCCCACCCACACAAAGCCCTTAGGGTCCCCACATGCGGACCCTCCAGAAAAACCCACGTTTCTCCCAAATTGATGGAAGATGGCTCTGAGTATGCGCGGAAATTGTGGTTTATAGCGCCCCAGAGCGATTCCGTGTAGTATCTCCACTCGCTCTTTTCCCCCACGTCCGCACCTCGCCCTCCCACAGACCCCCACCCACCCCACCCCCAGTCTCCTCCAACTCTATCCCTCTTCCCATCACCGTCTCTATCAAAGAAACGAGTTCTCCTCCAGGAAGGCAATCAGAGGGTGTCTCGGACGGAAGGAACACTGGTTCAGGGGCGACTGATTGCGGAGAGGACCCTCGAGGAGTAAGGGCCTCTCCGCAATCACCCTGTTCCCATCCCCCACCTCCCGTTTCGTTAATTTCTCGGACAAAGGCAAACGGTCAGACTGTCGCAGCATCTTTTTTATATTATTCCCTATCAGAGTCATTGTCTGGTGGCCATATTTACCATTTATACCCAACCGTCTTCATTTTTAGCATCCATCTTCACATCCTCCCAGATACTTTTCGTATCCTTTACGATGTGATCTTCATTAGATATTAAGGGTAGCTAGAATACCTGGGAAAATACAAATTGTAGGGAGCAGGGGATTCTTCCATCGTTTATTCACATTTGTTAAAAAAAAGTTTTTTTTATTTTCGCTTCACGATTCCTCAACGCTGTAATTGTAGTCAAGAACATAAACCATAAGGAATTGATGTAATTAGCAGCAAATTCAGAGAGGATAAAAGCTGTCTTCTATTACAATCTCTATAATAATCCTTGTTCTTCTTTATTTCTATGGTTTCGCGGATGAGTCAGGCTTTAAAATGTTTTTTCTGGCGATGAATCTTGATTTTTCGAAATTGATCGCGCGTATCCGATGGCTTCGTTCTCCGCTACGGCTGACTTTGGAGAGTAACCCAGTCGAATGGCCCGCTAATCCTCTTCTAGTCGAGTTTTGACCGTTCGTCCCGTTTCCCCGATGTATTTCTTATTGCGAGATTTCTTATCGCGGTCATGAGATGCCGGATTGAGAATCATCAGTATTTGGAACCCAGTCAACCGCAACATTTCGACATCTTCCCCCTCCAGTTCTCACACCCCACGACCTCCGCCCACCCCTCCCACCTGAAATGAAAAGGCTGCAAAAACCAAATCCCAGCATCATTCCCTTGAAGAAGTGACCAGCAGTCAGTCGTGAAACGTTGGCTCGATCTCCTCTACGTCATGCAAATTCTTCGCAAAATAGTACATGGCATTCAATCGCCATTTTTCTCGTTCCTAATTCGTGTAAATTATTTCTTTGGTTGATTATAGTTTGTGAGTGTAGCTGCTATTTTTATGATAACCGTTATTTATGACAAAATCCTCAATTTTGCCCAAGGAAATTATTCACTAAGGTCTGAACGTGTGAGATTCAAATGTCTGAGGCACGATCGCCCACGTGAGGAAGCATGAAGGTGGTAGCTTTCGAAAATATTTATTTAATTATATAATATTAAGGTTAAGTTAAGAAATAGTTTTTTCCGAGATTATCCCAAGCCAATGATAAACAAAATTGAAAAAATAAAGTAATGCATCAATAAAAGCCGACATAAACTATAAAAATATATAATTATAAGGTAAGGGGTTGAACTCGTGTAGTCAATATTGGAGCCGTGAAGAACTTTCGCAACATTTCATTAAAATTTATTTTGCGGAAGTTCAGTTAGGAATGTTAGGTTATTTTTGCATACTACGATTCAAGAATTAACTCTTGAGCTAGGATCAGAGTTTACAAGAAATATATAAACTATATATGTCTATGTATAAAGAATATATAAAGTTGTATGTACTTATGGTATCAATATCCGATTCGATATTCGTAATGCGTAAGACAATAATTTCAGTCTCGCAATTCCTTTTTTAAAACTCTTAAGCAAAATTTATAAATCATCGATCTTCAATAAGTTTACGTAAAGATTTTTTGCCTGCACCACGTTTCACTCTTGCGACCGTAGGAAAAGGACTGGTCCCTTAGCCCTCTCTGCAAAATTGCTTCGCCTGAGGCCCTTCCGAAGGTTCTTTCTTACCAATGCCGGGGTTGATGCACTGATTGAATACCTTATGTCTCAGGAAAATGAAGTCATTTCTCCCCACCGCTGTGTATGGAGCGAGGAGACAAGGGACAAGCCTGGTAAATCTTCCGGTGTCGGCCGAGGTCAAAAAAGTTGGTGGGTATGGGGTTGACCTCGTGGGGTCAAGATTGTATGGTACCGGAGCGGGTGGGAAGGACTCGAACTCCTGGAGAAAGAGGAGAAAATGAAGAAAGGAAAGAGGCAAGGATGATAAAGTGGGAAAGGGTGGGAAGGGAGGTAGATTTTAGGTGGGGGGAGGTGTACCTCGAGGGGCGTCGGCCGCGATGTGACCAGAGACCCGGAAAAACGCCGGAGGAACCAATTTATGGGCAGCCGCCCGTCCCCGACGCCCGGGGAGTTGTACGGTGTGGTAGGGCGAGCTCCCCGGAGAGGTGGGGCGAGGGAGTGATACGAAAGGCCACCACGCCACTTTCATCCTGACACGCCACTCCGCCTCGCCACCACCACTGCTCTCTTAGGCCACGAGCGGCGTCAACCTCATCTTCTCATCTTTCTAGGGGAAAATCGGTTAAGTGTCGTCAACTTAGGCCCAACTTTTCATGATTTATTGCAAACAAACAAATCCGTGTACCTTTTTAAATCAATACCAAACATTCATTTCATACCAGTGAGTATGAACTGGTCAAAATTATTGACACGCTCCTTGCCGCGGATTTTTAGACGAGCTCACCCATTGCACCAAAGCGTATTTCTTTTTCCCACGAATATTACAATATAGGATCCCAAGTTGGCCTCATAATGAGATGTCGCCCACTGCGCATTTATTTTTTCTTTAATTTGCCGTAATCTTAAAGAATATAATCGATAAATTCTTACCATGCAGTTACAAAATGGAGGATACTGTTTTTCGACAATGTTTTACATTTAGGTAGAGTTTCAAATGGGTTTTCGGCAAAGTCACGCGGAGTAACTTATATGAGAGCATTCTTTGAAGATTTCTTGAGAAAAAAGAAAAAACACCACGGCAACAGATTGTATGGTTTTTAATTCCGCAAGAATCCACCTATAACTCCACCATCTACTCAATTTGGAAAATTTTGAGAGAAAATTGAAGACGGGAGTTTTTATGGAAATTTGCTCACGTTTGAGCCTCTGTATCTTAGTAATGGGTGGGATCTATGTCAAATGAAGGACATATCCATAAAGTTCAATCATTTTTTTAGTATACCAGCGAAGTTTAAAGTTTATAACTCAAAACAAGCCATTTTGTAATTTTGTCCGACTTTTTCCCATTTCCATCCACTGTGTGGCGTGAAGGATGAAGCACGCGTTTAGATCATCATCACCAAAGCGGCAGTGAATGTCAGATCTTGAACCTTCAAGACAAGGCTGTTTCTGAATCTCTGACTATTTCAACAACTAGGATTTTTTTTCGAAAATTCGGGCCAAAGTTACCTTGAATTGGGGTTACTTTGGACCTAAGTAATAAAAACATACTAATCAAGTTCTAGATCATGAGTTGGAGCAATGGTACCTCACACAGAATGTCTCTTCATGCACTGTATTCAATTGTTCCTTGACTCTAACCTATGAATTTAATTTATTCGGGTCCCTTTATCAGCCTTGATTCAGGAGTGAAGCCAGTGATGATACCTGTCAATTGATACAACAACTAAGACAATAGCTCAATGCAAGTATTAAAAGAAAACCAAAAACCTTTTTACTATTCTGAGCTTAAGTTACTTGGAAGGGGCCAAAGTTACACCGGTTGAAGGTGGTCGCTAGTTTGGATGCTATCACATTTTAATCTCGAACCTTTGTGTTATTGATACTGAGGACGAGAAAAGAGGATATGCTGGGTGTTGAACAATCATCGGCAGTGGGGGTGAGGGAGTGCATTGAAATGCGTTGATCATTTTTTCATGAGTAACCAATGCTCGAAATTGAGGCGTTTCGCACAATGAGTAGCATAGAGTTCAGTTTGAATCCTTGAAAATGATGCCAGTCACACCAAGTTCTCAAAATATCCACCATAGATTTCATTGCAGAGAATGATTCGGCGAAAAAGTGATATGCGTACATGATCAAAGACGCCTGGCGCCTATTTTGATGAAAAAATATTTTCTATTACGTTATTTTGTACAATTATGTGTAATTATGGAGGCATTGAATCGCAATTATCACCGATCTTTTATTAAGCATTGGCAATTGCGTGCTTTTCGTTTAAAATATATTGCATATATAAATAGGGTAAGTCTGGCTTTGTTAGCTTTTATTAACTCGTTAGTTTTTTTACCGTTCGAAAAATACTAACGAGTTTCTATAGGTACCGCGGTCATCGTAGAATTTAGAACATACCTAATTCTGGTTTTCACTTTAAAGTTGACCGATAGTTGAAAAACGATATCTCACGACTATGATCAACACGAAAATGTCTTAATGCTACCATAACGGTTTGATTGCGGAAGTAGAGTAAACAAAAGAAATACCGATAGTACCAAATATATATTTCCATTTCCTCAGGTTTTTGAGAAATTATAGGCATTCAAATTCGGGCTAATTATTATTCACTCATTAGGCGGCGATTGGTTTTCCAAAAAGGGTTGTAAATGAGGAATCTTTTACTTCAGGCGATGTAGATTGTACAGTATGCCTGAAAAATTGAATATCTGCCTTATTCAGCTTACCATGCCTTTCCTTATTTCTGTCAGGTTCAGTGTAAATTCTGATTTTGATCTTATTCAACCAGAAACCGATTTAAATTGCCAAGTTACGATTTATAATGTTTTTTTGACGCTTTGACTCGTAACTAAAACCCGGATTACCATGTTACGATTATTAAAAAATGTTAATGTTTAATTGAAGAATTTGAATTTCTTAATTCGGCGTGTTGAATACAAATGGCCAAATAATGAGAAATTTTTACAAAGAAGGAGCCCTTGAGATTGTTCGGCCAAAATAATATCTTGTAGCTAACAGTAAGCAATCACCCACTTCTTTGCTCGACTGAAGAATTAAAAAGGAAAATTGGCAAAAGGTTTCCAGGTTAATTCAAATCCAAAATCTGGCCGGTAACAATTGTATACAGGCAGCAAGCAAACTCCAAGCAGTAAGCAATCATTTAAATAATCTCGGTGGCTTAATGAGTTTTCTCTCTAATTAATTAGATGAGACGATGGCTTAAGGAACAGGCAACAATGGGATTCCATCTCTTTTGTCCCGAAAAATTCCACTTTTTTCCCTCTGAGTAGTTCTCTAAAAAATGTGCTGTCAAGTTCTAAATGATTCATTTCGCCAGACCGTCCGCAGGATTTCTCTCTTTCCATTCTACGGGAAACTTTCTCCCGCCTTCGCGTTACTTTTCTGCTGTGACCACCAGCAAACCCCCTGCCGCCCCAATTCCGTTGCTACCTACCCCATCTCCATCACCCCAGTATGCACCTCTCCACAATACAAACTTCGCCTCCATTGTGAAAAATCTCCTGCGATAAGAAGATTCTCGCGTTGAGGTTATGTATTTACTTATTCCTGCATTTTAAGAGATTAACTTTGGATGCTAATGATGAAGTATATACACTCTAAAGATCTTTAAGAAGAGTCGACGTTCCTTTTGGTGATAGCATTTCAAATTTTTTTTAAACAGAATGACTTTGCCGCAGACTCACAAACCAACTTCATGTTGTTTTTACGATTCATCTTCATTATTCAATAACCCTAAGATTGGCGTGACGCAGCTCTCCATTCCTCTCATCTATCAATTAACCTTTTCATATCGATGTATTTCTTCTCTTTTACATCCTTGATAACCTATCCTATGCATCTCATTTGAGGCCGTCCCTTGCCCTTCTTCCCTTCCACCTGTCCTTCCTTGATTGTTTTCACTTGATCATCAGGCCTCATAATATGGCCAACTAAGCTGTCCCATCTTCTGGTTTACGTTTTCATAAGTCTTCTTTCCCTTTTCTCCAACTCTTTTTATGCGTATTTTTATGATCATGCTATCTAATTATAGACTTTCATGATGAGAACGAAATACTTTTTTTTAACTATATGATTATACTAGTAAATACAATCCATCAGAGGTCATTTTCTATGTTGCTGGAATAAAATTGAGGTTTGGTCAGGTTATATGATTTGGACTCCTATTTCCTCAAAAATTTTGAAAATATTGTGATCTTGAAATAGAGAAAGACGTTATTTTAACTTCATTAATTCTGATCACAAAAAACTTATCGAATTCTTCTTTGATCCACCCTCCAAAACCGCTATTTTTTCGTTGTTGCTTAAGTAAACTCCCTATTTTTGTCATGACCAAGCTCTTTTCGTCCCCATCATAGCAACTATTCTTCTCGAAGAAGCACCTTGCCTCCCAAAAAATTAGAGGAACATTTTTTTTAGGAATTATCCTTACGTTTTCGAACCTGGCGGCCATTTTCCCCCGATCCATTTCTATAGCCAATGGAGTTTTCCGTTTCCATTCGAGGGTTAAAAAGAGGGAGAGACAAAAAAATTGGCAATACCGACCATTTTTTTCAAATTCATACCTCCAACCGCTACTTCCGCACCCTCCACTCTTTGTTCATAGTTTTTTCTGCGCTCCTTGTCTTTTAAGCCTTAGCTCACCTTTACTTTTTACTTCCTACTTTCCTTGCCCTCGAGAAAAGTATAATTATTTTTCCGTTCTGAGGTTCGTCGCTCGTTTGTTTCGGTTTTTTGCCGCTCGGTAATTCAAGGGGTGTGTCGTAGATGGCAGCATGTACGCGGACGGCTGAAAGTGGAGATCGGAGGTGGGGTGAAGGTAGGCGGAGTCAGGGGCGTGCATTCGTCCCACGGAAGGAAGGAGGACTTTGAGATAATCATGGGATTTTTTCTCCCCTGAGAGTCAGAGTGGCCATTGTTTCCACCGCGAAGTGAAACCCGGGAGTGGCGAGAATAAAAAAGCCGTTGTTTAGAGACTCGAGCCTCGCGCGAGACTTCCTCCGTTGAGTTCTTATTCACCTTTTATGTGGCACCTTTCTACCCCTTATCCTCTCCTTGATAATCTTAGTGGATTTTCATTGAAGAAGGAATTGCGTTGTGATATGTATTTAGAACTAATTCTTCGTGTCAGCGCATCTTTAAGATCCATTCCATTATGCGCTTAATGGAATTGATAAAATATGAAAAAAAAACTCAGATTCATCTCTTGTATATTGCGAAATGGCGTTGGTGAAAAAATGTGTTGGAGAAATTGAATTGTTGCAGCATAAAATAGTTTTTATTCTAATTTAATTGCTTAAAGGAATAAATAGCGTAAATATTAAATATAAATAAAAATAAATTAAATATAAACAGTGGGAATATTTGAGTGTCATTAACGACGGAATGGCTACATGGCATTTATTAAAAACTAATCTCTAATATCAACACATTTTTCCGAATATTTAGTCTTTGCGGGACCAATTTCTTTGTATTTTCATAAAAATTTACAACCGAGACCAAAAATTCAGTTGTATCCATGTTATTTTGCAAAAAAATAACTTCACATGTGCTGGCCAAAGGAACTGTTGCGACATAAAATGGCTTGTATTTTAGGTTTATTTCTCACAGGAATAGCAAGGGTGCTATGATCTAAGCGGGAATGTCGGTAGAGATGTGGCGTCTGTTGATCCTCTAAGTGCTGAAATTGATGAGAGCATAAGTGTTTGAGTCATGTAACCAATTCAAAAAACACTCATGTTTCATTCAAAAGCCTTGTTATGTTTGATAAATTGAATTAAATGCAAACGTTCCCTTGTTCTCTAGCTAAATCTTCGTAAAATATGAGTAGTGTACAAGTCTAGTCTTTTCTCAACATCTAGTTAGTTTCCAGTCAGATTTCTTCATACGCATTGTTTTTAAGTAGCAACTTGTGCATTAATATCGAGTTAAAATGTATGAAAAAAGGTTTTTTTCTTCTTTCTTCTGATTGCATAAAATATTTCACTTTGGAGTGTCCTTGGATAATCATCACCAATTGGTTTAATTTTATCAAAATTTATGTTTGCAGTGAGACGCGGTATTTGCGTTGTAAATTCTCTTTGATCCATTTATGTCAATTAAAATAACGCAAGAATCTTCACAATATTAGTTCCAGAAAGGTAGAATACAGTAGCGATAAATAGCGACTTATAATGAACCAACAGGTTATTAGAAGTTGAGTTCTAGTTCGTTTTGCGATATGATAGATACATGAAACATGTCTATAAAAATGTGTAAAAAACTGTGTTCTCTGTGATTATGTGTAATGCTTCAACTTCGTCTTTCATGAAAAATATGATTTCATGCCATTGGTTTAAGCTCACTCACAAATTTTCGTAAATTTTATGAAAAGTATTGATAGCGCGAGCATTAACATTAATATTATGCATTTGGTCGTATTGGGCATGCCCAAGATCAATCATACTGCCCCGCTAGTTACCTCAATTAGCCTTCCGGGAGGTGTTAAGGTGCAACCCACTACCTTTGTCGAGAGTATTCGTCATAAGGCCACTGTTATTCATATCTCAGGAAGGACCATTGCAGGCGAACGCAGAGAGTGAAAGTTTTAAGCAATTGTGAATTTCAGCCGGTTTCACCCTGATCTTTCCTTTATATTTTTTTTATTTTGCAGCCTTCGGATCCAGAATCGAGTACGTTTTTTTTTGTGCAAGCTTATTTGTGCACCAATATCATACATGCGCTATATCCAATTTCTAATACTGCCCCCTCGATGAAATTGTGCGGTGATAAAGAAACTTGCGTGTGGTTGTAATATTTGAAATCTGTCATCATTTTCTCACGAATTCGATGGAATCGGTGAAAACATTGATGTTTGAATATTTTTATTTGGATGGGCTAAATATTTCATTGCGGTTCCACATAGCATCCTCGCGATTGCAAGAGACGTGGGAATACCTTACTAGCTTTTCCCATTTACATTTTTAGGGCCCGTATGACGGCACTGCCATCACATTAGGTACTGAAGGCATTCATTGTAGCACAATAGTGCACCTTGCGTACGTCACTAAGATTTTTCCCAGACATTTCCCAGATGTGAGCCGCTCCAATTCTGCTTGGATCATACCCGATCCATTGTAGTTCGTGTTTTTGATCCGGGTTCATCAATCACAGGAAGTTTCCATCACCCAGCCACTATCGCGCCTAGATCAAATTTGTCAAAAAAATGTGACGTAAAAGCATTTAAAAAAAAGAAAAAAAGAGGGAAGGGGGAGTTTGGGGAGGAGCCCGTCTCCCTTGTTCGCGTCCCATAATTCTTCAACCCCCGTCCTTTCCCTTATACCCTCCACATATTCAAAATGAAGTACGTTTTTCTCACCGCGTCCCCTCTCCTTCCTCCAAAACTTCCATTCAAATCGAGATTCTTCCCCCCACCTTTCCTGTTTTCCATTCTCCTCCAACCGAGATGGTGAGTGACTGGAGTAATAGTTGCGAGGATACCAGCAATGGTAACAGCTAAAGATAATTCGTTGGTTCGGGCGTGACTTCATGGAATCAACTTGACATAGTGAAATGCTAAAAACCTTATAATTCCCAGTACATTTACCCCGGGAAAGGGCGCGCTGAGTGTATATTTACATATATGTATATAAATATTTTTCTTCTTTATTTAATAAGAATTATTAACATTACCAATTTCATTCGGTGGACCTATTCAAAAGAGTACCTACACAGCATAGCTATATCATTGCAAGGAAGGAGAAAAATTTTTTTTCTTTGGGGTGTCCATGACACCCCACGCGCCTTCTAATGTTACATTTCGACGCGCACCCTAACCTAGATGACTGTTCGACCTAGATATCGACGTGGCACGTCATCATTTGGTTTATTCAACTGTTTTAAAATTTAGAAGAGATACCATATCTAAACCCTGCTACTTTTTTCCGTGCCTTATCCATCTCATCTTGCTCATTTTTTGAAGAGCTCATTTTCAATACCACCTTTCCCCAAGTGTGTGAGTGCGTGCTAGCCTTCTTATCATTCTTTTTTTCCCCATCATTCGTTTTGACTGCATATTACCTGGTGATGACATGTCATATTGAATTCTAGCTCGTACAATATTAATGTTATGTGGGATTATAGATTTTTTTCATTTAATTGTGACATCTAAATATGCGAAGATTGGTACTTTGATACTCGCCCATTCCTATTTGTTTTCTATTCTGATAATAAAAGGACTAAGCAATGACTTTCCGGTATCGACTTCAACTGAAATATACCAGTATCTAGTATTAGGTGGCGTATTCCATACCCTGACTCAGTTTTATTCCTCACGTTACTTCGCTGTCTCCGATTTCAGATTCAAGTGTTTTTGAATTGGAGTTTGTAAATAATAGGCCAATTTCAACTTAAGTAAATGTGTAACTTCAACTTGAGTAAGCGTGGCTACGGTAAGTGGTAAAATTTACAAATTAATTAATTCACCTAAACACGTGTATCTCATTGTCTTCTGCTTATCAAAAACTAGCATTTTTGGAATGCATATTACTTCTGGTATTATTTTTGCACGAGCTGGTTGTTAAAAAAAAATGCAATGACATCGGCGGGCATTCCGAAACTTGGTGACGCAATTTTATTTGGGAACCAACTTATCAACTTGGAGTAGTCTGAGTGAGCTTTCAGACTCAAGTGAGGTCTCCTAATCCCAACGTTGTGACTCAGTTGAGTTTGTTTCTCTGCATAAGACTTACAATTACTTGTTGTAATAAGTTGGCGGGGAGGTTTTCCATAAATACTTACACTTAATGAATTATATTTATTTATACAACTGAGAACAATTTTCAATTATGGCTTTTGATCACTATATGGTCGTTATATTTTGTTGGTTTTATGCGTTTATAACTTTAAAATAATGAAACGGTGAACTTTAGTTTCTCATTGAAAAACTTATATGAGTTGTAATCATTACTTGATGAAAAAGTTTACCATTTATACCTCCACTTTTTTTATACTTCTATCTTTTACGTAATAAAAATGAATTGCTGCTCGTTAGGCTCACTTAACCTCGAGATCAGCTGAACCGATATAGCTAATGCTGGTTTTGAAATGTTCGTTAAAGTCTAGGTAAGGTTCAATAGGTGAGAATATTATAACGCAATGCCCATGAGGTACTGGAATAGGCCCTGAATAATTTCTATAGGAAATGTATGTGAGGTTCGTTATTAATGCCTGCAGACCTTTTTTCTTTTGCATATTTAAATTAATTATGATGGTCACATATAGTTTAAAATATGCCATTTGAAAGAAAAATAAATAACATTTTAATTCATGCAATCGATTTTCGTTTTCCAAGTGTTTTACGGTGGATTTTGAAGAACAAACGTTCATAAAAATGCTAACATTTTAGTATTTTCGGCTTGCTGTCATCTTGTCAACCGTCAGTATCGTATGTGTAGTTTGACATCACTCTCCAAGTTTATTTAAAAAATTAAACCTTTGTAATAGTCTTTTAAAAGTTCAGATGCCATTATTTATTCACAAATTTAGTGCCCGAAAACATTGTTTACTTACGGTCGGCTCATTTCGTTACTAACCGTTTATTTTTTTATTAACACATTAGTTTATATAGTTTAACATAGAGACATCATTTACCACTAAAGCGCGGAAATTTCTTTTCTTTGATTATTCACCATGCAAAGGAGATGACGACCTCACTTAGGTCATTGAATTCAATCAAATGTGTGACGAGCGACCTTACGTGCTAAACGTACTGATGACATGCGAGAGACAGATAATAATAATAATGGTGATAGCCATATCGTAATGTAAAAATTGCGTTCTAGAGTAACTGGAAATGAAGAGTATAGGCAGATTAGACTTCAACGATTTCGTCCATATCAAACACAACAACAGCGAGCAGGACACAATGATATTGAGCGATTTCGTAGACGCAGTAACGTCCTGGAACTGTCCTGGAACGAGTAATCCGGAAGTATATTATTGTGACAAAATATTGTTAACAATTGGGGAAATGAAAATAATTTGAGAGTATTTTAAGGCAACAAAATACAGCGGTGAATTTATTTATTATTATCTAAATTAATTTTGGTGGTGGAAAAGTAAAATTACCTAAATTGGTGCCACCACTAGATCCAATACGCCAATTAATTCCTGAAATGGGAAATGATTCTAAACACTTCTTGGTCAACAT
This sequence comes from Ischnura elegans, assembly GCF_921293095.1. Lineage (NCBI taxonomy): Eukaryota > Metazoa > Arthropoda > Insecta > Odonata > Coenagrionidae > Ischnura > Ischnura elegans. The sequence continues at coordinate 11,016,516 of NC_060252.1, forward strand.
TCAAAAATTTAATAGTTGTCTTCTAGTGCTTTCGTTCGGCGCAAAGAATGTTATGCACCACAATTTCATACTCACTTACAAGACATTAGACCATAAAAGTTCTGAAATCATTCAAATTTGTATTCTTATCATAAATAATTTAGCAAATATTAAATAATTTCAGATACAAGGACACATTTATCCCTACCTGGATAAGAGTGATGCAAAGTTTACAGGCTCATAAAAATTTTATAAAAAATTTTGTAAATACATAAAGACAATTATGGTTTATGCGCAGATTCGCAGCCTCCTAGTTTCCAGAGTCCCCACTACATGGTATTGGGACTAACTCTGTTGTAAATATCTGGATAACAATCAGATGACGGTACTACCTTTTTAAAAGTTCAATTTTGAGGTAATAACTGTTGCCCATAGCACGCTACCTATTGTATTAATTTTGTTATTTTACAGTTTTAAAACATAAAAAGAGTCACCATACCCAAACCCTGTTACTTTTTTTTGGTGCTCCATCTATATATTTCTTCTCTTTCGTAGAACTTTTTCCCTCAGCCACCTTTCCCCAAGAGTGCGAGTGTGCGCTAACCTCCTTATCATTCTTTTTTCCCATCATTCGCTTCGACTGCTTCGCCTCCTCCTCCTCCTTCTTCCCTCTTTTTCTCAACCTCACACACACATTCTGGTTTTTCCTCAATCTTTCTCCCCTTGAGCAACAATCAGTCGTGCCAATCTCGTTGCCCCGCGAAGCCTCGCTTTTTTTCCACCGCCTGCCTCCTCGCAGCGCCACCTCCTCGAACCTTCTTCCTATTCTTTCCCCCCACTCAGCTTGGCACCCTCTCAGCCTCGCGCACAATGCCATCTCCCTTCGAGACTTCCAACGCAAGCACACATACACATATATTATTATTCGAATCGAATATATTTCCTCTCTCGCTCAAGGCACGCATTTTTCTCTCCGATATTATTGTTGAATTTATTTATTTATTTTTTATTACTTTTGTGTGCCTTCGCCCCTTTCTCCTTAAGAGTGCCGTCTCTTTCTTCATTTCTTCACGTTCATGAATCAGGGTTCATACCGGTCAGGGAAATGTGAGGCAAGTAAAAATAAGCACTAGAAGTCTAAGGTATGTAAATGAAATTAGGTAATCTTGAGTGAAATATCTCACGGTCGATATAAAGATGAAGACAGGACTTGGATGAATGGTAGAAGCTTTGGAATGTTTATGTTCGGAAATAGAGAGAAGTGAAGGGCAATGTAAGGTCACTGGTGCAACATTTATTAAACATGATGGCCATGAAGACAAAGTTATCAGCTGAGAAGTCATAAATGATTGCAAATATTTACCAAGCTGCTGCAATAATGGCAAGTCAAGCATAAGTTCCGTTTTCTTAATGATTTGACCGATTTTTAAACAATGACTACTAATACTTTACATTTTAATTAGTTTTAGAATCATATATGGAATATTTAACACGCCTGGAATAATTATATTTTATTTCACAAAGAACTACCTATTTGGCATCTTTCTATAAAATCCATAAATGTTAGTGATTTTGTGCAGTTTTTTTTTAGATTTTCAGAAGTCTTATTAAAACCTTAAGCAGAAGACGAGGCAATTAGTCGTGAGGATCTGATTAAGACAGTCGTTGAGGGACGGGTGGACAGGAAGAAGGGAAGGGGACGTTCCCGAATGAGTTACACCGGATTATTTAGGACGATGCAAAAGGGAATAAATGCGTGACTATGAACCCTATATTAATTAACCTTAGGATTATTGACTTACAATGATTGTGTGAGTGTTTTGCCGTAGATTTAAAATCAGGAAAATTGAAAAATCGGACTGGCTATGAGCGAGAAGTCAGTGAAGCACTCTGGCTATCAAATGAGACGATAAGCCGTCGTGCCCTTACCGCCCTTCACTAAAAATAGTCTAAGGTGGACTACGGGTTTCTTTCCATCGTTGCTGCCCTACCCTTCCCCGTGGCATAAATTATCTAAGCTGTCTGTCCTCCAAGTAACATCTAATCCTTGGAGCAATTACGGAAATGATCACGATAAATGTTTTATTTTTTTTGCCATCATTGAAATTATTACTGAAGCTAAAGATAGGCAGCAATTCTTTCGGGTTTCCTTCCGCATTTATCCATTCTGCATGACAATATTTCGCCAACGCTCCAGTTGGCTTCCTCAGGTCCACTGAAGTGTCGATGCAGGATTTTTTCTCTTTATATACCTATGTTTGGCGCCTATTTTGTGTAGGAGTGCCCTGATTGGTCGAATTCATAGATCACCCGTTTTCACGCGCTACCGAGAGTGTTGCCGTCTTCACAGTTTAAGTTCTTGGGCGTTTTGGCGATTTTAACATCCTCCCTCATGATCCCTTGATAGTAGCGGCCTTCTTCATTCAATAGAGAGGCGTTTTCGAAGTCATTGGTTGCGTTCAGCAGATACTCACCGGGATCAAGAGATCCGACACCGGTGAGCGACCGGTCGTTGCGATCTGCTGAACGGTTGCTGAGCAGTGATCAGTCACGTGACCAAATAGCAGAAACATTCAAAATGGGCGGTAATGCGATTCCTGTAGAAGCGCTGGCGATTTTAATTGCAGGAGACGATGATACTGTGAACAATTTGTTTGGTTTAATTCAACGCGAGACGAGATTCTTTAGTAGAAATCCCTAAGCCGTACGCGTCAGAAGATATAGGCCGCGGAATGGAAACTATTACGAAAGGATAGTCCCTCGTTTTCAGGACGATAGCTTACTTATTCGAAGGCAAACCTGAAGCCAGTTTTACTTGTTTTTCTTCAGTATCCCGAATTTCATATGTCATTCCTACGTATATCGTTATATCGTAGCATGCGTACGCATACATTTTTGCAACTAAAGCACCAGAAGACCTGCTAGCACTGGGTGCAGCCATATTTATTCTCAACATGTTCCAGCCAGTGATCGGTGATTTTCTCCGGTGGAAAAAATGGCGTCTGATCAGTAACACCGGTGAGCTACCAGGGGGCGTTCAGCAGAAATTGTCTCACCGGTTCCGCAACTGTTGAGTTTGCTGAACGCGACCAATATTGTGGGTCGGTCCACTTCGTTGGTGTTACGCCACCGCTGACTGGCTGAATTGTCTATTTCTTACGGGCTCTTCTGTGTTCTTGAACTCGGCATTTCAGTGCTCTTGATGCCATAATATCCACTGAAGCCTATTTGGAAACACTGAAGCTAACATTTGAAAGGAACGAAAAAATGATCGACAGGCTTAAGTACTACCCTGGTAAGTAGATATGCTAACCCTCATTACAGATATGTCTATATGAATTTGTCTGTCTTCTCTTTTAAACTCCCATCCCTATTTAATTTCATTCCCAGGAGTTACTCCCACTCCCCGCTCTCCTCTTGCCCCGCATTGCTCTGACATTTCCAGTTGGCATTTTCCCTCAAGCTACGCTCCTTTAATTTTAGCTGGGACGTAATTAGGGACGAGGAAATAAGATGGGAAGTTGCTTAAGTCGCCCAGGTCCAATTGTAAGGGAAGCTTGGGCGGAGAAGCCGGCGTCAGGAATTTAGAAAGTAACCGGAAACTGAATTGAATAAAATGAACAAGGATGTTTTTTTATTCTGAATCTGATTTTTCAATTTCAGCAGCCTCTTCCCAATAATTTAATTTTAAGAACACAAGGTCTGTGCTGTTAGGTCATTTATGCTGACTCTTTAATACTTTAAACCTTTTTATACGCTAATCGGACGAGCATTAAGTGATAATTATCATTGTAATATTTATTAACATGGATTTGTATGCAGATGCGAGTGTATAATCTATGAAATATAGGTTTTCATATAGTGATCATTTTGTACTTGAAAAATTATTATTCGATCTGAGTATCTATATTGAAAAAGAAATGGGCTGGTTTTCTGGAATATCTATCCTATGTTTGATTATTATCAGTTTTTACACTACTACCATTGAATACACGCTACCCAAGCGTACTATTATAGTATTTTAACTAAAATGTATTTGTGTATTAATTTTATAAATAAACCATCAATTATGCGCGTGAGCGAGTGTCCTTCATGAAGAAGAAAAATTATTTTGTGCGTAAAAGTAGAAGAATTTTGCTCAGAGATAAGAACAATATGTACCTGCATGAAAAAACATCAGATGGAGCATTTATGATACAAAAAAGAGAATACCACTGGATGAAATTTAAATTATTAAAATAATCGCAACTCACAAGCTTTGCTTTATTTTTCACGATGAGCTTTAATTTTCTCTGCATCTAGTAAAGTGATGTCAACTGGTATAATAAAATTTTAAATGCATTAAAAGTGGCTTTCTGATGTAAAATTTAAAGGAGAGAATTCCATAATATAGATGCTGTGATTAAAGATAACTTTGGTGGGCCGTTTTGCTAGGAATGGAATAAAGTAAACAATAAGCCTTCGTACGAGATTGTCTTTTGAGTAGTTTCTGACTTAATCGTTTCACTGATTTAATCGGCCTGAAAATTTTGAAGAGAAGGTATCCGAATATATCTGAGTTACTACGGAACTAACGCTGTGACACCTCCGATGATCAGCAAACGCAGGGAGTCTAGTAAGATGGATATGAGGATCTAAGCTCTACGGCTTTGAATAGAAATGTTATGAGTGAAGTGGCGCAAAAGCTGTAACGAATTACGTAATACGTTCCGCAGTGTGTTCCATCGCGGAGTTAGTGCCGCAAGTAGGTATGGACGATTACGTAACTCCTTTGAAGGTCCACAGCTCCGTGGCTTCCCAAGTGTGAACTCAAACTCGGGTCTTGTACAGAGCACCTAGGCAGGAATCAAGTATTCCTAAAAATATTCGACGGGAATATTTGGGAACGATAAAATATTGCGTAAGTACTACAAAGAAGGGGGAAGGTAACTAACTTGTTAGAAATGATGCGAGGAAATACTACAAAATCTGTAGCACATTAGGAAAAAAATTGAGAATTTTTCTGGTGGGGTGGGCAATTGAAATTCGAAAACAGCAGGACCAAATAAATCTAGACCAGTGCCTGATGTTCAGCAAAATATGGAAACCATTGATTCAACATGTAAATTCCTACACAACCGGTCTCCGTAATCACAACAACAATGTATCCGCTAAGCCTGAATCACAAGATCCTTTTCGAAACACAAGTACATGTCCATTTATGATTTCATCTATGCCGTCTTCCATGACAGAGAAAATGATTGCTTAAGCCAGCTATTATTTTCTATACCACTCAGTCATTCAAGGCGTTATTGATTTTTACTATGCTCGTTATCTTATGGCTCAAAGGAATATCCACAATAATCGTGTGGTTTAGTATACTAATTGGCTGGTACTGAATATCACGCAAGTGTTCAGACGCGAAAAACGCGACATCAAGAATGAATGGAAGCGGTGATCTCCATCATTGATTCATTCCCTAAAAATGAAGACGTCCGTAAATCATCATTTCTGCTGTAATTCTCACCATTCCTAAACTTGTACACGAAGAGTGATCATGAGATTTAATCTGAGGAATCCTCCAGCACACGAGATAAATGTCAGTGAAAGTGATACAAACGGAAAACAGCCAAGAAAGCAGTTTTTTCATAATAATCAATGTTTTGCGAAAGCTTCGATCATTTTGTGGCAGAGATTCCCAATCTGTTGAAATATCCTGGGATGACAGCGTGTTTTCTCCGCACAGTTAACCCTGGGATTTTGGGATTTTCAGAGAGCAAGAGTGTATGTATGACATAGGGTTGAGGTTTCCATGACCTAAGATTAGAGGTTGGGGTGAGGGTAGGAAGAAGAGTGGATCGGGGGATAAGTTTCTTCCCTCTCTCTGCTGCTTGGCGGCAGGACTTCATATGGCTTCAGGACACGTAGGCCCCCGCGTCTGGCTCATTTGCATATGGCGTTGGAAAGTGCTCTCCTTAACTCCCCCATCTCCCACGACCTTTCCCCTTCTCGCTTCCCAAGGTTCCTTCCTTCCTTCCTTCCTCCCTTCTTCCTCAACAGCTGACTCCTCTTCTTTCCATTCTCCCTTTAATCTCTTAATTTTTTCCTCAACGGTGCTCCTCGAATTTTGCATAACGTTGTACTTCCACCCACCTAGCGAGAAGCAATCCTTGATTTCGTTGCATTCTTTCTGTAGCATTTTATTACTATTTATTATAATCCATTTATAGCCATGGCAAATTCCAGGTTGCAACCATATAAATGTCTATAAACACATGATTTGGCGTCTAGCTGTTGTTATATTTACCACGGAGCTAATTAAACATGGAAAGAAAGCTAATGGCGAATCCGAATTTCTCTCCACCATTCCTCTGCCTACCCTGTCCTCATTACACCAGTGACCTCAGACACAGGTCGCATCCTCCAATTACCACATCATACCGTCTTTGCCTGTTATACTTTGGTAGTCATCAAAGGTACTATTGCAGAAAAGAAAAAAAAAAAGGAAGTGATTTTGACCTAATAAGCGCTGTCACTATGGAAACCGTAATCGTAGAAGTAAATTGAGTGAAATAATCGGAAATTTTGTTATTTTATTCTCTTAACTGTGAAAATTTCACTCTTGAATCTCATTTTTAGTAATTTTAAGAAGGGAAAATAGAAACCTCTGCACGATTGTCATACTCTCTTCCATAACTATCATGTTTTCGTGGTGAAAGGGCCAATTATGGCACCAAAGCCGCTGCTAGGAAGCCGATATGTGAACTAGGAATACCAAAGATCTTCCAGCCATATTTAGTTTCAATCGGTTCAGCAGTGTGGAGTTATTGGATAATAGATAGAATTAGAGCAGACACCAATTAATTTTTATATAATAGTATAAATGATGCTGTATATTGAATAAATCAATACAATCTCAACCAATTTAATCGTCAGCTATGAAATGTTGAAATGGCATGAGTGCTGAGTCGCATTTATGTCATTAGAAACAAAACAAAAGCTTGGCCTCTAGCTTTAATTCTAAATTGTTCGTTACATATGAAATATACACGCTCCCAGAATTTGTCATGCTCATTGAATATCGGCTTTTACCAGAGCAAAAATAAATACAACCGAGTCTTTAATAAGAAGGTGCAACTTCAGTGCATAGTTTTCATATTTGCCATCTCGTAATTCTGGTTCTAAGAATGTTTTTACCTTTTTCCTCATTTTTCTATTAGGTTGTTGCTGTATCAATTACATAGTTAAAACATGCACTCGCATGATTAAAGTTTCTTTTTATCTAGGTGACTATATGCCAACCACAGTTACAACTCAGCGAGGCGATGTATTTTTTCAATTCTAAACTTTTGGTTAACTCCATTGCGTTGGATAAATTTCATCTTTCTTCATTCTGTGCCTCACTGTGAAGGATTTTTCCAGACATTTCAATATTTTAGATTATTTTTCTTCCTAAGAACTTCTCTTCAAGAAGAAAAGAAGAAGAAAAGAAAAAATCTCCATTGATAGCTTTCATCATCTTTTGTTTCCCGCTCGAAACTCAACCATTGACCATGTTCTAATGCAAGAGGCCACACATTCGAAATAGCTTTCACAAACCGTGTCCGGAATATTGACTGCATTCATTTAACCGTGCTCTAATTGTTTAATTCATTTACTCAAACCGGCTGTATTGATTAGACTGGATTTTCTCTAATTACATTAAATATTCTGTAACCAATGGCGCGTGTTTCGCTTTATAATAGTAAAAAGCTTGCAAATGCGCAAAAAGCATGATGGTGGGTCCCGTTTTTGAAGCTCGACGAACTCGACAAATCAATGGCAGCATAAATATTCTAATTATAGCCTGAGAAAGTTATAAGCTTTTTTATATTTTAAGATTAATTTTGGGAAGGTGTCTCAAGGATCCACATATGAGAATCATATTCTACTCAAGGTTTAAATTCGTTCAAAAATATCCATAGATTCTTCATTATTAACCGTAAATATGAATAATGGAAAGATATGTTACAGGTATATCTTCTCTAGAATCGTAGAATACATATAATAATTTAGTTATCACTTTCAAAAGAGGAACATGTTATTAACGATCAACACTTTCACCGTTCAAACAACTGAAATTAAGCGTTTATCCTGTATATGAAGTGCGAGAAAACTTGTGAGAAGTTTGTGGAGACTTATTGAAGAACCTGGCGTTATTCTGGATCCCTGAAAACATATGTATCTGAAAATTATTCCCTCTGATCATTGAATATTTCCTTGCGAATGCTTTGAGAGGTAAGTCGAGTGGAAAGGGAACTGTGGGTTTGATGGAGTGCTTAATCATTCAATTCCCAAGAAGCTCTAATTTAGGCGGAAAACGCAAAACTTTTCGCATTTAGTCTCCCCAGTGGAGTGGTGCTCAGATTCACGCGCGAATGAAGCCTAGAGTTTAGCAAGAAATTGAATTTGTATTGTGTAGGCTATTGAGCGGGGTATTACGGAATTATTCGGGTGTTAAACAATCTCGCACACGAGATGCATACAAATTCGTACAGTGATAAGTAATAGCCTCTGAGAATTTTACTAAGGTGTTCAGTTGATAAATGTTTAGTCCACTTAGCCATGAAAGGCAGATTACATCCGCTTGCGAACATAACTTGCATTATTCAGTGTGGAGGGAGCTAATATTGATGATAGGGTAAGATGGAACTGAAAATATTGAACAACCAGCCATGATGAGAGAGGAAAGATTTTTCGACACGACAACACAATGGGAATATGAAATCAAGTTCCAGTGCTAAAACGGGTTTTGTGAAGTTGTAGGCGGTGAGGATGGATCATAATATGAAGAAAATAAGGATTAACGAGCGTGCTGCACCCGCTCCCAGCGGGCTTCCCCCGCTCTTTTCAATGCAGGTCCACAGAGGGATAGGCGCGTTTCTAATTTTAAAATGTAGAAAAAAAAGGCAGGGTCTTATGCACAAATTTAATGGGAATGTTCATGTACAAATTGAGGAAAGAGGACCTCTTTAAACTCAACGTTGGAAGTAATTACACTATCCTCTGTTAAACGCTCATGATGACTCATATTTACGTATCAACAGGAGACTTTTTTATTTAAAAACCAATTTTAGGAAGCAATAGCAATATTTAGGAAGTTAGATATGCCTTATCATGTTCTCTGATAAATTCTGTGCATTTTGGTACCTCATTTGTAGAGTTTGGTTGCGTATAAGTTGAGAAAAAGATATCTATACAGTAGAAATAATTTAGAAGATATTATGCTGACTTTATTAAAATTAAGTATTCTCTAATCATGAAGCAAACAAGTACACTAACTTTAATTTTTTTTATTTTGGCAGAATTGCAAGTTTAATTCTATAAGGGAGAAAGATATGTTTCCAGTAATTACGGTGAGTGTAACTCGTGATAAGCTATTAGGAATATGTACGATGAGCTTTGAAACAAACAATAGAGAATCAGATGTTAGCAGCAATATAATAAGAAATGTATTTTCAGCCCTTATTGCGTGTTCGGGAAGATATTCTTTCTCTAAGAGAAAGCTTCGATCGTAGCTTCCAGAGGTAAACTCTTTCAATGATTTACGAAATGGCATATTGCATTGAGACGTGAGAAACAATAATTTTATTATCTGGATGGGTTGTCTTACTTGCAGTTGTTGCAGGTCCTAATTTGATTCTCTTTCGCATCTGGAATTTTGAACATTATTTCGCTCTCCACAACTTTTTCACAGTGCCCTTTTCAATTAAAGGAACACGTCATGTCATAAAAACCTCCAATCTGATCGTGTAATGCCTTTTAAAAAGTACATTGCCTCAATAATTTGATTTTTTTTACATTTACGGAGGCATTTTGTTTTGTTTATTCTTATTACATTTCCCAACGGTTTTAAACTTTGTTACGTCAGGGTAAATTCACTTGCATACTCGTCTTTCTTCATTTTCCACAAAGTTAAGGACATCGATTTAAAAGTTCATTCTAATTAAGTTGTAACCCCATGAAGTTTTTCATGTGAAGCAAAGTAAAGGATGTAAGACACGCAGAGAAACCACCTGAGAAAAACACGAGTCGTTCGTCGTTCCTGACCTAGGCACATAAAACTCGGCAAATCTTCTGGTTTTGAAAGTAAACATCTAAATGCAAATATATTTATCTCCGAGAACGCCAATTTTAAGAGACGTTTCCACGGGAGCGGTGAAAGATTCCGAACGTGTTACGCCGAAGAATAGTCAGACTAGAATTGTGGTATTAAGATGGAAGAGTCGCGGGAAATTGAAAGAAATCAAGTCGGAGGCGTGAGAAGAATCGTCGCGGAGAATGTGAGGAGGGAAGAGGGATAGAGTTGGGGGATTTTAGGGATGGGTTGAGGGTGAGAGGAGAGGAGGAAGGACTTTTGGAGTCAAATGTGAAGGTAGCAGGAAACATAGTGAAAGAAAAACGTTTATATGACCCACAAAATTTTACCTAAAGTTTTGAAAAAACAGTTATGACTTTTTTTGGACCACATGAACGTGTTTCTATCATTATTTTAACGTGCGGAAATAATTATAATCCAACCCTCGTTGAAAACAACAATAGCGAAATTCAATTTTCGTTTCGGAGCGGAAGCGGCCCCACTTCATTTTTGGAGATAGTTATTTGATTGATTGTAAGTATTGATCTTTTTTTACCCACAATATCGGTTTTTGTTATTATTAATAATACACACGGATGTATTTACCAGAAATAACACTAATGAATGCAGCTAGGGAACGAGTTGTACGCCCGGAATCGCTACATCTTCTACCTCATATGATCAACAGCAAGCAAAACACTATCGAAATCAAGATGGCTTTCAATAAAAATTAACGCACCCAAAAGAATTACGTACATAATACGTAGGAATTGTGCTACCTGTTACACGATTCCACTAAATAATACCTACTTCAGCGTAAGGAAGCAGCAGTGTGGAGCAGGAAGGGAGGAAAGGTTTAAAGAATATTAATGACATATTATTCGTCATATATACCTTTTCATTGATGATTATTATCAATCTCTTGATTTATTGATTCGTAATAATAATGAAAAAATAAAACGTTTACTGTTGTGGACTTTTAAATGGCCTTAAAGACATCTTGAAAAGATGTTAAATATTGGCATATTTTAATTGGTATATTTTAAACAGATGCTGTATGACCGCCCAAGAAGAGAAAACGGGAATTAAATGACGGTCAAATGAAAAAAAAACAAGTTACAGATACAATAAATCCAAAATTTCAGGTACAGTATGCGTTAAAATTTCCAAAATTCTTTTACAGAAATCACTTTAAAAACATTAAGTGTGCAAGAAAAAGAAAGGACTTTCAATTATTTATGATAATATTTTATGACCGCGCACGCAATGTTACTCAATAATAACGAAAGTGGCGAATATATATTATAAATTCAATAAATTGAAGTTCAAAATCAAAATTAACTGGGTATCACTCATATTCATTTAAAATTTAAATTTGGAATGCCTTTAAAATATAGTTGCACTGTGCACATCAGCGTTACCATGAGGATATTTTTTTTTAATTTTTGCTACAATGTAGTATTTCGCTAATCGAGGTAAAATGGCTTTTCTAGGTATATTTCTACGTAAAAATCTTTAAAAATCAAAAAACATGAGTTATATTTATTTTTTTCGTATCGATCGTGGCGACGGACGATGTGTAACCGCAAGAAACGCTGGAGATTTAGATTTGTTGGAGTCATGCGGCGGTAAATTTCCGATTTTTTATTTGGCTTAATAAGTCATCATGTTGTGTATCGATATATACTCATTGATCACAATAGGGCGGTTTCCTATTGTTTTTTTGATGCCTAAATCGAAAGATTATTACTCCTGGAGTACGTATTTCACGCTTTTAGATTTTTAAATGACGATATCTATTTTTCGCGATTAAATTAAAAGTGAAAATTTTCAAGCGTGCGAAAACGCGACGGCTAAGTATAAATGCCGGGAAAACTCCATGTGACGTCGTCCTGGTTCCCGCTGTCGCCTTGTGAGGTGACCTTGGGGCGAGGCTCTGAGCACTGAAACGACGCAGGCTGCTAGCAGGTAGCAGAGTACCATGCTAGCTGGTAGCGCTTGGCTTAAATAAGGATTATTAATACCTTATCAAACGAGGAAAACTTTCCGACCTTAGCCAGTTTTAATAGGTGATTATTAAGACATGTTTCCCTGAGCTGTGTGCCTCATGCATGCATTGGTAACCTCAGACGATGTAAAACTCCTATCTAATCGTATAGAAACTAGGTCCCTGTGACGTCACGTGGAGTGGCATCGCATGGGCACCAATCTGGCCTTTTTCAAATGAGGATAAAATTGACCCTTGCCATTCGTCTAAACCGGTATTTCTAAAACCAAGTAATTTGTATATAATGAATACACTAATGGTGGGTAACGAATCGAAATCAATGCCTTTCGTTTTCTTTGATGAAGGAAACTACCCTATTGATCTTCTTGAATTAGATTTGAAATGGTTGTCATTGACGCGGATTACGGGCTGTAGACAGCTAAAAATATAACAATACTTTCTACTTTAAATAACACATTTGCACCTTGCCAGGGTTCCTGCAAATCTTATTGTTAGTGTATTTATTTTCGCTATCGTTAGTGTATCTATTATCGTAAACTACTCGCTCAATGCATACTTGTCTCACATTCAAATTTCTTTTGATAGTTGAATAGGCTAAATTTTATTGCGATAAAATTTTTCCCGAACATCATTTTCCATGTGGTATTAATTACCATCTTTCCTCCTTTTCGTTTTATCAATGCCGAGAACCGTCCAATCTCTTAGCGCCATAAGTGCAAAATTGCTTCCATTCAAAATTCCAGCAATCAGATATTTGGAAAACAAATTAAATGAAGGTAATAAATTTAATCTTCTCGGAAAATAAATATTTGTTTACATAATGCTATTTACTTGAGCACATGATCTGAATATATCAATTATGTTTGTAATTTTATTCCATTTAAGCGTGCTGAAACTAAAACAATTCCTAGAATTGTTTATCTTTCATTTGTTTCTAAAAAAATAGGAAAGTTGCTATGTCCTATTCATGCTTTAAGATATTCAAATTCCTTTTTTGATCGTTAGTACTTCCTTCTCATTTCACTGTGTTACTCACCTTTATGCCTCTGGTTTTTCGCCGTAAACTCGTAACGACTTCCAATAAATCTGTAACGCCATCCTTTACAATCAATAATGCTCTTTCATGTCTGCTTTTCCAGCTAAGGGTTTATGGAATAACGCCCTCGGTATGACAGAGCTCTCCATTAACGTTTAAGGGAAGGAGGGTGAAAGAAAATTGTAGAAATAAAAAAATTCACCATAATGAGTACTGCTAACGTGTATGAGTGAATCATTCAATTTTGAACGGTTCATTTCCATGAACCATATGAATGGGATCCCAGTGTTTTATATTTAAATGCACTATAATGAATCAAATGGTTCATGCGAATCGCGTCAATCATGTGGTTCGTGGCGATAGTATGGTCCATCAGAATTGTCGCGCGGAGAAAAAGGGAAATCGCAATAAAAATAATTCTACCCATTCTCATACTTTGGATCCTGGGCCTACAGCGGTGGTGGTTTAAAAAATAACGATTGCATTTGTGACGTTTGGCGAATTTCAGGAATTATTCGACTTAGAGAAGAGCAAAAAAATATATTTCAGGCAAAATTTGGCATAAGTCATTGAAATGTGACATTAAACATTAAAATAATTGCATGCAAAACCAATTTACATGTTTCCCTCTGAAGTTCCCTTATAAAGTTTTCATTCACAAATCTGTGTTGATAACGGAATTATGCTGCTAATTAAATTTATACCAATCGTAATCTTTCATGGACTTATTTCACGACGTATTATTTTGAATCGCGTTATCATTTTGTTTTTAGTGTTCATTTTCAGTGCCATTTTTCATTTTTTATCAAAGGTGATTGCGTTCATTGATTTCAAACATATCTTGTGTGTTCGAATCCTACACCGTGGGCCAAGGTTCAAATCCTGCCGGTGAATGCTTGATTTTCCCTACTTGAGTGCTTCGTGTAGGGCACTTCAGGTACAGCACTTCGTTCGTCGGAGTGGACAATTAGGCGGTGGTCCCCTTGGCGCTTTTTTTGAAGAGCATGATAATTCCGACGCCAAGTTTTCTCTACACGTTCTTACTTATCCTTTACAATCGCTCAAATAGCCTTATCTATCAGTCGTCCCCTCCAAATATCAATCCATATCAAACCTTAGTTCATATCGTTCACATGGCTCTTTGCGTTCATTTTATTCTCATGGTTTAAAGGCCGTTTTACACGGGGCACATTATTGCGCAATGTGACGTACGTGCGAAGGCGCAATCAAAATTGCGTCGTGTAAAGCGGTGAATTGCTATAACACATGCGAGAATGCGTGGATGCGAGACGGCAAAATAGCCCCTGTTTTAATTTCGTTCATGCATTCGCGCAATTCCACGCCATTTTAGAAATTAATCCAGCTCTAACCTGTGCATTTTCGTGCCCCGCGTAAAACGGCCGTAAGTGTTTGTTTCGAACGATTAAAATGAACGATTCATCGAACGGAACCAAATAAAATGATTCGATTCACCAGAAAGAGTCGGAACGCTCACCTCTAATAATGGGACACTGCCCTCCCTTGCTGTCTGATGTGATTCTTCATTCCTTGATTCTCCGCCTATCGCGCTGTCTGACATCCTGAACTCCCGATTCCAACTGAAACCCAATCCTTGCACTAACTTCCCTTTCTCGTCCACCCACCTTTTTTTTAAACTGCCTCACTCTTCATTCCAAGCATTTCCTCCAAAAAACCCTCCTCCTCCTCGACTTCCTTAAATTCCGCACACCCCCGCGAAAAAACACTTTTTCCCCTCCTTTAATTTCGCTCCCGAGTCACAATTTTCCTCCCCCAGATCTTAACGAGGGAAGCAGGTGTTGCCCTCCATCGCAATATTCCCGAGGAACTAGAGAGAGGCGTAAGGGGGGAGAGGGGTTAGCCAGTTGAAGGCGCTGTGTTTAGAGGATGGAGGGGATGGATTGGCGGAGACAAACGGAGACAGGGTTGGGAGTGTGACGTTGAAGGGTTGAGAATTGGTGGGTTGGGAATTCTGCGATATGGGGGTTTTAAGACGGGGAAGGAGATGCAGCGTGGATGACGCAGGAAGACATCTCTCGGTTTGAAGAGTCAATCACTCGAGTTCTAAATTCTAAATTTATTTTTTTTGGGAATATTTGCAAGTAAATCAATAAGTTTAGATCTGCCGAAGAGTTTTTATAGTTCTTTTTACATTGTAATCCATACAATATTAGTAGTTTGGGAAATTGCGCATGAGTAATTGTTGACTTCCCGGATAGGCACAGATTTTCCTCTTTCAGGGTTATGGATTACTTTATCGCGATTTAACCTTAAGATTCTACAATAGACTGCATTTTTTGTAACAGTGTGCTATTGGATTGAAGGTGGTGGTCTACTGAATAAATTATTGGCCTTTCGATCAAATGGACCTGGTTTAAATTGTATGTAAGCCTGCGGACGAAAGGTAACGAAATGCTTGAAGTGAGACGTGGCTTAGGGAAAGGAACAAGCCCTCCGACCTTGAATGTGTTTTGAAAAGAGGAAAAAGCCGTGGAATGCGGAGATTATAGGAATATTAGCCTAATATCGCAAACCGCGAAAGAGATACTGAAGATCGATTTATTCTGCTTTTTCTTACTTTGTAAAAATTCATGCTGAACGAATAAAAACAACCTTTATAATTTTATCAGAAATTACAAAGTTGGTTTTTATTCATTTCTGAAGGTATTGATCACACTAGTAATGAAGATATTGATCAGATGAATGGAGGCCAGGGCAAACGAGAATTTGGGCGAAGAATAGCTTGGTTTTAGGAGAGAAGAATCAACTCGTGATACAATAACGATAATGAGGTCCGTGGCGGAGAGGAACCTAAAATGCGACCAGGACGTGTGTGACTTCTTCGTTGATTTTGAAAGAGCATTTGAGAGCCTTGGGAGGGTGAAGTTAATGCATATTCTCGAAATAATGAGCCTAGTTCGGTGGGATAGGTAATTTATCCATAATCTGTGTATGGCCAAGACTGCGCAAGTAAAGATACGCGCCCGGAGAGTATAGGTAGAAAAGCCTTGGCCGTGAAGTGAGGCGAGTCCGACCACTATCGTCATTGTTTTTTCGTATTCGCTGACGAGATGGTGAGATAGGCGTGGGATGAATTGGAAGCAACGGGGGGAAAGGGGAATAATACAGTGTTTCGAAACGTATTAACTTTTTATAGTAGAAGTATAGTGCAGTAAATATTAGAAAGCATTAACGTATTAACGTTAATGCTTTCTAATATTTACTGCACTAAAATTAGACCTATAAATAATCATCAAATGAAATAGCAACTCGAACAGTTTTGCATATAAGCGTAGAAATATTCAATGTATGCACCATTCGTCACACAACACACGTACTGATGATATACGAGTTCTTCCCAAACGTCGATTGGTGCCTCTTGAAAATGTTTGCAACAGCTGTTTCAACCCGATTCCTTAACCCTTAACCAGTGACGTGATATTCTTGTTACACTACCGGTGACGTGCGGCCTGGGAGACCGCAATAAATCAAAAATTCATAAAATATTGCTACGCCATTTTCATTGCTTTGTTTAATTTTTCCTTGAATACTTAACTTTTCTAAAACTTACATTAAAATTTTTACACTCCCAATACCAACCAATTTGTCATAAAAAATTGTGATTTGAAGCAGAATAAAAAAACTGATGCCTAAACACTTATTATATTATATATTAATATGTTATAATTATTAAATTTATGTATCAATATTTCGCCAGATTCAAAAAAGGCCTTAAATGTTAAAGTTGGAAGGCTAAGTAGTAAGTAGCCATGAAATTTATCCCGCTTATTCCTTTTCTTGATGCATTCTTAGTGATGACGTGCGGTCTCACAGACCGCTACTCGAATTCAATTGCAAATTTACAGAAATTAATACAAGGAACGTTAAATTTAAAGAGTGAGATGTCCTTGTTATGCAAAAATATGAAGCTAAGGAGAATTATAGATATTTTGAAATCTTAATTTTGAAAATATTCATAATTTTAGAAACGCAGCGGTCTCTCAGACCGCACGTCACCGGGTAAGGGTTAATTCCAAAAAGTCAGCTGGTGGTGTAGGAAAAGATGTTATTATCACCTAGAGTATCACAATTTAATACAGAAAGTATGTCTCCCAGTAACTACAGATTACGTCTTTGCAAACAGCAAAACACACAAAGTTTTCTGTTTCCAAGTCGCCATATTTGTTATTAGCGCTCTCTAATGGATGGGGACGAAAACATTTCATTCACATGCGCATTGTTGCAAAAAAAAAAACTGTTTTAGCTGCTATTTCATCTGATGCATCATTTATCGTTGTAAGTTAAGTATAATAAATGTTATAAAGCGTAAAAACTCCTATATTTATTTTGAAACACCCGATATTTAACTCGGTGAGGTTCACGGTGGTCCAGGCGCTGATTAGGCAATCAGAAAGAGAGCTGTAGGCTCTAAGATACGTTAGACAAGCGTTACGTGAAATATGGCACCAGAAATAATCACAAGAAGACCAAGGTTATGCGTTTTTCTAATGCGTCGCGGGACAGGAATGTGAGAGTCAAGATAAAAGCACGGGGGTAAAAACTTGAGTAGGTAGAGTAATTCAACCAGTTAGGCTGCAAATAAGAGGGAAAAGAATACAGCAGTGAGGTGGAAGAGAGCTGATTTTAAGAAGGAGCTTTTAAGAGGGCCGTTAACAAGAAGAGGATATTGAAGAGTTTAATCAGAAGTGTAGTGCTTTACGGTGCGAAAAAATGGACACCAAGGGAGGAAGATGAGAAAAAATTGAGGCATTTGAGATGTGGGTATGGAGAAGAATGGAAAAGGTGGAGTGAACAGAGAGGAAGAGAAACGAAAAGTGCTGAAAATGGCGGATGAGCAGTTGCAGCTTCAATGAGCTTAGGAGGAGACAGAGGATTTAGATGGGGCGAGTACTGGGCGGGAAGGAGATGTTGAAAATAGCGTTATAGGCTATAAAGTTGGATAAATGAGGGATAGGAAGGGAGAGAATAGGGCTTATAGATAGATTAAAAGGTAGTAGACCCCATTGTGAGTTGAAGAGAGGCGTTCATGCCGGAAAGGGAGACTACTAGAACAGTTAAAATATTTAATAGTCTTAGCTCTAGAAATTCAATAAGTCAGCCAGTCAGAAAGTCTGCCTTATCAGACTTAGCCTTGATAACGATGAAAGTTTCTCATCAAAACGTTGGCCTTAAACTGCCCTATCTGGTGTCATACTCGAAAATATTTTATCAATTACTTGAATGGTTTAAACCGAAACTTGACGCTTGAACGTGGTGGAAGGTCTCAATATTAGCCTTGACAAATTGTTTTCGTTGCTAATAATATAATAGTTTGTAAATAATCCATGCAAACCCACCATAATCTTATGATATGTTTAAAAATATAATTAATAATGGGGAAACTAGCTATAATGAGGTGAATAAACGGAGTCATCTCAAGGGCCCTATGCAAATTTGTGGGTGAGTCGAGATTGAGTTCTATATAGCGACTGTTCGATTTTGAGAAAGCACAATAGTGGACGTTTTGATTGTGCTGGTTGGCCTCTGTCAAGCGTGAAAGCAAAGATTTTCCTCCGCACTTCCTTTGACGCCAAAGTCCTCTCCTTCCTTCTTTGCTCTCTTCTCGAGTGGAGAAGAGATTAATCTCCAGGTGGGCGGAGACTGGCTTCGTCTCGGGGAAAGGAAGGAATATAGCCCCTAGCTGCGCGCGTTTCCGGTGCGTGGAAAGGGTGTGTATCCTGGAACATTTCAGGGTACTGGAAACGGATCGACGATCTGAGGGGTAGACTTCGAATTTGAAATCGAAGAGGGTTCGCAGAAAAAAATAGCGGGAGGTGAACGCCTTCCTCAGCAGTCTTCTGAAACAACGCATTCGGAGCCTTACTCCTTTACATTCAAATGCCTTCTCGCTAATATCTGCCCTTCTGGATCGGATAAAGTGGTCAATAACTTATGTAAAGATTCAGAATCAAGAGAAATGAGTTCAAGGCTTTCCATTCCAGGGTTTCAGTGTCTTTCTTGATTCATTTTTCATTGAAAAGATGAAATCTGGATGAAATTTTTTTTGACATTATATATATAGCTATTGTAGTGATATTGTAGTGCTATAGCTAGCACTAAACATCAAATTTGTGCAGTACAGGGAAAAAATTAACTAAGTTACCCTTTGTATTAATTCTAATTTAGTAGTACCAAGTATCACACAGTGAATTTTAATGTTTTTTTCTTGGAGCAGGCGAAGAGGAATTGGAATAGGTGACACTTATGGCTGCCTGCCAAACGGTTCCACCGATTTAATTAAGCATTCTTTCGAATTTTTCATTGGCGAGGGTAACATAGGGTGTGTTATATCGAAATTTTACTTCCGGTTCTAACAAAAAATGGAGTAAATTCACTCACCCGCTGCGCTCTTTTCATGGAACAATTTATTGATTGACACATTGAGTTTCAATGGCAATATATAACGCTAATTAGTCACTTTTTAAGATTTTTATTTCACATTCGCTTCGAATGCTGTATATGATACAAGTACATAATTTAAAAACCATTGTCAATTGGTAATCGCGTTTTTTAAAATTGTTTTCGACATTCCTTCTTTTTTTTATTGCAACTTGTAACCTTTACTATATTGTTGGATCGATAAATAGACTCGAAAAATACCCTAATTCATAATTATGATTTTGAACTAATGGCGTATTTTTATCTACATTTACGCTACCTCAATGTAAAAGCCGTCATTTGCGTTAAATAGATCCGAATACGATTTGAAAGGGATTCATGATCTTTCTCAATACAATAGTCCGAAGGCGGATCATTGAAGTTGTATCTGTGGCCGAATCGCAATCACGTTCAAAATGCAGTGAATAGAACAGGGAGAGGGGAGGTTGGTGTGGGGGACTCCTTTCTTCGACGAATATGCGGAGTCAGACTCATATGATATGACCATTTGCTACGCGTCTGATTGTACCATTTTGCCTCTTGTAACAGCATCATCTCCTAATCTTTTGGGCGGCATATTTTTCAGGTCTTATGTGTCTTAGGTTTTCAGGTCAGGTCAACTCTTTTTATGAGTGGAAAGTCAGAAAGATATAAAATTATCGCCTTGATAATGTTATTACCTAGTGCTAACTCTCGAATTAACTTAGGTAAATACAATTGTTTCAAGCAGTTGTGGAGTTGAAAATTGTATGTGCCATGCCGCAGGATAAATTTTAGGGCTGCATGGCCTTATGCCATTGTTGTACTCACCATCATATAATGCCCATTAATGAATAGATGTTGATAGAATATTAAGGAAAATTTTGCTTCCTTTCTTTGAGAGGCGTATTTTTGTTCATTGCTATTAGCCTGATTATTACTATCCATGCTTAAATTACGTCTTCTTTGTGTTTTCAGGTATGTAATCGTGAGATGTGCTTGGCTAAGCTTACCTTTTTTGGAGCTTTGGATCAATATGTGAGTAAATATCTTGTTTTTTCATCGATTTTGAGTTCTTGGGTTGGTTCTTATACTAATCTGTGTGCGGTCATATGTACGCCATAATTGTTTGTGGCGTACATATGGCAACATTCATCTAACAGTATAAAAAGAGCAACTACCAGTATTCTCGCATGTAGAATACATACACTCTCGCTCTCATACGCTCTGTAGAATACATACACACACATACATACGCACATAAACATATATAAATTAAAAAAAATATTTACGTTATTATTCTCCAATTATATGCATTCATAATTTTTGAGGTGTTGTCTGAATTGTTCGTAGGTTCTTCTTTCTTGACACCTAAACTGTTGAATACATGAGCAAAGGATAATTTTGAAATCATTATTTAATTAGTGAACCCCATTGACATTTTCCAAAAAAAATTGAATTAGAACTATAATCGCCCATTGGCGAGCGATTTTCGCCTTGCATCCAAAGACGAACTTCGACACAGAAGATAGCGAGTCATCCCGTTGAAACGTCTGCCTGTTATTGTGAGTGTCTCTTTTGTAGGTGTTTCTGTTTTTTACACTCATTTAAAGTTTTCGATCTCTAATGAGCAGGAAAGTTCTGGTAAAACACTATGTCACCTAACAAAGTCCTCATCAAAAGAATGAGTATTTTAATTTTATTCGAGTTATGATTTTTAATTAATGTATTCACCATTTTGAGTGAAGTTAACATAGTTTACTATTCCAAAAATTGAATCATCACTCTTGCTCCATTTTTTTCTTAAGTGTTATCCTCATTAAACCTTAGTGCACCAAAGTATTTTCGTCATTTGCGGCTGCGCATTGTAACCTAGTTGCGGTAGATTAAGCCTCTAAGTGCTCCTGTAGCTTACGTTATATCGCATCACCTAACCTGAGTAACTAAGCCCACGACAAACACAGCATCCATTTCCGAGGTGGGATTCAGATCAGCGAGCTAGGGTTAGCAGTCGACTCACTTCCAACCTGATTACCGCAACTAGGTCTCGCAATCCACGCCAAGGTAATGAAACAATTATTTCCCTTCAATCGTTTCTTCTTTTTTCGTCTTCGAAATATTCAGTTTTTCTACCGTGTTTATCAGAGAAATACGTAGAGGTTTTTCACTATCCCTCGAAATGAATGCAAGTTTTGTTCATGGAAAATTCCATTATTGGAAATACAACCAGATATTTAACGTTTTTAATGCCACTTGGTTATATCTATGCATATTTAATGGCTCTTAAAAATGTATGCACCCCAGGTAATGGTTCATTAATGGATTTGCATTTTTTTATTAAATGGTTTATAATAGAATGTTTCGGGATTAAAAATTAAACAAAAAATTTAAAATTTTATTTAAAGGAATTATAAAATCCGTATTTCGTACCTTTATAGATAGGCATAAAAACAAAAAGTGTTTATAATAAGTTTTAATCTCTTATCATTAAATATATGCAAGCATGCCTCTCAGATTTTCATCTTACGGATGGCTAACATCCTTTAAAACATCCAAGGCCATACCTATGATTACTGGATAATTGATGCCTTATATCATGTTATATATCATTGTATATGTTAGGTTTCATAACGCATGTCAGTTAGTCCCTAATTTTAACTTTCTGTGGAAAGCATAAAAATATTGTTTGGCATTAGTCAAAAGGTCATTATATTCACTTATTAGTTTGAAATGTCATCCTAATTCCATTAATACCCAATTTTAAGCTTTTAAGATATACGATGATATTCACTCACTCCATGGCAAAAACGATTATTTGGTACAAGAAACTTAACTTTCGTATTGCACTACTGGTAAACATCTCAACAATCTGCAAATACTTCTCAATCAACTTTCTCTCCACATTCCACATCCACGCCAACATTTTTCACTCAAACCCCAAACATTTAATATTTCCTTAAGATGCTTAAGCTTTACTCGTCGTATACCATTCCATATTACTATAATCCACCTTAGTCTCATATTTTTTGGCAAGCTGAACCTCTCCATCCTGCACGAACGTCTTTTGTAGATTTCTCCTCTTTGTACAACCTAGCACACGTGGGCAAAAGCGACACTCTTCTACGCGCAGTGGCAATTAAACCCAGCAAGCTCCAAGGATTAAAGGTATTTTCTCGTTCCTTCTTTCAGCCCTCATTACTCTCATTTTCTTTGTCTTGTTATCGCTCATGATTTCTTTCCCTTCTCTCATCACTGCAATCCCTCGCTTCTCTCCTCGTATTAATTGTCTCAATGAGAAAAAATGGTCTCGTGAAACGTGTCCCAATTACGTCGCTTTATTGGGATAACTGGAACATCGTGGCTGGGGAAAAACTGCTTGAGTTCTGATAACGTGCCAAGTGAGTTCACAATACCCACATTTTTTTCAAAGTTAATTTTTATTGAGAAAAGAACAAATTCCTTGATAAACAGTAATATTTTTCTCGATATATTCAGAATATACCAGCTAATCTAATAAGAATGAATCGATACTCCGAAGTCCTATATCTCCTAAATTTTTTTGTAAAACATCTTATTTTGGTGAGGGTAAAGACTAATTCTTTGAACTGTGGTCACATTTCCTACGATATATGCAAAATTCAGTAGTGTACTAGTGAGAAAGAATTTATACACTTTGTAGATTTCTATAGCAGAATTGTTATAAAGTATTCATTTTCGATATGATTTTTCCATATTAAAAAAAATTCTTTCCTTAATGAAAATTATTGCTGCGTTTTCATCTTTCACGCTTGCAGACTGTGGAAAATCAAGCTCATTACAAGCATTTTTGTTTTCCTTGCAGCTAATACATTCCGTAGGGTTGATATATCAAAGGGGTCTGTCGTGCCGGCTTTCCTCACCCGAAAACCCAACGTAATTTTCGTCCCCGCGAGGTGAGGAAGTAGCAACATTAAAGCTCCTTTTCCATGTACTTTGTGTTCCAGCGGTCCCGCAGTCTAGACGCGAATTAAAATTTCTTTCCCCGGCCGGCGTCATAATCAAACCGCATCCTTCGAGTGTCGTTAGGCGGTGGCGTCCGCCCCGGCCGAGCCCGCCACCTACCGTCGGCGCATGGAACCAACTCGTCATTATTTCCAAACCGAGATTATTAACCGCAGTTGCTCTCCGGCTTCCAATCTCCGGGGGGTAATATACTGCTCGTGTTTGCCGCCATTTTTCCGCCGCTCTCGCACGTACATTTGCGAGACCAGGTCATTTGTTCCGAGCTCAGGTCAACGGAGTCGAGGATGTATGAAAGAATAATTCTCATTTGTTGAAGGTGAACTGAGGGATGTGCAAAGGTGCTCGCTTATGGGTGCATAATTTCTGACGTGTTTGAATTGTGCCCAGCGGGAGATTCATCGTTAAACTCTAAAGCCATTATATCTCCGTTATGACGCCCTGGTCGCATAAGACATAATAGCCCTTCTCCCTGTTTTCCGGAGGAATAAATGAGCTACGACTTTAGGAGAGGTAAAATTTGTATAAATGATTAGTTTTATATTTGGAAGTATATAACTCTGGTGTGCTTTTCTGTAATGAAGATTATTAGGTAATGTATCAAATTTTATTTCTAGTATTTTATTATCCATTTTCTAGTCCATGCACCTTCTTTTCTTCACTTGTACATGATCTTAAGTTAAGAAAATACCTAGACGCGAGCGTTTATATCAGCTTTCTTCCGAAAAATACCTGTATCATATCAATGCTAGTATTTCCTATTAAATATTTTGGATGTGACTTACTGTGATGATAATAATTTTATACCCGATCATTGGGTCATTCTGGATCTGGCGCGTTAAATTTTTAAAGGTTTGCCATTGTTTTAATTGATATTTGTAATAATTCACATTTTATCCAAGGTATTTAATCGTAAGAGTATTTTAGCAATACATTTAAGAAATTGGAATTGATATAATAGCCATTTAATGTATCTTTGAAAGAGAATTTACCAAGCTATACTTTGCTTGAAAAGACTGAAATTATTGACTGTGTGCAATTGATTAATATTAACTTAATCGTGTGAATACAAAATAGGAAAAAAAAAGAATAAATTGTTCATGCCAGTTTAAGGAAAGTACAGTAAAATAAATATTAGTGAGAAGAGTTTAATATTATCGTATCTACTACTAAGTAATCTGGGAAACGTATTCCGTATGCGTGACGTTTATATCAGCTTTCCTTTGCAGAATATCTATATCATATTAACGGAAATATCAACTGATTTCTTAAAAACTTCGAAGTTGAGACCTCACCGAAGTGTCACCGCCACTCCAATGACATTTAATTTCCAATGATTTAACATTTCCAACGAATACACATCGATTGAATAACGTATTTTGTGTTGAAAACTATTTTCGATACGATTTCAACACAGATGTATGTGAAAACTGACGACACCAGATGAGCGTTCTCCCAAATCTTAAATAAATATAATAAAATCCGAGATTTCTAGATGCCCTGTAATTCGTGTGTTTTCGAGACGTCCCCTATCTAAAATTTTCCGAAATTCTCCCCTTCTCACCCCTACTAATGCTTACAGACTCTTCACCCCGCTGCGAGGAACTTTGGCAATTCTCATCCAATTTTCCTCGCTTGAATTTCCCTTCAAAGAACTCGCGCTGAAAAATAGGGAAACTTTTCATCTTCACTTGCCTTGTCACAGACGCGTCCAGAGTCCTACCACTCACTCCTTTCTTCTGTCAAAATCTACCACCCGTTCGTAATACTATCTCCTTAAAGTTCCGTATTTTATCTTGTTGATGCAGTTTTCATGTACATAGTAAATATTTCTAACTTATACGTTGGCGAAAAATTGGAAAAACGTACTTATGTTATCGTCAAAACGAAGCTCGACGCGATTTTATCACAGGTGTTGAGGGAGCTGAAAATTAACGACACCAGATATGGTTCTCCAAAACCGTGAAATCCAAAATGATAGATCAAAAAACTATTTTATAATGCACATATAAAATTTAGTGCCGCAGATAATTTTGCACGTAGTTCCTCATTTAAATAAATACACAAATTGTATTCACGTCCATTCCCCTTTTTCGGAACACCGGTTCTCCATCAGGGTACAGTGAACAGCCCAATCATAAATTACCTTAAGCTAATTTCATTACTAATCAGTCGCATTGCCTTACCATAGTAGTAGCAATAGTAAATCACTGACAAGAAATAAAATTCTTTAATGGCAAACGTTGGAAAGACAAATGATTTTCGAAAGATGAAAAATATAGGCCTTTTTTGGTTATAAAGTATATGATAGGTCCATCATACGTTATGAAGTGCATGTTTGCTTGGGCAGAAATAACATGCTACTTAAGTATACTATCCATAAAAGCAATAGTATCCGGTGGTGAAGATGCGTAGATGGTGGAAATCTATACCCTAAAAATGATTCGCATTCCGTTAGTCTCGCTAAAACTCGAGAACCGCTGGACCGATTTGGCGAAGTTTGGTTGTGAAATGTTCGTGACAGTTCAGAACAGTTTTAAAAGGTGAGAATATTACTCCGCAGGCCCCATGAGGTCCCGGAATTGGCCCTGAATCATTTCCATAAGAAATACATACAAAGTTCGTTATTAATGCATGCATACCTTTTTTATGTATATTTAAATTAGTGATAATGGTAATATATAGTATATAGCATATACCATTGCAAAGAAAGGTAAATATATATTCTTATTCTTGCTATTTATTTTCGTTTTTCACTAGATTTGTGGTGAATTTTGAAAAAAAAATCATAAAAATACTGAAATTTGAGCGTTATCGGCATACTATCTCCCTGACGACGGTTATTGTTGTTAATGTAGTTTAACATCTCTTTTTAAGTTTATCCTCAAAAGTGTGCGAAAACTATCTTCACTCACCTTAAGCTAATTTCATTACTAATCATTTTTTGTTTATGCTGAGACAGTCATTCACTTAATTAGTTTGATTTGTTGCACTATTACCTCAAAGCGCGCAAGAAAATTCTTTTCGTTGATAATTTACAATGCCAAGGAGAATGCGATCTAACTTAGGTCTTCGAATTCAATGAAATGTGCGACGAGCTACCTACATCCTAACCGTGCTGGTGTCCAGCGAGAGACAGATAATATAAATAATAATAATAGTTTATATATTCTTATTTGCAAACCTGCGTTCTAACTACATTAATAGTTGTATTTTTATCGCAGAATTGCCTCCTAGAAAGACTGAAAATGAGAAGGATGCCTAGGCTTTGAACGCAACGAGTTCGTGCACATCAAACCAAACAACTTCGAGCGCGACACAATAATTAACACGGAACGCGTAGCAGTAGTAGATTATTGTGCCAAAAAACATAAATTATTGGGGAAATCAAAATTCTTTGTCAGTATTTTAAGGAGTTAAAATACAGCGATGAATATAATGAATTATTTAGTGCTGGTAGAATAGTTAAATTGCCACTATTGGTGCCACCACCAGATCCATTAGACTCATTAGTTCCTGAGATGGGAAATGATTCTAAACACTTCTTGGCCAATATATTCAAAAATGTATCGGTAGCAGGACAATTCATACCCACTCATAGAACATTATACCACAATATATTCTGATAGAATTTATGTTTGTATTCGTAACAGAAGTAATTTAACAAATCCTAAATAATATCAAATACAAGGAAACATTTATAACTTTCTGGATGAAGGTGATACAAGGTTTACCGGATCCTTTAGTAGCAAAATAAATATTTAATCCGTGCTATAAAAAGATAAGTAATAGTCATAAAAATTAAGGTCACAAAAAATATCTAATCGTAATCGTTATCTAAGTAGAGGTTGGTTACCCGTTAAATGACGGGTCAGGCCCATCTAGTGTCGACATGATTCTTTGAGATGATGCTTATCTGGAGACGAAATGAACTGTGTTGAAACTCACAGCTGTAAAATATTTTTTTGTGAAAAAGTACAAATTTTTTGTTTACATTTAAATACCATACCTTCAAATCTGAAAATAACAATAGTAAAGTTTGAGATGACAAAATGTTCTCCTCTGGTTATTACCGAGAAAAGAGTTAATTGAAACTGGGAAAGCTCCCTTATTGAATGACTGTGAAATTCTGTCATTCTTGGAAGTGTACACATTCCTTTATATTTTTCAGCTACAATATCGGTAAGCCTTCTTCCGCAAATGGCTTTTCATCCGAAACCAACTCTCCAATTTCTCCTTTTTACTCGCCGCCCTCATTTTCACTCTTCGGATTTCAAGACCCATTTCGTCAGGTATTTATATTCTTCCCTCTACTTTTCGGCGATCCCAACATTCGATTTTTCTTCCCCTTCCTCATCTCTTTCGAAGCGAATCACGCCTTCACACTAGTCCCCTCCTTCAGTCCTTCAACTCCAGAGGGGAGTCTGAACAAATCGCATGCGGGAACCCTTCTGAAAACTGTATTCTCCCTATTCTTTCGCGGAGCAAGTCTGTGGGTGGGGTCGAGTTGGTTTTTACCATCATTATTCTTTTCTTGAGGATCGATTGGTTTAATAACTAAAATGCAAATGGAATTTAAAAATGTTTTTTAAACATTTAGCTACACCATTCAGCTACTTTTTTGCGCACTACTGTTAACAATTTTCCAACGCCCCCATCATACAAGGCAGCCTCATATGCTCTCAGCATATTCTATACGTTGATCTGCAGCTTGTACTTGGTGTCGAAATAATTCTCTCTTAGCAATTGTTTCATAAGAACAAAGAGAAGGCATTTAGAGGGAGTCAATTCCTCAAACCAGAAATTATAAACAGACGATACTCTTCAATCAACTGGCCCACTATTTGATCAAGATCACCTGACACTCGCATCATTCTCCGACCGCCAGCATTATGGACGCTTGTCCGTCCAGCTTCCAGGTTACCAGGCCATTGATGCACGTTGCAGTCGCTCATTACTCATAATAACTCATTAGTTAATGAATTTCGGCAGCATGGCACACCTCAATGTGAAACATCAGGCTGCACTACGCACTTCACACTTGACGGGAGACACTTTTGCAGTAATTATTTTTAAGTGCCCATCGCGCTTCACAATCATAACTAACAATTGCGACATGAAGCGGTGCCAAAAGCGGACCATTAATTCTCTTACTTTAAGGCGATCGCAAAATCAATGCTTCAAAGGGACTTTTTTTTCATTTTCCATACAGGTAGAGTGGTGGAAAAAATTAACGCAAAGATCATTGGCGTTTAAAAGTGACCAGTTCAGGAACAACTTTTTTCCCTGGTTATGCTCTCATACAACCGGGAATTTGAAAAGCTATGTGCCCCTCATACCGGGGATATTATCATATCCGTCACATTATGATAACGCGCCAAAGATCCAGCTACGAATTCTTCCCCAAATTCTCCGAGATAGGCTTCGCTCACGACTCACCTAATATGGCGCTTGCTTTCGTCGGGACATCTGCGGACTCAGCCGACATATTTGGCGACGGATGATTCGATACTGCACACACTGTGTATATTTCTCTGATTTTAACATCGCAAAATCTATTGCAAGATTCACAGAATGTTTCATGGTTATTGTATTCTTTCGTGCTTACATATTTGTTGAAATGCAACTCCTATATTGCATGAGCATTTTGGCAGTTGACTGTGGAGTGAATTTTGAATACCTTTCCGTGTCCTCTAGCCCCGCTTCAATTTCAAATTTTCTCAACCGCCACCTCAACACGAAAGTAGCAACGTTACCTTTGCGGAAAGGATAGAACACGAAAAGCAATTGCAGACATTCTTTCCCTATTTTTGTATGGCAATTCAGTGAAATACTCCATTTATAATCTAATTAGACAATATAGAATTTGAGAACGCTTATTATGAGTTTTTTTTAGATATCAAAGTTCAGATACCAGAGAATAATCTCGAAAAATAAGTAAACATTTTTGGTAATTCATCTTTCCAGCCATCCAGTGTTATAATGTTTACATTTGATAATAAAGGACCATTTTTTCGAAAATAACGTTGTATGTAATACCTTTATTGGTATCGATACTGTCTGACTTTATGTTGTGAAATTGGGTACTTGCGCTAGTTTTAAATCCGTATGTCCTCAGCTTCCACGTTAAAGCTGCCAATGTCCTGTAACTCCGTACGCACTCGTTTAAGCCGCGCCCTTGTGTATCCCGGGTAGGTACCCCCATTTTTGGGCCGGCTCTTGAGGAAAAATAACTTCCTAACGCTTTTTGGGTGCAGTCTAATATTCGATATATTTACGTTTCTATGATTATTAATGTTAAATAATGTTAGAAAAGTAATTCCTGCGAAGGTTTCCTAGTTTCAATGATAAACTTTGGAGAAATAACCGATAAGAATTAGAGGAAAAATAGTTCGCGGCCTGCATTAAAATTTGGAGGTTTCGTGTAAGCCGCGCACCTCCATTTTTTCGCCTGAATTTCAGGAGAAATAGGTGAAAAAAAACGGCTTCTACGGGTAAATATGGTAGCTGTACAAATCCATCCTTATCTTACAATATTCTGAGAACTATATATTCCACATGGAAAAGTAACAATAAAGGAAATCGGGATGATTCCACGGACGCTCTTCGCCGAGGTGATGAACCACCTCAAGGAAGGGGAGAGTGATATTGAAAGCCACAGAAAGGAGGACTATTCTTTCCCTTCTCTTCTTTTCCCCTTTTCTCAACCTCCCCACAACACTTAACCAATCTCCCTTCCCGAGCTTTACGAAGTCCCGTGGAAAAGCCATCACTCATGCCCGCACCTCTCCGACAAACTCCACCCCCAACACAATACTATCCCTCCAATCCTACCCCGTTTACACCCCATCCTCCCACACACAAATCACTTACCTACCCCCCAAACCGTACCCACTACTCTCTTTCCTCTCTCGTTTCCTATTCTGGAGCCCAGGGCGCAGTTTGGGGAAAGAATGTGACATCCTTTTATCACCTGTCTTTAGCATGAAGCCCGATTTCTCTTCCAAACCCCTCTCCCTTCCGGCCTGTGCATTTGCTGCGCCGAATGGGAAAACCCGGGGATGCTACGAAACTTTCGGGAGGCAAAGCTTTCGGGTGATGTGCATTATTTAAAGTCTTCCTCCCCGTGTTTACACGAGAAGCTGTAGTAAACAGGGATGGGGCCCTGATTCGTTTAGACTCGCACTCATTTGAATACATCTGTCAGAGCCTTGCCTGGATATGTTTTCTTTCTTCTTCAAAAACTACAACCTTTTTTTTATTGAGATATAGCGTATCATACAGGTAGCATTTCAATCCTTGGATTATTATTTTCTGGTGGCAGCAAAAAGTTGGAGCAATGTCCATGGCATGCAGACATTCCACGTAGAACTCTTAGAATTGCTTTCCAATATTTGATTTCATTTAGATTTATTTCTTTTATTTAATACCTCTTGTAATTTATGCAGTCTTTAGGTATGTGCTATGCATTAAGAAAAACCGTAGGAACCAAAGGAAAATTCTTGCTATATTTTTATAGCTAACATGACGAGAAGGATCGAAACCCTGCCTCTTATTTCTTACCACTAACGAATTTGAAAAACTTTGTCAAAGGTATTTCCGGATTATTTCCCTTAATTTATGTGACACTTATATATTCCTTTCTACGGGGAACGCTCTGCTGTCTTGCAGCAATAGTTGTAAGAATCAGATAGAATTCTGAGGATTTAAATCCTAATGTTTCTTTAATTTTAACCTTTAAAAAGCTCTCCCACTCTTTTTCCTTTGGATGTACGGATATCCTAGCTAGAATGAAATTCTTTAAGATATTACGAGTCAGAACACCTGTTTAGTCATTTTTATTATTATTTGTAAATTTTTATTAGAAAGGAGCATGGACAATTATTACATTTTTTTACATTTATTCTTTCCTATCTCGCAATCCTTCGAGATTCCTTTCCCATGTCATTTTTCAGCAATATTCTGTGTTTGTTCTCAATTAGTATAATCATATAAAATAAGTTATAACGCATAAATGGTGATTTGCTTTGTTAAAGATGGGGATGCTGTAGCTATTGTGAAGTAATCATATCGTACACCAATATTTGAAAACTCCGTGGGATTAATTTGCACCACATATTCCTGGAAAGCAGTTATGCTAATCTGCGGTCGACTCGAAGCGATAGTCAGGTATCCGATACAGCTATTTTGTGATCCGCTTGTTAATCGTTATCGACCGATAATAGGTAATCGGTATTCGGCTATTTTGCTTATCATTGCTGGATAAATTTGGAAGAGTTTTCCTTAGCATTATCCATCTAATATCTCAATGTATCCACGAGAAACCAGGTTATTTATCGGCCAGATGAATACCAAAATGGCAAATTACCAGGTTTATGCTGCATTGATAAGGGCAATGCCTAAATTCCTGTTATTCGATATGCCGTAGCTTATCTAGAGCCTCTTTAGCATCCATGTTCATTTAATTACAATAATGTTATTCCCGTTGCTGGAATATCAAACTTGACATTTTCTGAACAGACATAAGTTTTCGTTCCATTTTGTCGTTCATATCCTATAAATTTCACCCATGCCTCCGAAATTTGGTGCAAAATGGGAATAATTTGCTGAGAGATAATAATAATTAGCTTTATAATGGACACATTCTTTTCTTGTAAATTGTAATTTGACACCACGAGAATCATCATGAGCTGCTAGGTTTCCTTTTTTTATATTTTAATTTTTCTAATAGCATTAGACACCACCAGTTGAACCGTTTACTTTCTTTGGAGGTTTGTTGCAAGGCGATATTATTGAGTAAATCTGCCTTCTAGTTCGTTCTTCTCTGTCGCCAGAATTACCTGTGGCAGCCACAAGTAATTCCGCGCGCGTATTTCACGAAAAGAACCCGTCCGTTTAATGTATGCAGAAAAGTGCACTCCAGCGAGTTTTTCCCGGAGGGCCTCTGCAACAACCAACCCATATGCAACGGGATTCGGTCGGATTTCTGGGGCGTGCATTAGCAGCGAGGCAGAATCCTCTCACGTACCGCTATTTACCAGGACTGTTTGAGAGGGAACGAGAGGGCACCGCTATCTCCAGACGCAATTATCTCAAGCTTAAAACAAGTGATAAACCCTCTAACACAATTACGACACTCGCGTTTCGTTCTTTCTTTGTTTTTTTCTTTCTCTCGTTGGCCATTTTAACTCGGTCGCGATTTTATTCCATAGCCACCGTCGGATAGCCCTTTTATCCTCCTCTCGATTCAAGCAGATACACGTATGTCGGACCTCTCCTCGCCTTGACTCTAAATATGTGTCCCATCGTGAGGGCCCTAAACGGCCGCTAGGAGACTCGGAATGAGGGCAAGTTGCAAGGGAAAAGGAACAAGGAGCAGCTCATTTGCTGGACCGCTTCTACTCCTCACATTGTGAGGCCATCGCGAAAGAGAATGGCTTTTCCGTTTTTCGAAAAAAAAGGTCCGCTACTCATTCAAGCACATATACATGCATACGTGTACAACAAAGATTATTTTTGTTTTCAAAAGCAACTTTTTATCCAAGGCTTGCATTGGTTTATTTTTTAAGACAAGGATATGATTCGAGGGTAGGGTGGAAGTCCACTCGAGCGTCCAGGGATAATCAGGGTGGTCAGATGAGTGCGGTACATTTCAAATACCTAAGGTCAATTTTTTGTTAGATTGTGCTCCAGAAAATTATTAGAGTAAGAGGCGAATTGTATACATGGCTATTGTGATTAATTTCTATGTTGACATCGGGACTTCAAGCGATTGAAATGTTGATGCATCTTCAATTTATCTTGGGCATGACCTAAAGAGGGTTTCATTGAACAAAACTGAGGATAACATGCAGCGTTGTGATAGTATACTTTGTTAATTAATGAAAAAAACGGCGATTACACTAAACGATAAAAACATGACAAATAATTAAAAACGCTTGAAATGATTAGAACATGAAACTTATGAGAGATAAGGTTTTTCTAGTACTCATATACATATAGATGATGTTTAATGATGATACTAAAGTTTCATGTGTGCATAAGTGGACGATGAATTTAATATAACAACGTATTTAACTACCAGTGTGACTTCATCGAAGAATTCCATTAGAACGTAGACTTCTGTGGGGTTTATACCAGAGTTAGATTAGTGTCATTATTGTCCGTGGGGCCTTAGTGATATGCAATTTATCTCAGCTATGAATCGTCTGAGGTCTGATATGCGTAGACAAGAGGGTTTTAGATATTCAGGAATAATGATTGAGCATTATTAGTTAAGCTGGTGGGATTAAAACCTCCCACTCTCATTAATGTACCACTGGGTTAAAATTTATTTTAACTGAGAAGATAGTAGGATTTAGATCAAGATCGAGAGAGTATTTCATTTTCGCCGATGGCATTTTTTTCCGAGTTTGATTATGTCCAATTCTAATTTTCTATAGATTTATTTAAATATTTTGTGATGAAGTTTTTATTTTACTGCGAAATCATAGATAACTATGCAACAAACCTTTCAACTTCTATATCCGAATCAAGTCCAAGTTACGCTTATTGTATGATATTTACTTTTTACAAATACGGTCTGGTGTTATTTATATTTGAGCTTAAAATAAAGTTTAAAATTTTTCAGCTACTCTCAGACATTTCCTCCCAAATTCTCACTTCCATGAAAGGCTACCCTTTCATCGATCCTCCGATCCCAGTCATGTAGATATTCAATGCGTCGCAGCGGGTTTAAGTCGTCGTCAGTCAACTCAACGGGATCGAAGCCATTTTGGATGACTTTTATCCACCGCCTGCCAGATAATAAGCATGTATTTTTCTGCTTTTAGTTATAGATGACCTGATGGTCCTAAATGCACTAAAGATGACGCTATCATTTATATTTTTTTTTCTTGGCTGTTACAGGGAAAATCTCCAAAAAAATTAATGAATGATAAGTCCTCTTAAAAATGACATCGAGTATTGAAACCTTGGTCCATAGAGGATGTACACATTAAAGTGTGAAAGTTAACAGTTGGCCTTTATATTTTATCATGGATATATCGCATTTCCACCAAAAAAAACCTGAAACAATTTCATAAATACCAATTCTTAATTGAAACTCGACTTGAGTTTGAGAACCACCACCAAGCCCACCAAGTGAACCACCAAGGTAGGGTGAGGACTCAAGACTAAGTCAAGTACTGAAGCACTTCCCAATATTTTGGTAATTATTGTTACTTTCGACTTTTTGCACTTTCTCAGGTGGCTTGCACCAACTGAAAATATTCTCTTATTCTATACTAATTAAATTCGAATTAGGAAGGGAATTCTCCCAATTCTACACTGTCCGATCATAACCGGCCCAGGAATATTTTCACACTCCGCCAAGTCTGTAGTAAAACAGCTTTTGAACCGTGGTGAATTTGGTGTTTTTGAATTCCAAGGATTCCATTTTCTATTTTGAACCTTTTTGACAACACTCCCTCCGCAGAAATTATTATTGGGCGAATACTGATGGCTTTCAATCTACAAATATTTTTGATTTCACCGGCCAAATTTCGATATTTCAGGATTTTCTCTCTTTTAGTGAACCAGTGGCACTCCTGTATTAACTATGTTTGCTTTTTGTTCTGATTTTTCGAGGTATTAAATGTCAGGTCTATTGTAATCTTTGGTTTTATGTGTGAGTATCAGTCGGTGCCAGTGTAGAATGAGTGTATATGTTTCTAGAAATGAACATTTTTGGCATTTGTGGTATGGTGGGGTATGTTTTAAAAGTTCTTAAGTACTTGCCAGGCTCTGGTGAATAATTTTTGCCAACTGATAGAGCTGAAAGAGCTGATAAACCTGTAGTATTCTATGTACTCACCGGAATTCCCACATACTCGAAAATTTTATGCGAGTTCTACTTCAAAAGACATTTTTTCATCATTATCATGAGGTTAAGTTCTTTATTGTCCAATACGCTACACAGCAAAAAATAATATTATTAACTAAAGGACCTGCTGACACGCCGCATTGGCTTAGCAGGACCTGAGTTGCACTACTATTTTCCTTTAATTTCCCCTACATTTCTTCATTACTGAGGAGAGACATTTGTTGCTACAAAAAAACTGCTATCCAATTTTATTAAATTATTTGTACAATTTCTGTAATCATTAAAGAGTGTATATTTATTTTTGTTTTGTTGTTTTGTAAATGAAGTGCGGAAAAAGTTGGCTGGCTAAGACGTACCCAAGGCAATGGTGGGTACGATAGAGGCAGTTGAAGAGGTATGTAGTTTTCTGTTGCCCCGTCTTATGCTCCGACTGAAGGGTGAACCTGAACAGCTGTATATGACACAGTGTAATTTTTATTATTAATATAAAAATTATTTTTATTATAAACTAAAGTTTATTAAATATTTGTCACCGCCACAAATCCTCGTGCGAAACGGAGAAAGATACCATTACGACGGAGGTATGAAAAAAACTCCGGTAGGAGAGCTTGGGAATGGAACGGCTACGCATATCTGTGGGACGTGAGGATATCAGGTAGGAAGAGAGTGGGGGGGATGATACGTAAACGCGTTACGCCATCTCAGAAAAAGAGATTTGGGGGCGGCGGCTATTCAAGGGGTGGTGGCCGAAGATAGGACTCGGGGGCGGAAGGGTCGAAGTGAACTTGGGAGGCAGTTGGGGGCAGGAGAAGGCGATGAAGGGTGGGAGTTGGTGCTCTGGCTACCGCACACTAACCTAAGGTAGCTGGACTTAACTCCCGGTCATATCACGTCTTCTTCTGGAATCATCCAATTCCATGCATTTTCTCTAACGTGGCGGTTTCAAGTTCGCGGAACACCTGCTAACGCCAGTCAACGCACGGTTAACGAACAATTGGATACGATTGGTTGCCCTTTGATCGGTAAATTTAGTTGGATCTCACGTAGGGTGTACCCCGCTTAGGAATTCTATTCGCGTGGGTTTTTCCTACCTACATTTCTGAGCGAGGGAAATTGCCGCCGATATCTATCAGTTAGCCCTCGTAACAATTCAGTTCAGTGCTGAGTGTAATAGTACTCGTATCTGTTTCAAAGAATATTTTTTAGGGCAATGAATGGTATCTGAGAGAAGGAGTAAATTTTTATTGGAGGCAATACTCCTTGCCAATACTGCTTTTGACCTGTACTGAATGATTGTGGTACATATCAGAGCATGGGAAGGTGAAAACTGTTGCTAATTTCAATGGTTTTATAAAAAAGTTCTTCTATATATCAAGTAACCTGTGTACAGATATTAAAGTTTGTGATGTCATCTTGTCAAAATAATTGAGAAGAGCTTGTATAAATTTTTGATTGTATTTCATGTGAAATATTTCTACATGTTTTACCTACCAGGTAAGGAATTATAGTTATTTAATGGGATTTTTTACTATTATAATTCAGAGCGGTACTTGTTTAAGCAGAGAGTGGTCATTCATGTTGAGGTCATCGTAATACAGCCGTGAAATACTCGAACGTCTACTATGGAAGGAACTATTTTACTGAGGGTAATTCATTTTGTGCTAGTCTCGTTTTCTTTTAAGCCCAAGTGCCTTCATTTAAGTAGAGGAGCATTAGAAGCAAAAAGAAACGTCGAATTCAATTACGGTAAGATATTGTACTTCATAGATTTCTGCAAGTTGAGTGGTTACGTTATTTATGCGTCACTAATAATATTTAACTTCCTCTGAGAATTTAAGTGGGAGTGTAAGTTTACTTAAGTGCGTGGACATAAAAAGAGTCGCGCCCTCCTGAGGCATGAAAAATGAAGCTCTCCCAGGTAAATGCTTTCTGTTTATCTCATTTGCCGCTCGCCGGCCTTTCCATAAAATACCTTCGGATGCCTTCCTTTCAGACTATCTCGACCGGTCTTTTTTCTGTTTACGATTTTCTGGACACATAACCGTTTGATAGTTTCATACGACGGACCGGAGGAAGGAGGGTGGAGGGGAGGAGAAAAAAAATCGGACCAATTTCGCGGCAGAAACACGAGCTTATTCATTTTTATTTTACGCGCTTTTGCGGGGGGGCGGGGAGCAACTTCCCGGTTGGCCGCTGCTATACCTTTTTTCCGGCCGCTTCCTTCTAACACACCGCAGCACCCTCCCATTTTACTCATCCTATTTAAACTTTTACCGTTCGCGACGGGGGTTGGAGAAGGGAAAGTAGGCAGTTTCCCTCCTCCTTCCCTCTCGCTCGCTACTCCGTACGTGCCCCTGTTACGTCACACGCCCGCCACGCCATCCCCTCGACGGTGCTTTCCGCAACTAACCCTCCCGACCGGTGCTTGACGACCCAAGGCTAACCCTCCAATCAGCCTTCCCTTATCCCTCAATCACTACTCCTTTTACGGGTATCCTATTCCACCCCCGATGCAGACCCATAATCGTCTTCTCTCAACCCCGCCCTCCCCGCCTCGACCATTCAGCCCGCTCCCGCCGTTAAAGCCACCGTTGCTCATAGGCATTTACTCCCTACCGTCCCCTCTCTCGCTCACCTGACCCCTCGCCGCCGCTGGAGGGTGGAGTCCGCGGTGTGATGGGCAGGGGGTCCAGTTTCTCTCAACTCTCGCCCTTGCGTGCGTAGACTGGGTTGCTCCTTGCATCTGCGCATGCTAATCTTTTAATCCTCGTGGTAAATCTTTATTGCAAAACACACAGGGATGAGAGCTGCGCTTTGGTGGACTCTAGATCAGCTGGTGAGCATCGAAATTACAGAGAAACTAATAACTAAGAAAAGTGTACTTGGTAATTTCCACGATAACTTCAATTTTCCCGACCAGTTTCAATATTTCAGTGAAATTTTCTAGGGATTAGGAGCAAGAAACAGATATTTTATTGAGCACCGAAAAGAGAATTGCTGGATAAAGTGGGTGGGATAAGTGATTACCAAATTTTAACTCAGCCAAAATATAAATATCAAGAACAAAATTCACGCATCATTTTACTTTTGATTTCTTTGTTTAAGCCCCAATTAAATTTCCTTCCTTTGTCACAATTTACTCGCATCTGTCCCAATTTACAGCATGGGAGGGCCTCCTATGCTGTAAATTTTCAGTTCCTTGAAAATGGTACAGAACAGTTGGGAAAATAAAAGCTAATGTGGAACAGTACAAATTTTATTTTTTCATGATATGATGAGCTTCCACGAAGTGACGCCTGAAGTTATCTATCAGAAAGGGGTGGTAGCTACTATTTAGGAAATTAAATTTTTTGTATTAAAAAAGTAATAAATAGCTAAAAAAAGTCGGTTACCTGTGATCTATGTTACACTCTATAATCATTGGGGTATGTTAAATATTTTCGCGTGGGTTAATGGAGTGCTTATAAGACACCATCCCTCCAAGATTTTTCTAATTTATTGACGATTTCTTGGAGTTTCCGAATGAATAAAAAATAATTGAAGTATATTTTTATGTTATTTTTCTGCATTCTAATTCTCAATAATACTTACATGAATACAGTCAACTTCAGTGTAAAAAGTGAAATTAATATTATTTAATGAGAAAATAGTATTTAATTGATCGTTAAATAATTTTACTTTTATCAATTCGGGGAATGTTTTCTCTTGAATGATGTTTTCGTTAGTAATTTTTATTGCAGCTCATTCGATAGCCAATGTTTTCTTTGACTATATTTTTTTTCAGCTGCAATTGATGGTCATGCAAAAATACAATATAAAATCAAAAATGCAGAAGAGAACCTTAAATTTTCATTAAAGATTTCATGATTAGCACAAAATTTTTAATTTTAAAATTTTTATTTATCTCAAAAGGCTTCCAAGATTTCCCATCATATTTGTGGACTCTCATGTAGGACAAATACTTTGAGTATTTTTACGAAGCGAGGGTAAAGAACGCGGGCGTTCAGCTAGTATAGACCCTATGCAGGAGATTCTTATTCCATGTGGAATACCTTACATTTGTTTTAATAATATTTTCTTTATGGCTAAAGTCCTTTATCTCATCCCATTTTTGGCAGTTATGAGTCATTGGAACTGACTTCAGGCAATACAGATGCGTTGTTAGATATGTATACATAATTATGAGGCTGTAACACTTTTTTATAGTGAAATAAAGCTAATCAGATCAACTTTGTTTTGATATTTTTCAATTCCAACATATTTGACCCCTTTTTTAAATTACCATTTAAAGTAGATCATTACCTTATGTTGAGTATTGTCGTCCTAGTAAGGCGACAGCCATGCGTGCGGGTGTTGATTCGCCAAGCCATTCCTACCTTACGTGGTGCACGATCAAATAATATTACTACTTGAATGTTTCTCCAGGGTGCAATTCCATGTCGTGTTACCCAAAATCCATTTAATCTTCCGTCAGGTGCAATATTTGAACTGCTGAGTTCAGACGCAATGTGCCTGACAGGCACAGGTGTGAAAAAAACATGGTTAACTCTTAGCATGGCCCAGAGGCACACCTTTAAAGTTTAAATTATCATTATTAGTGTGAGCAAACACTTAAATGATGTCTTATTTGCCATTTATATACCCCTTCATAGACCGTCATTCGGCCCCGGACCGATCCGGTGAGGTGCGATTTAACTCGCTCTTTAGGTCAGAGTTTTTATTTTGCTAACTTATTTAGCTAATGATACTTCTAATTTTTGCTTTATTCTGCCATTATTTCATATAACTATGCTAAATAATCCGTCGCCCATCTGTCGGCATAAATGCGAAAAGCAAAAGGCTGCATAGAGTTTGTCAAAACAAACGGCTACCATAAGCGCCAAGAATCTATTCCGTCTGGTGGCACGGAAAAATGAAAAAACACTCGCCCTGTGCCTGTCAGATCCATTCCTCCCTACGGAAGGTTAAATAGGTGTACAAAATTTGCCACTTATCATGCTGGAGAGAAAGTATTCCAATTTTTACGGCTGTTAACGGATATTTATATTTAAGGAGTAATGTTATATTTCGAATGTAATGGTTTTCAGATCTATTCCTTGAGAGTACAAATACTCCGAGAACAAATGGATCGCTTGGCGCCCTTCCCGCGTAGAGGACATGTTTGATAACCAATTATAACGCGTATACTTAGAGGGCATAAGTTAACGACGAACTGGGGCCTCCTCTATGTACCCTCGGACAGAACCCTACTATCCTATTATTAATTAATTTCATAGCGTGGTACTTTGGAGGAAATGAGATAAAAATAGTGATTTTATACCCTTATGCGTGGTTTGTGGATTGTCATTCATGTTTGCGCTAGTGGGGACATTCAAGTTTTCACTTTTTAACGAATACATATGTAAGCAGTTATTTTAGTTTCTAAAATATCATTCTGATCAAAACATACCATATTTATTCATCATATTTCATTGCTGGTTCTTTGACAAAAATCACGATTAATTCTATTTTAAACACATTGTATGACTACTGGTGGCATATTAATTCATTTTACTTTTACGTATCCAATTACGACTACGCACAAAAAAGTATGTATGGATTGGGTATATATTTTTTCCACTGTAATACCGTTTCAAAAAATTAATTCGAAGTCAAACACGCTAGGGTTCCTTGCAGGATGTCTTCCAATTAGATGATAATAATAACTCCCTCTTAGCATTGTATCGTCGCCAAAACCTTTTTGAAGGTATTGTTAGAGAATTATCGCAAGTGGAAAGATAGTGTTTTCAGCCACTATGTTTAGCGATGGGGAGTTTTGTTTCATGCATAATTTCTTGTGCAATAACACATCGTGGTATACATAAAGATTTACACGTGTATAAGGGCACAAATTTTCTTTTTGTTCTTTAATCTGTGTTTCATTATTATTTTAGAATTTAATCACACACTTTCTACGGTTTTAAGCTTGCTTAGGTCCTATTGATGATTTTTTTTCAGTCTACTCTAATAAGAACTATCGAAAAAATTCTCTTGTTGCAGCACTATTATTCTGTTGAAAGAGAAATGGCGTACTGGTTAATTCATCTCACATTGGTTTGAATGCTTAAAAGCTTATACTGAAAAAGTTTGCTTATATCATGTGCATATTTTTAGTGATACATATGATTTAGTTAAAAAAAGACAATTTGAAATATAATCCGAGTAGAGGTGTTTGCACGTTACCTACCACGTTTCACACAGCACCCTTGTAGTATACGAGCGTCGTCAAAACACTGTTTTAGGCCGTGTTGCTTTGGAAAAGCAGCGCTGGGGATTAGGCGGTGGTTGATTGTCCGCCCCCCGGTGGGTCTCCGAGAGTTAAGGTGGGCGGACGCGGCTGTGGGGGGACGGAGTGGCGGTCAAAGGGTCTCGAGTAAACCGCCGATAAGGCACTCTGCATGGGGTGAGGGAGGCTGCTGGAAAGGCTGGAAGAGCGATGTAGGTGAACTATATAGGATGAGGGGAGACCATAAGGGAACGGAAGGTGTTGTGTGCCGCTCAGGAGTTAAGGGCCGCAGTACCTCGGTGAATAGCGAAGCTTCAGACAATCACGATCTTCCATTTGGTTGCTTAGCCTCGGCCATGGTGAAGTTAATTTTTTCAATGATGTGTCTCTTGACCACCAATTTTAAAGAATTCTTTCAATTTCTTCCTGAGGCTTGGATGATAAAATTAAAGGATAAATTATAGTTATTGCTACTGAATTAAAATTTAGAGCTCTAAATTTGAGTGATCAAGTTTTTTTCTTAAAAAACGTTAAATTATTGATAATATTTTGAAAAAAAAAAGTTTTCCAAAAGTCTTAAACACTCTATACTTCACACAAACCACGTTACCTGCTCACATACTCCATGTTCACAAAATTAAAAAGATATATCAAAACCAACAACATCTGAATACCGTGGGAAATAGAAGAGAAGTCATGTCATTTATTGCCAACATTTCGGCGATTATATTGTCTTCCTCAGGGCACTGAGCTTTTTTGGAAAAGTCTACAATAAAAATCACTACGACGAAGGATCTCAGGCTTATTGATAGTGGGAAGAGTGATCAAATTTCCCATCGCGTCTAAGGATTGAGGGCGCGTTTCCAGGTCGTACTCATTGTTTTTAGATGATCGTCACCCCGATGACGATGGCAACTACGCCATGGAAACGTTTCCAGAAACCAGCACCTGGACCCAGTGGAAATGACTGAAAATCCGAGAACTTTTCCAAAAATCACTATACATTTTCCAATGAAGTTTCAAGTTCATAGGGTGGTAATGTATTTGACGAAATGATGGCAAAGATTTAAATGGTCTTTCATATATCAAACCTCAAGATGGAATAAAATAAGAATTTTCCCTAATTCTAAGGTAAGATTCATTTACGCCTAGTTATTGCGATGCATTTTTCAGTTTTCGTTGGCATTTAGAACATTTAGAAATCAATTTCACTTTTATCCCAGTATTCCGAAATAAATTCATGCGGTGCCTATCCTTGAAATGAAGCATAATACTAGCAGTATGTTTCACTTAATACATGGTCAAAAGTATTATTGTTGATATTACTTTCGATTATTTCAAGATCTTTCTCTGATGATCGTACGAATATATTGGAAAAAAGTAAAAATATATTTTATTGTACAAGTATTTCTAGAGTCTTGAAAGAATAAAAATTATATATAAGCATGATATGAATATGCTCCGGGTAGTTCTCTAACGAGCAACATGACTTATGATTCATTTAAAGTGGACTTTATATTAATTTTCTCAATTCCAAGTATGAGATGAGTCTAAGCATAGGCATTGAACAAGATATTTAAGTGATTATAAATACAATGTAAAAACTGGATAACAAATAAATTTATAAATATCATGATGAATCGCATAGCCAAATTGTATTAGTACAATGGTAGTATTGTAAGTACAAAGGCAATAAGCT
The DNA here is from genome assembly GCF_921293095.1 of Ischnura elegans. Classification (NCBI taxonomy): domain Eukaryota; kingdom Metazoa; phylum Arthropoda; class Insecta; order Odonata; family Coenagrionidae; genus Ischnura; species Ischnura elegans. The sequence goes on from NC_060252.1 coordinate 11,059,896, forward strand.
GCTACATCACGGATTCCAACATTTTAGATCTACTTTTTATTCTTACCTCGCTTCGGGCATGCCAAGAGGGAAATCCACAGTAATAATCGGTGATTCTATATAGCGGTGGATATTTGATACCAAAGGTGATTCCCAATCGCTGCTATTACTTGTCGAGAGTTACGATGAGGTATTATGATCGCTTAAGGCAGAGAAAAGAGAAGAGTAGGTGGTAGCAAATGAGAACAATGAAAGTAGTTAGTTTAAGTCAGATACGGGGGTGGGATAAGGGTGTTTTGTGTATGATAGAGAGGGAGGATGCTCCCTATGTGGCCTTAAGTGTTATATATATAGAAGACGAAGAAAAAAATGTGCCGGGAGTGGTTAGAGTTGGGTGAAATTGAGGGTGTGCGGTAAAAAAGAGGGTGAGAAAATTACGGTGAGATAGGGGTAGGTGAAAGGTCACGGGGTGAGTTAGGAGGGACGGAGTCAAAATGTGTGGTGGAGATAGGATGAGGTGTGTTGTGTACGCTGGGATGGTTGGAGGGCGGGATGCGAGAGGTGAGGGTTACCGAGGGAGCCTGGTGCGAAGATTCTGGATTAACGGGAAAGAATTTATGAAGTGAAGTCCAGGCAGGTGGGAGAAAGCGTTGAAAAGAGCTATGCCTGGCTGGAAGGGGAACGAAGCAGTAATTATTTAAAAGGTACTTTAGTTTTTGGTTACATATCCTTAAAATTTATTGGCATCTAGCAGATCAGTTTGATATCCAGTATTCATTGTACGCTTCGTGATGAAATTTGTACGACTATATTGGTATTTTAAAATTTGTTTTAATTAAATGAATATCATAAATATGCATCAAGGGAAACACCTAGCATGTTCAATCCAAATAGATTTCCTACTACGATCTGTGAATAAATTTTATTGCTTTGAATTGTACGAGTTTATTTCAAATTTTATTTTAGCTTTGAGTCACATTTGAGTGATGAAATTTAAATGAATATCATAAATATGCATCAAGGGTAACACTTAACATGTTAATTCCAAATAGATTTCCTACAATTTTCCTTGAAGAAATTTTATTGCTTTGAATTGTTCGAGTTTATTGGTTATTTCAAATTTTATTTTAGCTTTGAGTCACATTTGAACTGCGTGTTTAAATCCGAATTATTCATTGCAGTCGGTTTTCTTATTATAGTTACAGAAATAAACTTTAACACACAATGCTAATGTCATCTTTTCGTGTTGGAGGATAGCTTATCAAGGTTATTGCATCAGAAAATAATTTTTATTATGCCAATATCTCTTTGCTTAACAGTAGTTCACAAATTCAAAATCACTGTAGTAGCTGAAGTTCCTCTCTTTATATTAATGGGTAAGTACATTAAGTTTTATGCACTGTATGATTCCTTATTTGAAACAATTTTTGCGTACCTTTATCAGTAGAGTTAGCTGTGAATTCATTAAATTTTTTAAAATTGAAATTCTAACCTTCCAATTTCAAATCACTACCTACATTTGTTTTACAGATTTTTGACTTTATTCGCAACAATGAATGTGTAATATTACGTTGTACTCTTTTTTAAATTTACATTCATTTGTTTTTAAGCTAGCTTTGATACTTTACATGCATTTCACAAAGTATATTTTAGCCATGTCTGTTGCATGGATTGCATTTTTTTCGTTCATTTTGACTGGATTATGCAAAAACATTTCCTCGATCCGAAGCTGTGGTTCACGGTGGTCGCATTGGGAATTTTATGTCACCGTAACTCTCACTGATTGCCTCTTTGGGGAGACTCGTGAGAAGACGTTTGCAGGGTTATAGGACATAAAAAAAGTTCCAAATATCGGAAAGCATGGGTAAACGTATAAACGTATATTCAGATGATACAATGTATTCCGTGTTGAAGATGGAAAAAGCTGCCTTTTATTCCTCAGAGGTTTTCACCAAGTTTCTTTTTTAGAAGACCACGAGGCATGTATCAACATTTGTGTATGGGCGCGAAGGGTGATGGTTTCGTTGAAAAGGATACCTGTACGTCCGGGGACCTAATGCCACTCGTGTGTACTAGGGTATGCTTATCGATGGGACTGAGAGGGTGAGTTGCTCGACGTTTTTATCGTAACCTTCCCTTTCTTCACTTGTCTTCTTCGAGCTATTTGCTGTAAACTCTTAGTGGATGAAATTACTTTTCATCCCTCAGTGTCAATTTTGGAGCATGTGATATGCAATGATGATAATTATTTCTGTTTATTTATATAATCAAGTTAAAATTTGATCTTAGAAATATTGAAATGGGTGGTTAAAGATGGCGATTGTAATCAAATACTAATTTTTTTCAAATATATGTTTGCAGCCTTAGGATACAATATTATTTTTCTTTATTTTCTTCAGATAATTAGAATAAATGGACTTAAAATTCGATTTCCAGACATTTTATTGGGTATCAGGAGTATCCGTATTGAACAGTAACCAAATAAGAAGATAATAACTTCATTCTAAATAAAGAGCCCTTTTTATGTTAGCGATAGCCAAAAATATTGACTGCCGTTTACCAAAATCGAATACTTGTAAGTGGTGGAAGGTAATTGCAACCTCTGGTGGCATAAATCATCACCCATCGCCAAAGTTCATTGCATTATATTTAAGTGAGTATCATCCCATCGATTGATATGTAATCATCACTGTCTATAGCTGAAATTTTCTTTAGATATCGAGAGTATCCATTACGATTTTCAAGGATTGGTCAAAAAATAATAGTGTGTATTTATCTATTGTATCGCGCTATTAATTTTTGGAAATATGTTTTTTTGGCAAATTTTAATATATGAAACACCAGTATGATGTTTTAAAACATTTTTATGGGGCTCAGCAGCACAGAGCTGTTTAGTAATATTTATGCGAATATTTACAAAGCTCCTTCTTGTACACTTCTAATTATGCATTAGATCCGGTATCCGTCTATTGGAAATTCAAATAAGGCCTTGCGCGTCAATCAAGATGAACATACGGAGGAAGGAAGGTGAGAAAATGGTGACTGGGAAAGGTAAAAGGTAATATTTTTTATCGCCGGAGAGGGGGAAGAAAAGATGACTTAGCGCTACTCTCTGAATGGCTGGAGAGATGTTTGAGCTTTGTGGGTGGCTTTGGAAGGTTTACGCTTTGTAGGTGCGATGCGTAAGACGCCACTGCGGGTAAGAAAGACGTTTGAGAGATAAAGTAGGGGGGAGAGAAGGGGATGTTTGTGTATTGCCTATTGAGATAGCACTTGACATTTTCCTCCGCTTCCGCTCCTCCTTCACCTGACGGGTTATAGTGCGTCGTAACCGCGGTGTGGCGTGAAGTGTTGGCGCATGGGATAAGATGGAAAGTATGCGGAGTGAAGGGGTCTCACTCCACCCATGACTTGAGGCACAGCGCAGGCTAGCTCCCCTCAACCTCTCGCTTGTTTCGGAATGTATATTCTGAGCGTGTATGTTTGCGGCCCGTGAGGAGTTCTGGGGTCTTTCAGAAGAGGTGGTGGCGTTGGGACACTTTCTCTCCGAACGTCTTCGCCTCTCCTGGTGGAAACTCTCCCCGCCGCCACCCCATTCCCATCCATCCTTCCTGCCTCCCGAGAAGTGCTCTTATTTTTTTTTTCAAAAGGTAGCGAGCATTTTTCCCATATTCTGGCCGGGGTTTATGTTTCTCTTTTCGAGCCGAGTTCGATTTCCTGTGTTATTTTTCTCTGACGGAATATTTATCCTTGTTTATTATTTTTTTCATAGTTTTGAGCTGTAACGCATAAGATATGTGGTACCTTACGTGTTATAACCAAGCTGAGGAGGGTAACTGATAGTAAAGTGCTACACGAGGGCCTTAATGTCCTCTAGTAGTGACTTTTATACCTTTTCATTTGTTAATACAATGTTGAGTTGTTTTGATTCATTTTTTCGGAAAACCTGGCTGATTCAAGTTGTGTCCAGTTTTAGTGGTGGAACTAATAGTATTATGCATGGAGTAATCTCATTTATTAATAGTGATTGAATTCACTTGATGCCTGACATAAGAATTTTCACGAAGACTTATCATATCCCTTATTATGACACTCTTATTCTTGTCCTCATTAAGAATTTCCTCGTTAGGAAATTAATGAGGAACCAGAACATGCTTCGACGTCCCATGGACGCCATCACCCATCAGTCTTTGTTTGAGCTTACAGCCCGTTTGTTGTGGATGTCAACCATTTCGTTTTTGTTAAGATTCTCTTGCAAGTTAGATGATTTTTTTTCGCCATATTATTTCTATGTATTTATACTTTTTCTAATAGTTTTTCCTTCGTTGCATCATTGTATTTTTAATTTTAATGCGTGTATTAATTATTAGATTAAACCCATAATTTTGATGCAGGTTAGTTATATTTGTGAGGTCTGATTTTTAGTCATCTTTTCTGTCCATGAGATTTTCCATGCACGCGCAACTTTAGTGAAGAAAGAAACGTAAAACCTTATGTATTTTTAGGTCAGAAGACGTCATATCTCTTCTGCTGATTATTGAATATCAGATTGAAGGTCAGAAGACTTCATATCTCTGTGAACCTTTTCATTTGGGTGAATAAATGATGCAAAAAATGAGAAATTTATAATTTTATCCATGCTGAATCTCAGTGTCGTACGTGTCAATTTGGTTAAAATTTGAATGAAATTCAGATTTCTACCTTGGCATATCAAATTTCTGCTCAAAGATGAATGAGGTAAGATTTTAAGATTGAATATAATCATATCATACTGTTGAAATCTTAAGAAATAAATTCTACTGGAAAATGTAAATTTTTCATAATGTACCGACGAAAAGAATTTTTGTTTTGCGAACTTAAAAGTTTCAGAGATTGAGGGGAAAAGATTTTTTAGAAAATGCTAGATTTTATCAAAAAATTCTGTAACGAACGAAGTACTCAAGTTCAATGAAGACGAAATAAACGAAATACAACTTAATTTTTCCTTCAACTCTATGCTTTCTGAATACCCTATTGACAAATAAAAACGGATTCTGAGAGACACATCAAGTTCTGCATTTGTTCATATTTTTAATCGTGTTTCACCTTTCGTGATTTTAAGATTTTTTTAACTTTTCGTACCTAAGTAGAGTATAATTTCATTGAGTTGGTACTCAATGGCTTAAATTTGAGGTGGATCCCTTACAGTGGCGTTAACATTATTATACTCCTTACAAATATTTGTAGTATAAATGACGAAATTATCAGTCTATATAGAGCTTTGCTAAAAGATATTATGCCAAGTAGTGAAAGGTAGCTTCATATTTCTTGGTCTATAGATCTACAGACTATTCTCGTTCCAAATTTGAAGCCAAAAGTTGAGTGTTTAAAATTTTGATTCTTTGTAACATGAAGTGATAATAATTAACAATGTGAAATATCTATAATACTAGAGCCATACACGGCGCAGAAGAAAATTAATAACATACACTCTTTGAGTTATGAATCATGAGGAGTGCGATCAAGGTATTGATTTCCCCTGTGGGTCTCCGTTGATTTCAGTTGCATCTCCGTGGATTGGATATTGTACCACACGATTTCTCTCTTTCTCCCTCCTTAGATATATTGTAAACACCTAATAAACAAATTATTAATCCACAATTAAAACCAAAAGCTATATCCACTGATTTTTGCTACGGTTACCCGTGAAGGAGATTAAAATCTTACGGAAAAAATATTTAAAATGAAAATAATATATAAATCTAACGGTCTTTGGGGCAATTATGTGAAAATTTTCTTACATAGAAATAAAAAAAAATGCAAATTTTAACCTTATGAATTTAAATAATAAAGCAATCCCGTTTTTAAATACATTTTACCATCCTCAGGTACTGACGTAAACATATTCAGGTCAGAACAAGATCCTTCAGGTGAGGACCTGGAAATGATATAATTTACTGGAACCCAGGTCGCGTTAAAATTAAAATCAAAGAGAGAAATTTGCATTTTTTCATTCATTTCCATCTTAAAAAAAAATTTTTTTCAATGTGTGACATAGTAACCAAAAATTAAATCATGGATCGCGAAAGTTAAAACGCGCCGTGTAATGTAAAATTGGTGGTGGCATAAGATATTATTACTTCGTTTTATTTCCTTCCCTACATTTGTCTCCCAATTGTTTTCCCCGAAAAAAATCCCAAGGGATCGATATTTCTTCTCGTGCGGGCAGCTGACTTTGGGAATCGCTTTGCACCACCATTCACGACCTCAAACATTAGTCCCGGCGATCTGCGCGTCCCGTTACAAAATGCCCCGTGTCGTGGACGTCACCGGACCGATTCATTGTGTGTCGGTCTCTTTTCAGTCGAAGCCCATCCGCAATGTACACGGACCCGGTCCGCCTCGCCGCCCGCATCTGCCCGCGCCCCGAAAACCACCTCTCGAATCGAACATGCTTCAATGGCGGTCCCGGTTGCAAAATAAATGAAGGAAATTAGGCGAGCCCACACATTCGGACCATTCTGGTTTTTGCGTCGGGGACAGATGGAGGGATGGGAAAGGTTCGACGAGTTAGCGATGGCGCTGGTCAGGCAATGTTGGTTTTACCATGTTTATCGTGCTAAAGCGATTCACTTTGGTTTCCCTCACCATTTTTCTTTCTCTCGGCAATCAATTTTCACTTGCCATAATTATAAAGTTCAAAACTGAATTTTACTTTTATCTCATCCTCTCCGGTCTTCGGTTCAAAATACCTTCATTATTTTAGATTCACTTTGAAATACCTCTGATCTTCTGTTTTTCTCCGCAATTAATTTTTTACCATACCTTTGCAGTCAGCTTTACTTTTTTATCACCCTCTCTCATCTTCAGTTCAATATTCCCTTCTTTATTTCATTTATTGTGATTTGGCGATCGAGTCGTATAATGATTTCGTGGTAATTACTACCAGGTTCGTATTGTTGGGGAGATTCGATAAAGGACAAGGAAACGAAAATATAATTACTAATTAAAATATTTGAAAAACAGGTTTGTTTCGAAATTTAAACTTCTGTCAAGATTTTAAGTGTTCTGAATTTAAAAAAACCACGTCGTAAGTTAAAGTTGTCAATGATTTATAAAATACATTACTCGAAAGAAGTCAAAATAAACTTTCTTATTGATAATTTAGCCTACCGTGTACTTTTTCGTACTTCAATTTATTCAATCTATTCTAAATTTTTCCAATTGATCAAATGACATTTTGAAATGAAGGGAACCAAACCCTCAGGAACTACTACCTAACCCGCTGCCACTATAGAGTTGCTGGTAATGTTTATTTTGATGCAGGGAATCCTACAAATTATTATTTTCAGAAACAATGTCTTTCTTGAGGTCGCATGTTATTTGCAATTACCGGAATTAATTTTTTTCTTGCATGAACATTTATCATCTCAGTTTAAAACCAGATGTATAAGATTGAAAATTAAGAGCACAGGTAAGACATGCAGGCATGTGTACGTGATACTTTATTCCCAATGATTCGACGTTACACGCCTCGAAGAACCTGTGTTGAGGCCAAATGCAGGACAAAATTATGCTGGTATGTCTGTAATATTGAAACATAAACAGCTTCATCATTTCACAAATTCCATTTTCACTGCCTGAATCCAAATAATGGGTGGTAATAAGTGATGCATAAATGCTGAAAATTGAGTAATACCGGAATGAACATATACCGAGTGTGGATTATCGAGTGCTTTCTTAACGTCGAAAGTGAATTTATCTCGGTACCGCGGGTGAATTCCGTGGAGTGCTGGAGTGTCTGTCGAGATGTATGTTTTAGAGGGCGCCACTCCAATATTTGGCTTGTATTGGGCTTTTCACCCAGCAATGACACACAACCCCTCGCTGCCTCTCTCAACTCCTGCTCCCCGGCTATTCCTTCCGGCGCCGTAATCCGTTTTCAGCGGCGTTTGTTGTTCTACGAAATGGGATACACATTCACAGCTCTCGAGTGATGAGGTACCTATACACTCGTCCTCATGACTGCGCGTCACAAAAATGCATTTGCTTTTGCTCGCGCTGCAGTGGTTAACAGCATTCTCAGCCCAAAGCCACGTATGCACGATCGAAATTCGATTATCGCACTGAACCAAATGCTCAGCAGTTTCTGCGTCATCTTCCCATATTCCAGGTCGATTACGTACGTAGCCTTTTTCTAAGCGTTTCGATGTTTTTGTTGTTGGCCGCTAATGTATATTTACGAGCTTGTAATAAATAGCCGTAACAATATTCAATAAATCAGAGTCCTAACGATTGCACTCTCAAAATTACTCTTTCACCATGTAGAGTAGCTCGTAGCTAACGGTTCCTCTATTCAGAAGGTAGTGTAATAACATATTTATATTAAGGTTTATTCACATTTTAAAGCACGAATAACGATCGTCGGAGGGGATCGGGTGCGGCGGCTAGAGTGTTGGCTTCCTACCCAGTAGGCTCGGGTTCAAATCCCGGCAGTGGCAGAGAATTTTCAGAGACTGCCCGATCCCTGCTTGAATGTTGTGTGGAGGATATTTCAAGCGCAACACTTCATCCGTCGGATGGGACGTTAAGCCGTGATCCACTTGGCGCCTTTCGTTAAGAGCAGGCTAATGCCGACGCCGGGTTTCTCTCTACCCTTCCTTACCTACCCTTCCCTCATGGCGCAAATGACCTAAGCTGTCGGTCGCCTCCACCAATTACCATACCATAATGATCGTCGGACATTCAGAATGAGTTTTAAAGTTTTGCTCGGAGACTGTAAACACCAAGCTAGAAAGCGTGATATCTATGGCAACTTCGGATTAAAGTGTAAACTAATTTATAGAGTTTAAGAAATGCTTTATGCCGGCGAATTTTCCATTTTCTTTAACTTTCAATCGGAAGATTGAAAATTAGCAAACTACACAAGCCTCAACGTCTGCGATTCAACGAAGTCCGCCATTTTGCCAAACATTGGTGGGTCGTGAAACGTTGCCTTTGTTATTTCTACAAGGAAATCAGAGGAATATGCCATAAATGTATTAAGAGTGTATGCGAACGAATGACCATTCACATTTCACACCCATTCTACTCAAAACAGTCCTTTAAAACACATGTCTGTCAACATCATATCAAGTAATCATACTTTAAATCAGTTAGATCATAAAACCTATGATTTTCAAATTGTACCGAAGTCTTTGTGGTGAATAAAATATTTAGCAGAAAGATAAATCAGCTGCTATATTATTATAGATTACGGTTATTAACTAAGAATTGTGGTTACGTGTTAGTGAAATAATTAAAACACGATGAATTCTTTCTCATTCCCTCATTTCTTCAAATTGATGGAGTTCGTTTACATAAATAAGTAGAATAATCATTGGTTAAGAGAAATGTAAATATCAAATGTATAATGAAAAATGTTCCTCTAAAATCTTGGTAACAGTTTCCTCATTTTATTTCAAAATTGTATATAGCTGATAGTTTTTTCTTCAGTTTTTGTATTTAACTAATGAATTCCTATGAAATTCAATAATTCAGTTATTCATGTAATGGTTTATTATATTGCTTGATACATTACATGTATTTATCAGCATGTCACTTTTTCCCACCACCGATTGGTCAGTTTGATTGTATATGGTAGCACAAATATCCAGAATTAAAGTCATGAATGCTATTTAAATGCTCATTACCTGATGACGAAACAAGAAAAGGATTTACTGTTTCCCTTGTTAGAAGTATCTAACATGACATCCAATTTTCCTGTTAATTGTGTTTTCCTGCCGTTCCTCTAAGGTTGCTTGTGGGCTGAAGGTTTTAATTTATCGGTTCACGAGCAACTTTATCCATGCTAGACTTGAGTCACGAATAGGTTTCCGTGCATGTTCAAAAGATTTGATTAAGCCGGGAACTTACGTAGCGGAATAACGAGAAGATGAAGCCGCGTCGCAAAATTTGCCCACTCATGCAGACTCGCCCGCTTCCGAAAATAACGAAGGGCCACGCGGAAATATATTCCATTGGGAATAAAACGCCGCATCAACGTTGTTCTCTAAACATTTTATTACGAGCCATTTAGTGTGGAAAATTAAATCGACCGGCGAGAATCCTAAAAAGCTTACAACGGAAAGTGCGAGCTAAGCGATAAATAGTCTGGCTTTTTTGGACGAGAGTCCGTAACCACGGCGAGGGTCGCTGTTGTGGGGGAGGAGAGGGTTGGAGTTGAGGGGGGTGAGGGAGGGGATTAGCCGAAAAAATAAAGATGGGACGGTGGGGCGAGCATATAATAGCACTTTATTCGTGGCTCGCGCACGAGGGATCGTGAGCCGTAGTAGTAACACGCACTCATACATAGGTGGCCACTCACATACACGGCTCCCCGAGTATGTGCGCCGGTCCCGGAGGACGACGCAGGGACCGCGGAAATCGCATTGCGTCAGTTTTGTAATAATTAAAATCCTTAAACGGCAGCGCCAGCGGCGGACCTAGGCCATATTTAATGCCCGCCACTGCTCCAGGAGTGCAAAAGCCGTAGAACTTTGATCTTATTTATACTCACCCGAGATGGATGCACGCAACCGACTAATTATGGGTTGAAAAAATATAAAAATACACTGAAGTCTTTGTCTATTGCTGCCGCGATTTCAATTCGCCTAGGAGTGATTAAAAAAATGTCATCTTCATGAGTATTTAAAGCTGTCGTTAATTTTAGATCAGTGAATAGTAATGTGGTGTCCATAAGGAGCTGTACTTTAAGCTTTTCTTCTAATCTTTAAGTTTACTATCCCAGGATACCTACATCTTTTGCCTTAACCATTACCTTTAAAGGGTTTGAATTACTAAAAGTCACCGTCTGATGCTCCAGTAGTTTTCACCAAGGGTGCAATAGGCGTTTCACTCCATGAGAGTTAAGTTTTTTTTGATTTCATGAAAATTTATTCGTTTATATTTATTGAAAACCAGGCTCTTGTTGGTAAAAATCATTCTTTCCAAAGATGAGAAATATAAAAAATACTAATGCTTTTTTTTCCTTAATTTCAGTGATATTGTCACCGAATTGGTCTTTATTTCTCAATGTTCAATTAAATTTTCAAAGCCATGAAATGAACGGCACCAATGCGATATTTTCCCCTAATCTGTTCCCCAAAGGAACGTAATGAGGTAGTTCTCCCCAGTTTAAATATATTTTTTGGCCGACTGAGTCGGAAGAATAGTGTGTGGTGAGGAAGGGATATGTGAAGTTTTACCGGAGCAGGGGAGAGAAGGAGAGGAAGAGAAATGACTGAGGTAAGAGCGTAATGCGAAAGAATGCTGGGCTCCATGGACCGAAAGTCGGCTCTCCCTCCGTGTTGGTCCCGCGGCGCCGTAAAAAAATGAGCCCGGGGTGGTCAGTCAAGAGGGGGGAAAAAAGAGAAGCAGTAATGACTTGGGAGAAAAAGGTCTGGCGAGAGAGAGACTGGTGAGACAAGTTGCCATCGCGGTTTGCGAGCCATTACCGGAGGGAGAGAGCTCCTATCCAACGCAGCCGGGCCTTGTGAAGTGCAGGAGGTTGAGGGACGCAGGATAACCTTAAGGTAGCTCATCACCTCCACGGAAATCGTAGCTCAAGCACAACATCACTATTTTCCATTTCATTTTTAATATTGGCCATGGCGCAATTAAATGTTTCTTAGGATTTACATTTGTAGCAGGCTTCTTTATGGTAGTGAAGCATGGGAAATTTCAGCAGTTGAAAAATTTAGGTTGAAAGCTGAAGAAATGTGCTGTAATGGCAGAATGATGGAGATAGAGTAGATCGATTCAGTAAGTTATGAGGAATGAAAAATCTAAGGTTTTCCCGGCCCGAATAGACTTGAGGGAGAGTTCTCGGGTTTCCAGCCGAGTCCAAGGGTTTTTCAGAACCGACGTTTCGAAGGCTAAGTCTGCCATCGTCTTCAGGGTTCATTCATCCTGCACACGATGGCAGACTTAGCCTTCTAAACATCGGTGCTGTTAAACCCATGGAGCCGGCTGGAAACCCGAGAAATCTTCCTCCAAGTAATGAGGAAGTGCTAAGAAATGCGAGGGAAAAGAAAGGCTTTCTAATGAACCTTAGGGAGAAGACGGCAAAACTTAGTTGACCATATTATGAGGACTGATTTTGCCGGATGAAAGCCATCGTGGAAGGACAGATGGGAAGAATGAAGGGCAAGGGACGGCCTCGAATAAGTTACATAGAGCATGTTATAAAGGATTTGCAATAGATGATATCAATGAAAAGGCTAGCAGATCGGAGAGGGTAATGGAGAGCTGCGTCAAACCAATCTTAGGATTGTTAAATTATGGTGATGATGATGAAAGTAAAAGTAGACTTTAGTATATTGTGATAGTGAGGCATGTACGGTAACAGCAGAGGTGAAATCAAGGATGGAAGATTTTAAAATGTGGTGTAATATAAGAATAATAAAGATAAACATGATAGATCGTTTTAATAAAGCAGGAAGTTCTAAGAAAAGGAGGAGAGAGGATATTTCTTTGGAAAAATTTACATTGAAGGGACAATTTATCGGATCTCATCATGAGACACGATTTTGCCATAAAAATGATTGTTAAAAGACAGGCGAAAGGGGAGATTGACAGAGATAGGCCAGGGAATATATACTTGGAGCAGGTGATGAAGGATTTAAAGCAGGAGATTTATGTTTCTGTATGTTATGTATGTGTCTGATTTAGTGGAGAGCAGAGAATGAATACGAGCATATTCTAAAGTGAAGATAAATATGTGCAGTCATAACGAAACAGTGTTAGTATCAGCACTGGATGACCTAAAAAATACAGTTTAAGCTATTGTTCTTCCACTTTTTCAACATTTTTCAATCCCGATACTCCGGCCTCAATGAAGATCTCACGCAACAGCTCCAAATGTCAGTCGTGCATTGTCTTATTTAAACAGCATTCAGTGTATTATTTGTGAATGATTAGCTACATTAAATAGAATACTTGCGGATATATTTTTTCACGGATGAATCCCTTTTTCTATTACTCGGCTTTTTCGATAAAACGCGAAACATGCTATGGCTAATTGTACCGACTGACATTTTTTTTCCGATATTGCGATCTTAGAACTTTGCTGCCGCGATGAGTATAAAACTCTCAATAATCTCTTCAGAGTGATTGGCTAATCAAAAGCGTAAAGTGAGCAATGACTGGTTAAGTATTGAGGTTACCGATCTCAATTTTCTTGTATAAGTGAAGGAGGGATTGAGAAAAGGCTTACATTGAGCGTGAGCTATGAAAGCTAAATTTAGTATATTTTGACTGATGGCTACAGGCTTTTCCGTGTGAAACCTTTCCATTTTGAAAAATAAAAGAATAATATTTATTAGGCCTCATAATATATTTGAAAAATCACAGCCTAAGTTTCAAACATTTTCAACGGTAACAGTAGCACTCATTCTATATGATCTGTGCTATGAAACACTGGTCGTGCTTTTTCAATTATATTAGTGAACCTAAGAAAGTTTATTCATTCATTTTCCATTTTCAATATGTTTTCATTTTTGCACATACAAATGTTATTTAAATGCAAAGTTGCCAGGATTTTGTGATGAAGAATAGATGACGAAGATTTGCTGTAACTTTTCGAGTGTTACTGCTTCAACCGAGGCAGTATCCCCCCTTAACGGCGGAGGAGAAAACCGATCTCTAGAGAGAGGAAAAAGAGATGGATATAGGGTCCATCCACCAGCATCCAGACTCCCTCCCCTCGAAGACCGACGAGAATGGCAGCTCTCTGCCGGGAGAGCCCTCTTCCCTTCGCGGGCAACGCGTCCCTTACGTCTCCCCTGGGCATCACCAATCCAACCCTCCCACGCCCTTCCCTCCATTAAAAGTGAGGCACGTTGTTTATCAAGCGAATTAGCGGGGAGCGTGGTCTCTGTGGCAACCGGACAGCGATTGCCAATTTCCGAGTTGGATCCGCGCTTGCGGTGCAAGTCCCCCCTACCCCGGCCGTCCCTGCACCCAGAGCTAGTCCTACTCAACTCCACATAGTCCCCTGTGGTTCCTCCACCGGGACCTACCCCTCCGGCCCACAGCTAGCTAGCCTTCGAAACCGCAAGCTCTTCTTCCTCCACAATGCCTCCCACACGTCGCTGCGAAGTGAACTGGATGTGGACTTACCCCCTTTCACCCCGATCCACAGCCTAACCCATTCCGATTCTATCTTTTTAGTTTTTCGGACATGGTTCTGCTTCCACGGGCGTCGTGAAATTTTACAGGATAATCTCCGTGCCTCCGGACTAGCAGCCGAGCTTCGAGGACATCTCATAGCATGGCCTCCTGCGGGATAATGTTGTTTTCAAAAGAGAATTATTGCTTTAATCCGTATTGGGGGAAAAGGATGCGATTATCTGTGCAGCCTGTGTTTACAAAAAAGGCTAAAGTAGGTTCGTGTACAGCTAACACTAGAGGTAACTGTTTGGAATATATTTTGGTACGAGCGACTTTTCAGGTCTTCGCTTGGCTAGGCATCCATATAATCTGCAGTAATATTCCCTCTATCTTTTTAAATTGACTCCGCATAATCTACTACACAAGTTGGAGACATGTCACTGCCTGATTGCGCTGGATTGCGATCTGAACTGACAATTTTGTGTATATGTGAGTGAAATATATCATCTAAAAATCTATTTAGAATAAAAATTGGTCTAGTAATAAGAAAAGAAACTTTGGATAGGTAAATTTTACTTGCTTTAGTACACCCATTTTGAAATTTGAAGTATTAAATATATCTTGACAGCTCCATTATATATTGGCAGATGACATTTTATCTCTTTTGATAGGGATCGTAGCACGTTTTTAGAAATTTTTATAAGTAATTCTCTTTCGCTTGTATAATCGTATGACGCTGATCAGGTAGCAGAGCTGTTAAGCATTCACTACCTATCACTTTCGTCATCCTGTTAATCTCAATTTCATTTCTGGATAGCTCGAGATTTTGCGACACAACGTTGTTATACGGGACATGTTTTTGCCTTAGTATGTCTCCCTGCTTTACTCGAATGTAGCTATATTGCAACTGCAATTGGCCAATTCGAAATTTTTGTTAGCAAGTCATTGAATAATAAAATCATTTTAACCCATTATTTATTGCCAGAAGGTCAATTTTTCTATTACCAAAAAATCGTACTTATCTTGAAGTGCCTCATCATGTTAGCTTTTTAGGTATTTTTATCTACCTTATTTATTTTTTAGAAACAGTCTTTGCTCTCATTATGGCTACGCAATAGCTCCGTAATATTATTTCAACAAGCTTAAGGTGGAAGGTATTTGTCCATGGGCATGTAAGGGATTATTTTACTAAGATATTTTAAAGCCTAAAATATAGTTTTTTTCAATATACTAATCAGGGCTCATCTCTTTGGAACAACGATACGCTAACGCTTAGGTGCTAAGCCTTATTAGTGGAGACCACAAGTTTAATACTGAAAATCATCGTATCGTGGTACAATGAGGGGAAATTAATTAGAGCACCTACTGAACCGTTAAGTATGTAAATTTCGAAAATTAATAATGTTTGCTGATTTTATCGCTACTTCGAACAATAACTCATGAATTAATGGTTGCAATTAACTCATAAATTATAAATACAATGGAATCAACCAACATACTGGGAATAAGTGGAGGCTTTCATTAATAACTATTTTAATGAGCTGACGTTGGGAATAAAATTTGTGTGGGCTATCAATAAAATTTTCGGAAGGGGCAAAATAATTCATCCCAGAATTTCACGTGTATTAAGCATTAATTTGTTAAGTGAGGGGAAAAATTAATATTTGACGCCCAGGGTGTGGTATAGTTATTAGAATTCGTGCATTGCTCCCTCTGCTTTAAGCCGCGATGCGCATTTTGTTTTACATACATCCTATTGGAACGTCCTCTTGATGTTCAACACTTTATGCATTCTAGGAATATAATCAGGATTTCCTTTTTTCGTTACGCATGAAGTACGCAATAATACGCATTTAATATATTGTTGAAATATTTTTCTATGGGAATTCAAGACTATCGTGAGGTTAATTTATATACTTTGCTAAATTATTTCTACCAGGTGTGATTTAATAGTGTACACAGATTTTTGGTGGATTTTAATTCTGGAGTAAGACTGAAGAGTTTTGAAATAGTTGCTTCGAGAGATTTCTCCCTTTATAACTATAAATTACCTAAATTAGCAGTCGTAGCAAATTACAATTGGGATACTTGATAAACGTAGCTGCTGTTTAACTCTGGCAAAGCCTTACTTGTAGTAGGCTGCCAGCGTGTGGGACTCGTATGGAGTCTAATATCTGAAATCAATAAAGTACAGCGCAAGTCGGCCAGATTCATGATAAGTTGTTACGACAAAATGTGTGGTGTCTCTAATATACTATGGGAGTTAGAATGGCAATCTTCACTGCGTCGTATAGGCTAAATTTACTAACTTAATTTGGAGAGGATTTTTTCCTCAGACAACGTGAAAAATATCCTTCGTTTACCGTCGTTGCATGGTAGACGTGATCACGAGAAGAAAATACTGTCGGAAAAAAAGGAATTGTACTATAGGAATTACTAGCCGTTGGCTACTTTTGCTTTTGACTTAATGTGCATGTATTTTTTTTTTATTTTGCGTAACGTTTTATGGATGTGAGTTTGGTTTACCGATGCCTAATTTCACAGAATTCTATTACCACAAAATAGCTTTCTCATTAATACCTACTTTACAATTTGTATCAGGCGTTCAGGTTTCACTTAGTTTAAGTATATGACAATCATTTCAGAATATGCCATTTTATACAGTTGTGTGGGAGAAGAACAGCAAAGGCAAGACACTCGCAGTACTTGGACGCCTTTCGAAGTCGCTGTTAAGGGTAGCACGTAAGGATGGCTGGGGTTATTTGCATAAATAAATAAATTACTTTATCAGAAAATTTGAACGGAATCATAGACAGTTTTAGATATAATTTTTTTTTTTAAAGTAAGTAAATTATCTGAGAGGGGTCGGGTATAAATATTCTGATATTAGCGTTATAAACGTAGATAGATTGCCAAAGTTTAGGCTATTCCGTTGTGCAGGTCCAAATCCTATAAATTCAATAGGAATTCGAATAAGCGAACGATATTTGCACTTAATGATCTGATTTCGTTTACTTTGAATCTTTAATTTATATTTAATGACGTCAGTCACCCTACGACTGCATTTTACAGTAACTTGGAATTATTTTCAAACACACTCTGGGATTCATCTTTGCTTTTCATCCCTCCACTGTGAATGCCACGTGAAGGAAAATGAAAATAACAAAAATTGGAAATCCTCTCACGCCTTCATAGACCACGTGCACAAAAAAGTACACATATATACTAGCGTGTGTCGCTCGTCGCCATCTACCAGCCGTCGGCGGTGTTAATTAACGGAAGAACCAACTCGCTCATAAATTCAAGGGAAAACGGGGGCTAAAGGAGGGTTTCATAACATGTTAATCTGCGTCAGCTATTCTGTATCTCATTAAAAAATGTATGGGAAGACATGAAAGACGAGGGATACCGACGGTTCGGAGCATTGGTGGTGGGGAGGGAGGGTTTGTGAGGGGTAGCTGCGGTTGAGGAGGAGGTGGGGAAAGCTGGGAAGGAAGATAGGATAGTGGAAGGGGTAAGTTAAAGAGGAGACTCGTAGCTCGGAGGAGAGTTGAGGTAGGCATTGGAGAGGGCGCTTTGGAAGGCCACATAGGGCAATTTGAAGATCACGTCATCTGCGGAGATAGCAAAGGAGTGGTAGCTTTTTGACGGGAATTGCGACGAATGTTTTCGAAAAAAAATGAAGTAGGAATCCTACTCGGAAAATATTTGCGCATAACGACGTGATGGTGGAGACGCGGTACGTGTAACGTTTCGAAATTAATCTCTCACTCTATTTCAATTAGCACACTCGAATTAATATCGTTGAGCTTGACTCTTTTATTTTTTCGTTCAACTCGCTCGGCTTCCAGCGATGCCGCTCCGGGATTTTCGCATTAGCGAGTGTCTGAGAGGTTAGATGGCGAAATTTGTGCATGAATATTTTCTCCCAAGGAGATTTCGCGTATTTATCGTGACAAAAATGATAAATTAGGGGTTTAAAGCTGACGGTGGCGGAGTCTCTTTAAATTAATTTTAAAATTCCGTGAGACGGCTCCGTGACACGTGAGATAGAGAGATTGGTGGTAAATGGAACGTATTATTCCCCCTTAAAGAAATTATCCCCTTTTCCTTTCTGGAAAGAAATCCGATACATGAATTGTTGTTTAAATTATAGAGTGGAACGATTAAGAAGTGTAAATTATAAACCATTTACTCAGTACATGTAAGTATATATACTAAATGTTCTACTTTCTTTACTGGTACTTGTAATTATTTAAAGCCGTTTAAAAAGATTATTTGGAAACCTTATCTAATGCTTGCTAGATCTATAGATTTGTAGATTTTGAATTATGCAATAGTCTGCGAGGCATTGGAAGTTGTGAGGTGAAATGGTAGCCAGTATCGAATTTTATATGTCAAACTATGTAAGAAATTTCCTCTGTCTAAATTTTTAAATGAACAAGATTTATGAAACCTCACTTTAATGGTGCCATGTTATTGAATTGGTACTTGATTAAAAACTTAGTAATTGTCCCATGAAAGTTGGTAACATCTCAACAAATAAATGAGAGATTTATCTTTCAATCAGTGATTCAACCCGAACGCTGTGTTTCGAAGGTGAAGGTAGAGCTCTCCCGAAATTAGCAACAGTCGTGTGGATTTCACACATTCAGAGAAGGAGCCAGTTCCTTTCCGAAATTTTTGGTGATCTTTCGAAAGAATGTAATGTACTTGCCCGGTGACTTCATGTTCAACTAGTTATCGTTTCCGAAACTTAATACTTTACTGGCATATTTGTATACCAACCATCTGCTCGAATTATTTACACAAGGAGCGCCCCACAATACCTATATTGCCCCTCATTACGAATAGCTACAAATCATTTCTTTTTCTTAGCAAAGTCTTAAAAAATTATTGTATTCCCCTCTAGTAAATGTTTGTCGGTGTAAGAATGAACTGACATTTAAATGTCATTGGCACTTCATGTATACCCACTTCATAAAAATATAATTTTTTAATATAGTTTGAAAATAGCTTGAATCCATGATATTGCCGTTTATTTTCTGTTCTTTGTACTCATTAGAGCTCTGTTCTGAGGTGTATGATTTAATTTATTATTGATTATGTAATCCAGTTGTTGTATTATATATTCACCTCAACCTCTTATTCATCATCTTACCTTATATTTTTCTTATATTTGGAGCTGTGAAATGATTCACATGATTCTTTTTAACTTCTCTCTCTCTAAGGGACATTATCCAGAGCAAATAAATATCTTGTTTTTACTATCAATCTAATCTTAGTGTCCCCTTCAATTGCAATGGGTACAAATAGTCGAAAGAAAAGAGAATTGAATGAGCACCTGAAACTGATTTGGAATCTTCGAAATGTGTCGTGTTGTAGATATTTTTTTTAGTGGAACTCACAAAATATTTTTTCATGCATGACAGGCACATACTTATTTTCTTGAATCGGCATTCTTAACCCTATGTTGGTCGCGTAGCGTCTATCAGAGAAATGCCATTTTCTTTTCTTTATCGTTATTTCAAAGTTAGGAAACTGTTCCTCCTTCTATCTTATTATTTCATGCTTCTGAATTAGTCACCAATATGATGTTGTGTTTCGTCGCATTTCTGGAATTAATGCGAATATTTGGTTGCTTTTGACGTCTGGTAGACCTCACGCGACAACTTGTGGTAGAATACGTTTTATCTATGAGTAAGTTCTAACAACACGTATCTAAAAAATAGCGACTTTTCAGGAGAGCAAAATAAACGATTAATTCCTTTTACTTGCACACTGAAATTAAAAACAAAAGTTCATAAAACTGAAAAAGAATATTTAATTTGCGAATAAAGTGTTGCTCTTTGCTTGTATTTTTTTATGTTATTACACTTTGTTTAAGATAAATGACTCAAAACGGGCCGAATTTCAGATACGTGTTGCTAGAACTTAGCAATCGATATGCTAATTCCTTCGTGATATTCATTGCAAAGTTTTTAAATGCATTTAATAGTTTAAAAACATTATCAACCACTATTTAAAGCATTAAATTTGGTTGACGCGACTTTTTGCTACACATTTATGATTGTGATCAATATATCAAATGAATGAAACTTATGTTGCTGTAAAAAACGTGTACTTATTAAGTATTTTATTAATATGAAAAGCTCCGTTATCATCATGCATATATCTTATGCCCAATCATGAAATTAAATACTATATAAATGATTTTTGCAGTTAAAACATTTGTCACTACTGGCATGTATTTTCTTCAACTATTACTAAATGGGGTCTGTAAGACGCCGCGAGACAAATTGCGTCCCAAAATGCGACGCGACTGACGATGGGTAAAGCTCTACCGAACAAAATTGTGAATAAATATTCACCATTGATTCCTGCAAGGTCTACCGGCGTTTATGTAATAATTTGCAGAATGAGTAATTTGCAGCCCCATTCCTCGCCAAGATATGGTACTGTTTAGCCTCAGCCCTCCTATCATGAGGAGTGGGAAAGTGGAAGCTTAAGTTAGGTCTTCAGGGGGTTGGCGTGGTTTCCAGGCGGGGCCATGAAGGCTCTCCATCGTACCCGTGCACTCTCGGGCCACGTACGTTGGAGCCATTCGCAGCAGATTGCGACTAACCTTAGCCATCTGTTAAAGCGGACCTCTCCCGGCCGGTGAACCCACTAGAAAAAAAGAAACAGATGGTATAATAAAATAAAATGAAGCGGCCCAGTCGTTCGGGCCCGGCTTGTTTTCCGAGAGCTGGAGATGGGAGTTTCGGTTCATTTTGAGTATTCGGTTCACTTGATTCGTTTTGTGACAATGATTCGATTTTGTAAATCCTCATTATTGGAAGACATTATAAAATGTACGTTTATTTGGATTGAACTAAACCCTCGAATCCACCAAATATTCAGTGAAGAGATTTCGATTTCAACATAGATGAATTCACATATACATCAGTACACTTAATTACAGTCACCGTCTGCTGCATATTAAACGAAGTCAAAATCAGTTCACTGCGATAAATAATGATTTCGCTCGGCAAACGATCCCAGTTGGTAACATCCAACCTGCCCTTAATAGATGGAAAACAAATATAAACCCATAGTGGCCCAAGTAATTTCCTATTTACGGTTTTCAATAAATCTAATCTGCTACGACCTGAATGCGCTAAATAAAAATAACGTTCCGTAGGAACGCTTGGTATGACAGATTTGGCTAGCAACTGCATCACTGTTTTTTCAAGTAACGCAACCAGCCACTACCAACCCAACTGATTGTAGGTTCATATTCCATCATAAATAATTTCGTTCATAATCAAAGATTTCATCCATGAATCACAATTTAACTCATTCGGTTCATTTTAATGATCCATCCATTTTGAACGACTCATTCATGAACGATTCTTCCCCGACGAGGGTGAATCTCCATCCACTTTCATCCCTGTTTATATTTATTTATGTTTCCCACTTCTCCCTCTCGCTAACCCCCATACGTTCCCCCTTTTCATGCCCTCTTATTTTTATTGGATCTACGTGACTGGGTGGTTAAGATGAGAAAAAAAGGAGAAAGGACTCTTTGACCACGTTTTCGGGTCGGGCGAGTACTGCCGTAAGGATATGAAAAGCGGCCGGCTACGCTTACTGGGATCCCGCTGGTTTCGCTAGCACAATGCGGAGATATTGGCCCCAAGCTGCAATTGGATTAGTTTCGTTTTGGACGTGGAAATTAGAGTATTTTTTTTCAGCGTATTGAAACGAACGTACCGGCATTAGCCGAACCTAAATCCAGGAACAGAATTTTGTTTATTGATGGAAGTTTCCCTTCAGAGAGATTTTTGGAGTGGAAGTTTGCATCATACTTTCCAATTGGATATTGGAGTAAACATAAGGTTCACCATTCGTTTCAATGGCAATTGGATTTCCGAACGATTCCATATTTACGACATCACCGACTGCCCTATTAGGTTGGATAGAAAATGTTTTTCTTTTGAATGTCAAGATTAAGCCATGGGTAAATTCTTCATGTGTTCCACACCTTAACGCAGGCCGGCGTATTGCGAGCAATGGTCCAGCCTCCAACTCTTCAGAGCCAAGATTTAATGCCGTGCCCAATCAAAGCCGAAAATATATACTTCTTATTTATTTTCTTAACCCCGAAAACAGCACTGATTGGCCTTTACATCGGTGGGACGGAGTATAACGACGAAAGACGAATACTGACAGCCATGCCCTAGGCAGAGGTAATCTGCCCAGGCGGGACTCGAACCCGCGACCTTCAGCTTGGCAGGCGAGGACTCTAACTCGCCGCCACCGAGGCCGGCCTTTTCTTCTAAATACTCTCTTCTCCAGCACTCTTAGCTCTGTTTATGTAGGAAACGAAATCGAATGAAACGTCGGCCACCATGGAGTCTTTGACGCAGTAGAAACCCTGAAAAGAACTTACCAAATCCATTCGACGTTTAAAATTGAAAATTTTCATCGAAAAATATCCAGTATTTCTTTGTTAATTTAATGCCAGGTGCCGCAATACTGTCGTACATGGGAGTCCTAATTGTGCGAAAAATCCACAGAGAAAAAATCATTCGCCTTGACCGGGATTCGAACCCGGATCCCTCGATTTCCGGCCGAGTGCTTTAGCCAGTTAAGCTACCGAGGCGTCATTCTTCCCTGTGGAAATTTTTTCTCTGTGGATTTTTCGCACAATTGTGCATTGCGGGTGACTCCCGTAAAAGTTATCACCGTGGCTAGTCCCGGTATACTTAAATTCGGGAGTCCTAATGTTTAATTTGCCAAAAAAAGTCACACGATCTGTTAAGTCGTAATGTCGAAAGGAGGTGTCAACAAATCTTTTCCGAATAATTTTAAATACATCTGTGTCGATATCTGTAACAGGGATCGAAAATGAAATATTGAGTCGATGGTCTTGCCAAGTTTTCAATAGATGGCTCTAATAATAACTTATACTCGGTGGTCATTACTCGCCAAATTGTATAAGCCATCAAGTATGAGGGTTCTTTGATTTCGGAGAATTTTTTCAATTGTGATTGATTTTCTTTCCTCTCGGCAATAAAGGGCGGAGTGATACATGTTACTGTAATTGTTTTGCAAGCAATATGTATCAAATCCCTACTTTTACAAATTAATTGCGATTGGAATTCTAAAATTAAGCAGTGGGTGCCCAGAATAGGTGATTGAATAAACATAAAATGACGGAAAGCGTCGAAAATTTCGTCTATCAATTCACATTCATTGTTTGTACATACCTATGGTACTTCACCAAATCAATTCATTTCCACTGTATTCTTGAGTGAGAGTACCTGATCCAAATTTAAGGTATGGAAATTTCTGTTACTGGTGCTAAGGGTGATTACCCTTTGAAGATATTGCGAAAACAATCGCATATCCATGTAACAATGTTGCGATATCCTCTGATGTACTGGAAAAAATATTTATTCAGCCTCATGTTTAGACTATTTCTGCAGGGGAGTATTGAAGATCAATCCTAAAAATCGTATTTTGACGATATATGGTAAGGTGAGAAATCGAAAGAAGAGAGCAGTGATTATTGATGAAATTAGTGGACATTGACCTTATTTAGATGTGAAGAGTGGAGGATTTCGGGGAAGGAGTGACAGATAGGGGTTGCCCCAAATATTTCCGTGGTAACTTATATGAACTGATCTAATAACTTCAATAAATAATCCTTTGCTTATTTAGTGTTTCAAATTAGGCATATTCAATTATTTTAGCCGCAGTTGAAGCGTTTGAATGTGACTACTCATTGTTAGAACGGGGAGGATTGAAGCTAATGCCCCATTGCCTTCAGTTATACTATCTTTAACGTAAAAGGGGATGAGAGTGATACCGCATGTATTGAAAAATGTCAAACGGGGAATTTGCGCACTGAGAAGAATGGCGTCGTAAAATCGCGCCGGGATTTCACTGCGTGGGATGAAGAGGTGATTCTGGAGAATGCGTTCACAGCGGCGGGAGGATTTGGGAGCGGGCGGCTGTGTGTCGAGGGAGAGGAAGAAAATACGCCGCGAGTTTCGCAGTTCTCATCCCAGAGGTCCGCGCGCCCATTGCCGGCCACGCGGAGGGGGCCATTGGCCGTCACTTGAGCAGACGCCTTTTGCCATAAATGTTGATTGCCGCTTGCGTGCGACTGCACGCCGGATTTTTAGTCGCAATGGTGGACGGTAGACGTCGTGCAAGGGCCGGAAGAGAATAGCGGGAATGGAATGGATGGGCAAACACGTTGGCGGCCTCTGAGAGGCTCTTTATCTTGCCGTAGGTACATGGATGAAAAGCTATCCAAATCAAGTACAAATATCGAGGTAATCGAGGTTCGGCTGGTTGTGAAATTGAGAGATTATATTTAAATTATAACTACAATCATAAAATAATAATACTTTGTTCTATTCCACACTTTATTTTAAATAGTACGACCCGGGTTTCTGCATATCATGCTATCACCTGATGATAGCATGATATGCAGGGTCGTACTACTTAAAATATAGTGTGGAATAGAACAAAGTATTTTTATTTTATGATGAAGCAGTTCCACAAAGTAACGCCGGAGACCGTGTCTTATATATAACTACAATCGTTGAGGTATAAGTGGATGGCAAATTTGAAAAGGAAGATCTTGAGTTAAATACATGGAGCAGGCAAAGGGGGATACGATAGAGAAGACAAATGTAGGCATGAAAAAATTACCTAGTTGAATAATTGAGCTGACAGCCCCGTCAAACCAGTCTTTGGATTATTTACCAGTAACGTTTTAAAATTTCAATTAAAAAATAAATAATATTATCCGGTTATTGGTTTTTGTATTTTGATGAATACATGCATTTTGAGGTGCTATTTTATCAATAAAAGTAACTCTATTTATCTTTGCTGAAATTTTCTACTCTAAGTCAAGAGAAAATAAAAGTTTTCTTTGCGGTTAATTAGGAATATTTTTCTTTGATGGGTTTCAGTGACCCATCACCATTATCAGAATGTTAAAAAAACAAATTCAAAACACCAGTGAGTCTCATTTTTACCTTACACTAGAGCTAGTAAGGAAAGGAGATCGTGGGGATAATAGGGACTGTTGTTCTACGATGATTTTGACAATGGAAAAGAGTAGATGAAACCGTTGTAGGAAAAAGTAACCTAGTTGTGCCTTGGAAGAACTACTAAGTATGACAACATATAGATGCATTATGAAGTTGATTTTATTATACTAATTTGACAATACGCAGTGTTTAAGAAGGAATTATCTTAAGACTTCTTTGATACTTCCTTTCCCTATATAAAATTTTTATAATACTACTCTTAAAGCAATAAATACGCTAGAGACATGGCCAAAATGGCCATAGGAATTTAATTTTTTTAAATCTTCATTCTTAATTCTGTATTGCATGTCTTTCTTGCCAATCTGCGTTGACATGTTTTAATGGTTTGCACTCTTCGAATGAGTACATTGTGTTTTATTGATTGGCTTATCTGAAGTGATTGAGCTCCTGAGAGAAATCTCCTTCCCTAATTATGTTAATTTTCTTCCAAAAAGTATGGACGGAGAATGAGTGGTGAAAATAGCTTACATCCAAAGGAATAAATACATATAGCTCTAATGTACAGAGCATACATTTGGGCTTTACCTTGCTTTATTTATCAGTAAATTGAGGTCTATAGTTTCTTTAAATATGTTGTTTTAGATACCTTGTTAGAAAAAAATAAATGACATATTATGTTGGGCATATTGAGACTTGGCTCGTCGGAGACGTGGATGAGTAAATTGAAATAATTTTTATCGGCTCAGTAGCTCGGTAACTAATGCACTTTGAAGTTACACCAATACTTTCTTTAAGAGACGCACAGACATGATTTGAATATCACATTATTATCTTCAATATCGTTCTAATGGCTGAAAAATCTTGCGCATGGTCGTAGACCATCCGGTGCCAACGTTGCTTTAATCCTACCGTATCCGTCCAGCTGGATATTACGAGCACTCCTAAGCATATTTCAAAGCTCCCGCTATCAAAATATGATTGAATGCAAAACTATTGTTATTACTGAATGCTTATAAGTATATTTGGTCAATAATCATGAAATTTTGAAATAAACTCTGCCAATTTTTCACGATTATAAACTGTTATTCCGACCTATGTTTCTACCTTACTACTTGCATTATCTTCCACGAACGACATGGTTTGTAGTGCATTTTATTTATTCAGATTTTAACTGTAGTGGGGAAACGTAAGGGCTGAGAGGGAACAGCCTGAAGGAAAAAGTGAACGGTATAGACCCTCCCTAATTTCACCCGCTACTGTTAAGAATTCTATAAATTGAATGCACTACACACCATTTTGAACCACTTTGTACCTTGAAGATGATTGAGCACATCGAAATCTAGATCGGAATAAAAGTTTAAAATCGTGGTTAATTGCAAATGTCTATTTCAATATAGAAAACAAGGGGACTGCATAGAGGAGGCCCTTAGAAGGGGGATTTCTGTCACCACTTCGGTCGCATTTTAATCGCTTTTCAAAAATGAATGCGGCACGGAGACGATTGCAGTGCAATTCACTTTTTTCCAATATTTTACAGTATAGTATTTCAAATTGCGAGGAACAGCATTAAATAATTATGAATTCAATAAATCACACATCATGAGCATGAATTTCGGTTGACCGCCTTAATCACACCTAATCTCTCCATCTAAGTCGGATCGTGTCGTGATCAAATTGTCCACGACGTCGCAACTTCTCTAAACCCATTAATATGCGCGGTGGTTGACCATTCATTAAAAGGTAAACTTAAGGATCCTTTGTTGCAATATTCGAGATGAAACCATCCACTCAATTACGCTTGGATCTTCGGATTTTAATAATGACATTGAGCAATAATGAAATATAACATATGAGTGGTTGAGAAGCCAAGGGGTACAAGTGATTTCTTTTTTCTACGCAGAGTTAGGTACAGAAATTAGCTATAGAAAACAAAGGAGATGAATTAGATATTTGATATCGTCCATTTGATTTTTCACTCGATGTCAGCACAGAACAGAGAGACACTCGTATCCCTGGGCAACCAAGTTTTTGTGTATTTCTTCCAACATGAGGCGTTACCTAACTCCGTTGAGAAAAAAATCACTCCTACCCCTTCTTCTTCTTCTTCTCAACCCCTCATATGTGCTACAAAAGGTAGACATAATATGTGCATCTGTGTTGCCGACGTTTTCACTCCCAACAATCGGTTTTCCTTGAAAGGAGGGTTCTCGTCCGAGTCCCTCAGACTTGTTTGCATGTGAATCGGTGTGCGTGGCTGATCGTCTGTCTGGACGGAGCGAGAGAATACGGTTTCCGCCGGGCCTCTGGTTGTTGGGGTTTCGAGGGTGTCTGATTGCCATTTCGGCTCTGCGGCCGCTCCAAATCAGGATGGGTTTGCTTAGAGAAGTGGTCTTCCTCCTCCGTGAAGGAGTGTGGGGGGCTTATCTCCTGGCATCTGGAGAGAAGGAGGGGAAAGGGGTAACCTCGTCTACCACGTCCACTCTTCCCCTTTGCCCTGTGGCGCGTAATGGACTCCGATCCTGCGGCTTCCTACTGGACGTCTCAATCTCCTCATTCGAAAGGCTTATTATTCCCCATCCTCATCTCCATTGAACTTCCTCAGCCCGAGGGGAATAAAAACTCCGGATTAAAGTTGAAATAATTTTAGATTTCAAATTATTATACCTTCAATTGTGGTGGTTTGCTTTTACATAGGCTTCCGCGGTGATTAAATTGATAATTCTTTTTCGAGTTAATGCCGCGTTAACACATTTTTGTGGGCACCAAATCACATTTCGTCGTCACCAAAATGTGTCAACGTGGCATTAACCCAATAAATAATTATCAACGCGATAGTCTACTATTACTTTCATCATCATCATCCTAAGTCAACATTCCTAAGATTGTTTTGACGCAGCTCTCCATTCTGCTCTCCTATCCGCTAACCCTTTCGTGGTGACGTATTTTTTCTCCTTTACATATTTTATAACCGATCCTATGTAACTCTGTCGAGGCCATCCCTTTCCCTTTTTCCCTTCCACTTATCCTTCTACCATTGTTTTCATCAGGCCATCGGGGCTCGCATTATAGCCAACTAAGTTGTATTGTCTCCTCCTGGAGGTTATTAGAAGGCTTATCTCTTCTCCCCACTTTTCTTTGCTTTTCCTCATTTCTTACTCGGTACATCCATTTTACCTTCATCATTCTTCAGTACCACCATATGTGCTTCCAATCAGGGATGTCGACTTGCAAAAATGATTTGGGGGGGGGGGCATACCGGGGATCTTGCCCCGGGAAATTTAATAAGTAGTGAGTTTTAAGTTTTATTAAGCATTTTGGAAGAGTCATATGATCAACATTAGAACCCTGATAACTCGAATCTCGATACCTGGATACTCTGAGGAAAATCGACAAGCCTGACACATTTTTTCCTCACACCTATAACGAATTTTCGAGGGGACTCTGGCCCCCTCAGGCCCCATGGAGTTGGCGCCACTGCTTCCAATCTTGACTTATCTACTGCTGTCAACGTCCAAGCCTCGCTCTCCATACTTTACCTACAGTAATATTAATGTCATCAGTAACCCGCGCCCTTCCCACTATCTCACTCTATCTTCTCACCATATGCCTCTTTGTTCTGCTTTGCTCCTGATTCTCAATTCTTATTGCAAATTCCTTCGTCTTTCTCGCATTCTTTCACACGTCTTAGCGAGTTCGGTTTCATATGGCATCATTCTTCCTTATCCCTATCACCATCTCACTTTTCTCATCGCCGTTCATTCTCATTCTTTCCTGTGTCGTCTTTCGTTTTTCCCATTCTTTTCGGTTAGTATGCTTGAAACTTCAACGAACCAAAGAGAGGATGAATTTATACGTTACACCTATTGATGGATAACACTATGCTTATTTTTTCGTATTCCATATGTCATCCTTGAGTCGTACTGTAACATTATGCTTTATCCCTTGTCCGCCAAGGTTCTTGATGAATTTCAATGAGAATATTTTTGAAATATTAAAATAGAAGGTAGTTTCACTCATGCTCAATTATTTAATGTGCATGACGCGTTTCGGCACTCATTGCCATGATCTGGCAAAAGATATAGTAGTATATAAGAGCATAAAATTCACACCTTTCGTCGAGGGAAGGGGTGGGGTAGGGTTTGACAAGTTTGAGGAAGGGGTGATAAACAGGCGCACAGTTGAAAGGTAGTGAGGAAACATAGAATTAAAGAGATACATGAAATCACCTTTTATTTTAAACATGAAAATATTTTGAACATACAAATTTTGGTGAAAATAATCACAGATACACCAATATTGTATGTTCAATTTTTTTTACTACTCTTACCCAGGATTCAACATAGAACACTATGTCATTCTCAAAGGTATTTCGAAACGCGTCGTACGCATTAAAATATTGTGGAAAACTGCTACCATCTTTTATTTAAAAGGTCGAATTCCACCATAAAACGCCAGCATCTGTTGAACTTATTCAGAACTCTAGTCATAATTGTAGAAGAACGACAGTGGGGAAAGGACAACAGAAACGGTAAGGCCGAGGTTGTGGAAAAGAATAGAAAGGTCAGGGTGAAAGAGAGTCATTTCTAATTCATATTATCATTTAAATCGTTGAATTCATCATTCAACTCATTCATAGTTCCTCCACTGCGTTAGGGCGTGTCTCGTAACGCTATGGACCAGACGCTTACTTCACCAACTGTTCGTACTTATACATTTTTCCCTCCTTTCAAATATTAGGCAATACTTAGGCAAAGGCTCTTTTACTAGGTACCTGTTTCTTGAGCAATGTTCACGCTCTGATCTGGCCTTACCATAATAAATGTAATTTAATGCAATTTATTGAATGTTTGCACAAAACTATGCATCTCTATTTGTTTATATATTTACATGAATTAAATGTAATTTAATACACAGTACATATAGCATGCTGTTACAAAACTTCTTTGTCTGTAATATTTTATAAATTTCCTTTTTAATTTGCGCGTAACACTGCATCTTTCGTAGTTTCGATTGTATTACTTAAAAAATATTCCACTGAATACTGGTATATTTGCACGGAGTGGACGACCTTTCACGTGTAAATTTATAGAATACACATATAAAGCTGAGTAGCCTCCGAGTATGTGCCAATTTTTGTTCAATTTTCTGTTTTGGCATTACGAAATAAAATGTTTTCCATCCACTCTTTCGACCATTTCCACCCATTCCCTGTCCTCAAGGTAGCACAAGCGGCAACCCCCGTGCTCTCGCCACTAGATATATGCCTCCAAAACCCTCCCAACCCATCCCTCTTCCTCAACCCACCCCTATAGCCTCTCCCACCATCTCTCTCCGTATATATACATCCCTTGAGTATTACCTCCCTCGCCCCCACGAGTTGGGGACCATCCCCCGCACTTCGGAGACAATTACTACCACCTCACGCACTACCGTAACTCTTCGAGTAATTTGCTCCTCGTCTCCCTCACTGTTCCTTCTCCCCAAGCGCAATCATGCTACCACCCCCGCCACTACTCCTCCCCTGGTTATCCTACCCCCCCCCCCCGTTTTACCTTCCCTTAATTTTCGCTCACGTGCCGAGGGGTGCGGAGGAATTCCTAACCCCCCTCCCAGGCCTCCCTCCATTCTCTCAGGCGCCTCCCTCCTCATTCGCAGCGATTTTACCCTTCAGCGCCTCGGATATTCCTTTCAAGTTGATTCATGGAGTTGTCACGTTTGCAAGAAGGGGTTCCGGAGTGTAAGAATATGGGCCAACTTTCAATTGAAATTCCAACCATTTAACTTCGCAAATTCTTGCGTTTTTGCTTCCGCTGTTTTACTTGTCACGGTTATGAAATGTGGCACTCCACCTTCTGTAAGCTTCTTGTAATTCTTTTTTACTATAGCATTATTTCCTATTAATAAATCACAAAAGTATTGTTGTTAACAACTATATTCCTGTGCTAAAATTGCCATAAGGTATTTTCAGCAGGTTCACGAGGTTATCAAAATTGTGGGAAGGTAGTCAATAGTGCATCAATGTTAGCAACTTTCAATTGAAATTCCTACGACCATTTTACCTTCAAAATTTATTGCGTTTCCATTCCCGCTGTTTTAGCAGTCGTGATTATATTGAGGCACATTAATAAGATTTTACCAATTCCAATGCATTTCACCACCATAAGCTGTATAGATAAATTAAGGGATTAATTCTGATCTCTCATTTTTACTTTATTCTCCTTGGAACCAGTATATTTATTCATATTTCTTTACATCTTGGAACCACTATAGGTTTGATGCTGCGTGGATTAGTAGGAATGTATACTTGCAAGTTCAGTACATTAATCCTTTTCTTTACGATTATCATTCTTGAAACTTTACCGAACCAATACGAGGGTGAAGTTGTATTTTAACCTATTGATGGCTATTGGAAGGGTTGTTTTTTTAGGGCATTTGATGCATCATTCTTTATTCATTCCCTAACGAATTACTTTATCTGCCTTTATATCACTGCTGTTGTAGTATACTTGCAGGTTCAGTACAAGCATAGGTCATTCACGAGGCAGAAGAGGAAACATTGAAGGATTCAAATCATTGCGTAAAACTCTTGTACGTATTACCAGGAGGTTGTGGAAGGGATTACAGGGGTACCTCCCCCTCCCCTTTTAGTCTGCTGCGGCAGGTGATAAAGGGAGGAGAGGCGGACTAAACGGCTTGGGACGCCGCTGACTCCCTGTCCCCTTGGCGCGCGCTGAATTCTGATTTTCTCACTGCGCACATGCTCCTCGTGTTTAAATCCATCCGTAAGTCAGGTCTGCATTCTTTACCTACCGTATTTTCAATTACCTTAAACGACGAGCAATGTAGTGGCGATAAGAGCCTGTATTGGTGACATTAGCGTAGCGTATTTGCTAACAAATTAAATTGCATTAGGATTGACTCTTGACTTTGATCGTGAATTGGAATAACAGCGTAAGGTCCTTTTGTATTTTTGTTGCCTGTGTGATCGTAATTTTTCAAGTCAGATGCATGCAATATTTTTTCGTTTTAATTCTTCGTTAAAACTTTCGCGGGTGCTCGTCATTATGATTAAAAACTTTTGGGCTATGTCGCCGCGTCAACATTGACGCGGCGACATAGCCCAAAAGTTTTTAATCATAATTTTTTCGTTTGTCAATTTTTCACATTATTTTATTTTTTATAATGGTGGCTTTTATATCATAATCAATTGTTAATAACCCCCAGAATCAAACGAAATCCTCCACTTAATTCTTTCATCAACTAACCGTTTCATTCATAAAGGTAATTCGGTGAGGCCACATCCCAGGGGGGCTCTGCTACGCTGAGGGGTGATGGGAGATGGGGCTTCCACACTTGCTTATAAATCATTACATTTAATGTTCTATGAAGTTTAAATGTGCATTCAGAGTTTAAAGAATGAGATATTCACGTAATTACCATTTACATTATTTCTCGCTGCTATATTTTCCTAAAATTTTATCTAGTATTAGTAACTTTGGTTTCTTATCAGACGCGGCAGCGAGTTATTGTCCCAGTTTTTTCACTATTTCCTCCCATGAGTATTTAGGTAAAACCTACGCCGTGACCGTACTATACGTGCGTTAGAGTGCGTAAAGATGCGTTATACTTAAAGGAAATTTTGTGTATAATTTTATTTTTACAGCCATTAAAATCCAAAAAAAATTAATAAAGCCATTTCAAAGTTGGATGTACGCTTGTTAAAGATTAAGAAAAAATGCAGGTGTTTACCCTGAGTATAACTTTGGTTGTATTGTGATAATTTAAAATATCTAAGTTTGTTTTTAGGAGTTATCTCTTTCCAATTTGCTTGGGCCCTCGTCATTAAATTCTTGATTGAACTTCAAAAAGAAATATGCTCGCGTTGCAACATTAAAAGAATGCATTGAATTGGTTAGAATTGTTCATAGTTAGATTTAATTCGTTTTAAAATAAACCAATTGCAATTTGGTTTCAATAATTGATGAGTATTGGTGAATTGCAATTCGTGGTTTAATCTCCACCATCGGCTCGCCACCGTTGCCATATTGGTGAAAGATAATTAGCAATTTAATAGAAAATATATTTGCAAAGTCCCACAGCGAGAATGATTTCCATTTATAACCGGTTCATTGCTCCAAAATGCAAATCCTACTCCTCCTAATTAGTACCGGTAAATATTTATGCAACATAGTCTGCCTGGGGTTCGGTGCATGTATCCATATTCCGTTTTCAAGTTCAGCATTTTCCGTGTTGGTTTTAATCACTAGCACTGGGAACAGCGCGGGTGTCTCTGCCCCGTGGTTATTATTACGCATGCAGTGTTAATTTCATCCCTCGGCTTGGAAAGTGTACTTAATCTTTAGTTGCGACACTCTGTGTTTTTTTTGTGGGACACCCCCCGAGCCATCAGTATCTCTCTGAACAAGATACTCAGCCAGTCTCCGCTCGGCGAGCGATTTAATTACTTCCCATCCCATCTCCTTTCCTTCCGTCGACTCCTCTTCATTCCACGCGCCCTCAAGAATCAACACTCGGGGCCGTAAGCGTTCGCAAACCGTGGCTCAGCGCCGCTAAACCCTCGGGGCTGCGCGAGTAAATCCCGCTCTTGGCGCCGCAAGTGATGTCTCCGAGTTCGAGTAATTAAGATATTTGGCAATTAATGCCTATCTGTCTCGTAAAAAAAGAACTGTATTACAAGATTTTGACGAGCTCGTTTGATTTCGTGGCTTAGATGTGTCACGTAGAGAGGGATAAAGTTGGTAATATAGTTATGCGGCATCTTCTATACTTACTACTCCACACACTTCCTTTGAATGAGAAGTTAACGAAATGGAGAAAATTCAGTCTTCACCTTTTCTCACAACTAATGAGAGATCTGGCGTGTGTTAATTTTTAATTTTTATGGAACTGTATTTTTCGTTTACCCTTGACTGATTCGTTTAATGTATTCAAGTGATATGGATTGTTTCTCTTTTCTTTTAAAGAACATCCTGAATTGTTTTTTGGTCTCGGTGTAACAAAATTTGAAATGTTGCTCTAGGGTTGCATATAAATCCCGCTCTCGGCGCCGCAAGTAATGTCACCGAGTTCGAATAATTAGGATGTAAGGTAATTAATGGCTATCTGTCTCGGAGAAAAAGAACTATTACCAGATTTTGACGAGTTTGCTTGATTTAGTGGTTTAAATGTATCGCGTCATCATCATCACTATTCAACAATGCTAGGATTGGTTTGAAGCATCTCTCCACTCAGTTCTCCTATCAGCTAATCTTTTCACACCAACGTATTTCTTCTCTTTCACATCTTTCTTTACTTGTTCCATATATTTTGTACGAGGTCTTCCTTTTCCGTTCTTGCCTTCCAGTTGTCCCTCGACGATTGTCTTCATCAGGTCATCATGTCCCAGGATATGGCCTATAAGGTTGTTCCGTCTTCTTGTTAAGGTTTTCATGAGGTTTCTCTTCTCTCCTACTCTTCTTAGGACTTCCTCGTTACTAACTCGGTCGATCCATTTGATTTTCATCATTCTTCTGTAGCACCACATTTCCAAGGCCTCTATCCTTGCTTTCTCCGCTGCGGTCATTGTCCATGCCTCACTTCCGTATAGGAGCATATTCCAAATGTACGAGGTCCTAGGTCCTTATAAATTGTTTATTTACTTCCATATTTAAGTTTCCCGCTGTAAGCAGGTCTCTCTTTTGGTGGAATGCTCTCTTCGCCTGGCGTAGTGGTTTAGACTATCGCTTAGACAGGGATCAAGGTAGAAGTTTAGCTATGCAACACCTTCTATCCCTTACTACAGCGCATACTTCCTTGTAGCGAGATGTTGACGAAACGCAGAAAATCCAATCATCAAAATTCCTCTCTTTTAACGAGGAATCCGCCATCTTTTAATTTTTACAGGACTGTAGTTTTCGTTTCCCCTTGACTGTTCCTGACTTGACCGATTTATATTAAATTTAATATTTACAAGTGATATTGAAGATTTTTTTATTCTTTTTTGCAATATTTTTCATTTGAAATTTTTGCCAATGAAATATAAAAACAAGCCTACAAATGCCTGTACACTTTCTCAGCGCACCATCTAATAAACTGTAATGCGGTAAAATAAATATTTATAAAATATTGGAACAAAATTATTGCGTTTGTTTCCATAAGTTCTTCATTTTATGGTTCTACGGAGCCATAAGATTCATGTGTTGCCTATCTAGACCATTCTCTTGATATTTTGTGGGTGAATACTTTCTTCTTACCTCTCGGAAAGTAAGTATGCGTTTCTTCCCCATTAGTTGTGGGGAGTTCTCATTTATGTTCCTTTGATTAGGCTGGTGTGTTCCTTTGCGCAGCAATTAGAATTTGTTGCATGATATTCTTTGAACTAACCTCAATTAATTTTTCCGAATAAAATAGGTACGTTATAGTCATATATATTAGATTTTTTGTCACTTTTTTCGACTTTTAAGGCGCTTCAACCAATGGTTTATTATACCGCATGGATTAATTTTCTCATTGCCTTCTAGTTGTCTAACTTATCTGTTGATTCATACGCTAACATTATTATTCTTACAGTCTCCTCCCAGATTGACACATTCCATTTCCATCATTAAAAGAAAATACTTAGGAAATTGAGAGCAGTATATGACAGTGTGAAAATCAATTTCATTGACTAAAAAAAGCTCATGCATACTCTTTCATTTTGAGTTGAATTAATTTTTTTCGTTAACTTCTTGGATATCATCAAAGTTCTCTGAAAAAATCTTCCCAAAAGGCAGGTTTACTATAAGGTTGAATTTTTGGCACAGTTATAATTGCTGCTCCACAGTAAAGGTATAAAAGTGATACTTTATGTTAAATTCTTTAAGAAACATGGGAAAGACAATTTTATGTAAAGATGATACGGCTAAGTCTGATGACGGAAATGAAAGTGCCAGGGGATAATGTTTTTGATGAAAAAGAGTCCGTTGAAAGAAGTGGTTGCTTTGAGGGTAGAAGTAAGAGAAGGAAAAGAATAAAAAAGCATTTCTTTGCGAGTGGTTTCTTGATGCGCGCTTGTGTAAGAGGACTGCTTATAATGAGGCAGGTCCTTTCAGACGGCTTACTCATGGGAATTATAAAAAGCCTGCTGACGTTTAGATAATGACATTCGTATTGTATTGTGCCGACGAGGTACTACCCAAGCATACACTCCCTCACTCGTTTTTAAATACTTTTAAAGCCTCAATCCTAAAGTGTCTTCTTCCGGGGAAAATTTTTAAAAGCGCCATTTGTGTGTTGCTTTTTATGATCCCTGCTTCAAAAATTCAACTGTAATGCCTTTCTCCTTGACCAGTCTTCCGTCATTCTGCTGGAATAATGTCTTCTTAATTTTAACGCGTACCTTTTTGCTGTGCAACGCATTATCTTTTAAATCATATCTTTTAGGATTACGTACTGGGGTAACTAATGTATTATTATTTGTATGCATGTGCTTATATGTATGTCTCCTCTGTGTGCTTGGTGACATGAAGGAGAACTAGCGATTAAAATATGCATAAAATCTATTATATGGTGAAAACAAATAGATTAATTTTTTCATAGAAAACAGATAATTTATGCAATTTTGTCACCTATTGCTAAGTTATTTTTATTTGAACTAATTGATCTTTTCTGTTACCTTTCCAATAATGGGAAAAAAATTAATTTTGATTGTATTTTTCCGTAGAGTATTTTGTTCTCCATCATAGTCCGATTCATTGCGACTCAAACGTGGATATTCAATATGAAAATCGTGAAACGATCCCAAGAACGGTTATTTGTGAAACTAGTGTGAGATATTTAAGTCGGACTTACTAATCAAATTTTTGGCGACTACTTGGTTAGCAAACGTTGACGTGTTTATAAAAATTTACGTAACAGTTGCTCCGTGAAAAATGTATCATTTCTCATTTTATCTCCGTACACTTCACAGCAACCTTTTTATACCTGATGATCAATTAATCTTCATGCGATCTTTTTAATAGCTCCTGTATTTCTACTTAACTCCTAGGAGCCTCAACAAAACTAATTTCACGACAGTGAATTTTAATCCTCCGACTTAAACTGACACGAGTTTATATCTTAGCGTAAATTCCTCAAAGATAGTACCCATTTAACATTGTATACTTTTTATGTCCTTGTAATTCATTCAGCTCCCTTTAAATCCAATTCTGTTCGTATTTTGAATAAAACATACATTAAAACTTAGGGTGCGCAGTAATTTAACTATTCAATGAAACTAGGAGTAAAAATCAAGCCCGTTTTATTTACTTCAAGTCTTAATGATTCAATTCTGAGACAAAAATTCTATCGTGTAACGTTTCAACGCTGATAAAATGTCCCTGGGTGAATATAAAATTAAATGTTCGCCTTCCCCTATGACTAAGTAAAACTAAATTTCTAGGAGTATTTTACTAACATCATCCGGCTGACCAATATCTTAAAAAATTGCCTTAAAATTATTTGCCTACAGTATTTACTATTTTTACTAAGTAATAATTAGCGGCGTTGGTAAGGAGACTTTGTATAAATAGGATTAAAATTTTTCCCGCCCCCTACATCAGGTCATTGAACTCATTTCCGCCAATTTTTCTGAAAATGGGAAGCAAGTCTTTATCTGAAACATCGGCGGAAATAAAGCCAAAAGAAGAGTTTGGTAAGAATTGCTAGATAAATGTATCTCTATAGGAAAAACTTAAAACAGTGCAAAAAGTTTAAGGATCCAAAGATACGGCTTTGCTCTTATAGCAGATTGCGTGTACCCCTATTCGATACACCTCGGATCACAAGTTAATGACAACATTCGCCAAGGCCTACTCGACACATCTGGGTCCACACTGTTTTAGCCCATGCATGTTTTGCAGAGCCGCTGCAACCGCGCCATTCGATCCGGTGGCGGCAATATGGAGGTGGTACCCGGTAACGAGCAGGAGGTGGTGGGGAGTAGCAGAAGCAGATAACAGGGTGAGCCGTGAACACGGTGCTATAGGGTTGTTGGGCCGTTGCTAGGATTACCAACTGTAGCAGATTTCACTGGAGGCCTATCTGTGACTTCCCCGTATCGCCCTCTGAGGCTCACGAGCAGTATCACTCTCACCTCGTGTCACGCAAATATTTCTTAGAACGCAGGCTTAACCGATTGTGTCAATTACAGATGATTGGAGATAGTTAATATTGTGTCATAGCCGATTTTTCCGATCTTTCTATGAAGTGTTATTGTGAAAAAGAAAAAAAAATCTGCCTCTATTTTCTTCTTTTATCAATTTCCCCGCTTGATATCTATGATTTCCAGTCTCGGTGACGGCGTGGTACTATACTTTCCTGGAAAATAAAAAGCCGTGGGTTCGAGTTCCGCCTGGATAGGATAACCCTATTCAGGGGGTGGATGTTTGTATAAGTTATAGTTATTTTTTGTAGTTCCCGATTTAGAGGCCTAAACGTGCTGATTTCTGGTCGAGTAATATAAACAAATGAAAGTAAGAAAGTGGCAATAGGATGTGGGAGACGACTGGGATAAAATCATCAGTTGATATTTTGGAAAGGTTGGTTCTTGATGACCAATGTAATAACAGAAATCATGAATTTTTATTTCCATTAAAATCAATTCATAATCTTTTTAAATGCACATGCATAGAAATTTACCAGCATTACTTTGACGCAAAATAGACCAATCACCTCAACTGCGTGTAGGCGCTGTCCTTATAGAGTTTTGCTCGGATTCGTTGTAAATGTATTCATATTAGTACTATCGTACCATGAACGAATAATTAAATATGCTCGTGGCATGGGCGTTTTGATGAGCGTGTACTATATTCTTCCAATTTTGGTATATGTTTTTAAATAACAATTTTGAAGAAAAATGCATCTGAGAAAAGTAATCGTTGAAGAACGGAAGAATGGTAGAGACAGAATTGCCTCTGATTAGATGTATAGAACAGGTGAAATATGATGTAAAACACTCCCATTTCCACCATGAGAAAGAAGAATTACCTTAGTGTTCAAAGATTAGCAGATATAAGAATGGAGTGGAGACGTGCGTCAAATAAATTTTTGATGAGGGCAAAAGTAAGCATAGAAATTTAAAAAATATACTAAATTCATAATGACGTTTTTTAAATATCCATGTATATTTGCTTATCCATAAAATTATACTAGAAATAAAAACGGGTTAACAATTTTTAACCCAGAGATTCTTCTTGATGATTTTTCGTCTGTGGATTTTTCCCACAATTTGTGCATTGGGGGTGACTCCGTAAAAGTTATCACCGTGGCTAGTCCCGGTGTATTTGAATAAATTCAAGAGATTATGTTAAAAGTGTAAAACCACTTTCTCATTCATCATTAATGTGGCAGCTACATATTTCGCCATTAAACTTTGCAGCTCAAAAAACACGTAGTTTAAATCGTTCCTGAAAAGAGATGAAAATTTACGCACTCTTTTATTACATAGAAACAACATTGGGTGATAATGGGTAAAGGTGGGGCATCCTGGGTTTGATGAAGGAACGGAAGAGGTTAGAGGTGAGGTTTTTTAAGGGATGGACGCAAGGGGTAGGACATTATAGGGTGCGTGTACAGGTGTGTGTGCAGGGTAGATTAGAGACTACGGTGTGCTCGAGATAGAAGGGTTGGATAGGGCGGGATTGGATTCCCTTTGATCAAGGTGACGCAGAGGAGGACGCTAATGTGGAACGAAGAGGTGACGAGCGGAGGCGGCAAAACCCTAGGTTTAAGTAGGGCCGGACAAGAGTGTTTGGGTGTACGATGATACGACGCTCCTGGCGAAGGCCATGTAATCTAGTTTGAGGATGTACTTGCCACGTATAACAACGCGGATTAGCACGGAAATGTATTTTCATAATATTTTTTTCTGGTTTCTGAGATTTGCAATGAGAAAGGTGTACCGTTTCACAAAATGCAATTGATAAAATTTAAAATTTAATATTAATGTTTTTAATGGATAGATAACAGTTTTCGAAGTAGAATATGAAATCATATGTAATAGAATTCCAAAATTACAAATTTATACCACGAATACAAGAAAAACATTGTATGCAAAAAAACAAATTTATTCCTATTATTTCAAAATTATATGAATATTCCACAAAGTCACACCCACAAAAACAGAAAAGCTGATATTAACTATAGGTAGAATTTTGTAGTATTCCACTGCATTTAAGTATTTTATCTTAACTCAATTTACCAGCTTTTTTATAATTTTGTATTCAATTACTATAATATGTTCTTAATGGACAATGTCCAAAACACTTAATTCATATTACATACTATTATTATTTCCCAGCAATTCATAACTGAAGTTGGTTCGAGTATGTGAAGGCCCTAAATACTTCTGCCCTAAACAAAAGCCACTAGCAAGTAAATAACATGTAATTTTTGGGTAATAGAGCGTTCTTGTTTTTCTTCCACCCAGATTTTTTTTAGGAGTTTCCTAAGACTTTACCCTGAATTAGAACCAGAGGCCTTCCGCTAGGGAACCAAGTAGGCAACCATGCTCCCTAATTGTGCTACTGCGTCGGCAAATATTTCTATTCAAACCCGGCTGATATGCAGTAGACTTAAAATTGAGTAGAAAATGTGAGTAATAAAAGTTGAATTATTGACCTTAGCAAAGAAGGCAAAGAGGTTTGGCAAGATATCGCATGAGTTTAATAATTAATGAGTTTATTAATGATATTAATTTATATTTTTTTAACTCAAATGTAATGAGTAATGCATTACGCATGCTAGCTACATGTTTATTTATGTATACCAGGTGGTTGTAAACTGGTGGCTGGTGGTTACCAGCGGTCAGATTTTCTTATTTTTAACGAGCCATAAATTGTGAATCGACCTACAGATAATCCATCAGAGAAAACAGAAGCTAACGAAGCGTCAATGCATTTGTAATGGAATAGTTTTCAATATAAAATAACAGATCTGCAAAGCACTTCATGAATATCATCAAATGGTTTTTTATTATTAAAATCATATTTTTCATATAAAAAAATTATTGATCGTTTCCACTACTTGCTACTATTACTTCGAAATTTTCTTGTGTGCAGCGTTAGCTAGTGTATAGCTAAGTAGAATGCTAAAAGTAATAGAGTATAATATAGTTATGTAAGTTTTGACTACACAGCGTCGTGGAAGTTGGGACTTGAGCCTTCCAGAAGATTTCGTCCCTTCTTAGAAGAAGGAGAGATTTGCGAACCGGGTCGCCCGTGATTGAGGAAGGGACAGTATCCGAACGCCAAAAAAGGGATAGTGTTGCATAAGCACTTCGGTTACGAACTTTGCAAAATTACGTCTACTCTTTCGCAAGAAAAGAGCAAATCAACGTGAGATGCGGAGGGTAGGGAGAAAACTCCAAAAACCCAAGTCTATCCCCTTACATTGATGCCCTTTTATCTTTTTCGGATCCAAACTTTTTCCGACCTCAAGATGAGGGTAATTCTTTTCGCCGCGCCTCGTCTGAGATCCGCCCTTAGTATCCTCTGGCACGAAAGACCCCTTTTCCGCTCGATTCCCGATATTCCTTAGTCATCACCGGAGGAACTCCCCCGTGTGAAACCTTGCACTCCAGTTTTCGGAATGACTTCGTTAACCGCTCAAGGGTTAATGGAGGAATGGATGGAATCATGCCTGAATGTGAGGCCTCGCGCACGACAACTTAACTTGACTGACTTAGGTGTATTTAAGGAGTTGGAAGCCTTATATACAACCACTCAACGTAACACTTATGTTGATTAGTGTATTGGAGAGTATGTCTCGAAGAATTTTAATGTAAATTTTTGCAAACGTCTCAGTATATTTATTTACTTTTATTAGGGCTTTGAATCGGCATTTTTGACAAAAGTTTTTGATAAAAAAACAGTTCATAGCAAAAATTATACCGATACGTTTGCAACAATTGGCATTTAACTTTATCAAAACCTACACTCAAACACAAATGGGTGTTGAATAATAGTGGTTGAGAGAAAGAAAAAAAAACTAAACGTCACTTGAAAAATCTGTTGACTAAAAAATCGTTGGTTCACATTAATTTTAAATGTGTAAATCCAGTTTCGATATTCGTCTGTTGAAACTAATTTAAAGCAAGGAAGATGATTTTTGTCCTGAAGAGGACTTATAAATAATATAAATCCACTATTCGCATGTTAGAAATCGATGCGCATTTGGTGCTGTGGTTGAAAGGATTCATTATTCTTTGGTCTATTTCATTAAAATTCAAGTTACGCAAAGTTAAGTGACAATTAAGACAGTATTATTTATCTGAAGTAAAATGAACTGTAGAAAGTACATGTATAGAAATAAGTAAAACTTCAAAATTTCATTTAATAAAATTTAAGTATGAAACGTCCCAGGTTTCAATACATTGTATCAAATTCAGGTGAATTTTATGCAATAATTGTAATACATAAAGTGAATTTTGCAAAATTCATTTTTTTTCTATCTTGGAAAATATTCTCTTCTGTACCACTGAATCCGTTTGATTTGCTGCAAGTTCTCCGATATCGATTTATTTACTGGTAAAACGATCTAATCTTTGATTGGTGGAATATTTGGCTTAAAAATCTTGATAGGGGGGCATAGAAGCCTTATAGGTAGACAGACCGCTTGGCTGCTACCCTGTGATCTAATCCA
The DNA here is from genome assembly GCF_921293095.1 of Ischnura elegans. Taxonomy (NCBI): domain Eukaryota; kingdom Metazoa; phylum Arthropoda; class Insecta; order Odonata; family Coenagrionidae; genus Ischnura; species Ischnura elegans. Next base: position 11,102,717 of record NC_060252.1, read on the forward strand.
GGCTGAAGCTTTTGGATACTCCCAAAGAAATTCCTCGAATTGCGAGGTGACCCGGTGAAAGGAATTGACCCTTCTACCGCGTAGGTGATACATTCACCCACCTTTGGTTTATTCTTGGTTTAGCTGTACCCTCGCCTATCCAAACCAGCCTCCAGGTTGTAGCAATAAGAAGGTAAGATGTCGATGAAAATAAGGCAAGTTACGCAAAGCAAAGTTGTAGTTCTAAAGAGGTATAAAGACTCCGGCTCCTCCTCCGTTTTCTCAAACTTCTTACATGCCCGTATAGATACTCTTTTTCCCTTGTTAGGATGTTCCTTAGTTCAGTGACGAAGTGTCGTTCGGCGGAAGGCATGAGAGTCTTGCAGTTTCTTCCCGGCACTCTTTTTCCCTCTTCATCCCCTCATCGCTATTCGCTACCGTAAGCCGTCGAAGAACTGAGAGACTAGTCATTTTTTTATCCTTTCCACCTCAAGACCCTCTCCTTTCCTCCTAGAGGAGTCTCGGCCGCTCTTCTCCTTCAAAAGAGGAGACTGTTGCCTCAGCAATGAGATTGCAGTTTCATTAACGTTGAATCCTTCGCTACGTCGCTTTTTTCAGGGGAGAGAGAGAGGCCGCCTTTTGGTTCCGTAATTGGGAACGAAGGATCTCTCGCAAGCCTTCCCAATCTAAAAGTGTGCGATTCATTTTTTTATGCCTTTATCAATCGGGAACGTAATGGGGTTCATGTGCCTTCGACCTCTTTTTTCTTTCTTGAGTAGTCGTAGTTGATGAGCATATCGCTTAAATTTGGAGCAATTTCCTCCTATATTTTAATCCCTTTCGGGAATCATCACTATGAAAATATTCAGCTCTGGAAATTCTTAAGAGTATTCTTTCGCAAAGGAAAGAATATATGAATTTTTTAGCGTATTTCGTTTAAATTATTCTTTATTACAGTGCCTCATTATTTTAAATAGTTTGCGGTAAATGAGAAGCCGATTTATTTCATCGGCGATGAAGTGGGAATCATGTTTCTTAACGAGAGCCAATGGGTAAATATAAAAATATACTGGAAGTGATACATTTTATTGCCCAGTGCCGAATTCTTTTATTTTTTATCGTTAGTATATCGCGGGAAAATGAAAATAAAAATAAATATCACGAAATAATCACGCGATGTAGTGTTTGAATAAGCACCAGATTCTTTCAGTCAAAGATTACAGGTGAACATATTATGCTCCTTTACACCTGGATAGCTTACATCAGAAGGGTTCCATTTATGCATTTACAAATTAATTATACATGACTCAGCTCAATATAGATAAAAGTCAAACTTGCATTTTCAATAAATCAGAACCTTCAAATTTCGGATATTTGCAAAATTTTCACGTTCAATACATGTTCAATTCCGTAATGAAAGGAGTTATAACTGTGTTTTTTCTTAATTAATTTATTCTGAATGGTTGTTGTCCTTGATTGCTTTTCTTAGCAGGTAGCGTTTTCCATATTTCACAACCGAAAATTCCCTAATACTAGCCAAAAGTTTATTTATTGGCCATCAGGAAAAATTAACAACCAATCAACGTTTTTACCTCTTCCTGTTGTCAGCAATATTCATTTATTTTTCATTTCATACAATATTACTTGCTATTTGGCAAGCGATGCAATGCTTCTGTGTTCTGGATATCGGTAGTAATCTATTACAGATTACCGGCTGAGCATACATCATCTCACTTACCAAATGATTTTAATGTATTATTAAAATAGGTGCTCTATATATACCAATCCTTAGATGAAGTCGTGGCTTCATTTCGCTCTAGCTCTCGAATTAATATTCAACCTATGAAATAATTTCATGTTTGCCTGCAGAGGTAGTTAAGATATACTCCATTTTATTGATCTTTCAATCAACCAAAACATTTTTTCATCTCATGTGATTTCTTTCGTTATACATTGGATAAATTCTTATACCTACGAATTTTATTCCCACAGGTAAGGGAAGCTTCATGGTTGTGGTTCCTCTTTTGTATTTGCTCAGCAGTTTCTTGCCCAATATAGCTAAGCGTAGTTTTTATTACTTTTTGTAAATTACTTCTAAAATAATACTAATTTTGATACAGTGCTTTTCTCTAGCAATTAATATTGCAAATGAATGAATGTAATTTGATCCTTTCAAGTGATGGGATTAGGACTTTAAATCAGTATTAGGAAGAAACGTTGCTGATTACACATTTTTACAACTTCGTTCCTCCTTGCACGATCATCTGTTTCTTACTTAAATATCTAAATCCACGAATCTGTATGTGAATAGCAAATTATTGTTTCAAGCAAGTCAAAAATGACCGTGAAGAATTTGTCTTCTGTATTTCGCAGGGCTTTGGGAATGTATGCAACCCGTTCACTTGTAGTGCGCAGATGAGTCTAACTTCATTCACTTCGTATTTATAGCCTTTGATAGATTGAATCGGCCAGACACGTATTTTGAAAATTTTTACAGTTTTTATTTTTTCACCGAATTGCTTATTTAATTAATTTAGCTTTGAATCTTTGAGGGCTTTTTAAATGTGTATTTCAATGCATATATATGATTAGATAATTTGAGGTCGATGCTATTTTACAATGCTACAGCATGGAATAGTGACATATGCATTGTTTAAGTCGACGCATGATAAAGGTACAGCATTACTTACTTAAAAGGAAATAATTTCAGTCACGTTTACGACAGTGACTACTGAAGTAAATTTTTAATTATAAGGTGTGTACTTTTGATGTAATTGTATTTAGTCATGTTAACTGTCTTGATTTTTAGGGGTGAAATCGTCTATGCGCAGGTACAGTATATATTCATAAATTGTTTCACTGAAAGAAAAAGGAATCGCCTTTCGATGTGTCATTGCTAGTTATTCTCTACTTTCTCGCTGAACATTACTTTTTTCAAGGCCACTTTGGTCCGAAGTCCATATTTCCATTGATATAGAGATTTCTCTGACAGAAGAAAAATTATCTTGCACATTCTTATCTCTCCCTCAGTACCTTTACTTGGTGTGCTCATAGAGATGGTGAAAATTATGGCACCCTAAACCCATATCCCTTATCGGATTTGTGCCGGTTATTAATCCCAGCCCATTTAATGATCCCAGAAAGAGTCCGCACAGTGACTATCAGGGTCGAGAATCTTGTGTAAAGCAATTCCGCTTGGTCATAAGCGCATTAAATGACTTTGATTTTAGATTGTGCCTGGCGTTCTACGCTCTAAACATAAATATCTCAAGTTGCTAAACAGAGAAGCACAGGCAATGGCCGGGCAACGTTTGCTTGTCTCGGGAGGAGTGGCCTTGTTTGACCAAGCATAAACTTTGGGAATAGATGTATCGTGTGTCACCGCATAAATTCGCTGTCTGCAAAAATTATTTTTGTAAAATCTTAAAAATTTATAACTTACCTATCTAACTACGTCCCAATTTTAAAATTATTCAGGTAGCCAATAAAAGTGTATCTATTTTTATTTTATTTATTTTATTTTATTCTCAAACCACCGGATACAGCTCGTATTGGCCATTGTACACCGGGGTGTTCAACAAACGTAACAAGTAAACGTACAGAAACGACCATGCCCTGGACCGGTGAAACTTACCCAGGCGGGACTCGAACCCTCGACCTCTTCTTTGGCAGGCGAGAACGTTACCCCGTCGCCACCGAGGCCGGCATGCTATTTGAAGAATGTGACCAAATGTTTGCCTTCCTTCTAACTTCTTTCATTCCTCCAGGTGATATTAATTTAACGCACTGAAATGTAGTTTAGAACAATTATCTACAAAGTCCACTTCAGAATTAATAAATCATTGATTTGTAACGTATTGTTTACAGCGCAAACCGTCGTGTTCAGCCTCATATTTAAGAAACTTTACTTTTCAGTTTACTTCCATGTTAATCAGCAATCATGTGATTTTGAGAATAAAATGAACATTATTGAAAACAACATACCCTAGTCTTTAAAGCTGCAATAACTTAAAGGCTGCGAAAAAATGTAAACAATAAAAGAAATATTTGATAACGAAAACGCGACTAAATTCTGATCTAATGAACACGTGAACAAATAGTATTACCTTACTATTAGGAAAAGGTAACTCTGTAGGTAGAATGCACCATTTGCACTGATGCATCATTTTAAAATATCACTGGAAAAAAAATCCCACATGAAATATTTATCAATCATTATGAAAAATCATATTTTTAATAATGAGTGATCACTCATATCTTATCACTCATATTTTTAGTAACTAAAAGGTACCTTCGATTTATATTTATTTAAAATTATTTTTTGCTATGTAATATTTACTTAAAATGAAAAAAATATTGAATATAACTTAAGGAAAACTTATGGCCTTCCCTACAAAATGCCCTCCATCTTCTTTAAAAGAATAAGAATTTCATCAAATATATTCAACTGCTAATATATCATATGTATTCCTATTTCCAAAATAAAAAGAATTTTCTAAAGAGAGGCATTACTTTAAGAACTTACTCCTTTTCTCACCACAATGTTTATTCATTACGCCATTCCTAACGGGATAGGAGTTATTATAGAACTTCATTATTTTCCATATTCTATCGATATGTTTTATATACTAAAATGAATCGTTTTACCTGAGCGAATTTTATTTCCACAAGTAAAAAAAGTCTATTAGACATATATAAAGGATGTGTGCATTACACTGAAGTCTTGCTTCTCCTAATTTGTCTACATCTCTAACCTTGGCTACCTATATGAAAATGAATAGATTTCCACGAATGACATCTTATTCTCCGCGGCCAGGGTGCCTCCCGCGCACCGATCTTCCACTGTCACCTCTGTCTCTCCCCCATCCCAACTTCTTCGCTGCGTCCCATCCCCTCCACCCCAGTGCCCCAATCTGCCCCACCCCCCAACGCTTTCGCCGCGGCAGTAGGCGCCTCCGCCCTCTTCTCAAACTTCCGTCAACCCTTACCTTTGCCCTCCCTCCACGCCCTTTCCCACATTCAATATTTACGGTTCACAAAGGGTTCTGTCTGAGGTAAATCTTGGGTGCCACGAAGATTGTCCCCTGGGGAGCAAAACCTTCTCCCTACCTCCAATTCCTCGCCTGTTTCCAGGGAAACACTTTCCTTCTCTTCCTTTCTCGCACGCTTGCACCCCTTCTCGTACCCTGGGATACCCCCTTAAAGCTACCTCCCCCTCACTACCCCCTTTTTAACCTTACCCCCTCAGCCTCCAGTTTGTGTCCTCTTACACTTTCCCGCCAGCCTTCAAGAGCCGAGCCATATGACGCCCTAGTCTGGGCCTCTCCCTTTCAGCTCGTCTCTCCTTAATGCGTTGACAGGCAAGGGAGAAGCTATAAGGGACTTATTAAGTTAGCGGCGAATATTAAATTGGAAACGTCAAGTAGAGGGGAGTATATCTTCTTGGCGGGAGAAGTGCATGAGCGGCCGTGTGTATATGCGTGGGGTTTGTTGTTGACTATTCTGATGCGTGTAGAGGTGAGGTGATGGAGGAAATTTTACAGGAGTAGAAGTATGTTATTTTGCCTTGTTTCTCGTAATATTCAGGTAAAATGGTACTCCGCAACGCAAAGTTACGTTGAACAAAACCAGTTGGCCCTAATATGAGATAATTGCAAACCACAGGCTGGGAAAAGGGCATCTAGTGTAGTTACTAGCAGCACTTGGCCAAAACGGTGGCTACACAATGTTCCTTAACTTACCTTTTACTCACTCTCATCGGCGTAAGGTCCCTGAGAACGTTGCCACCTCTTGGCAGCGGCTAGAGGATGACCCACTGGTTTGTTACACTGAGCAGAATTAAGCGAACTACCCGTGAGAAATGGAGATTCTGTTCCACAGCGAACGTTCTAAAACGAGAAGAATCATCAAAAATTACCATATGGCTATTCCGTCTGCAGTTGAAAATGATATTTTCTAATTAAATTTGAAAATGAGGCATCACTTTCTACTCATATCAGCGTCCTCCTACTCCATGATTCATTCCGTAGGTTTACAGGATATGTTCAGGTAAAGCTCACCCCAGACAATTCCTTTCCCTGGTGATCTCGCAATTGGAGAATTCTTTTCCATGGGGGTGCCAGAAGATGCCGTTTGGAAACGATGGAAATTTTTATGGGGATATATTTGTCTACAATAATTTCAATAACCCATAAGTAGTATCTTGCGTTTAATATTTTCTCTAATTTTGATTATTGGAACGTATTTCTCTTGGAGTGAAAACGAAATGAAAAAAGTTTCAATTAATGAATCAGTTAGTCTTTCATGGAATCGCATCCTCACGGCGTTAATACCAGTCATTTAATTCAGTGACAAATTTTCCTAGCTTTTTCCTTTTATTGCAGGTTTTGGAAGGATTCTATCACTTATGTTTTTGGCGTTCTAAAGTTCATACAGGAGGTCATACTTTTCAAACCACTACTAGAAATTGAGTAGAAACTGAAAAAAGCCACGAAGAAAGTATTCCCTCATGTTGAAGATTATTAGCAGCTAACATTTTCGTACACTTAACATATTCAATGTAGTTTAGATGCATATAGCTACCGGAAGTAGTATTTTCTTGATTCTTTCTTGTGTTGCTCAAGTTTATTGCATGATTCTAAACGTTAATTTTGTAATTTTGTACGGAAGACATTTCAGGCCTCAAGAGAGATGTACACGTAGGTCTATAGGACGTATTTAATTTTTCCAAGTAATAGTTAGCAACATTTTATGGAAACCATTATTGCTGTGCATAAAAAAAAAGCTTCGTCGAAATTTTCAACATTAACGTCGTATTCATGGAAACTGATTCCACCTAATAGCACCTGAAATGGTATTTATTTTTGCTGTTTTGATTTAATTTTGCACTAATGGTTCGTTGTTAGAACAACGTTTACAGGGGAAAGTACTTAAAATGTTATTCTTATAACGAAATAAAAGATGCAAAAATTAATTCAGTGGATTAAATGCCATGTCTTCAATAGAGCATTTCAAATGATATTTTTCGAGCCAAATATTTTGCGATGCGGATTACTGTTACTTATTTCTTTTGAGTATATTCAGTCAAGGTCCGCAAAAATGTACTTTTTTAGTTCCGAATGTTCTTAGTTTTTATCTTTTTAATTGATAAAATAACATTTGAATTGCCCTCTGTCACATAGTCCCAATGAGGCCCAAGTTACCGCTAATCAGAACTACTTATGGAGACGGAGATGATAAGAGTGTATGTTCATCGCCTGTTTAGCTTAGCGCGAGAGGAATAATTGCAATGAGTTCTTTGATTAACCTAAAATGATAGTTTTCGAACAAAGTTTTTTTGATACGAATTACACTTATATTACTCCAGTAAATCCAGCTAATTTTCACATTTAATATATTGTTTTCAGTAAAAAATACAACTTTTTTATCTGTTTCTATTGATGAAATCAAATTTCCAGTGCCATCCACCTGGCAGTCGCAGTCAGGCCCAATTTGTTTTTGGCTAAACAGAACTATTTGAGAGACGGAGTTGACCCAAGTGTGTATGTGCCTGGGATGGATAATCTTAAATGATATTTTTCCAACCACATGTTTTGGTACGAATTACTTTAACACATTTCAATCGAGTAAATTCACTCAAAACTCACTTTACATGTATTTTTTTGTATAAGTGAAATTTTTTATCTTTCTTATTTTTAAAATCAAATTTGTAATGCCAATCCTCAGATAGTCCCAATTAAGGCCCAATATTTAGCTAATTAGAACTTCTTTTTGAGACGTAAGCGATGCAAGTGTATGTGCATGGGCTGGTTAGCTGAGAGTGTTTAGGATTAACGTGTTGCGAGGAATGGGAAATGACCCTCCTCCCCTCTCTCCCGCTGCCAAGCAAATGAGACGGGAGGAAGGGGGTGCTTTGGTGCATTTTCCGAGAGAGGGTGTTGCGATGCGATTCGGTCGTGGGATAAGTGAGATAAGAGAGGAGGCGAAGGATCAAAATGGCCGCCCCTTATCTCCACGGTTTATCTCGCTGGAGAGTTGCCCATTGAGCGGCGACAGTAACATTTAATGCCCGAGCATTACGCCCTCCCATCCTCCCGCCCACATTGACGCCTCGTCCCCGACCCGCTCGCCCTATCGCGAGTCCGAGAGGTCACCCGCCGCCCACGACCTAACACAGAGCGCGATGCTAAGCTATGAGAGAGACCTCCCGGCCACGTGTCCTGATATCCCAAAAGCCGAGGGGGAATATCAATAACGTTTGACTATAGACATGATTGATTATATCTCTTAGTTTAAAAGAAACACTTGCAATTTTCCACGGCTACAAATCTTTTATTCTCGACCTATATTTCAATGTTACTACGTCATCTTCGAGGTGCAAAATAGTCTAAATATTTTTTTAAATTTAAAATAATGTGGTATTATCAAAACCTGTGTCGGGAATAAAAGTTTATGATCGTGGAAAATTGCGAGTGTTTCTTTGAATATGGATAAATTCCACTCCATCGCGCTTAGTTCTTCTGATTTTAATATCTCTAAGGGTGTTCGTAGTTATTTATCAAGGGGTTCTTTTCATGAAATAAAAGAATATCAATTGAAAAAATATTATTGTACGAAATTCATATTCTTCATTCAAACTGCATTTTTATTGAATTGTACATACTGATATTGAGTATAAATTACCATTTCTGGCATGTGCAGCCTCGTCCCCCCCTTCCTATCATACGTCCAAGAGGTCACCTTGTGACCACAATCAAACACCAGAGTCCGATGCTAAGCTATGAGAGAGGCCTCCTGGCCTCGTGTCTCGATATCCTCAATACGAAAGAGGAATATCAATCACGCATATCTATAGAAATAAATATCTATATGGGCCAACGTTAATGAAATGAACAACGCTGTTGTATTCCACCAATTTTTTTGAAGGTACGACTCGTTTCGTTGCTGCGGCGTCATCCTCAGGTACCTGCGTCGAAGGTAGTCGTAACTCAAAATAAATTGGTGGAGTACCACAAAGTTTTTCGTTTCACTGACGTTAAAATTTATGTTTACCAAGTTGATACAGAGACGGTAGAGATAATCTATATGGGTCCGTGTAAATTTAAGTTATGCTTCTTGTCATGACATGAAACATTTTTCCCTTTTCATTAAAAAAATACGAAATTGTACGAAATTGAAAAATGCTTAAAATAAAACTAATATTTTTATATAATTGGTAAAACTGTCAATGAGCATCATTTTAATTCTGCGGCAAGCACTGAATACGATGCTGAGATATGATAGAAATCTCCCGGCTGCGTGAACGATATCCCCAATACCGACGAAGAGTGTCTATCACGTCTTGCTATAGTGATGATTAACTCTATGGGTGCTTTTTATAATTTAGTTAGGTTTAATTAAGTTCCTATTAATGTTACATTCCCCATTAAAAATAAACCTAATCAAAATAGTACGAAATTAAAAATGCTTCATTAAAATGCGATTATACGATTGATAATAGGTACGGTTATTTAGCATTATTTAAGCTCACAACCAAACACAGAGTGCGATGTTAAGCTATGACAGAGACCTCCCAGCCACGGGTCCCAATATCACCAAACAATCCCCCATACCAACAGCGAATATTATTCGCGTGTACCTACAGAAATGAGTATTTATTTAACTTTTTCTTTTTTTATGACCTCATGAATGAATGAATGAATCTCATAAACCGGAAGAAGGTATAAAAAAATATATCGAAACGTTGGCAAAAAATTCTGCATACCATTTGAAGACCTATACTCTGAGACCTTAATCAACATTAAAATGAGTATTTCCATGGGTGTTTATAATTATTTAGTTCTGCTTCTTGGAATTAAATAAAGCTATTTTTTCATTTTAATAAAAATAACAGATCGATATTGTACGGAATATAAAAAAATGCATAATACAAACGGCATTTTTGATACAATTGGTAATGTTGTTGTTGTAAGTGTAATTTAAACTCTCCGACACAATGCGATGCTAAGCTATGAGAGAGACCTGCCGGCCACGTGTCACGACCGACCGCGAACATAGATCACTTCTAGCTATAGAAATGATTATCTCTCTCTGTGTTTGTAATTATTTAGCTATGCTTCTTTCTTTTGAAATAAAACAAAATTTCCTATTTCAATCGGAAATGGAAAAAATAGTTTTTTTTTTCAATTGACCGATTTCTCATCGGTTTTATTTGTTGATATGCTTATGAATGTGTCCTTAGTGGGAAGGTTGGTTTCAAATTCAAGGGAACCTTTTGAAAATAAAGCAAGCTTTTTAAAAATCATTGCGGCTCTCTCCCTCAAAAAGGATAATTTCTTGTTCTTGTGCTATTAGTAGTGAATGTAAAATGGTTTAATCCTCTTCACTACTACCTGAATTAACTGAATAATTTTATCTCCTTCTTGCCTCTAGGATAACTTTGGTATTGAGCTAATAATTTTAATTAAATATATTCTTTGAATTATTTATAAAATATTTTACTATACCAGCTAGAACGTAGCGTGCCATTATTAGTTATGTTAGATATAGGTACCTATATGCTTTGTAAAGAATATTACGAATAGAATTTTTCAACAAATTCCTCTAATGTAAATTAAGGATGACCTAATTCTAAATGCATTCGCAAAGCAAACATTTAATTTATCTTGCACTGCTTGTGGTAAATGCTCAAAGTATAGCACACAACTATCGAAGTACTTGTCCTAGATGATAACGATCAACTTCAAAACCTTGTCATTTTACTAAATGAATGCAAAATCTTAAATTTATTGCTGTACATTGATTTGTTCTAATATGTCCGGCATTCTAATTCGTTTTTTCCCAACATTTTTTTGCAGTTGTTGGTCAATTTTCTGAGAGTATAAATAAGACGGAGGAAGGTTTATCAATCTATTAGAGTTTTAAAGTGGCATCCAAAAGTTTGCTGATTTTTAAGGCAAAACCTCCATTGAAGTTTTACTTTCCTTTCTTCTAACACCTCGCAGATCAACCTGGAATTGTAATGTTAAATTTTTACTATGACTACTGTAATTACCTTTCCTGAAAAATCGTTATCTTTTTCCATAGTAGAGTTTGCTAAGCTTGCCCTGCGAGATCCTAAATAGCGCTCACCCACTGCTAGGAGACCCCTTCTCGCAAAGCATCGCAATCGGTGTTTGGCAGCTCCAGGTAAATCCTCGGCTTGGGAGTATCGGTGTAGCGTAACGCGGGAGCGTGCTCTGTGTTAGTGCTGCGGGTTCCGCTGTCGGGCCACACGATGGGCAGGCCGGCCGCCCGTGCAAAAGGCCTTCGGTTACCTACCTGGCCGACACCCTTGATTCTCCCTCGTCCAGGCTCGTTAAAGGCATGCTGCTACGGCGTGCAGCCCAAACCCTCTCTTCTCTCCCACCCCACAAACCCGTGTTGCAATATGTGTGCCATTTGGCACGGTTCCTGCGATGCAGGCCGAGAGACCCTGCACACGGATAAGAGGGAAACGAAGAAGGTGCGGTGCATGCCCGCCACCGCAGCGCCGCGCTGTCTGCTAAAGCTTTTTCGCTTTTCCATCTGTGTCGTCTTGATCCGGAGATATTTCCGTCGTTTTTCGATCTTTTTTTTTGTAGTATTGCTTTTACGCCCTGACGACCTTTCCCATTTCGCTCCGGCCTTTTACACTTCGGAGCTCTCCGACCGACTTTTTGTGCGATCTCACCCTCGGATCTGTCCATACGTTACGAGCAGGTTTTTCCCCGATAACTCGTGTCAACCCGTCTTGTATGTCTTCGTTAGCTTCCCCCTCTGGTAGAATCTCCTCAGTAAAATGCCCTGTTATGTTTTAACGCTAATAGAGATAGTCTTACAATAGGCAGGTTCAAATTTATTTCATGTTACCATGAAGCCTTGCTAAACTATCTCATTAAATTAATCAAACTTATTAAGCGCTGTCACATCTCCATTGTAGAGCAATCATCCTATTGGTGGCAAGAAAATTTATTAATGATTTTCCTGATACCATTCATCAAGCACCTTTATTTACAAAAATATGTAAACATAATTTTATTTATTATATCTTATTTTATTTATTCCTTAATCATCAACACCATAGTTCCATTAGACCAAGCGTCTGTTGATTACAATTATTTATGGTAATTATAAACGGCAAAATTCTACTATAAAAGTGATTTACTGACAAATTTACTTTGTTTAAATTCATATGAATGTAGGCCATCAATTTTACTTTACTCTTACATTATCCAGCCATTTGGGATGTTTACAAAGTTAAAAAATGTTTACTCTGTTTCATAGTCCCAGGCAAAATTGAACAATAATGCACGTTCATTACTGCTTCCTAGAGAAAGCAAATTCCTTAGCGGTCTTAAAAGGATCCATCATAATTTCACTCGAAAAAATATAACATTTTACCCTGATGAACATAATTTAAATCACTAATTACTCATTTAAAGACACTAAAAGTTCACAGCGGTAGATTTAAAAGTTTGAATGGAAAGGTTCTTCTTCTCTTAGTGAACTTTCACTTAAAAAAGCAGGATAAAAGCAGCCCGGACAAGATTTTACTACAAAATTATCTTATAGATGTTTTGACGGGAAATAAATCACTCTGTACAAGCATGAAGTAAAACATAGCTTAATATTTTAATTGGCTTTCAGAAAATTTGTGTTCTTTCTTTCAAAACTTAAACAAATATTATATGGACTTCGGGAAAATAAGGAAAGTTTAGAACTCTATTGCCACCACAAGAAATAATATGCATTCATTCAATATACTACAGGCTAGAACGTAATGTACAGGCAATCTACAGGCTGGGTTACATATCTCTTTGCTATATTAAAGTTAGGTCATATAACACCTATAAATAATAATGATAACATCATATAATAATAATATAAATATGAAAATAATAATCATACAATAATACAATCTATTTGTAATTTCCATCAATAAACTTGAAGAGCCGGATTCCCGCCAAGGTTTCTATGATTTTCTCTATTTTCCGAGCTACGTCTACCCCCTGACAAACGCAGTTGAATTCGGAAGAGGCACCCTGTCTTTTCTCAGTTCGGAAACGGAAAACAGGAGAAGAATAATCTGCGGAATTCCCCACTTCCATTACGGAAAACCATGAGAGGGAGGCTGGGAGCTCCTCGCGGGATAGCAAGCCGCCAAAACCCCCACTTCCGGCTTAATGGAGACAAAACACTGCCTGTGACTACCCGCGGAGAGACAGCCTGCGAGGCGTGGAGGGGAGACGCTGGAGAACAGTCTGCTACAGCGGTGCGGGAAGAGAGAAAGCGGTCTGCACCCTGAAGACGGCGATGTGTGAGTGTGTGTGTGCCGTGAATTTGGTCCCACGAATATATGTGTGCGTGATTTCGAGAATCTACGTCTACGCAACCCCAACGCCTCCAGATACGAAGGATTTAGAATGATAGGCAGCCGGGGCTGGAATTTGAAAGGAGGGCGGTCTGATGGGGGAGAGTGGGAAACCCCGGAGACTGTCGGGCGCGGGTGGAAGTAGATATGCCGGATACGATGGAAATGCATCTCCTCAGAGCCTCCCCAAAAAGGAAGGGACCGAAACACCTCACTCCCGTCTTGCTGGGAGAGGGAGTCACGTCAGAGCTTGAAGGCCTTTAAGGCCTCGTAGCCAGACCAGTCCCCAGACCGTGCCCTCAAACATCTCAACCTCTTCCCACCGGCACCTTCTCCGCGAACAATGCCGGCAACCTCCCCCTACGCTTCCATTACGCGGCATATGGAAGGGGCGAGACGGCTAGGGAGAGAGGTTTTCGCGAAGGGTGGCGTAGTGAGGGGGTTGGGGGGTGAGGGGGTTGAACATTGGACTGACAGTGATTTATGAAGATGCGTCCTCTCACCCTGCGACTCTCTTCCCGGCATGCCTCACTCCTCCTCTCGCGAATATCAGGAGGTACGGAAGGAGAGAGGGTTGGACAGCAAAGGGGGTGAATTCGCAGCCACCTTCCCTTTCTCCGCCGACGCTATTACCTTGAATTTGCGATTCATAATAGGTATGAGCAAACTGGTAAAAATAAAGGGCAATATAAATTAAATTGAGAGTAAGATTAACAGTTACTCTAGCGATGATAAATTACGAATTTTTTCACAGGTTTTAATTGCAATCATACAAAATATTTTGTCACCCAACTAAAAAAAACTATTGCTTTGTTAAACTAAAAATTAAATATCTTTTTGAGTGGTAGTTACACTCAATATCTTTTACCGTTCATTTGAAGCTCATCGACCTCATAAAAACGCTGCCTTACCAGCAAAACCATCATTCCATCGAAAAGATGGTATTTTATCGGCGCTTCGGTGGCTAACGAAAATGTTGTACTATTGTTAAAGGAGCTGTTTGGTTGATTCAACACTGTGAAGACGGACCTCGTGGTTGTTCAGAACAATCTTAGGGGCCAGCATGTCTCTTTTGTTGTTTTAAATAGCTCACCAAATTCGTTGAAATATTTCGTACTATAAAGCTACATTATTGCTTGTCCTCGCCTGTATGAAATCCTCAAGCAACACACATTTTTTATCCCAAAACACAAAACTTATATCGATAGCCGAAAGTTTGTCTGAATTGTCATGGTTTGCGTAGTCATGATTTTTTATCCGCAATCAGACTTGTGATTTATTTCAGGCGTGTCATGCTGACAACATGACAAATTTCCAGCCAAAAATGATTTTATAAAATCTTTTCTTATGACGGCTTTAAGGTCAAGGAGTGACAAAGCTGAAGCCATTGTGCAAGTGCATTGGTTTTCGATTTGTTTGCGAAGTTAACACTTAGCGGGAGAATCGATTGAGGTGACCGTGGTTTTACCGCTAGTCGGCATAGACTCACAACTTATGCCCGAAAGTAGCAAAGCGTGTGGTAAGGAGGAAGAGATGTATCCTGCTGCGAACACTACCCGCATGTCAGTTGGATTGCTTTTTTGCTGAGCGATCGGGGGTCAAATAAAAACTACCCCCGTGTCAATGAAGGTATGACTCACGAATGAGGAGCTGTTTGAAGGATTAGATATACACCTTGTCTTAATAATGGAAGGAGCACCTGTACTGTCTAAGTAATAGTCACGAAATCTTTGTCCCAACTATTATAGAAGATACAGTCGAAGGAAGAAACCGTAAGAACTGACCTAAACCATTCTTCATGGGAAAGTTGTAGGACATCGGATGCCAATCTTAAAGAGTAAAAATCCTTGCCCAAGACCGGAAAAAGTGGTAGGCCGTAGAAGACCATTCTTAGGTTGTAACTCGAAGAAAAATGTCATTGAAGCATAACCCTTCGGCTTAACCTTCACTCGTTACTGTGTTTGATGCTTCATATGGATTATTACGACATACCTAAAATGCACCTAATATCATCTACTTCCTCAATTCTCACTTTCACTGTTCCACACTGTTTCTCATTTTGTTTGGAGCATCCAATATTGTGCCACTTAAAAAAAATTGGGGTGAATATTCCTGGCAAGAAGTCCATCCAACGTAGTATATAAAAATACATATAAAAAAAGAATTTTACTGCAGATATAAAAAATGTAATATTCTAACTGCTTCACATTAGGAAACCTTGCTTTAAAATACGCATAAAAAATGGTTATAAGCCATTCTCGGTGCTTTACTTGCGTAGAATTCTTCCCAGAAATCCACCTAAATTAACTCAATCAGCTCTTAAACTGGTTTCATTGGCATTTGCTCGGTTTGCCATAATTCCGTCATGAGTTTAAATATTTTGCATCGTAATTACGGTCGGACCAGATGATGTTTTATGCACCGAGAGTATAATTCGCCAAGAACATCGATTCGCTTAGCCGGAATTCAAACCCGGATCTCCTGTTTCCGGTCATGCATGCTTGCAGGCGAATTTCACCACTTTTCACTAAGCGCGTGACTGCGTACGGAGTCTATTATTTCTTGCAGTGTTTACATGATTTTTACTCGTCATTGATTGAACTGAAAATATATGCATCGAAAACTATTGCCAAACGAACATTGGTTAGTTAAAAAACACGGGTTCAAAGACATTATTCGTTAAGAAAGTTAATTTTTTTTCCTTACCCTCTAAATTCCTCTCTTTTTTAAGTTGAAGTCAAAGCAAACGCAAAGAAGTTTAATATTTTATAAGCGGAGAGTGGCATAAGGTAACACTTTCAACCTAATTAGCGTTGCACTTAAAATATAAAAAATATCCTTTTAGAAATATAAATGCCTACTTCCGTCAAACGGGTGAGGATTTTCGTATCTATGACCTTTTACACATTGAAAATTAGATTAACATAGAAGTATGAATGTACTCAACGTCGTTGTCTAGAGGCAGATGTACCTTTTAGACTAAACTCATTCGCCAATCTCTTGAATTTAATGCATTGCCCTACTTATCTCTGAATTAGCTACCATCAATTAGGTAAGAGCAGCTAATTGAGAAGGCAACTCCTTTAAGTTAGAAAGACGCCAATGAAAATTGTCTATCATTCGTGCGATGCTAAGGCCTCAATGACTCTCTGGAATCCTTGCAAAAGGAGTCATAAGATTCAAAAACCTGGCTAATTAATGTGGCACAAATACCCTTAATAACTACGCAAATATATTATAATTATTATTTTATATCCTAGATATATTGCAGCTAAATTTATCAGTTAAAATAGTAAAATTTTAAGCTTATATTTTTTAATCATGTTTTATTATTAAATTTGTTTAAAAAGTTTATACAGAACCCTTTAAACTCTTTAAATGGATTTTTTCATGCAAGTATTTCATTTGCTCTAGCCACCTAATATCCGATTCATATTTTGTCATATTATAAGGTTTTATTTTCATTCATGTGGAGTGGAACTTTCCTAGCAATAATATTTCAAAGATGATTTCTAAATTTCATATTCATTTGTCGAAATTATAGAATATTGTAACCGTAGGTAATCATTTTAAGCACTTACCTTATTTTACTCAAATCGGTATTAGTTTGATTTCTCATAAGTGACATGAATGCTTCTACGGTGTATTTGAAAATTTTGAAGGAAATTAATGGTAATGTCACATATTTTGGGAGTACAACAAAGTTTAAAATATTCCTTATGCGTGGAATCGATTCGATCTAATAATAAGGTGAAGGCATAAGGCGTAATGTTGAGTCTCTCTCATGCATCATGACATAGTTAGGAATCAGATGGCTTGGGTTTGCCTTTGGAATGAATAATTAAAATGCCTCTGAGCCAGCTCAAATTTTAGGCACTTGTCTACGCTGAGAGGACGTTATCGAATCTAGTCCTTGTAAAATCCTCTTCCGTTTGCCTTCGGTAAACAGTAGTCTGTTTGAACTGGGGCGCAAATATTATGTTCGCAGATGTCTGCGCTGCCTACATCTGGATTTCTATACCAGCCTATCTGACGTTATGTAACCCACTCCAATATCTCTTCCAAATAACTAACCGTCCCCTATCAGCTAAAATCTTGAACAAACTCAAGAAAACTTACGGGAACATATGTCATTTACATCTTGCAGTTACAAAAAGATTTTGATATTTGCTCCCATCTTCGTTCAAACTGCTTTGCCTGTCATAATATTTAAACTGAGTTATAATAATGGAATTTTATATGTTTTTCAGTATAAAAGTCTCATCAGTTAGGTAAGAAATGTTTTTTTTGCCACAACCCATGAGATTGCAATTCTTTGCCTAAAATGGCATGCAGGAATTGTTTTTCTCTTGCAGAACTTTGACAAATATTATAGAAGTACTGTAGTTTCCGGAAAGTACGGGAACTCTACCGGCACCACGGGAAATAACGTACGTGCATTCAATCTGCAGGATGTATATCCCTTTGCGCCAATGCATTGGATCATATATTGCATTATTTATTTGAAACATAATCACGGATATTCTAATATTTTATGTCCCACAAACATTTTTTTGCTTCAACCCAGTTTTTGGCACCTTACACCATGTCATTGTCAAAGGTTAAAATACATATTTTTCGAGCTTATATATACCGGTTTGGAAGGTGGTATGGAGAGGAGATAGGTCTTTTAAAGGTGGTGGGGGGGGGAGGTGCACAGGTGTCAGGCCTAACGACTCCGTTGAATAAATTCTTCGTTCTTGGCCTCTATTCTTAGCTTCTTTTATTCCTATCCGCCTCCTTTATTCATAAGTGTTCACTTTCGATGATGAAATGGTTTCACCTGGCTCTTAACTCTCCTCATTATTGCCCAGGATTTTCAGTTTTAATTCTCAATTCTCGGTGTACTTGTATCTCCATCACTACAGAGCCAACTCATGGATCTTCATCTTCCTCTGCTATTCTCATAGGTTGTTCTATTTTTCCATACGTACTGATAACGAGAATAATTCATTTCCATTAGTTTATACGTTACTGAGGAAGATTGAGACTTTTTCGTCCCTGTCTTCATTTGAATGGCTCCATTAAGTTAGGTTTTTTTTACTAATTAATGTATCACTTGACAAATAATCGTTTGCCATTCATCTCATATCCGTTTCTTTTTTAGGCCTCTAACTTATGTGTTATGCCGATGTCCTATTATTTCGATGCATCATAGCCTAGTGGATATTTCTCTCATTCATAACTCACATTTATTTTAATATGAATAGTAAGAAATAATGGTAATGTAATGCATGACACGGTATTAAGTGGAGGTGACCGACAGTTAAGATTAATTGCGCCTAGAGGTAAGTGTCGTGAAAGAAAGGCTGAGAAAAACAGGGCGTCGTTAATAGTTTGTTCTTTACAAAAGACCCCCGGGGGACTACGGCTTAACTTAACGTCCAACGGGCGAAGTTTTGCGCATCAATTGCCCTCAACTGAGCACTGATAAATAGTCGGGCGGTCTCTTTAAAATCTTCCCCATCTCCAGGATTTGAACTATCCGTCATAGGTAGAAGCTAGCACTCTATCAACCGCACCAACTCAATTTTCTGTAATCCATGCATTAATGTTGTGTAATATTTGGTTCTTTCTCATTTAGTTTACCTCACTATCTTCCCTCATTCACAGGATCATATTAT
This sequence comes from Ischnura elegans, assembly GCF_921293095.1. NCBI lineage: Eukaryota > Metazoa > Arthropoda > Insecta > Odonata > Coenagrionidae > Ischnura > Ischnura elegans. Next base: position 11,121,749 of record NC_060252.1, read on the forward strand.
TTTTTTATAATTAGGACTCTCTTTACTTTTTTCTTTCTGGAATTCCGTTGCAGATCTTGGTTAAGTAGCTTATTGTTGTCTTTTCAAATATTCAATGACGTTTGTCGCTTGTTGCTCGATCTTATGGTATTCCCATTCCTGCCTCACATTGCCGCTTCCACCGAGGTCTATTTTTTTTTAAATAATTCCCTCTTCAACCTTCCTCCTCCTTTTCCGCTCCATTTCTTCCCCTTTGTACCGCACATCCTCCCAAATCTTCCTCCTTACCTTTCCTTTACTTTTTCCCACCAACTCTCATTCCCACTTCCGTTTAAAATCTCCAGCGCAGCAGCTCCCGGCTCTCCCAGAAGGGAAGTCGCTGGATTATAAAGATTCAAAACTTTGCCATGGCGCGCTATCTCCTCCCTCCCTCTCTCTTTCTCCGACCTACTCTTGGCTCACTCCACCGCCTACCAACTCCCCTTCCCCTCTAGCACTTGGAGAGAGTGAGGACTTGCGAGACTTCTCCCGAGAACAATTAATTAAGTTCTCAGACCCTCGACTCCTTACTTACCCGCCATCATCTCTCCTTCCTCCGTCTTATTCCCCGTTTTCTTCTTATCCCGCCTCTGCTCTTCTTCACCATCTTCCGGCACCACTTTCAGGGACCCCCTGAGTTGGTATCCGCCTCTGATTTTTTCTCCCTCGCGAAAATGTCGCCTCGCATGCAAATTTGGGGAAGCGAGTTCGGAGCGTGCGACTCGGCCTCTCGGTCACCACCGCGTGAGAAACCAACTGTTCCCCCGCGGCGCGCCCGCTCTTGGAGTAACTTTAGATTTCAAAGCTTTGTTCTCTTTCTCCTTCCTCGATCCCATGAAGAAACATGCTCCATGTGTTCCCTAATGGGGTAAGACTTGGACTTTTTCACGCCGGGACATACAAGGGAAGTATATCTGCCAATGATTCGATTTTATTAAGAAAAAAACTTACAGCAATGAACCAAAGAAAACAAGTGATTTGAATATGTATTGGATTTATTCATTTCCGGTTACTACCGCGTCGTTCGCTGTGGCGATGACAACTGTTTCGCTGCCAATACTACTAGCGCCTTGAGACTGTTGTAATCGCTACAGCAACCGACGCGGTAATAACCGAAGATGAAGAAGTTCAACTCACACCGCGGAGATCTCCTTTCTCATATTTATTGAATGTTACACATGGAACGTGTTTCTGTGTGGGAGCGAGGCTTGAACTTAGAAAAGGGCCGATAAATCAAGAGTGGAAAAATGGGAAGTGTAGTGTAACCGAGGAATGATGGCAATAAAATGGATCTATTGAATACGGACTGAAGTGGTACTCTGAAGAGTGAGAGAAAATAAAAGTATGCCAAAAAGCCGAAGAAATGGACAGGTCAACTTAATCGGACACATTATGACTCATGACCTCCTTATGAAGATAGGTGGAAGTGTAGAACGGCGAAGAACGGACTTGAATGAGGTACACCAGTCATACGATTTTTGTCTTGTGACGATGTCCCTTTCTCTATTTTTGTGGCAGGTCACTACTACCCTAATTCAGATTGTGGATTCTTATTTGAGCTAAGCCCATGTACCACGTAGAATAAAATAATTTTCAGGTTTGACAACGGATAAGCAATACTTTGAAAATCAAATTGTCGGAGTCTTTGTTTCGTTGCTTCCCATGAAGACACCTTCAGTGGGCAGGGCCTGGTTTTCCAAAGAGAAAAACATTTATGATTTTTGACTAAATATTAACATACATTTTTTGACTGATTATTAACCTCTTTTTAAAAATATTATCACATTGATATTTTCTGATTTTTCGAATTACGGTAGGAACTAGAATTGCGGGGTGGAACACGTGATACCCTAAGCTGCCTGCACAACTTCAAATCAATTTTTTATAAATATTATCTTTTTACGAATGGGTGAATGAAAATGTCCACAATTTACCAGCAGAGAAGACAGCTGATTGTGTAAATTTATCTTGCAAAGCTTTGCTCTCTTTTGTGACTCTTTTTGGGGGCAGCAAACTACAACTATCCTTCAAATTACTATCTATATTGTAGCCATTCGTCTGTACCATGTAGAATGGAAGGAAATAGTTTTATAGATCTAAAGACCATAATAGGAATTAATTTTACAATTGAGTATTTACCTTTGGGGAGAATCACTGCTTCGATGTTACTGCTCCAGAGTCCTAGTATATTTCTTAACAAATTAAAATGCTTCTTAATATTTACCTTTATTTTCAGATATCTTTTTACGTTGTCATTTGTAAGATTGACAATTATTGTCAAAAAATCCATTTGGAAATAGCATAAATATAGCTTTAACTGGAATTTACTCTTTTGAATGTTTGGAAAAATAAGATTTTGCTTTCCTTGAAGAATCAAAATCTCCGTATGGTACCAGTATCGGAGATACCTATAACTGTCGATTTAGGCTACAACACACTTTTCTCTCTCGATTCTCTGTTTGGTCCCAACTCTCAAAAGCCTTTCATTAGATTGCACCTAATTTTGGAACTTCATTCAGTACCATATAGTAGAAATTGGATCAAATGAATGCGTTTAGTTTTAGATCTTAATACATTTTCACTTAATGCTGAGTTTTTGTCAGCCAATGAACCACATTTGTTTTTTTTCACATTTATCGTTGACTTTAGATAATCTCAACATAAACATTGCTATCTCTCTGTCACCTGTATTAACGGGATCACTCGAGGACCACCATTTCCTATCAGCAGGTCATTTTCCGTGAAGGATACTTGTTTACAACTTACACTACCATTTTGTAATGTTCAGAACATGTATAAAAAAGACCTCAGTATATTCCTGCACTTTAAATTTGAAAATTTTGCTTCGCCATCTTATCATATACGATTTTTAAGGTCGGAATGTTGGCAAATCTTGGAAAAAAAAACCTATCGTATACATCCTCGAATTTCAAGTTGATATCTTGAATGTATCCAATTGAAAATTATGAATAGGTATGTAATAAAATTCATAGATTTAAAACTATCATTACCATACGGAAAATATTAATGATGGCTGGTCTAAGGAGATTGATGCGTTTTTTTATTTGACAATGCTACTTCCGTGTCAATTTTTTTATTTTTTAATGTTTTTTTTATTTTCTGACCATTTGAAAGTGGCTATTGGCTGATTTTGCCCGTGTGTAGAATTTTAAAGGGAAGGTATTCAGAACTAATTAACAACTCTTTTTTATAGAAAATAGTAATATCTAATATTTTATAACAACAATGATACCAATAATAATTATTATTACGTTTTCTATATTATGCTATAGTTTTTTTAAGACTAAATAATCCTTGCTTACAATTTACTTGTTTGACGATCATATTCATCAATGCTTTGAGATTCGAACCCGCGATCATCAACTTGGTAGATATGGACATTATCTCGAGGCCGGCAAACGGCTAGATTTAAACCGATGACTATATTCTATCCAAGTGCTTTCTTTCTGTTGCTCCCGCATATATTTCGCTCCTCCTCCTTTCTTACTTTCGTTTCATCTTAAGCGCACTCATTTTCCACTTTCCCCGGCTCCTCTCCTTTATCACTTACCCTTTTGCATTTTCCCCCGCAGCGTCCCCCTCCATTCCTACGTCCAACCCCCTTCCCGTCTCCTCATCTTCGCCGCTAAGTGTTCAAGATACGCACCAACACCGTGTAATTTCCGCTCTTCGCACGCACATATTCCTTGATGCGCGCCACACTCTCCAGGCTCACACTTGGCTCGACGCTGCCTCTTTCGTTGGCTGCACATTGTGTGTACTCTTTCCCCGGCCTCTGAGACTACCCTTACCCCCCTTCGTCAGCCTACTCTGTCCCCTGCGGCAACGAAATCCAGAGGAGGGAAGTGATTCCGGGGAACGGATTACATGAGAGAGGGCATATGTGAGGGATTTAACCATTGAGTAGCAACATCGGCAGAGGGCGTGTTGTGCACAAAAATTCTCAGGTACAGCGTCAAATACAGTCCACTGGCCTGAAGAACCTTATACCTTTGCAATAAAAGAAACTTTATAATTTTCCACGGTTATGAAATTTATTCCGACCCCGGTTACGATGCTACTACATCATCTGCAAGGTACAAAATGGTGTAGTAACATCGATAGGAAAAAAATTATAATCGTGGAAAATTGTAAGAGTGCATTTGAATGTGGAAAAAACTCTACTCTATCACGCTTGTATCTTCGGGTTTGAGCTCATAGCTTTGCCTGAAAATCATGACATTGTTCTTTAAATAAAAAGTCGTGTAAACTAGATATTTGGTTCAAAACCTAGAAAACTAATCCATTATAACACTGGCACCGTCATATGCTAACGTCTGCAGTTAACAAGCAGTAAACATTATGAAGTTATGATGCTCTTCATGCAATCTCCTGCAAAGCATGTTATAGTACATCGCATTGTGTAATGTGATAACACTGCAGTTCCTTTTCATGCTGCATTGAGAACGATATTGCCACTACCGCATATAAACAGGAAACTTAATATAGAAGAGTAGATGTTATCTTGAGGTGTTATGTATCTTGGAATATGTGCGCTTATGAATTTAAACTGCAAGTTCTGCCGCAATACAACAAGTTTATTCAACACCCTCCAACCGTTCCCCTCACACCATGCTCGAGATTTCATTTTTGGTTACGCCAAAAAATGAAATTGGTATTGAAGAGAACTCGTAAGTTTGTTATCAAGCTAAGACTACTTTGCTGCACAGAGGTTGATGGTAGTTATATTATTCGTTTTTCTGGAAATCTGAGGGCATAGATACTAGAAAATTTACTTGTAATGCTGAAAAGTTTCTCTAAAAATACGTAGTTTAACGTATGTTTTTCGGTGCTCAATTTTAAAAACAATTGAAGGGCAAGCAACAGATTATTTGTTAAAATATAAAATTATTTTTGCAGTGCACGCTTCTTAAGCTACTACCTCTTTGCCATTACTATTTTTAAGCATAGTATTTATGCAGTTCAACTAGAAAAGGAATGCGCCAAGAAGTACAAACTTTAATCAGGAGCGTTATCATTTTGCATAAATATTGATTACTTTTTTCTCGTCGTAGCCCTGAAATGAATCATGTGACCATGGAAATGGAGTCGGAATCTAGCAAATGAAGCGTTAGAGGATTTTGCAGTGATTTTGAGCTTCTTAATCGTCATAATGGCTATCATCAAGCACAAAAAAGTAACTCGCGGGTGAAAATAGGCTGAATAATCGATTCTTTATCTTAATGCTTTGAATGACGTGCGCATATACCTTGAGATTGATTAATCATTTCCTCTTTGCGCCTCATCCATCACTGACGCTTGCAAACACTCTGCCTCCTTTTCTCCCCTCCCAAAACTCACCCACTCTTGCCCAATGTACCTACTGCTTTCGTATCCACTCCAAACTCAATCCAATACGCTTCTAATTATCCCCTTTCCTTACCATACTCGAACCTGCGAGTTTAACCCAAATGTGACTCACATTTTAAGTAATATATTTAGTTTTCCTACAGTCTTTTTTCTTTCAATTAATTTTTAACAATTATTCCTACTAAAGTGCGCTGTGGCATTGATTTTATTTTACCCCTTAAAAATCAAGATAGAGACTTAAATGTCAACAATTATCTTTTATCCAAAAAGTTATCAACATTTGAAAATTCACTTTCTGGGCCAAATTTTGATAAATAGTTGTTAGGTAGTGTGGGTGGTTTAGTTGTCATAGGGAATTTTAAGAAATGAGATATTATCCAATATGATTTGTATTTTTAATTCTTCAAACAGTCTTTCATTGATTGCCGCAGGAATATTCCTAATATATGCCTAAATTAACTAATTATTATGGGAGGCAGAGTATTTGCCATTTTTAGCTTTACATGATATTATGATAGAAGGGCATTTTAGCATGCCCTAGTGTTTTTAGTGGATTAAGGTAACATGTAGTTTGATAGTGGTAAAACTGCCATTTACTGCGAAAACAGACCTAATCCCATTAAATTAAGTATTCAAAATCAACACATAATGATGAATAGAAAAATAGAAACTATGAACTTGTAATAGGAAAATAACCCATAAATTCAGCAGATAATTGCACAGCAGAAGAAAAAGATAGCCGCAAGTAAATTTTTTAAAAATCTCTATCTTGTCAATATCTAAAGTTAAGCAGGACCAAAACCAAGACACAAATTGTAAGCAAAACAGGAATACCAGCACATATAACCTTGGGTAATACACAGCTGAACAATGTAGAAGAATTAACTTATTTAGGAAGCAAGATCACCACGGATGCCAGAAGTAAAAGGGAAATTAGCAGTATAATACAACAGGCAAATTAGTTTTCAACAAGAAGAGAGAGATGTGCGTTTCAAAAAACATGAATATCAAGATTATGATGAATCTACTCAAAACTTTTGTATGGAGCATAATGCTTTATGGTAGTGAAACGTGGACGATTGGAGCAACAGAGAACAAAAGAAGAATTGATGCTTTTGAGTTATGGTGCTGCCGTAGAATGTTAAAAGTTTCATGGGTAGACCGGGTTACGAATGATGAGATACTGGACAGACTGGGAGTGAAAGCAGACCTATGGAATATTTTAACTGCAAGGAGAAATAAATGGGTTGGTCATTTACTGAGACATGATGGATTGATAAAGACAATTTTGGAAGGCACCGTGGAAGGAGAGGACAGCAGAGGAAGACCGAGGTTGAATTACATTATCCAAGTAATAAAAGATAAAGGCTGCAACAATTGCCTGGAGCTGAAAATGCTGGCGGATGACAGACAACGATGGAAGACTACTGCAAACCAACCCAAGGGAAGACTACTTAGAAGAAGAAGATCTTGTCAATTCACCAAACATTTCTTTCCAAAATTGCTCCTAATACACGCGTTCATAAAATAGATGCCAATGTGGAACATGCATAATTTTTTAAAGTGCTATAATAAGAAGTTCCCTACCTCAAATATACTAGCCGAAAATCTGGTGGATGAATAATGTTTTTTAGCTGAGTTAGGAGTTTTTAAAAATTAATCTTCATCGGCTGCTTGAAAACATGACGTCATCGGAGAGTAACGTGTCGGTACGGTATCCACTGATGATAGACTGAAGAAGTGAATAGAAAATCGGTCTATGCAGGGACTCAAACGAAAATTTGGCGAAAATAATTGCCATTTTTACTTCCATATCTTGCATTCAAGGCTCGACCGATCTACTCTCTTAGCGAAGTGAATGGTGTACCGTGCGATTACGTCCGAAGGCGTTTGAGGTCATGTGACTTCAAGTGATATCGAGCACTTCGAATTAGCATTTAATAACGTTTGTGGATACTGCGAGAGTTTTGGCTTATATATTTGGACTCGTGAGAAAATTGTCCATTCAATAAAACTTACTGGCACGATGAACAAATTTCATGCATTTCTCCATTATGCGCTATCATCATCATCATAGTGGGTGATTATATCCTTATACATGCTTCAACGGAAGTGTTGTCCCCACAGCACCCTTACCTGAGCCTCTCTCATCATCCCTGTGTAATTTATTCCTTATTTGATATGCATCAGCATTCCTTGCCTCCTCCTCACTCTTTCTCTTTTCCCTTCTATTATTAACTTCTGTACGCAATCAGTCTTTAAAACATATCATGTCTATTTTGTCTTTCACTTATTTAATTCTCTCAGTACACTTATTTCTCCTCCTATTCTCCTTGGTTATTCTTCATTCCTAATCCTATCCTTACATTCAATCTTCTGCATTCCTCGCCGTAACCATATTTTGAAACTTTTCATTACTTTTCTTCTCACTTTTTCAGTGTCCACGTTTTGCATCAACACAACAAGATTATCTATACGAAGCATTTTGCAAATTTCTTCCTAATATCCATCTCCATGTTCCTTGCAGTAAATCTTGCTAAATTCTGTTATTTCTTGCCCAAATATGCTTTTAATTTTTTCTGTACAACTGCCATTATAGGCAATTATACTTCCAATGTACAATGCATTATGTTCGTCATAATTAAAGGGCCTGGGCTAATATGTATCGCCGTTTGTAATTGAAGAGTGAGAAGTTAGTAAGAAAATGGAAATATAGTGGTTTCAATTTTGCAATCATCAAAAATTGAGACGTGTTTATTAATCCGTTTTTAGTTTCCATATTTAGGGATTGTGGGAGAAGAAAGTGGTTAATAACTCCTCTTAAAGTCGCTTCTAGCGAATTTGATTTCGCATGTTAATATAGACCGGACAGAGACCATGAGGGATGATATTTTGTTTAAAAAGTATTTCCGGCTTCATCTTCTTTTAAGCTAAGGAATATTTCATTCTAGGCATTGGTGGTTCATTGATTACATAAGGGCTCAAGATGACGATTTGTTGCCTTTGAAAATACTTAAACCACATTCATAAAAAGAATATTCCTACCTGAATGTTATCCACTCCGCTATAAATGCCTTAAATCCTCACTTAAAGTACTCATTTATACATATCTGGCTGCGTTACTTAAGATTTATTACAGTCAATGATTATGCTTACGTCATTAATGTTAATTTACCTATTTATAAATTTAAGAATTCATACTGCGTTGATTTTCATGTTTTGAACACCCACATATTTTATACTGGCCACGAGTTTTTACTAGGTAAATGTCCGAGAATAAATGAAGAATTCATATTAAAAAGACCATTAAAACCCAAGCATATAAATAGCAATGCACTTCCAAATTCTTCCTGAAATAGCATGGAAACACTCAAATATGCGAAATTAACAATTGTTATTTTTAATTTCTAACCAGTGGACACCCTTTATTTTCGGAAAAGTGTTATGCTAGAAAAAAAACAATACTTTTTGGTAGATATGCAAACCATATTAAGTAGCGATGGTGACAAATGAGTTAACCCGAATTTTGCTTAACCTTTCTTTATGGTAGACCGATATGACGTGTCGCAGATTGTGTTCGGTTAGGCAAACCACGTGATGTTCAGAAAACACTATGTTTAGCCGAATTTCACCTAGCCTTTATTTATCGTAAGTAGAGATGATGAGCTTATTCTTCGTTTCAGAGGAGAAAATTTGCTGAAGACCGCAGTTGTCTCTCCCTGCCCAGGGCGCCCTGATCCGTGTCGCCACCTAGCGTAGCCATATGAAAATAGGATCGTCGTCAGCGAGCACGGGACAACACGTTCGTTCCCATCTTTTCGCCACCTCCCTTAAAGCAGTGTTGCTCATGAATGCATCGTTTGAAATGAATGACTCAATCAAGTGAACTAAATGAAATAAATCATAATTATCTGGTGAAGCTGTTCAATATCCGTTAGATATTCATACTGAACGATGAATCCATACCCAGTTGCGTTGGCTTTGATTGACTGCGAGTAAAGGAGCTGCTAGCTGAGTTTGCTAAGGTATATTCAATGGATTCAAATTGCAACTGATTTGTTTGTCATAAAAATTGTAAACAAAAATTACCTGGGGAAGTAAAAGTTTTTCATCTTTGAAAGGAAAGGTGAATTATGGTATAGTAGGTTGTTTGCCAAAGGGAACCAATTTTCATCGCCGTGAACTGATTCTGACTAAGTGCGGTGTATATTTGACTTTGACTGAAGCACAATATAGTGCTTTCCTTGAACTCTAATCTAATGCGAAATTAAAAAAAAATCATTAGGGTGCACTGCGCATGAGTCATGCATTTGGTTCGATCTAAAGAATAATAATATACTTCCATGATTTCGTTAATTGAGTAGAATATAATCAAAGTCATGAATCGAATCACCTGAACCGAATCCTTAAAATGAACCGAAACACCAACCTCCAGACTTCTTTCGCCTTGACTAACCCTTCCTTCTCTCTCCTTCGTGTTCCGTCTCCCTCCCTGTCCAACTCATTACCCCTACCTCCTCAATCTCCCGCCTACTCTTTACGGGGGAACGTCCTTAAAACTTTGAGGCCGACATGCCGGAGGTGCAGCCTTGCATCCAGCGCCCAATTCTAATCTTCCATTCATATGCAAATTCGTTTTATTGGCAGCTGACTTTATTATTTCCCTCCTTCCGAGCGGCGCGTCTTGCGTGTTCTCTTCGTTCCATTGTCCGCCTTCCCTCGTTACGCTCATCCTCGCCATCTTTCGAGCGCCCCCCTTTATCCCCTGCTCATCCGCCCGCACCAAAAAGCGTTCACTCTCCCGGCTCTGCTCGTTCTTTAGCTTGAAATGCACCATAATTTTTTTTTACTTGCAAGTTCAAGGATGGCGAAAATGACATTCCGAATAATGACTGTCGGACGTCATCATTTTCAAGGATGGCATGTATAATAAAGTCTGAATCACACGTTCGCTTTTTAATGATACCCTCCATGATTACAGTGAAATAAAATTGTGTACTATCTTATAGCATTACTATAAAAGTTTGAAAATATTATTTAAAATAATTAAAATTTAAACAACGATCGCTCAATACTTTCCAATGGCAGAGAAAAAGATTGCCTAAGCCTTCATTTTCTGAATTACAAGACATTTTAGGCGTGATTTTTACGGTTTGTTACCGTAAAACTCATTGGCGTCCCCGTATTGTGTCGTAACTTCTGTCTCATTATTGGCTGATTAATGCTGGTGTTTTTCATGCACGTATTCGGAGACGGAAAATACGATGGTGAAAAATGATGGAAATAAGAAAGGTGATCCCTATCATTGCTGCCATCTCTGAAAATGATGATGTCTGAGAGTTATCATTTGAGCCGTAATCGCAAAATATCCCTAAAGTTATGCGTGAAAAATGATGTGAGTCAGGCTTAAGGATCACAATGTTTTCGTTTCCGAGTTTTCCATCGCTGAACACGTGCGTAAAATACAGTAGCAGCCAATCAACGTACGAGACCAAACGCAAAATGTAGAGATCCCATTGAACCCCATGGTAAGAAACACAGTACATATCAAGGATGCCTCAGTTGACCGTGTGGCAATAGAAAATGACGGCTTAAGGTTTGATTTTCCTTCCCGTTGAAAAATATAGCTAAAATGATCGCTGGATCTGAGCGTGAAATATGATTGTGTGATTCAGACTGTAAGCTTTGCCTCACTTCTCTTTCTTCTTTAGCCTTCCGTTGTACCCCTTTTCCCCCACAACATCTCTCGTTGCCAGCCCTGCGTCTCAGGGCCTCGGTAATTGAAAACGTTACCCCGTGAAAATGCGGAAAACTCTTCTTATGCAACCCCGGCATAAACACCAACTCGCGTGGCTATAATTTTATTTTTCATACAACGCTGCTCCGAACGGAATTTAAATATTCTTCCTCTTTTATAACGTCGGGGAGGAGCAAAAATGTTGCGAGATGGAGGGCGTGGATAAAATGATGTCGGGTTTTTTTCTCGATGCTCAAGTTTTTTTTTCTTTTTTCCATCGAGTAAAATTTGCCCCGTGGTCTTTGACATCCTCAAGGCCCGCTTAAAAAACACTTAATCCTTAAGCGTGGTGGAAAGCAGCAATATTTTGTGTAATGTATGTACATTAACTCTCGTAAGTAGATATTTTAGAATGTGCATTTACGGCAAGAAGTTGCTCCCGTTTTTGAGCATGAAATATTAGATTATATTTTTGCTAAGCGCTTCAGCTTCATTCAACTAGGCCTCAGATGCACTTTTCAGTTTAAGATTATTTGCGTCTTGATGAGGGGTTCGAAATGAGAGTAAGAGCCCGTTAAAGGCAATTACCAAATTTGTTTTAAGATATACCGACTGAAGTATTTACGTTTGTGTGAGGTAAACTGACACTAAGACCTAAATGATATGCCTGATAAACTGGAGATAATATACCATTGGACTTTAATTTATCAGCATGGCGAACTCCATTGACTATTCCCAACTTGCCAGTCATTTATTCATTTACTTTCATCTATTCTTATTCTTCCATTGCAAAAGACTATCCTTCACTTGATCTATGCAGTTCAGGATTAGATTTTTGCATCATTGAAATGCCACATCAATTGGTCAAATAATACTCAAATTGTATTTGCGGGGCTTATAGATATTCTTGTTCTTCCGAGTCTATTCTCAGTTAGTGTTAGTTATTCATATGATGAAATGTACTTAATGGACCTCGTTTTATTTTGATACTCTCTTGCTGAAATAAAAATAAAAATACTTTGTTTGAAGTATAATAATCAAAGTTTTTTAAATCAATGAAAATTTTAATTCAAAATAATTAAATCTTATATTTCGCTAGAGATTTTGGGATTCTTTTTATTTCGTTATTTCCCATCGTAATTACTTCTAATCACACTTAAACGTAAGATCCTAAAATTTCCTTTTTTACGAAAACATAATTTTTAAACGAGAGTTACGTGAATCGAAAATAATGGGAGTAATATGAAAGCCACGCAATTTGAATATTCCACCAGCAGGTTTTAAAACGTTCATTTCTTCAGCTTTTTATCGTATCCATCATGAAACGCGAACGCCGGAAGACTCCAAAACCTTATCAAGTCTGTTAACTTATTGGTAGATCTAGGTCAGCAGTTTAATGATGGAGGAGCCTGAAGAGGTAGGCTGTTTTTACTCAAAGTTAATTTAAATGCATATAATTTTATACTAACCCGTGCTAAAACCTTTTTCTGGGGATTTTTTACCATTAGCAATATAATCCACCGTATTTTAAGCAGTGGAAATTATCTATTGCATTTCAATTTAATGAAAAATATCCTCGTAGTAAATAGTAGCAAAAAATTGTTTCAGATACTTCATCCCTATTACTAAGACAATCACTGTTGGTATTGCAATTCCTAGTACCCTTGAGTATCTAAAATGAAGTGTTCTTCTGCAAAGCTTAAATTGCCATCACCGGTCTCTATTTCCTATATTTTTCACCGTATATTCCAAGCGGGAATAGAGTTAATATCTTCAATACCTATTGCCAGCCAATTTATAGAGTGCATTATTGACTGTAGATCAGTAAATGTATAAAATAAACTAAATTAGCATAATGTTAATTCGTAGGTGATGTGGTTGGGTTGTTGTGGTGGCCTGGCTCTGGTTCAAATACCGGCAGTGGCCGAGAATTTTCAGAGGCTACTCGATTTCTGCTTGAATGTTGTACGTAGGACATTCCAAGGGCAACATTCCGTCCGTCAGATTGGACGTTTAGGGTTGGTTGCCTTGGAGCTTTTCATTTAGAGCAGGCTAATGCCGACGCCGGGTTTTTCTCTACCCTTCCTTCTATACCCTACCTCAGCTGTCGGTCGCTTCCTTAAAATACCATACTGTAACGTAGCTAATAGGTTCGCGCCGTGATTAGCCAACCTAAATGTGCAATCATATTGAAACCTAAGATTCTTTCACTGGCACGTGGGCATGCCCTTCCCCATAATCATTTTATAATTCACCCTTCCATTATACATCATATACTTACTTCCATTCTGGTAACATGGGCTTATTACTTCCTTCTTTGAATTGCAGTCTTTTTTTCCCTGAAGTCTCACGCATGGAAATTCGCTTCGAATCCATCAGTACGCCTAAGTGCACATACATGGGATGTATAAAAAGGTTTTTTTTTCTACCAAGCTCATCCCTACGGCTAAATCTTTTCCCTGAAATTCATAGCATGCCTTTTCCCTTTCACCTTCAAATCTTTTCCCCCAACCAAAGAAATGAACTCGAACGCTGTCCATGTTCCCTCTTCCTGCATTCTGATACTCCCGTATTTTACTGTATTTACGAATGATTTCTTCTCTCTATTTAAGTGTTGGTCAGCGACTATTAGCAGCAACTTGAATTGTACAACTTTTAGTATATTTTTTACGAATTTCGGAAATAATTTGATCAAATTTATAAATTATAATAACAATGTCTAAAATTTTGGATTTTTTAACTTGCTATGTACCCATATAATTTCCCGAATTGCATTGTTGATGTATCCAAAACATATCCATATTTACCATTATTTAAAAATATTTATCGCTTGATTGGTAAAATTTTCCTTTTCGAAATCCATGTGTAGGATTGAAAAATTAAAATTAACGCTGAAACGCCGTATGAATTGGGCTGTTGGCTAAATTTTCTTCTTTAATTATGAAATTTTCATCTTTTCAAGATTTTTCCATAAATTTATATTTTCAGAATTCCGGCTCCGGAATTATTCCAAGAGTATTTCAGATTAATTTGAAATTCAACATTTGAGGTACCGTGAAAGCATTACTTTGGTGATTTTGAATACAAAATTATTACTCTTTTGCTGTTCTTCACTAAGAAATAAATCGCAACATTTTAATATTGAATTTATTTCGTACGACGAAAACATTGGTGTTTGAAATACTAACCTGGATTTGAAGGAAAATCTGCTTTTCTTCTATTAGCCTCTCCAAATACTTTTCCGTATGTCCCCTATTTTCATTTTGAGAGCATTAAATGACTGTGACAATAGGGTCTTGAGCGTCACGCGGCGATTGGCGTTAAGATGAAGTTAAAAATCCTTTGTAATTCACAATATGCTGAATAATGGAAAAAATAATAATGCTTAGCGCGCACAGTCTCCGCCTCTTTCCTTCACATCGGGTCCTCGGGGCGTTTCTCGTCTCGTTAGCCACACGATGGTCTTTGAAATATTAAACCATGCGGCATCACACTATCCTTTTAACCGTCTCATGCCACCCCGTCACACTTTTTTCACGTCACTTCCCTTCTTCTTTTACAACCCTTTCCTACATACCTTTATTTCGAAAGTATATTTTCAAACGCTACCGGTCGCACGTTCCGGGAAAATTTGAGAAATAGGATATTCTACAGAATTGGAGAGAAATAATTTAGAAAAATCCGTGGAGAGGAACTTCAGCTACCTCTATTTTGATTCATTGCAACTTATGCCAGAAACTATCATTATTATTGGTTTTTTAATGTAACAAAGTGCTTTTCATTGCTAATATTATGACTGTTGCCAAAGATTACATATTTTATGGATGGAACTGTAAACCCATACCCCAGGTTAAAAAATACCTACTCCTAATGCAGAAATCTCCATCGTGACTGTGGGTAGAAAAATCGTCTGGGAGTGCCAACCCTGGAACGTTATATTGCCTGGTGCGTTGGTGAAGCTCTAGTTATAGCAGTAAAACAATTGTAGTTTTATAAAAGTTATTAAAACTTTCGCGGTCCATGCTTGTCATATTGATGGATTTTGGGGATACACCGCGTCAAGACTTAAACCCTTTCCAACCCAGAGCTGCTTCTGGGGAAAAAATTTAATATTTCTCATTTTGAAAAATCTAAAATATTGCACTCAATCATAAATATTGTGGCAGCAAAATATTTCATCATTAAATTTGACACCACAAAATAATACGTTGTTTAGATATTTCTTATGAAGAGCTGAAAATATATACTTTTTTTAATGGTGCGTGGAAGCAATATTGGTTTATAATGGATATTTATAACAAAAATGGCTATTTTAAAGTCTTCACACGGGTTAGTCGTATAATCCATTTCATTTGACTGTAGTTTTGTTGAACATAATTTTTTTTAGCTGTCCCGATTTTTAATGTTTTCATCATCATCATCATCGTGACTTAACAATCCTTAGATTGGTTTGGCGCAGCTATCCATTTCTCCCTATCCGATAACCGTTTTACAGCGACGTATTTCTTCTCTTTTAGATCCTTTATACCTTGTCCTGTCTATAACCTGTTATTCAAATGTTTTACCATTCTAAATAAACTGTTTCTATTCTAATCATGAAAGTAGTCGGTTCAATCATTTCCCAAAATTTCTCATGAGATAGCATTACACCAAACCCGTGCCACTCCCAGCATTCATTTTTTGCCTATACTCTTTTCATCGCTTTGCCACGCCTTGTTTGCCACCTTCAAAGCGTTCCGTTTTTGCCTCAATGAGACACGTTTCATCCGCCCTCTCGAAATATATTTTCGTAACCCGAACCGCCTAACTCCCGCACTCCAATCTTAACCCTCATCTCCTATAAAGCTCTCCTAACTTCCACGCTGCCTCGAAAAATAAAAACCTTTTCCTCATTCCTCGACTTTGCCCTCCCGTTTGCAGAGCCGCGTGGGTGACTACCGCGCCTTTCACCTGCTCTTGCCTCCCCTCCGCCGATTTCCAGAGTCACCCTCGCCACAGGAACCCTTAACTAACTCTTCATGCTCTTTTTTTTTCGCAGAAAAAGCCTCCCTCTCAACCTCCCCAGTCTCCGACTGCCGGAGGATTATTCAGCGCATTAAATTTCTGTCCTTTGTCCCTTTTTCACCACTTCCGTATTTATTTCAGCGAAAATTTTCCCCGACGACACTTCAGTCCTTCTCTCTCGTTCTCTCTCGCAAGTGGAGAATTAAAAAATAAGAAAAGAGTGGATTGAAACGTTGTCCTTTTTTTTCTCTCCTCGCATCTCGACTTTCCTCGGCTCGAAACTGTTTCTCTTTTTGCCGCTCCAACCCTTTCCTTCCCCTCTCACCCTCACCTCCCAAACTCTCTGACTTTTCTCCACCGTGGTATATTCAAGCTGCTTTCTTCATCCGCAGTTTTCTCGCCCTGGTGATTTGCTAATCACGGTAGGGAAGGGTGATGTAGGTCTGATGGAGAGATAGAATTCAATATCAGAATTTGATAATTGTTAAATATGAACATTGTGGGCCACAATCGGATCCGATGGAGTGTATCACGATAAAATGTCATATCGGGGTGTATCCCCCGATTAAAAATCACATTTCTATAAAATATTGCAATATTACTGAGTGAAATGATGAATCTCTGTGTTTGAAGATCACTTTTATGGATTGAGCATTATATCCATATTATAACTCTGTTTTTACATACTCACCTTAACGTACTTTCGCATTACTCCCACTTTCATTCTAACTATCATATTCGCGCATAATTTTTAACCTCAAAATCTTATTTGCTCCGCGAAAAACGCAGTTTCAATTTCTATAAACTCTTCTCGGGATTCCACACGGGTAAGATTTTGTAAGAGCGCCGACGTTAGAGTAGCCGTGGTAAGGGGTAACGAGTCGGTCCCCGAAACGTCGCGATGTTTCGGGTACCGACTCGTTACCCATCGCCATTACGTCAGCACTCTTACAAAATCTTACCCGCGTGGAATCCCCGGAAGAGTTTATACATATTGTTCGCCGGGAAAGTGTAAAATCTTGTAGTGTCAATTCTTAGGACTCTTTTTTTGGAAGTCAAGTTTCTTAGTAAATGCATGCCTTTTATCTCTCAACGTGTGGTTACTTAGTTACAACATCGTCTGTAAGGTGCATTTGGTTAACATCTATTGGTTTTTAGCAGTTGCTGTTTTGCCTTCGGGTGTCCATGATGAGTATCAAGTTGACTGCTCCATTCCGCTTTTCGGAAAGTTGAAATTTCTATAGTCGGTCAAAAAAGATTTTTATTCTCTACTTTTGGAGTTCTGCTGGGAGATGTTGACGAAAGCCATATCCAAATCTCTACAAGTGCTATAAAAACTCGCCTTAGAATAAATTTATAAAAATGATGCCCACTAGTAGAGGATTGAAAATCTATGAAATGAATTGGAATTGAAAACTCTGAAAAAGGAATTTCATCTATGAATATAAACGTTCCAGGTGAGCACCATAGGGATGAGAGTGAGAGACGGGTGTTTGAAATCGCATGGAGCATGAGTAAGAAGGGAAGGGACGAGAAAGACCGCGGTGTTCTCGGCAGATATTCTACAGCGTTGTTGGGTCTTCGGACCACTAGAAGAGCAGCGAGTGAGGAGCAAGAAGGAAGGAATCAGCAGGGAACATACTATCCTAATTTCTGAGAACTTCTTTGCATAAATGACCACTACGTGGAATCAGTAACACTAGGATGCTTATGGGTTCGCAGAATATTTAGGGATTTTTTTGGTTAGCATGTAAATGATATTGCATTATTTCTTGAAATTTTCTTATTGGTCGCCATAGTTTGGATATTTGTAATTTTGGTATACTGTTGAAGAAGAAAACGCTAGTGATGGGATAATTGTTGAAACCACTCTTGTGGCTATATGATGAAAGGGGAAGTGAGACAGAAGCACTCTCTCGCTGATATTTTGAGAGAATTTTTGAGATTTTGATAAGTACAATGCTCAGCTCGTGATAGGAGATGGAAGTGGGTATAGAAATTTTATTTCTTGGACTTGCAAATGACTCACCAATGGTTTGGCTACTGAAAATCTCAGTGTAGGAGAGGTTGTGGGGTTGAAAGATAAATTGATGCTGGGAACTGACAAAACCCTTCTTTTGTTGGGCTGAAAATAGAGGGACTGATATGGAAACACGTCCACTTTCGCCATGAGAAAAACATTTTTTAGACGTACCGGTGTTAAACTAAAATCAATTTCCTAACGTTTGAATGTGGAATTAAGTTTTTTGAAGTGTATGGAATCGAATCGTTTGCTTGAATATAATGTTTTTATATTTTAATAGAATCGCATTTACTTTGCAAGAGCGGGCTTTGAGTTGTCGCTTATCATTGGAAAGCCTCACTCGGTTGGCTACCTGAGGACAATTTGCCCTGAGAAACACGTTTATAAAAGATGTTTGGGAGCAAAAGATGGTTCAAAAGAGTTGAATTTTAATGTTTTTAATACTGGCGAGGAGCATACCAATTTTATGTTGCTCTTAAAAGAATAGGAGTCCAAATTTTTTAAATAATCGTGTTATTTAAGGACTCATGAATTGTTAATAGTTGAAGAGGAAAGAGAAATATTAATTTTTCTTATCAGCAACTTATAAATTTATGACAGTAAAAAGTAAAAAATGTGCTCGCTCTAATCATTTTTAGTATAGTTAATATGTAAAATTGTGTTCCAAAAATGGTCGCGAACCGTCCATCATACGCCAAGAATGAAAAAATGATTTTTTTTAAACTCGCTGTAGTTTCAAGATATAAAAACGCGTCAGCAAATATATCAATATCATAATATAATAAGATATACGGAATTTCAACTGTCCAAGTATAAAAACTTGAAGTGGAGAAAAAAAAGAAAACTTCCTGTTGTCAAAAAGACGTCATGCGACTAACGTAGGATTAACACGTAGCGTGGTAACTGAAGGCTGTTTGGTCTTGGAGCCGTGTCAAAGAAAGAGTACAGCTAGTCGCTTCTTTGATCAATCATATGCGAGGAGCTTTTAACAAAATTGTTAAAGCTAAGTATTTATTTATTGGACAGAGAGTTCTGTACTTGATGCTTGCTCGCGTCCTTTTCGGGACGGACATATATAAAAATTATTATCTAGAAATCTTTCTTCTTCTGCTGAGGAGGACATTTATGGCATAAAGGGGTAAAATCTACTTGGAGACGACTATTGAATCGACAAATCTGTAGGAGTTAGCGGTGGGAGTGGTTGTAATCAGGAGAGATTGAGACTCCGGCTGCCCAATCCCTTAGCTCTTCACTCTCAATTCGAAGGAGACTGAAGCGAAGAAGGGTTACCTCAAGAGGAGAAGGGACTTGGAGCACGGGCAGAGGGATATGGACGGTTAAAAAGGACAACGAGGAGCTGGATTCTCCTCGGGGATACGTGTCTCGAATATTTGTAAGGTATTCCATCTTCGATGAAAGACCTCGGATATTCCTTGGGTTAAGGGATCTGCACTGGTTCAACTTGTAGGAAATGGAATTAGATGCCCTTTGTATTCCGATCCTTAGGAGGTCATCACACAACTTTGCGGGCAAAAAAATGACGTATTCTTTCCCGCTCACCGGCCATTTAAGCGACTCCCAGAATCTTCGTCGCGCCTCCAGTACTTTTTCCCGCCGTTTCGCTCGCTGACACGGGAGACATCTATACTCGGAGGGCATAAACTTTGCGCCCTTGTGGTATAGGTCATGAGGCGGGCGATCACGACGCGGGAAGTCGTCTGTTTCTGCGAGATTACCGTCTATCAGATTTGCATAGGCGAGGGTTTTGGGAGAGGAGCGGCTGTAGCGGACGAGGAAGTGAAGGAATACGGTGGCTGAATTCCAAATTAACCGCGGAGCTCGCTCGCTGTGTACCGAGTTTGAATCTAGAGTGGTTTTCCGGATTGCGGGCAAGACGGAAAAGAACTGCCGAAGAGTCGAGATAACAGACGGGGAATCAACAATCGATTGTTTTGACCATATTGTCTTCCCTTATTTCCTGGATATTGTCTTCGTCGATTATTGCATTCGGAAAAAAATCGATTTTTGCCTTAAGATTTGGGAATCGAGACACATGAATGGCCTTTGCGGTGGATTCTGCTATATCATTACCTACTTCATTTGATTTTTCCATCATATCGGCAAAATATTGAATTAAAGCCATGCTATAAACGGACTAAATTGATTTTTAAGCGTAGTTAAAATGTAGCCGAATTGATCTCGGTAATATTGTAATGATACCGAGCGAAACTGATGAATTTAGATTATATTAGTTTACTGACACTATTGATAGATGTTATGCAAAGAAAAAGGTAACATTATAAAAACATTTAAGGTATTTTTCATTTCCTTGAATTAGTACAAATATTTAAATTAAGTGAGTGACAGAATGTTGCTTTAGAAAGTATTTACATGAATGAAAAAAATGCCTCTACCCTGTGTCACCCAATTTGATTGAGCATAGGAAAAATATTTTCCTGCGCGAACAAGGAAATAGGAAGCAATCTGCGCACGACTCTAGGTAGGAAATTGCTGCAAGGAGAATTTGTCGCTGTAATATGTTGAATAGGGGAAATGTATTCTATGCCGAAGTTATTCAATCATATTTCAGAATTGATGTGGCAATCCCTAAAACTATTCAAATGAAGGGACGGAGGCGACGTCGTTCCTGACCATACTTAACATCTTTACACACATGTTAGCCTGTAAGCCGCTTTAATTAGAGTGTGGTTGGTGGATTTAGGACAACAACCGTTGATCTGTGCGAGAATACAATGTAAGGTTCTTGATGAGGGAAACTTGATTGCCTGAGTTCCACCAGGCATTTATTGAAGTCCTTTCTTGCTCGGGGGAAAACAGATTCCCATACATATTCGTTTGGAAAAATATCTCTTCTATTATAATTTTTATTTTATTTGGTCTGTAAATATATTCCAGATCTGACACGATGTTCACTGATTCACTATGAAATAAATCTGTTCTTCATTGTTAAAAACAAACTAATCCTTACACACAGCCTCCGAGCGTCTAACGATTCCCTGCCTAACTCCGTCAAAAACCTAACATGGTATTCTACGATTCACTATGAAAGAAACCTATTTTTCAGTGTTAATTAATTCTTATCTTAGCACGAAGCCTCCGAGCCTCAAGAGGCTCCCAGCTTAAGAAAAAAACGTATTTGAAAAGGGGGTTTGTTAAACCCGCCATTTATTTTTTGATCATCTCTGTAATCTTAGTAATTTTAGTTTAGTCAATACCGTATTTCACTAACTAATATCCATCCTGGTAGAAAAAGATAATTTGCATTATGAAGAGTACCCTCTCAATGGTAAAATTTTGCAGTTGATTGAATCCTGATAGCGGAGCTCAGAAGAAGTCTCTTGAAACGTTGTGGTCGTTAAGGATTCCGTGGAAATGATTTTGCAGACGCCATCGGAACAAATCCAGACGGAGTTATGCGGGTTAGGAGAGCGGATTATGGGCTGGTCGAGAGGTTCAGGGTTGAGAGATTACAAGTATGGGAGGGTGGGGAGAACGAATGTGATTGACTCTTGTTAAGCGATAAGAATGAGACCCAGGGTTTCTCGAGTTTAATGAATTTGTATTTAGATTCCTTTAAAAGAATGATGCGGATGAATTGTTGAACAGAATGTGTTCAGGTACTTAGTTTCATGTGGTGGAGGCTTTCCAAGAGAATGTATGCTATGCTCCACTTTCTTTCATCGGAAAAAGCGTACTCACCCCCTAAATTAAGGGAAACCTAATTTTTCTCTGTGCAATAGAGCTGCGACAAATATTTTTGGAATAATATTCTATCATAGTGCATTTGGACGCATTTCTATTTATTTGTCAATCCACGAAAGAACTGTTGCTTGTAAATATTTTACTTGATAAACTCATTTTTTGAATTTATTATTGAATAAAATGTTATTATCCGATGTTTTAAAGTATTATATTGGTTATTAAAATGTAATTATGCACTTTTATTTAGCTATTTTTGAGACTTCTATTTTAAATACACGTCGATGCAGAAAGCCAAATATGATAAAGTGTGCTTATAGATTCTATGGTACAAAATCGGTCATCTATTTAGAATTGTATATGGGAAATTACATTTTATTTTACAGTAAATTTACAAAAAAAATTATCGAATATAATATTTCTTAGCGGTTGTTCCCATATGGCTTAACAGATTTACAAAATATCTGCAACTAAATACAACACTGAGGAGCAACTTGAAATGCGCTACAGGGGAAAAATCATCCCAAAAATATTTGTGCCTCAACTATCGAGAAGAGGAAAAATGGGTTTCCCTTGCCGAAGGTTTTTATTCTTTTTACGATGAGGGAAATTGAAGCTCGGGGGAAAATTTTCTATTTTTTGTGTGGTACAAATACGATACGGATTACTGTGAGTCCTTTCGTCCTGAGTACGCTTTACGATGGCTCACATTTCACATAATGCAGGCGCATGAGATGGCATCATGTACTCACCGGAAGACTCTTTCAATTTTCCTTCATCTATCTTAGCTAAAAAGCAATACCCAATGAAACTTCTCTTCATAATACCTTACGAAGTTATTAAGAAGTCTTCGGAGAGAAATATGACAGTCAACGAGAAGATGAGGATGGTTATGTACTTAAATGTGCGAAGTAAATTTAAAGGCACTTTTATCTACTATGAGGACTGGCAAGCTTATTGACAGGACACTTTTTCCAAGTAATGAGTAGGATATCCGTCTTTTCCTTGATTTACCGGAATCCAGAAAAGAGAGAAGTAGTTAGCTAAGTAAAATGAAAAATGTAAATGGTAGCTGCAATATCGCGGAAAATAAATTTAAATATAAACATCGTGTACCACTGCCTGAAGAGCTACGATGGAAAGTTATGAAGATGAAGGGTGATGGTTAAAACAAGGTAACAAATCGATGTATCGAATAGCAGACAGAGAAATTTCTTTGGCTAAAGCTTGATGCGTTACATTCAAAAGTAAATTTGACTTTAATAGCTCTAAATATAGAAAAGTTTTTGTTAATGACACGAGCTTCAATGTAAATAAATCTCTCTTCAAAATCGCTCTCCAAAGCGCTAGCTACGGATGAAGATTTATCATGTTGAATACCCAAATAGAGCTTGGTCCTGCAATAAGTCGGAAATATTTCAGAATTTATTTGCTTGTTATGATGCATTTGCATATTGCTCAGGCAACATATCAAAACTGCAACTCTTTAGCAAAAGGATTTCTACGATTAATACTAAACTGAAAAAAGTACGATTCCTAATCATTAATACTTGGTTTTTTTGTTTTGGCGGGTTTCCTTCTTTTTCCGGAAATGATGGAAAAGTTTCCTAATAATATTCAATTTACGATATATTTTGAGAATTCTACACTTTTATTGGGAAACAATTACTGACACCCTGTACAAATATATTTTAATGGGATACATATACTTTCAAGTAGAAAAGTTACCTAAAAACTTGTTAAGGCTGCATGCAAGAAAAATATTATATGCTTAATGTTTTTAGCTTTTTACTTAACTGTCGTAGCCTGGTTATTTTAAAATTCGTGGCTTAATAAATAAACTCTACTTTGGTGATACTTTTTTTCCATACTTAGAGTAATTCCTGATCCAATTTAGTGTTTGAAATCAGAGGTAGTCTGACCAGGTCGGCTGGCTGGCAATTGCTGAGAACCCCAAGGTTAGGAAGGTCACACAACGGTCACGTCTATCGTGAAACGTGTATGAAATTTGTCATGAAAAGTACGCAGATTACTTGAACCAAATGATTTTTGCGCCTTAAAATTCTACGTTTTCATTAGAGACTTTATTTACAACAACTCAGTGTAAAAAGATTATATAAAAACTATATTGATTAAAGATGTTGGAAGATAAAAGAGAGCCTGATGATTCCCGAAAGGGATATTCTAGAAGGTTACATATTTAGATGTTTTTATATTTCATTTTAGTTTCCAGGAAAAAATTCACTGAAATTATAATGGCACCAAAATGAATTAATAAATTTTATTAGCTGTCACTTTCATGGATTTTTTTCTCATAATATTGCTATTTTTTAACTTTTATATAGTTTATAAGAGCCAGGGTAGCGTCAAAAAACCATTTCCGGGCGTGCAGTTTCCTAAAATTTTCTGGGTGAAAATCCCCACATTCCCTGATAAGGGGAGGGGGGTCGAGTAGAGCGCTTCCAATCACCTCAGACCGCCTCTGTTTGAAGCAGCTCTTCGCCATCGCTGCTTCCCAGATTGCGTCTAAGGAATGGAACTGTATTCGAATTTTCATAAATAGGAGAGTTTGGCAGTGAGGATTGGCTTTGAGTGATTTCCAGGACTTGAATGAATAAGGCAAGAGATGAGGGAAACAAGGAGGGTGAAGGGAATATAGCGGGAAAAAGAAAGGCTCCAGATTTAAATTGGAAGTTTGTTTTGAAAGATATCAAATACATACTCATTCTGGTGAGTAGTAAGAGTAACGGTTGGGGCAAGCAAGCAGATTATAATCCGTTACAGCCTTGGTCGTTGGAAAAAAAACATATTGTAATCTCCCACGCCTCTTTCCTGAAAGTTATACGCAGTCAGAAAGGAAACCATATTTCTGTTCCAGCGATTTTGGCGATATAAACTTTGTTGGAATGCTTTTTCCCCCCATAGTCCATACCGAATGCTAATAGCTACACTCAATGCAACCAACTTACCGTTTTAAGTTCTTTTGGAAGGGTGCATGAATTATTTAAGTAACTGATCGAGCTGGAGTAAATTGAGGGACTTTGAAACGACATGATTTTGATTGCTACCCCCAATAATTTTTTTCTCATACAATTCATGACTTATGAATTATAGGTAATGGCCATTAGCTACTAGGTTAGCGCGACATTAAATAAATATTTTTCTCAAATCTGTTTCTTTTCCCTTTAATTTTGCCTCTCGTCCTTTCAGCGAGGTTGTTCATTCGACACAGCCGCTTCTAAACCGAGTTCTACCGATCGGAAAATTATCGTAACCATTAAATTTTTGGTGGAAAATCGATTTGATACATCGGCATCCATCGAAGCGCGAATTCACGTCGCTCAACGGTTGTTAATGAAAATATTAGGCCAGTTGAAAAAAAAGGCGGCTCCAGTCGTAATATCTAGGTAATTTTTGTGTTGCTAATCACTCACGATTTTCACGACTTTTTAAAAATACCTTTCATGGTGCGTTGAAATTTTCTATTTTGGAAGGTAGAGCAGTCATGCTTATTGATAACTTTCTATCATCTCATGCGTAATGCGCAAGCCTTTCAATAGCAAGGGAAAACATTCTTTCACATTAATAAACGGGATTCTCTTAAAATTTTAGCCGCCATTATGTAAAATAATGAATTTAACATATCATTCACTTATCATTACGCCCTCCTATCACTTATGATTGCGTATTTTAATTTGAAACTGTGGGAAAGGATTAACTCTTTTATAATTTATGCCATATTTCAATTCAGCCATAAGTGAGCCTTGCGTCCTGAAATTATTCAATATAATAAAAGAAAATATTGTGTTACGTAAACGCTACTTATATTCAGGGCAATTTATTTCCTGAATTTAATCATAAAACTCATTGGTTTATTCAAGGAAATGCAAATAGTGTTTAGAGCAAAACGTGCATATGAGTAACCTCTTGCTAACAATATAAAATTAGTCAATCGATCTTTTGAAAACTTTTCTGTTTTTTATAATGTAAATATTGAAGAAATTAAGACACTTAACTTTTGAAAAATATATAAAATCTTTGCACAAATGCGCAGCGTTTCTCCATCGGTGACCATGAGTGAAGCACAATTATTTAACTATTTAACTAACTCTAAATAAAAAACATTATTGAAAACTCATTATTGTAAACAATAGGGTAGTATGGTTCAGAAAAGTAATGACCGTCAAGATTGAATAATTAGAGGGAAGAACAAAAATTCCAAAAAAAAATGAACTTTTGAGAGGTATTTCCGTAAAAGGCACATTTTGCGCTTTGTTATGTTAGTTCCCCCTATTTTTATATACATACATTTTTTTAATCTGCTGCCACTCAGTCTGCGCAATTACGCGGAGGGAGCGCGTGAGACGTATGTTCAAAAACTCCCGAGAAATTGAAATAAAACAAAACACGACACGGCCGCGCGCTCTCGTACAAACACCGACACAACCCGTTCTTTTCTCTCCGCCATCCATATTCGCACGCGTACACGGGAATAAAGGAGAACATAGCACTCACACAAACGGGCACGGCGAGGGTACAGAGAGAAAGGGAACGAAAAAAAACGGAAAAACAACGGCGAAACGAGTAGCGAATGGTGGCAATTAGTCATTCACGTGAGCGCCCGATGTGGACTGGTGGCGCCATTCGGTGGTAAACTGTAGCACCCACTCCTATCCCCTCCATTCACAGTATATATCCCTCCTCTCTCCCGGTTTTACCCACCCAATATACATATATCCTCTCCGTCTCCTATCTTTTTCTCTTTGCCTCCGCTCCTCTCCCGGTGAAATTTGTTTTTCTCCCTCTCACTCGAAACCCATGGTTACTCACACAACGACTGATAAATCTCGCTGCTGAAGGCTATAAATCCACGTCTGCTCCTTCTGTTCTTCGAGGCTTGGCGGGTCGGAGAAGCCCTGCCTTTGCTGTGTCCTCCCCGCTAAAACCCACCCCCTCTTTCCGCGTGGTTCCGGTCTATTCGACGGATGACGGCGGCGGCGACGGTTGTCCCCCTGGGTGTCGGGCGGGGAAGCTAGCGGAGCGGGAAAAAGGCGATAAGGAGCCCTCGGCGGCGCAGTGCATAACTTAAAACTGGTCGCCCGAACTGCTAACTAACCACTCTGGCTGAGATCGGAAAAAAATCGCCTTATGGTGTTGATGGGCGTCGTGTCCAACTCTTTTGTCAGCCTTTGAAAGAGGGGAAGTGGCTCCATTTCTTAAATAAAATGCGAGTCGTGTGCTACCTCAAAATCGTATTATTTTAATATTTCGCGTACCTACGTACCTATCATCTCTTAGGTCTTGGGAATGAATGTAGACGTTCTTGCGCAGGTTTTTACTGCGATGTAAATAGCTTTTTTACGGTCACGGCGAATGATTTATTCTCTGTGGCTTTTTCTTACATTTTCCTATTAATATGTTACGATTATGGGGGATTAATTTACTCCGGTGTATAAGTTGTAAGTTTTGGCTTCGTACTCCTTGGGCCCGTGTTCAAATCCCGGCAGTGGCAGAGATTATCGATAGACTATCCAATCCAAGATTTGGTTTTGTCCGGGAGATTCCTCAAATGAAGAACTCCAATGGGATGTTAATTCTTTTTCCATTGGCGCCTTTCGTTTTTTTAATGCCGAACCCGATTTCAAATTGCGTTCCGCGTGCTGTCCGAGAAAGGGTGGCTTTTTTGGATATAGGGAATGAGGGTTGATGGACGGAAGCAGCGTTGGCAAACCTTCCTCCCATACGAATGCAATCACTCTCTCCTTTGCCGTGTCTTCTGCACCCCTTCCTCTCTCTGCTCCCCTTACGAAAGTGCAAATACGTCGCATTCCTGAATTGATTGGTCAATTTTTCATCTCACCCGAGAGACAGCCGTTGCACGAGCGTTCAAATATTTTTTTGCTCAGCCGGAGAAACCTGCGACGGGTAGAGCTAATCTTTTGACCGACTCATTTGACGAAGGAATAAACCTCAAACCTCTGTCTTAACTGAGGGTAAACAAATTACGGTAGAATCGTTAACTGGCTGAATTGAAGATTAGAAGCGCATACCCTTTAACCCAGTGAAGTAGGTGTCTAAGTCACCGAAATTGTTTTTCAGGTTGCCTTAGCAGCCATAATCGAGGAGATGAATTTGTCATAATACATTCAAAGACGGAATAAAAGTCCACAGACTCTTACCACGTCGTAAGACAAGTTAATACTCCATATCTTCCATGATGATTTCTAATAATTTCTAAACGATTTAATAAAATGAAAGTTACTTTCTTTTGAGGCTGCAACTTGAGGTAGAAATATTAGAGCCATCTTCATTAATTTAAAACGGGGGTGCTACGGGGTACACAGGGCAACAAGCTGATCTGTCTAAGGAGAGTGATGACGTCAGAAAGCTGTTAAGGGTCATTGCGTGGCCTTGTGATCTGCGCTTGACACTGCCGTTAGCTTCGTTAGTTTTTTCAGCACACTGTGGTGAAAATGAAAACTGGTCTTGAATCAATGAAGGACGTGAAAGAAAATTGTCTGCTAGCTCTAGCCACTGCCTATTAACATCAGATGATACGAACACTAGCACAGAATATCTGCTGTGTGCACCTATATTGCTTCTTAAAATTAGAAGAAATTGTACTACTTGATCTAGTGTAGGTACTTTTTTAAGTTAAGATTAAAATATTATTATTATATGATAAGCTATAACTTTAATAAATAAGAACAGGATTGGGAGTCATATTTTTACGGGAGTTATCCAGGTAAAAGAAATCAAGAGTAGTTGACGAAATTATTTGCATGAGTATTTAGCTGTTTGTCATGAGGAAGAATAGAGGGAAATCATAAAACTAATAGTTTGGAGTATTGAATGGAGACCTGCACGTCGAATTGGCGATATGGGCAGAAAAATTAAAAAGGGTACGATTAAATTCAGGCGGGAATATATTCAAAGGCTAGACGAGAGAGACGTAACAGAAGACTCCGTCGGTTATAGGATACTCCCAAAAGACAATATCACTTGTAGGAAGAAGTAGATGGGTGATTACGGAGTAGTCTGGCCCAGTGGCTCACCTGTGATATCGTCAGCACAATTGTATCGTGCGAGTTGTGAGACTTAAATGATTATGTATCTTTTTTGTATGCATCGCGGCACGGAATTAAGTGGAAGTCTGTTTTTGTTTCTATGCCTGAGGTTGAAGAACCGAGTGAATTCTTATTTAGAAATCATGTTGAGTGGTCATTGGAAACATATTTTCCGTGAATTTCAATGAATATAAAACTTTATAGACTGTTTATCTCTGATTTGATATCCTACGACTTTCATAAATATTTTTCTGTCTACTCGATTTGGGTCTCCTCATTTAAAAATATCGAAGAAGGCTTAAATTTACGGAATGTCGTAAGTAAGGAATATCTGGCTATTACGGAAGTTCAAATAAACATTGGCTGGAAAAATAGGCGTTACTCCTGAAATTAGACTTAATTATGTAAATAATTTATTACCATTGTCTAATGTGGTTGTCTTACGTAGATAATTTATGTATGTATGATAAAATATACAAGTATTCACACACTTGAAAGCAAATGTGGTCCACAATTTCAGCTTCATACCTAGTCGCTGAATGTAAATATAAACTCATTATTCCTACCTTGGTATAACTTATCATCTACGCATCACCATCAAGTTAAATATAGTCCAAACGTTATGCCTCACTTATCTGTAACCCATTTTTGTTTTCTTTGCAAAATTGATTCAATGAAAACCTTTTACCAACATTGTCATTGACTAATTTGCTTCGTTTTAATGGAACAAAATGCAGATTGATTATAATAAATTTCAACAGTTTGCTGCATTGATTCGCATTTTTCTAGTCGACTAATTTTTATTTATATTTAACTTTTTAATTCCTTATGTAAGAGCTATATGAAGATATGAATGGAAAAATTTCCAGTTCTGCACCTACAAACTACTGCTAAACACTACGTACCTACTAATCTCAACCCAATTCCACGAGCCCTGATTACTGAGGGAATAGAAGCCATATTCATTAAATTAGATGAAAGAAGAAGATAATTGAGAGTTTCATTGCATCAGTTGGCCTAATTACATTAGTTTAAGACGCTCATGCGCTTTACTCCTGCGTTCAGTAACCCAGATAAGGGGATTAGGTGTAGTGCTTAGCATATGCATGCCGTCTCGAACACAGGGGTTATCTTCTCCACTTGGAGGCAAAGTAGGGATCAATGGCGACAAATGGAGGGGAGATGATCTCTTTTGTCGGGGCTGTGTCGTCAGCCATAACCTAGTTCTGTGCATGAAATCCTTATTCTGCAACGAATTAGAACTCCTTAAGATTTCCTCAGCATTTTTGATCTTGGAAAGACAGAAGCTCTTACATGCCTCCTTAATATTCACCTCTGGAATCGTTATTACAATTATTCGTGACTGCACTTATTGATTTTACCATATATTGAATGACTTTGAATCTGCCTTGTCCCCTTTGTGCATTATAATCAATGTCAGAGCTAAATTAAAGGCATTTTCAATTTTTTCAGCTGAAGTGATTTATTTATTTGTATATTCTACCTTAGTTGCGATTATAAATCTACAGTACTCCTCCTTTTAAAACAATAACACAATTAACCTTATGTTATTTTTAATTCTAAATTCCAACGTAAAAAATTCTAATATATATATTTCGTGGTTCCGTCTTTAATGATTTATTCTCCTCTATTTAATGAGGATTGTAACTTGGCAGTGTTTTCCCTTTCATTTATACTCACGTGCCTTTATTCCAAAGCTGATCGGGGTTGTGCTCAGCCATATCTGAACTACATTTAAAAATGATATTATAGCTTATGAAACCGATTACGGAATATAAATAAAATGATCTAAATTATTAAATTGCTCGTTATATCTGATGAATATATTTTAATGGTGAATTGTGATTTTGCTTTTAAAATCTTTGCGAATTTGCATAGTAAAATTTGCTTTTGGTAGGGAACGGAAGTATGTTAATGCGTCGTTTAATTGAGTTATTGTGTTAATGATGAGGTGATAAGAGCAACAATTCTCTGATTCTATCGCCAAATTATGAATTTTTATGAGATTTAAATTTTTTCACACGCAATAGCTACATCGTTGTACGATAAATAACGCCTTTTGTTTCTTGTCTTCGGCCTATCAATCATTTGCATTTTCACCTTTTTGGTCTTTCGACTCAATGGGTAATCAATTATTTTTACTGAGAGAAGATCATGGATTTTACATCAACCTTTAAGTCGGAGAGCAGTATAAATAAGTCATTTCTTCTGAAAACATTCCTTAATATCTATCTCAATATTCCAATATCTTAGTATCCCTTATCCCATATCTCGAAAAACAGTTTTCTCTGAAAACGTTTTTAATATTTACATTTTGAATATTAAAACCGTTGAAATGTCAAATTCTGGGAAGAAGGTGAAAATATCTTATCGTGTACGGCCAATTTCTTCTCTTTTTCGCCTTAACATCATGCGTCTGATTTCTCAAAAGTCTCTTTTATCGATCATATTTTAGCATCTCTGCACCTGGAACCATCACAGATAGCTTTCCCGATGTACGTAGTTATTCTGAATAAAAACCCTCATGTAAGTTTTCTTTTTGAAGTAAACTCCCGGCTTGAGATATCATTCGCTGCGATGTTAGGAAATTGCTATGAAATGAA